>NC_063452.1:50081937-50709137 GCF_020379485.1 Brassica napus
CTCTGGAAAGTTAATGGGGTTCAGAGAGATAAATTTATCTCTAAGGATATTTGGAATTACACAAGGGAGAGGAGACAACCCTCTACTTGGACGTCTTTGGTGTGGCATGCTGCATCGGTTCCTAAACAAGCCATTACTTCGTGTCTCTTCATGTTAAACCGTAATCCTACCATGGACATGCTCCTATCTTGGGGTCTTGATGTTGAAGGTACTTGCTTGCTTTGTGGATTACTTCAAGAGTCCAGAGACCATTTGTTTTTTGAATGTGTTTACTCTGCAGAGGTTTGGAGAAAGTGCTTGGTCCGCTTGGGTGTTTCTAATGCTCCAACTACTTGGCAAAGTGTTATTGACTGGTTGTGTTATCTTCCCTTTGATAGGATTCTCAAACTGGTTATTTTACAAATATGGCAAGCATGTTTGTATGAAATTTGGAAGGAGCAGAATGCTCGTTTCCATTTGGGAACTACTGCCCCTCCTATAAAAATTTCTGAAGTTGCAACTCGTACATCAAGGTTCAAGGCTACTGCCCTGAAGAAGTCTGGGAAAATTTTAGGAAATGAGCTTCTCGCTTTTTGGTCTGGGATTTAACTCCACTCTTTTGTTTTCAAATCACTCCATTGAAGTAATTTTAATGTGCTTTCTCCTTTCTTTTCTTTTTTTTTTAAACTCTGCAACTTTTGTATCTCCTCCTTGTGTATCTCTGTACTCTCTCTTTTTAATATGAGGTTGCACTTTGTTGGTAACCCAAGCCAAGAGACACCACCTGTTGTCCATGAGGTTGAGGGTTTGGAAGGTCAGGAAGAGCTGTGTTTCATCAACAACAATGGTAGCTGGTACAAAAAAGAGCCCAACTTTCAGTACAACAACTACCAACAGAAATCCTATCCCAACAACCAACAGAGTGGTTATCCGCCTCGACACAACCAGCAAGGCAGCTATCAACCTTAGCAAAACCCCTCATCTAGTTCCTCTGCTCCTCAAGAGAGCAGCACTGACACCCTGCTGAAACAAATCTTGGAGTCTCAGACTAGAAGTGAGAAGCATGTTGGTTATGAGTTGAAGAACCTTCATTCCAAAATTGATGGGAGCTACAATGAGCTCAACAACAAGTTCTCACATCTTGCTTCTACAGTCAAGAATTTAGAGAATCAGTTTGCTTCCAAGAACACTCACCAGACTCGCCAGCAAGGATCTCTACCTGGAAAATCTGACCAAAACCCCAAGGAGGCCAAAGCTATCACCCTTAGGAGTGGTAAGCAGTTACCTCCTACAACCCTCACCAGGGATGCTGAGAAACTAGGTGAGGAGGTGGCCATCAACTTAGATGATGAAGTGGTGATTGTTGATGAGAAAATCAATGATGAAATCTTGGAGAAGATTGTGGAAGCCAAAGGTAAAGGAAAGGTGGGGGAAGAGAAGAAAACTGTGAAAGATGGTGAAGTTCTTGCTCCAGCAAGTGAGAATTCTTTTGTTCCTCCTCCCTATGAACCCAAACTAGCATTCCCTGGTAGATTCAAGAGGCAGCTGCTAGAGAAGTGCAAGGCTTTGTTTGAGAAGCAAATGAGTGAAGCTCAGGTTGCAATGCCCATCATCGATGCTTTCATGTTGATTCCTCAATACAACAAGTTCCTGAAAGATGTTCTAGCTGCAAAGAAGAAGGAAATGGAAAGCATGATGATTCTTACCCATGAGTGCAATGCCATCATCCAGAGGCTTGATGTTCCAGAGAAGTTAGAGGATCCAGGATGCTTCACACTACCTTGTGCTCTTGGACCTATGGTATTTGAGAAATGTCTCTGCGATTTGGGAGCTAGTGTCAGCGTGATGCCTTTGTCTGTTGCAAAGAAGCTTGGATTCACTCAGTACAAGAAGTGTAGACTCTCTCTGGTGTTAGCTGATCGTTCAGTGAAGTACCCTGTGGGCATCTTAGAGGACCTACCTGTGAAGATTGGAAGGTATGAGATACCTACAGATTTTGTGGTGCTTGAGATGGGTGAGGAGGCTCAAGACCCATTGATTCTTGGAAGGCTATTCTTAGCTACAGCAGGAGCAATTGTTAAGGTGAAAGAGGGCACGATTGATCTCCATTTGGGTAAAGGGCATGTTCTCCACTTTAACATCAAGGAGAAAATGAAGAAACCAACTGTGTTCGGGCAAGCCTTCTACATTGAAGAGATGGGCACTCTTGCTAATGAGCACCTTGAAGAGTTACCACCTGAGGACGACGAGGAGGGAGCATCTCCCTCTACTCATTCTCCATAGAAGGTAACCCACTACTTTCCCTTGTATATACCATTTCGTTTTTGCATATTAGTTTTCTCTTTTTGGGTATCTCTCTCTCCTTGACAACACAGAGACTGTGTCATTTAAGTTTGGGGGAGGTACCAAGTATTTGATCACGTTTGCTTTGATGATTTTGAGTCTCATGCATTGCATTATACATATATATTTGCATAAAAAAAAATTCATTTAGTTTGCATCATTTGCATTTCTAGGAGAGTCTAGAGCATATAGGTTGCATTTACTTGCATTGAGAGCAATGATTTGAAATACCTTGTAAAGAACATTACTTTGCACCTGAGTAGCTTATGCACCTCTCAAAAACACTTGTATGCTTCGAGCCTTGAAGACTCTTCCTGAAACTTGTTGATTGCTGAAACTCAGTCTTTGAAGCCAACTACAAACTTATTTGAACTGAACGAACTTAATGCATCTTGCTCATGGTCCCTTGTGTACTGAGTCATGGATATACACACTTGAGTTGTCACATCCTTTATGCCAATCTTTTTGACAAACTCGAGTGGTACACCATTCCCAAAACCCTTCTCTCCTTTTGAGCTTTCATTATTTGATGAGTGAGGCCTTTTTCGGAAAGCCTTACATGTGCATAATGTTGAGAGTATCGGGAACGACAATGCTTGGTCTTCATTCTTGCTAGATTATGCACTCTATTGTCTAGCTATAAGTGGGGGTGAGTGTTGTGACTATGGTTTGGAAGCATGAAAAGTTCGAAGGAAAAGAATAGACTCTTTGTGTTTAAATGGATAATCTTATTGGAATTAATAGATAAACATCTAGCTCGAGTTTATAAAAAGTCTTGGCCCCCGAAAAAAAAAAGGGGGCTAGCAAAGTTGTTTAGAGCTAAGATTTGTTTAGAAGTTGAGAAAATCCTTTATAGATTTACAAGAAAAAGAGTTTTATGTGTAAAGTATTCTTGGGATCTTTTGGTGAGAGATGAGAGTTGGGTTTGACATTGGGAAGTGATTGTGTAACTTGTATGTTTGGGAAAAGGGTAGAACAATGGAGATTGAGCATTGTATGCATGAGTTGGTCCCTTTCTTAGATATATTATGTGCAATGTCAAGGCTACTTGTTTTGAGAGTAAACCACTTTAAAAGATCATGGATTTTGAACCTCTTGACCCACTTGAATAAAAGCATTCCCTTACTCAACCAAATGATTTGGACCAATTGACCATTTGCAAGAATTCACTTGATGCTATGCTTAATGAACTTGAGAGTTGGCTGATTTGCATGTGTGAATGCATGATGATGAGTGTAGGGATGAAAAGAGTTGAATAAGCCTAGAGAAGCTAGAGTATAATAAGAGAGGATGTACTAATGCTGAATTTAGATGTTGATTTGAGTGCTTTGTGTGTTTCTTTTGGCTATGAGCTCCCACCTTCAAACCTCTCTCCCTATGAGTTCTAGAAAGTTCACTTGAGGACAAGTAAAAGAATAAGTTTGGGGGAGTTGATATCTTGCATATTTACATTGTTTTATCCATTTATTCATGTGCATTTTCATCATATAGATTAGGATTTAGTCATGTCTAGGTTGCATTTTGCATACATATGTCTCTATTAGGTATTGGAGTACCACATGGAGTTCCTGGAGACATTAGGGTGCATTTGGAGCTCAAAGGAGGTTATTAGAGTGATCTTTGGACGAGCACTGCCCGGAGCGACTACATGAAGTCGCTGTGCACCACATCCCGGAGCGACCAGCCCAGAGCGACTATCTCAAGTCGCTCCAGCCAGAGCGACCTACCGGAGCAACGCCATGAACTCGCTCGCCCTATACGCTTCGGAGCGACCTCGTAGAGCGACAAGGCGAAGTCGCTCCAGCTCCTAGAGCGACCTCACCACAGCGACGTCTTCAGAGCGACACAGCCAGGTCGCTCGTGAGGAACGACCCGGAAGCGATGTCTTCGGAGCGACACAGCCAGGTCGCTCGCGAGGAGACGACCCGGGAGCGACGTCTTCGGAGCGACACAGCCAGGTCGCTCACGAAGAAACGACCCGGGAGCGACCTCTCGCAGCGACGTGCCGAGGTCGCTCCACGTCTATTTGTTTGGCCGAATTCATGTTTTCTCAAGGGCCTTTTGGTCATTTCATTATGCACGTTTTTACTTTTCATAACCTATGTTTTAAGTACCTTTTGTAGCCACCAGACACGAGATCTCTTTTCTAGAGAAGAACTAGTGAAAACTTCTTTTGATTCAAAAAAAAAAAAATAATAATAATAATAATGTACCAACTACCATTGTTGTTGATGAAACACAGCTCCTCCTGACCTTCCAAACCCTCAACCTCATGGACAACAGGTGGTGTCTCTTGGCTTGGGTTACCAACAAAGTGGAGCTTGAAAACTCCTAACATCAAATTGGCGCCGTTGCCAAATTCTGAGTAGATTTAAACATTGAGATTTAGTCACTTGCTTGAGACTAAGTTATTTTAATTTTGTTTTGTTACTAATTCTTCTTCTTTCACTTTCAGGTGTATGAACTTGAGGAGCACGGGTCCATCAAACCTAGTTCCAATAGTAGCAGACATCAGAGCTTTTGAGAGGGAGTGTGCTAGAGCTAGAAGAGAAGAAGAACAACAAGCCCACTTGCAGAGATTCGATATTGATATGGAAGATCAACCGCAAGGGGCAGAACACCAACCGCGGGCAGCTCGACCCATTGGTACTTATGACGGGCCCCACATTCATGGGCATAGACTGGGAATCCGAGCACCGGCTGTGGCAGCCAACAACTTTGAGGTCAAGTCAGGACTCCTCAATGTGATCGAGAACAACAAGTATCATGGCTTAGCTCTAGAGGACCATTTGATCACTTGGACAAGTTCGACAGCTACTGTGGGTTGTCAAAAACCAATGGTGTGTCCAAAGATGCCTTAAAGCTCAAGCTATTCTCTTTCTCTTTGGGGGATAAGGCACGTCAGTGGGAGAAGTCTCTACCCAGCGACTCTATCACCACTTGGGATGATTGCAAGAGAGCATTCTTGGAGAAGTTCTTCTCTACTTCAAGAACTGCTAAGCTGAGAAATGAGATTTCCAGCTTTTAACAGAAGAACTTGGGAGGCTTCAGTGAAGCCTGGGAGAGATTCAAGGGCTACTAAGCTCAATGCCCACACCATGGTTTTTCTAAGGAGAGCTTGCTGAGCACATTCTACCGTGGTGCTCTTCCTAAGTACAGGGCCAGACTGGATACAGCTAGCAATGGGTTCTTCTTGGGGAGAACTGAGGCAGATGCAGAGGAGCTGGTTGACAACATGGTAAAGAGTGATGCAGTCTACAGTGGAGACCACGACAGAGGTAGTCGAACAGATGATATGCAGACGAGGAAGGAGTTGAAAGCTCTACAGGATAAGATAGACATCCTCCTTGCTGATAAAGCCACACAAGAGCAGCTGCACTTTGTTATTATTATTATTTTTTTATTTTATTTTTATTTTTTTGAATCAAAAGAAGTTTTTACTAGTTCTTCTCTAGAAAAGAGATCTCGTGTCTGGTGGCTACAAAAGGTACTTAAAACATAGGTTTTGAAAAGTAAAAACGTGCATAATGAAATGACCAAAAAGCCCTTGAGAAAACATGAATTCGGCCTAACAAATAGACGTGGAGCGACCTCGGCACGTCGCTGCGAAATGTCGCTCCCGGGTCGTTTCTTCGCGAGCGACCTGGCTGTGTCGCTCTGAAGACGTCGCTCCCGGGTCGTCTCCTTGCGAGCGACCTGGCTGTGTCGCTCCGAAGACGTCGCTCCCAGGTCGTTCCTCGCGAGCGACCTGGCTGTGTCGCTCTGAAGACGTCGCTGTGGTGAGGTTGCTCTAGGAGCTGGAGCGACTTCGCCTTGTCGCTCTAGGAGGTCGCTCCGAAGCGTGTAGGACGAGCGAGTTCATGGCGTCGCTCCGGTAGGTCGCTCTGGCTGGAGCGACTTGATACAGTCGCTCTGGACTGGTCGCTCCGGGATGTGGTGCACAGCGACTTCATGTAGTCGCTCCAGGCAGTGCTTGTCCAAAGATCACTCTAATCACCTCCTTTGAGCTCCAAATGCACCCAAATGTCTCCAGGAACTCAATGTGGTACTCCAATACCTAATAGAGATATATGTATGCAAAATGCAACCTAGACATGACTAAATCCTAATCTATATGATGAAAATGCACATGAATAAATAAATAAAACAATGTAAATATGCAAGATATCACCCCTCCTATAAAAATTTCTGAAGTTGCAACTCGTACAGCAAGGTTCAAGGCTACTGCCCTGAAGAATTCTGGGAAAATTTTAGGAAATGAGCTTCTCGCTTTTTGGTCTGGGATTTAACTCCACTCTTTTGTTCTCAAATCACTCCATTGAAGTAATTTCAATGTGCTTTTTCCTTTCTTTTCTTTTTTTTTAAACTCTGCAACTTTTGTATCTCCTCCTTGTGTATCTCTGTACTCTCTCTTTTTAATATGAAAGCCCTTTAAAAAAAAAACAAATAGATAAGACGCATAAGATTTTATGAGTTACTTGGAAGATGGAAGGATTTTTTTTTTTTTTCAAGATGGAAGGATTCTAATCCCGTAAGGATCAAGTTTCAAGATTTATTGTCATATACAAAGTGATGGAAAAAACAACTATCTTTTGGATTTGATTAGTACAACAAATGTTAGAAAGTAAACTAAAACACCCAACCGAAAAAAACTATTGCTGGAGTTTAATCTTAGGATGGAGGCTGGCGATAGATTAGGTGCAATTTGGATAGGTTTCTCGCATGGACCCGAGCTAAATGTCTTCCCAGTACTAATGCCAAGGTATATATATATATATTATCTGTTATTGGACTAAGATGTAAAATGCATTTGACGAATCTCAAATTCAATTTGACTAAATAGCAGTAATTTTGTTTCAGTTGAAATCAAATTCAGGATAGACGAGTTTACGTTATGCTACATGTCAATCCTCGCCACTAGGTGGTGCTACTTGGTTAGTAGGAAAGATATTAAGGACGATCAGTCAACACTAAGACGTTGTACCTTGGGATGCCACCTTTGCTCCAAACGATTTACCACAAAAAGTACAAGAATTAAGGTCTTTCATCAATCAGTTTGGTCATAGACTATATTCCCCATTCTTAATAATAATAGTCTTCCTCTTCTATGAAGGATAGAATGGTGACGTGAGATACAAGTGATTATCCAAACGGGCTTGAGGTAGCAATGAAGGTGTACTCAAGTCTCCAAACAAACGGGATCACTCCTTTAGCACCTTAAGGCCATCTTTATCCCACGATTTTAAAGGTTTCTTAAAGGGGGAGGGCCCATAAACAGGATAATAATCGGTAACAAAATTCATCAATTAAGGAACGCTTTTCGTCTGTTTCTTACACTGTCTGTCGTTTCCACTGACACATGGCGGTCCGCGATTGGTTCTTTTTTTTTTTTAATCCGACCAATTTTTTTTTTTTAAGAAACTCTTAATGGGGTTCAGGGATAATGATGCTTTTAGAGCACGTTCAACGACCGCTTCTAGCTTGGGTTTTTAAAACAAAAAAAATTAAAATAATAAAAAGAAGCAAAAGAGAATAGATTCGACTCTTAAAGTGGAGCTTAAAGCATGATTAATGGAGAGTTCTTAGGGTGAGATTCTTGGCGGAATATAAGAACCGGTTCTTAACTTTTCTAGTTAAAAGTTAAGAGACGGGTTCTTATATTCGGCTAAGAACTCCATCCTAATAACCCCCATTAATCATGCTCTAAGAACCGCTTCTGATCGTCATGTGTCATTTGGCAACTTCTGATTGGTTTACTCTTTTAAAAATAAATAAATTTTAATTCCAGAACTACACATGATTAAATTATTATTACTTTTGATATTAGAACCTGTTTTAAAGATACTTGCCGATGGGGTTGCTCTATTTTGAAGAAATTCTTGGGTTCACCCCCTAGGGTGGGTTCACCAACCAATAGTGTTTGAGTATTTGATATTTGATATCTTTTAAAAAAGGAAATAAAATTAAATATCTAAATTAGATTATATTTTTAAAATAAAATACATAAAAATACGTAAAAATAGTTACAAAAAATAAATTAATTAATATTGTTAATTCTTCAGCAAAATACTAAACCCTAGCTATACCATAAATCCTAAACCCTAAACCCTAAACGTTAAACCTTAAACTTTGGATAAACTCTAAACCGTTGGAAAATCTTAAACCCTAAATCATACATTAAAAACTAAATTTTAATAACACTAAACCCTAAATCCTAATCACTAAACCCTAAACCCTCGGATAAACTCTGAACCCTTAGATAAATAATAAACTTTAGGGTTTAGTTTTAAATATTTTTGATTTAGAGTTTATGATTTATCTAAGGGTTCAGGGTTTATCCAAGAGTTTAGGGTTTAGTGATTAGGGTTTAGGGTTTAATGTTATTATGATTTAGTTTTTAATGTATGATTTAGGGTTTAAAATTTTCCAATGGTTTACGGTTTATCCAAGAATTAAAGTTTATAATTTAGGGTTTGGAGTTTAGGATTTAGGGTATAGGATTTAGTATTTTACTAACGGTTTAACAATATATATATTTTTTTTTTGTAACTATTTTTATGTATTTTTATTTTTTTATTTTAAAAATATAATCTTATTTAGAAATTCAATTTTGTTTTTTTTTAAAAAAATATCAAATATCAAATACCCAAATACTATTGATTGGTGAACCTAAAGGTTCACTCTAGGGGGTGAGCCCAAGAATTTCTCCTCTTTTACCATTGTACACTCCAGTAGTTCTTAATAGATCCTAGTAGTTCCTCCTCTTGGTTAATTAGGAGCCAGACAAAGCCTGAGGATGCATGCATGCTCTATTCAAATTTCCAAGTTCCTTAATTAATCCCCAAAACCTTTTTTTAGTTAGATAATTATTACGAAGCTTGAAACAGATATTTTCAACGTGAGAAATAGCAAAGCACCTAGGGATGCTTGGAAAGGAAGTAACCTCTTTTTACCAGTTAACATGTGGATGTATTTACTTACTATTTATTAGTAATAAATTGGGTTGGGAGAATTTCAGTTGTTGTTCCTTCTTATTTTGTTTTGTCACCTACGAGACTGGAACCACGGTTGCAGCTTCTACACACACAACCAACCGAAATATAAACATAAGAAGAATGTGAATTTTTTATTTAATGAAAACTAAACGTAAACAACTATGGATAATTGAAATGCAATAATTCTTCCAATATCCTATTCAAACATAATCTATTTTAGCCTAAACATCTTGATCAGTGCTCAGCTTCCTAGAGTTTTAGAGCTTTCTTGGGGGAGGGGGCGGAGGGTAGCATACTGATTCAAGCAAGTCCTGATAAATGAACTGCGCATCGTAATTCAGAATACCATCATCTTCTTCCATAGGCAAACTCGAAACATTCACTGTCACCAACGAATTTATAAGTTCTTGTATTTCTTCTATTTCAGCTTCTTGTTCTGATCCTATCAGTGGAATCTTTGGAACATGGCCATGAAATTCATTGATCGGCTGCTGCTCTGTGTAGCAGTCTGCTGCAAACTCATGATGATGATAAGGAATAAGAGCTTCATGATCGTCCTTGTTATTCTCTTGAATATTGCATGCAATATTAGTCCGCTGTTCCTTCAAGAAAGGAGATAGAAAACTTCTTGATCAACAATATTAGTCGGCTGCTGCTCCAAGAAAGGAGATAGAAAAGTTTCTTGATCAACAATATTAATTGGCTGCTGCTCCAAGATAGGAGCTAGAAAAGTTTATTGATAAACAATATTGATCGGTTGCTGCTCCAAGGTATAAAACTCAATAGGATGATGATGATAAGTAGAAGCTTCATGACGATGAGCTTCATTGATCGGATGTTGCAGCTGCTGATCAGAGAAAGAAGAAGCTAGAACAGACACATAATGATGATGATTACTAGAAGTACAAGCTTCATGATGATCATCATTCTCCTTCTTGGAATTCTTGATCACATGAATCTTGCATATGACCAGTTCATGAAACTTATCTTTTTCTTCCGGAAGCATATATTCTGTCATAATCCAGCTCTCATTGTCTCGTGATACATCACAAGAAGTACCGTCTTCCCTCTTCTGCTTCTTGTTATTTACGTTGCTTCTAACAAAATTTAGGCTTTGCTTTACCCCAATGGTCTTCTTTGTTTCCTTGTCCGTGATATCTTCTTTCGCATTAGCCCTCCAAGACCCACTATCGTCGTCTCGGGTGATCTTCCGTTTCACTTTCTTACCACAACCAATTTTCTTCTTAGAGAGTTGAGTCCTTGTCACAAAGTAGTACCACTCGTTCTTCTTGAAAAACGAACCCATGGGATGGTCCAGCAACCATGGCTCCTTTGAGTAAACATCCTTCATAGTGATCTCTCTACATGGTTTACCTTTCAACTTGGGGATTAAATATTGATTGATGAGTTCATCGTCGTAGGGTTGAAATTGAATCCCTCCATCTTCGTCGTTGTATTCATACATCTTCTCTTACGTCTTATATTGCGTTTGGATTTAGGAGTTCTCTGGGAATTGTTCTCTGAGGTTTGTGATCGATCAACGTCTGTATTTATAGTCATCTTACATTATCATAAACCAATATGAAATTGGTTTTGAAACTCATTTCTAATAGGAGTAGGACTAATTATTCGTTTATCGTAAAACATTTTTTACAGTCAAAGATATAACACGGAGATCTTTCCCATCTTATAAGATAATCGTTATCACATCTTGTTTATTTGTTACAGTTTCCTTTCATCCTTTTTATTTTTTACTTTTAGTGTAAATAATGATCTCTTCTTAACAAATACTTTGAAAATAAAAGTCATGTGTTATTATTTTTCTCCAAGAAAAAAATCGCTAGTTTGTTACTGTTTCCTTTTATGTTTACTATATTGTTTAATTTGGGAAAATAGTGATCGCTTCTGAATAAACAAAAGATTCCTTTAGGTTTTAAAAACAAAAGTCAGATTTTTTTTTTTTTTTGAACTTAAAGTCAGATTATTATCCAATACATATGTATCTATTAGATAATGAAAATTATATATATATATATAAACCTAATTGCTTTCATGAAATATTATTTCAAAATTTTATAACTGTTTCTTGGGTCAACATTGTTATGCATGGCTAATATATGACATGGTTAACTTTTTTAACAGTACCAGACAACCTCTTTTCAATCTATGTTCGATGCCAAATTGAATATGAATGTAGTGGTTACCCTCTTGATATATTTGATGCAATCTTCTGATATTCAAGGGGTTAAGGATGCTTCTGATCAAGAATGATACGTTTCATTATATTTTATATGTTTCTCACTAGAACTTGAAATTTGACAGAAGCTCTTATGTTTGTAAGCAACTAACTATATAAACTATTCTGATGAATGAATTCGCGAGATCAAGAAGCGATACAGAGAGTCTTTTGAAAATCATCAAAGCACACAAGAAAAAGAAAAAGTTATGAATAGTGAGAGAAAACTGAAGCAATATGGAACAAACAATAGATTAGACTCATAAGATTTTACTAGTTACTTAGAAGATGGAGGGATTCTAAAACCGCTATAAATCTAATCCCGCAAGGATCAAATTTCAAGATTTAATGTCACTACGGGCTGTCGCGCGGAATATTGATTTATCGTTCTTAATTATGATTTTTTGGATTATGTGATTATGTGGATGATGTAATTATTTGTGAAGAGCATTATTTGGTGTTTTATTGTGTTATGTAGTAGTAGATAATAAGTTAATATATTATGTGTTTGTCTTTTTAATAATGTGTTGTTGTATGTATAATATTACTTGTTAGTGGTGAAGTGAATTTCTGATGTAAAACATATTGAATTTCAATAACTTTGTATTTAGGCGTTTGTTGATTTTAAGATTAACGGCGTCAAAATTGTATTTTAATTTTTCACATTTTTTCACATTACTTTTTTCAGATGTTTTTTTAACTCTCCCCATATTTTGACCTTGAACCGTCACCATCTATATATTTCGTTTACCTTTCCAGTGTGCAGGGCTTCTCACCATCACTGATAAAAGACTTACCTCTGTGCTCTTGTTTTTCCTCACCTTCTTCTTCTGTGAGATTATCTGGTATTTATTATAGATCACGCATATTAGTTCCATGTTGTGCGGCTGTTTCTTACGGAGTTATAGGTTATTTCAGTCAATATTGGTCTTTTTTACTTAGATTTTGGCTAATGTTAGAAACTACATCTCGTTGGGTAAAGTTAGAGTTTAGTTGTCTCTGATGTTGTCTTTCTCGTCGTTGGTTTACCGTCGCTAGTCTCTGTTGTCTTGGTTTTCAAGATCTGGTTTTTGGTGATCTGACTTTTATGCTCTTTTTCATAGTTCGAGGATGGCTCCACAATCTGTTGATTTCATTTTGTCTCCTTTTATCTCTTTATTCTCTCATCTCGTTGCACCTTCATAGCTGATCACGTCTCTGGTGGCTCTCTCTTTCGCCATATATGCTACTCCAGGGTTGGATAGTGTTTTTCTGTATGTATGCTTTGTGCGCTTGGAAGGTTGTTTATGGTTTCAAGCTTGAGCTCTGATTTCTTGGTGGTTGGCTTCCATTCTTCCCCACTCTTGTTGTTTATCTTTTTCTCATGCGTCTCTTTGTGTAAGTGTGCGGAGTTAGTCTTTCGGAGCTTTGGTTTCTTCTATTCAGAGCTTTGCGATTCTTTGTTGGCATGGGCGTCTTTATGTGTTTGTTTAGTTTGTGACGTGCTTCTTACCTCTTAAGCTGGTGGTTGTGCTTCTGGTGCTTTAGGCATGTGTCGTCTTGTTTCGTGGTAACTTTGTTCATCCGATGATTATTCTTTCTCTAACCCATTTTTTTTTTGTTTTTTGCGCAGGTGCTTGATCGTGATCCTTTTTCTGACATCTGTTTGTTATAATCAAGACATTCTATGGTAAAATGAGATAAATTAGTCTTCTTTGTTGATATATTTTCAGCTCCAAACATTTATTAAGTTGGTGTTACTAAGGTATTATTCTTAATAGATTATCAAACTTTATACAATAATAGTTAGTGTGAAAAGATTAGAGAGTGCACAATTAGAAAGTATTTGGTCAAATTGCAATAATCTAAAAAAAAGACTTAAAATATAAAAAAATAATATGGATGACACGTATCGCAAAACCCCATGCCACTTGTCAGAAGAAGGGAAAAAGCCAACTTTATATATATATAGATATTCCAGGTGATCGAAAACACAAGTGTCTTTTGGATTTGATTAGTACAGTAAAATGTTAGAAAGTAAAACTAAAACACCCAACTGAAAAAAAAAACTCGAAGTATGACTAACTTTCTACCATAAACAAGATTCAGCTCAATTTCACTTGGAAGAAACTGAAACCAAGACATTGTTATTGTATTTCACTTGCAAAGTTGCATCCTGTTTAAATTAAATGTTGGATTTGTATTATGTGTCTTGTTTAGAATAGGAATTGTGTCTGGTAATCTGTATTGGAGGAAATTGAGAACTTTACACTATGACCTCTATTATTGCTTGAGGTTGAAGACTAGCTTTTTGAATTAGGAGCATTCAACATGTAGAGTTTTTGGAGCTTATATCTGAATTTGTAAGCAAGTTCTTATAAAAGGGAATATACAAATCTGCTAAAGAGAATGACAAGTACTAATTTTATAATTTTTTTCAAAGTTGTAAACCATGCCTAAGTTTCTGGGGTTTTAAATAAAAGTTTCTCTTTTTATCTACCTAGTTAGGTCTTTTTATGTTTTTTTTATAACACAAACTTTCATTCAAAATGTTATAACCCAGAGTTCAATACATTAGCTTCCACAAATAAGGCTTGTTTAGCAAGGGCATGAGCATCCTTATTCTTACTACAGTGGAACCATGAAAAGGAGATACATTCAACTTCTTATGTAGTCATCTACTTGAATAGCCCAATATGATATCACAATATGTGCATTAATACTTGTGTGGACGCAGAAAATAAAAACCTAAAAAGTAATAAGAGTAAAAAAAATGAGTGATTTGGGTGAATATACCCATTTAAGACTCACATTTGAAAATTGCCCTACCAAATTTATAATGCCAACTTGTCTACCATTTTGGCTCATAAGTGACGGTTATACCCTTCTGGAAAGCAGAAGAATCGTAGAAAGTCAGACATTGTGTCAAATGGATGATGTTTGAGTAGGTATCTATTGGCAGACGTGGGTTTTTTGCAGGAGGTGGTACAATAAAAAATTCTTTGGATAATGCTTCGATTTTCTATTGGATTTGATGAAGAATGTGTGTATATTATTAAACAAACAATTGTTACAGTTTGAATATTATTTATTAATCACAATTAATGACACTATTGCTTAAAATAAAAAAAAAAAAAAATATATATATATATATATTATTGGCTGAAACATTAATTTTAACTATCCAATGTAAAATAAATTGGTAACAATAAATAAATAATCTTATATACAGAAATCATTTAATATAAAACATTACATTCCAGTAAACAAATATATATATATATATATATATTAAAAAGATTTAAACATTACATATGTTAAGTTATATGTAAGCATGCTACGTGCATCGTTAACGACCAATAAAAAAGTTACCATTGATAGTATTGTGTTATTTTCAATAAATAAAGTTATCATATTTCGTTAGTTGATACATAATTTGTTATATGATACTTAATTTGTTAATCGATATATGATTTGATAGATAGTTTGTTAATTGATATATTGTTCAGTATATGTTCTCTTAGTCGATACATAATACAACAATGTATCAAATAGTATATTGACTATCAATACACGATAATACATTTCTTGGACATTTATCATCTTTGTATCAAAACATGTAGTATGTTGAAAATCTCTATATCGAATAGTAATAAATTAAGATATTTTTTAAAAAATTTGTAAATAAATCCCAATTAATCGTAGATTAATCTTCGATTAGTTGATTATTAATCTATTCATTACTATGCCCAAATCAACCACACCCGTTACGCTTAACGTAGTATCAAACCGTGGCTACACATAAAAGCGTTAACATAGTTGTATATGGGCATACGTTTAAAACACTATGCTTCATAATCATAGTATTTAAAGTCTTACGACTATGTTGTGTTATTAAGATACATAGTTGGTTAGTCGTTAGCAATACAATGACTAATTTTCGTGTTAGCAGGATACATCAAATGGTAACGGCCATTGATAATGTTAGTGGTTATTTAACTGTTCTCTGGAAGCAATAAGATATAAGTTTATGGTTAAGAAAAAAAATAACTATTGTATGTCTTAACATGTAAGTATAAACTTAACGAAAAATCTGTAACATATACATTTAGTGGATAGATTGATAAAATACAGTAACTGAAATACATATGTAATGTTCTAAATATTTTGGTGAAAAATTATAAGTTAATGTAAGCCTTAGCCGAATAGACATATATTTAACTGACATCCCGCAGTTGTTAACGCACATATATGACTAAGAAAATTAAATATATATACATACGCAAATGTATGTTTTAACGGAGGAGAACAAATTTTTGGTGATTGAAAATTGAAGGTGGATTGTGATTTAAAATTTAAAGAGGTGTGTTAGTTTGAGAAAATTAAAAATTTTGGTGATAAATGTAATATGTGAAGACTTACGATGAATTAGAACATAGAAAAATGAAAGAAGAAAGAGAGCTAAGAGAGTGTAATTAATTTTACGAAAAGAGAAAAGAAAAAGGCAAGAGAGTAGAATATAAGAAGAAAAAAAGAGAAAAAAAGTAGTAAAGACACATTTCAGAAGTTAATTTTTTCACATAAAAACAAGAATCGAGGGATACATAGGAATGTTTTATGGTAGCAGTCCACTAACCTGACGCACACACAGCTAGGTACTGACATAGGTAGGAGCAAGCTGAGTAGTTGTATAGGGTTAAAATCGGAATGGTTTATCTAGTTAGAGACACATGGACAGTTCACTAATTACTGTCCAATACGAGGGCAATGACACCAATTTCTGTAGAAAAATAAGAGAGAAAGAAAGACTGAAGAGGTCAGTCCAAGAAATATTGGTAAAACAGAAATGCATAATAACAGAGCTAATTTTTGGGGACACATCACTTTCTCTCCGTACCCTTTCATGTTTGATGTCCTACACCTTTGGACACACCCTTTCCCTCAGAATCGACCCTATATCATTAAGCATTACACCCATTACTTTATATTTTTCCCTTTAATCAAATACTATTATTGTCTTCTCTTTTTTTTTTAGGTTAACTATTCAGTAATTGATTTATATATAGTTTTACACCACTAGATCATCTGAAAAAATATGTAGTAACTTTATTGAAAATTTTCTACCTGGTTTCAATATCATCGGAAAATACTTAATTATACGCATACATATACTTTGTGTTTTAGCAAATGTGTGTATGAACAAGTATTGCATTCAAACTATAGCGGGCAAAAAGCCAAACAGAGTACTGGAATAAGAAATGGATAGGAATATATATTTGAAAATTCAAAGTTTCTGTCTTAGATACATTATTTACAAGTAGCATTTACCAACCTTAAACTGAAAAAAACTTTGCTCATCATTGTTTCTTCCGAAACACAATAAAAATGTTAGTACGTACAAAAAAAGAGAGCTAGAAGTGCATTTGTCCAAATTGCTGATTGGACACAAAGAAAGCTCTTCAATGGTTTCCACTTTTGTTTTATTGTATGAATAGAAAGTACTGATTAAACAAAATCTGAGTATACTTTTTAATTTCATAGGTCAAACTTGCAATCAGATTAATTAGGTTAAGAGGAATTCAAATACAATGAAAGATCGTTGAGAAAGTTTGAGGTTGCGTTGTAATAAAGGGAGTCAGATACCGGTACGTACTGATCTAGTGACGAAGGGAAGGGCTGACTCCTAATTTCAAAGAAACAAATATTTAACTTGTAAAGCAATCATCTTAACATAAACTAGGGCTAGTTAGTTGATGATCACCCATCCAAATTTTCTTTATAAAAATGGTGACATGTAGAAAAGAAACACAATATAAAGCAAATCATCTAACAAGAATTTTAGCAAAAAAAAAGTATTTGATTCTGCGTTTTTACGTAGATTGCTCAACCGAGTAAAAATATATTCTCTGTAAACGTTTCTTTCTCTTCAAATAGATTGAAACAATAGTTTTTGTTCCTTTTATTTTCTTATGGAGGACACAATAGAAAAAAGTCATGCGTTTCTGACTTACATTGGATAACATTTTTCAATCAAAATTATTTTGTCGTGTTTTGGAATCGCATTTTTATAATTATATGAGCGGCTTCTCATTCTGACTCCAATAATGATTCTAAATATCTAGTGAAGTTCATATGATTTGGAAGAACAAACTATACAAAAGATGTCGAAACATTATTTATTAATATCATTTAATAAAAACGTTTGATACTTGTCACATCAAAATCGTTTTTCTCTTCTTATTGGCCTGTTTCCCAAAAAAATTCAGCTGAATTCTCTATTTATTTGCCAAACTTTGAACCTCAGTTTCACATCTCTTCTTCTTCTTCTTCTTCTTCTTCTTCTTCCTCCTATATTGGAGAGGAAATATGTTGCCAGGCATACTGTTATGCTCACTTAATCCCAGGAATCACAGGTGAATACTCTACTTGATTAGAATACATATTTGTATCATTTTTCTTTGGAATAGTGTACTTGATTAATATACTTGTGTTGTTTTGATTCAGCATAATGCGTTTGTGTTGTCCAAAACGGTTTAACTGATATACTTATTTGGCTCTATCGATATATATTTTAATATATAATATAGTATAGTTAAAAAGTACAAGGATTCTCTGAATGATTTGGATTAAGGCAAGATCCATGATGTCATGATGACTTTATGGAATCATATCCTCGATCAATCAAGAGGGAAACAGTCAAATAGTACTAGTTATTCATTATTACTTAATAATGAATATTCCACTTTGACTTAGAATTGAGAGGAAACTTAAACATTTTTTTAAAAACAATTACAAAATTGACAAATCATAAAAAGTATGAACTGTATACTTTATTGTGTTTATGAATTAAAAACTCGGTTATATTTTCTTACCAATATAAAATTAATCTTTTGATTAAAAATGTATGTATATAAAACTTATTCTTGGACTAAAAAATGGGGATCCCCTAAAAATGTATGTATATAAAACTTAATCTTGGACTAAGAAACATGAAAGAGAACCAACCATGTGCGGGGGTGAAATAAAAAGATGTGGAAAGACCCAAAAACTTTTCCTAGGGGCCCAATAGCTTTTACGTCTATAATCAGGGGTCAAAGTGTAAAAGGCAAAAAGGGGTAATTCAGTAATTATTTAAGTCCTTTATTTGGCTCCACTCTCCACCGACTCTGAGAGAGCTTAAAATAAAGTAAACCAGACATCTCCGGTTATATCGGTCGTTGACCGAGAAAAATAGTGGCTTTTAAGTTAACTACCAGAGTCGGTTTAGTTCACTGTGCAGCAAGAAGAAGAAGAAGAGTGATAGAGAGAGCTTAGATACTGATCCCAAGGACATTGACTACTGGTACTCTGTTCAGTTCAACCGAGATCCTCCCAGATTCGCTCTTCGATCGGAGAACAACAATCACCGTTCTCGCAGGTAAGCTTCCGTCACCGGTGAATCTCCATTGATTCCGTAACGTTAAATTCATTGTTTGATTTTTTGCAGTGGCGAATTCTGCAAGGCGAAGAAGCGAGGAGAAATGGCGAACAAGGTCTCAAACTTCTCGGATCTGATTCAGCGAGTGACTGCTTCGTGTTTGCTCCATCCACTCTCCGCCGGCCGGCAAGATCTCGCCGCGAACCGCCGGGGAGAGTACGATTCCGAAGAGGAAGAAGAAGGAGAGATTCGGTACGAAGACGCACCGGAGAACGAGAATGGTGAAGAGGACGAGACGGTTAGGGGTAAGATCAGGAGCGGAGGGAGCGTTGTGAGTGTGGAGGCGGTTCAGGAGATGGAGATGGTGATGGAGCAAGTGTTCACGGCCGCTGCAGCTCTGAAGAGAGCTTACGTGGCGCTTCAGGACGCTCACTCTCCTTGGGATCCGGAGAAGATGCACGACGCTGACGTGGCGATGGTGGCTGAGCTGAGGAGGATCGGGACTCTTAGAGAGAGATTCAGGAGGATGAAGGGCGGTGGCCGGAGGAAGAACGACGGAGGCAGAGGATTGCTGAGAGAGGCGGTGGCGCCGTACGAAGCCGTCGTGAAGGAGCTGAAGAAAGAAGCGAAGGCGAAAGACGCTGAGATTGAGAATCTCAAGGAGAAAGTCAAAGCAATGGTCAACGGTAACGGTAACGGAGGCAAGAAACACCGTCTGCTTTCAAGCCGGAAAGTTAACTGCGCAACGCAAGTTGCTGTTTCTCCCGTGCCGGAGTTATTCGAGATGACGATGAGTCAGGTGAAAGAAGCTTCGAAGTCCTTCACAAGGATACTACTGTCTCTGATGCGAGCTGCGCGTTGGGACATTGCAGCTGCTGTTCGGTCCATCGAAGCTGCTTCAGCTGCATCAGACGGTGGCATGTCTACTACAGCTTCTGCGTTAGCTTCCTCTGTCCCCAACGGGCACGCGAAGTTCGCTCTTGAGTCTTACATCTGTCGAAAAATCTTCCAAGGGTTTGATCACGAGACGTTTTACATGGACGGAAGCTTGTCTTCTCTTATCAACCCTGATCAGTACCGTCGCGACTGCTTTGCTCAGTTCAAAGACATGAAGGCAATGGATCCCATGGAGCTGCTTGGGATCTTGCCGACTTGCCATTTTGGTAAGTTCTGCTCGAAGAAGTACCTTTCGATCATTCACAACAAGATGGAGGAGTCGTTGTTCGGGGACTCGGAGCAGCGGGAGGTGGTTCTTGCTGGTAACCATCCAAGAAGTCAGTTCTATGGAGAGTTTTTGGGGTTAGCCAAAGCGGTCTGGCTGCTTCATCTCTTGGCCTTTTCGCTCGATCCATCCCCGAGTCACTTTGAAGCAAACAGAGGAGCAGAGTATCACTCTCAGTACATGGAGAGTGTGGTGAGGTTTCCGGATGGCCGTGTTCCTGCGGGTCAGGTGGTGGGGTTTCCTGTTTGTCCAGGATTCAAGCTTAGCCATCAAGGGAAAGGATCGATCATCAAATCCAGAGTTTACTTGGTTCCAAGGGCGTAAAACGGTTTTATTGAGTTTACTCTTTGTAGTAACGTCATGTTGTTGTGTTGTTATGATAAATCTAGCTTTTGTAAGAAATAAAGAGACCGTTCTAATAAGTGTTTTAAAATTCGATAAGAATGTTTCATTATTAATCTAACTGACGAAAGTTCAGGTAACATAGAAGTGTATATATAACAATTCGACGTCTTATAACGAATAATGTAATAAGGTATATGTTCTTTTAGACGAGGGATCTGGGGAATCAATCTAACAATACTTCTCTTAGAAACACTTTCTTCACCTGTCACAGAGTAAATAGAAACAGAGAGAATAAGATTAAAGAGCTTTTATCATCATTAGAAAGTAAAAGAGAATACGGAGATGAATTCAAGTTTACTTGTTCAAGTGTGAGGAACATAACAACGTTCCAAGTTCCTAGCCGCGTAAAATTCGGGAGGAATCCTTTGTAGAAGGCCATAATCCCCTGTAAATATACCAAAACAGAGCACATATGATAGGTTTAGAAAGAGAAAGTGTTGTGCTACTCGAAAAAAGATGATTTGGTAAAAGATATCAATGAACCTCAGTCTTCATGGTTTTGATGAAGCAATCGATTGTGTTACGGTAAGTAGAGTCTCCCATCATTCTAGATTTCACCTGTGATCAACATACAAAATGAACCATGGCTGTTTCAAGTAAAATATACCAAATACATCATTTTTTTTTTCCAGTAAATCTAATTTCTCCTTTGGTTTGCTAAGCAAGAGGTCAGAAACATGAAGGTGGAAGACAGACACATCTGAGATGCCTGCCTCAATGTCATTTTCGAGGTAGTGCTATGTCTATTTATTGTCCATATACAAGTTGTTTTAAACAAAGGAGAGATACATGAGTTGTGTAAGAAGGTTCAATCTTTACCATCTAAATCAATCATAACTAGTGTCTTGTGTTTGTTCTTTTTAAAAAGTCGTTAGTTTACGCATTTAGCGCTATTGCTTCAGATCTATCATTTCAATCTCAAAGTAAATTTACATATACTAGCTACAAAAATTGATAGAGACAAGACGCTAAATGATCTTTGTATTCTTGTTGTTGTTTTATGTAATAGGGAAGAAAAACGAATGACTTACCACATCAACAGGAGAACCGATACAAACAGCAAAGAATCCAGCAGCTAAACCAGCTAGCAGATGAGTTAGAACACTGTCTCCAAATCCTGGAATTTTCATAATTGTCTGCATGTGTATACAAGTATTAAAACACAGACAAATGACTAACCAACACACAAGTAGATGCCAAACAGATCTTTATAAAACAGTAAATAAAACATTTTTAATGAGTTAAAGAAAATATCAACCCACCTCCTTGATTTGATCATAACTAGCTAGCTCTGCAGCGTTTACAATAGCATTCCTTGCTATATTAGGACCAAGCCCTGTCCACAGCGCACTAACTCCTTCCTGTTTTATAAATCAAAAGGCTATAACTCTCTATTAATTTTGACATTTTGATCAGAAGATTAGTTTACTAACCATCTTCACTATGGTGAAATAAGCGTCTACAGCTCCTGCATAACGCCTAGGAACCCCAGCTGGTAGTTTTCCTTCTGACTGAAGCCGAACTTTTACAAGATCGGTTGGATTAGCTACTATGATAGCTATAGCTCCTGTTGTCACCATAAGAGAAGATTCATTTTATTTAATGTCAAGCTTTCACTCAGATTATATTATAAATCAAGAACAGAACTCACCGGTTAACAAAGCTGCAAGGATCTTCTGATATAATGGAATATCCCCAATAAAGTCACTTCCAACCAAAAATGTCTTGACCTGGTGATCGATATTGTCATCAATAAGAGAGTACATAGAACAAGCAGTAGTAATGTGAGACTCACAGGCTCATATAAACCAATTCTTAAGCCACCATAGATACACTGACGATGCAGTCCTGCAATAACGCCTTTCCAAAGCCCAGAGATACCTTCTTCTCTTGCTATGGTAGAGAGAGTACCCAAGGAGCCTCTGTACTTGGGCAGATTATCACCGTCTCCGGTGGGGATCTTTCTTTGGAGCTGAAGCCTAACTTTAGCTGTGTCCAACGGCACGGTACATAACTGCAACATCAATCAATCAGGGTTGACTCAAGGAAGGCTACAACAAACATAACTGAAAACACACACATAAAAGTCATGTCTTTTGAACAAAAACGTTGAAATGTAAGTAACTCCCACAATCATTAATTAAAATAAGCGTCACGAAAATTTCAAAGGAAAGAAAAAGAAGCTACCACCTAGGATGGTCTAGTCTACAACTTAAAGTCTCTTAACTTTATCTAGATTGTTCATCAATAAACTAACTAACTAACTAAAGACTCTGACTTTCAATCTGCGAATGCTCTGCGTTGAATCAAATCCAATGAGAAAGCTAAGAGAGAAAATGATCATCTCGCACTAGATATATATATATATATACCTCTGCGAAACAAGCTGCGAAAGCGCTGCAAATGAAGGTTTCGAGAAACGAAATCTCGATCCTGGGGTTGAGATCCGCCATTGTTGTTGCTGTGTAAAGACAAGAGCGAAATCTCGGGAGCACCGACTGGGGGCAAATGAAGAAAGGAGCTAACTTTCTCCTGTAAATGATAGATTCTTAAAGATGGGTTCGATCAATGATTTAGAGTGGAAATGAAGATAAGTTCTTTTTCTAGATCAAGAGACGTTGCAATGGCGTCACGAATTCAGGAAAAACAAGTACAGAGTCTCAATCCATCGTGTCATGATGATTACTATTCCCACATTGTTTCTTTTTCTAATTTTTTTTTTTAATTTATTAAGGTCCCTTTTTTTTTTTTATCTCTGTTCTAATCAGCATTAAACACGTCGTTAGCCAATGATTAGGATATAGAAATTAGAGACCCTCCATCTCCTTTGGAAGGTTACTTGGAACGTGATCCAGTCAGGGCCTTTGTCAGTTTGTTGTCCCCGCTGACTGATCAAGGATCTTGTACGGCTCCATCCATGTGCCATGATGTCCCATGAGTTGCAAACCAATTGAAACCATGGTGACATAAGCTTCAGGTCTCGTGATGTCATAGCTTCCAAGAGCGATAAATAATCGGAATCCTACAAAATATATTTGATCTTCAACAGAAATAGAAAGAAAAAAAGTGAACTGCATAGACACACACCGCCTCGCCATGAATCCTTGAGAAGCATACCAACAACGTAAACAACACAGACACACGCAAATCTCATGAATAAGGCCATGCTCTTTTTTTTTTCCCTTTGCATTTGATGCAGCATCTGAATAGATATTTGGATGTTGCATCCCGAGATCGTTCATTCATATAGTTACTATTTGGATCTATATATAACATAAGTTCGCTGTTCGTTTATTTATTTATTTTGTAATAACATTTGAATACTTTTAATTAAAAAGACAAAAAAAGAGAATGATTTATATTATTAATAATGAGCTAATTATAATATTCCTATGAATATATTTAACTTATATTTGTAACAAAATAAGTTTAGTTTAGTTTTGGTTCGAAAATCGATTTTTGCGGTTTTGGTAGAAAAATTCAATTTTGTGGTTTTGACAAAAAATTGATTTGTCGTTTTCGGCAAGAAAAATCAACTTTATGATTTTGGCGGAAAACTTCAGTCTTACAATATTAGCGGGAAAAACTCAGTTTACGTTGGCACGAAAATTTGATTTTGTGATTTTGGCGAAAATTCGATTTTGGTTATGGCGGAAAAACTCATTTTGTCATTTTGGCAGGAAAAGTCGATTTTGAGGTTTTGGCGAGAAAATCCGGTTTGCGGTTTTAGCGAGAAAACCCAATTTTGAAGTTTTGGCGAAAAAACTAAATTTGCTATTTTGGCAGAAAAACTCGATTTACAGCTTTGGCTAAAAAAAAATCCAAAATTGTGATTTTTGCGGAAAGACCGATTTTGCAGTTTTGGTGGAAAAAGAATCTGATTTTGTCGTTTTGGTAGAAAAAATCGATTTTACGTTTTGGAGAGAATTCAAGTTTATGGTTTTGGCGTAAGAACTCAAGATTTGCTGTTTTGGCAAAAAAACAAGATTTGTGGTTTGGTGGAAAACTCGTTTTGACGATTTTGGTGAAAAATTCGAATTATCATTTTTACGAAAATCTTGATTTTGCGATTTGAGGAAAATATATGACTTATGGGTAATAGTATCATATAATAATTACAGTAACTAATTTAACTGATTATCTTTGTATTAAGGGTAATTAAGTTTTTTAGATTTTGAAATGCAAATTTTGCATCTTAACTCAATATTTTGCATCCAAAATATTTAGATTTTATAGATTATGCATCTAGATGTTGATACAATAGTATACAAACCAACAACATCTGAATATTTTCTTCTAGCTGTAGTGTGAGAATACAAAAACTATCAGAGCCTAAATCCTTGAAAAAGAACAAGAAGTAACGAAAGCCAGAAAGGGGGCACTAATCGAATATCCAGATTTTTTGAGGTATTCGTGGTCCATTCCGTTTCGTCCGAATAATCAATTATCCAATTTGATCGTCTCTGCGGCTACTCGGACATTCGACATCTTGACATCCAATTTTTTTTTATGTTTTAACGGACATCTGATTCGATCCGTATAAATAAAATAATGTTTTAAAACTAAAACTAAACAAATATTCCAAAATAATATAAAATAAAAATATTTTTTTATTACAAAAAAAAATTCGTTTACTTTTTAAAACTTTAATAACTAATATAATTAATTTAATAAATAATATATTGTAAAATTTATATAAAATATAACTTTTGTATGTAATTCTTTAAATACATGTATGTATATGCATATAACAGAGCGACTGGATATATGTTCTTAAGAATATTAGTATTTATGGGTTGTTTTGTTCTTTTATTAGTACTTCTTTTGCTTCACTTTTTCATTCACTGACCTTAAAATACATACTATATTTGGAGTGATTGAAGTTAAACATTAGTTTTCCTTTCTCTACAAGGAAATACATTCCGTCTTAAGCTAATGGTATATATCAATCAAATGACGTAGAACAAAAATTTTGTTTGATGGGAAGATTCCAGAAAAAGGCTCATGATAGCAAACTAGTTCTGTAAAAGAAAGGACATTCGTGAAGATTGTTATTCTTAGGGTAAATTTGGAGGAACCAATTAGTACATTCACTAAGTTCACCATTTTCTGCCTTCACCCTAAATTTAAAACTCATTAGTACAAAGATTGTTATTGTTAGGACGAATATCAATCAAATGATATGTAGAACAAAGATTTTGTTCGATGGGAAGATCCCCAAAAAGGCTCATTATAGCAAACTAGTTCTGTAAGAGAAAGGACATTCATGAAGATTGTTATTACTAGGACGAATTTGGAGAAACTCATTAGTACATTCACTAAGCTAATCATTTGTTGCCTTCACCCTAAATTCAATGTTTTTACTCTTAAAAGAGATAACATTCAGATCAGAAAATAGTTATAATAGGGAGGTTGAAGAGCAATCAATTCAGAAATTACAGAGAAAAAACACTTTTTTAGCATGTGTCCTTCTCAAATCGGTTTTCACTTCCTTCTCATTCAGTTTTCTAGTTTTAAAGTTTTTTTTTTCATTCTAAGAGGGATGTATTGAATTAAGCGTTTAGAAGATTTTGGAGTATTTTAATTTTGGTGAGTTTAGAGTGATTTTGAATTTATTTGAGTGGTTATAGTAAAAAAAAAAGAGTTTTTTTTTTAATTTGATTTGGTATTTTATAAATTTCATAATTTTCCAATTCTTGTTTCAATATACCCCCCCCCAAAAAAAGTAAATTGGAATGTTTTTGGTCAAACTTATTGTTGGTTCATGATTGGAGATTCTAGAAAGTTTATAAAGTGTACATTTGACCTTTTCTTATTTTTGGAAGAGTAGATATCATTTTTGGAAATATCACAACTGTCAAATGTATTAGAGGAAAATACATATGAATCCAGAAGCAAATCTTCTTCAAAAGAAAACAAATGTATTTCAGCACAAACATTATTTTAAAAAATTCAAGTAAAAATCTCATTCGTAATTGAATTTTAAAAAGTAGAAAGAAGTTTTTTTTTTGAGAAAAAAACACATATTTATCTAGCTATTTTAAATTCTGACTAAATTAAGTGATAAATATTTTTTCATCAGTGAATTTTTTTATCTTATCTAGTAATTATAAAATCTGATTGGCTAGCTAAATTCCATTGGATTTGTAATTGCAGCAATTGTATTTTTGTCATTTGTGAAATGTGTTAACTTATCTAGTAAGTATAAATCTGATTGGCTAGCTAAATTTCATTAGATTCGTAATTACAGCAATTGTGTGGACTGAAAAGTTTTTATGATATTTTCCCTATAAGGAGCCTTTGATAAGAAAAACAAAACATAAAAGCTTGGATGTGTATTCAAAGTCTGTCTAAGCTTCAAAGAAAAATTGTCTTCTCCTGTCTCCAACTTTCCTCTCTTTTCTCGGTGATCGTCAACTTTTCTCATTTTGTAAGTCTCCTGTAACTTCTTCCATCAACAACTCTTATTAATCTCTATGTTTTGCTAGTGTTCGAGGAATCTTTACACTGCTTCTCTTTGTTGTCTTTGTCATTGGATTCAAGTTCTTTTTGCAACCTTTAAACCATTTTCTCTAGTCTTTTGATTGGGTCGGGTGTGTGTGTGTGTATTCTGACGATCTCAAATTACGTGTTCGACTCAAGCAAATGGAATGAAAAGAATTGTTTTTTTTTTCTGATCCCATGCATGGTCATTTCTCTATATCTTCTCGTGTGGTGTGATCCTTTGTGTGTTTGGGGGGGGGGGGGGGGGGGGGGGGTGGGGGGGGGGTGTTAATCTCTTTTGTTAATGAAATTATATGTGTGATCAGATCTGCTTGGTTCAAAGCAATATGCTTTTGTAGTCTCTATGATTTCATGCAAACGAGAACTATCGGTTGTTTTTTTTTTCCTGATGTTAAATCTCATATTTAGGCTTATTTGTTTGGTGTTTTGTTGTTGTTAGGTGACTACAACCCATGAGAGATCTAAATCCAATGAGTTCTTTTGGTAACTCGCCTGTTATGTGCAGCTGGTGCGGAATTCATATTGCACACCATCAATGGCGGGAGCATGTTCAAGTTTGTCATGTGAGTTTGTTACCTATATTTACGTCAAAATATATAAATGGTTGTTTATTATTCTTCTCTATATAACTTTTGTAATAAATGGCTTTCAGGGCGCTTATAATCATGCAAGTGTTGCTATGGCCACCACTCAGGCTAGCATTGCTATGGCCACCTCTCAAGTCAGTGCTCAGGGCCATGGTGTATCTGCTGCAACGTTGACTCAAGGGCAATGGTATCAACAACCATATCAACAGTACTACGAAAACTATATCGGAGACTACATGCAACAACAACCGATTCAATGTCAAAGTTTTGCTCCACAAAATCAAGTAATCAATATTTATGTAAAAAATATATAAATGCTTGTTTATTATTCTTATCTATATAAATTTTGTAATAAATGGCTTTCAGGACGCTTATAATGAGGCAAGTGTTGCTACGGCCACCACTCAGGCTAGCATTGCTATGACCACCTCTCAAGCTAGTGCTCAGAGTCATGGTGTATCTGCTGCAACGTTGACTCAAGAGCAATGGTATCAACAACCATATCATCAGTATTATGAAAACTATGTCGGAGACAACATGCAACAACAACAACTGATGCAACTTCAAAGTTTTGCTCCCCAAAATCAAGTAATCTATGTGCAGGTGCAGCCACGGGTTCATCATGTTGCTCAAACCGATCACTCTCAGATGCAACCTCAACCACAGGTCCAATCTCAGAGTTTAGCTATGCATCAACCTCATGATGCATTTTCATCACCTAAGGACAACAATGTTCAGGATAGTCTGGCACAAAACACTATTGGTCAGTGTCAGTCAAACCATCCACATGCATCTTGGACTGGTCTGAACCCTCAACCTAACCAGACAAACCAAGTTGAAGCTCCCCCAAACAATATGTTTGAGTATCATGAAGATCATTTTGCTGAACAGGTAACACATGTTCATCCACCTCAACCTATTATTCTTATTCAAAAACAACAGCCTTTGATACCAAGTCAACTAACGAGAGATCAATATACAATGCAACAGGTGCTTAAGTATGGAGGAGCGTCAGTCCCTGAAAGCTCATATATGCATTCATTACATCAACTAATTTTGTCAAATCCTTCATTGCCGCAACAACAAACAGTAGCATCAACAACTGATGTCGTTCATAATCAGATGCATCAGGAAGGCCCTTCCTATAATCTCGATATAGCTCTGCAGGAGCATCAACATATTCCTACAATTCTTGGGGTTCAACCAAACATGAACCATTTTTCCGCTACTGCACCGCAGGTGGGCTTAGGACATGCTGCACCGAGCTTGCAAAGGATCCCAAAGCAGGTACATTGGCCACCTTTGGGCCCAGATAAAGTAATTCATATATATGGAAATAAAGATGATGAAGCAGTTATGGAGGGTTCAATCTCTGATTCAACCAACGATTTATATAATGTGTTACGTGCTGCTGAAGAAACTACAATTAATTTTGATCATAAGCATAAAAGAAAGCTTACTGAGGCTTGTGATGAATCTGTCCACCAATCAAAGATTATTGTGGAGGGCAGTGAAATAAAAATTGGGCCTCTAGGCAAGCAAGTGATGGAAGAAAATGTTGAAAATGACTGTGAAAACCTGGGTAAGAGTCTTTTAGTAGATGTTGGAAATGGTTGGGAAGACCTAGGTAAGAGTATTTTAGTAGAGAAAAAAGGCCTAAACGATGATCCTTCTCTGGATGGTACTCTACTAACGAACCCTAGTCTGTTAGACCAAGATGGACCTCCACAGCTGAGCAATCTTCCCCAGCATTACCTCACGATTTCTGAAAAATCTAGAGGTCGTTCTGCAAAATCATTGGATAGAGTATTTGACCAGAGATCATCGGTTAGGAGTCATGAAAAGCATGAGACGGGTTTCGAGCTAAGACCTACTTTAAGATCCTCTCAGCCTTCCATGGACTTGGGAGAAGGACAGTTCAGACATGGACCAAGAAATCCTATACGTGAACACCTTGGGATGCCTTCTCATGGATATGGGCCTTCAGGGGATAGATTTGCTTTGCATAGGAGTGAGTTTAAAGGTCTTGGAAATCTTCAAATAGGAGAGAAGGTAATTGCTGGTGATAAGATTGGAGCAGTGGATAGTAATAATGGTTTTAGGCTTGGAGATGTTGGATCTCAGAGTAGATATACCTTGCAAGGATATCCTGGTGATGATGTCTCGTTTCCAGTTAAGGTTTTAGTATTTAAATTTGCCTCTTAATCTTTTTTTTTTTTGCTGTGTCTCCACATTTTCAAGATATTTTAAAAACTTGCTTTTCATGTATCTAATTTGTATTTCTTTTCTTTTTAGGGAGACTGGGCGACAAAACCTTTTGAGGGTTTAGATTTTCACTCCCAGACAAAGAAGCATCAACAGAAGTCTATGGATATGGTCTCCATGATGAAGCATAATGAAAAGAAACATAAAATGTATGTCTTTAAAGCTATTTTACATCAAGCTATCATGAACTTATAAATTTTAAGTTGACATGCATTTTTTGTTTGTTTGTTTGTTTGGTTTATCTGCTAGGGCTCCTTCGGGCTCTTCTCAATTTGGTAATCAAAACAAAAATGAAGAAGGCAGATTGAAAGGTTCAGGAGAGAAAGAGGAAAACCGGTCCATTGTGCATCATCCGTATTAATAATTTGGCTAAAAACTGCTGGTGAACATTCTCCAGCACCTCCTATCATATCAGACTTTTTTTTTTATTTACAACTATCATATCAGACTTTTTCTTATTGACAACTATCATATCAGATTTTATGCAATATTTTTACTAAGACATTATGAAATTTGAGTCATAAGTTTCTGTTTACTTCTTGTATCTCCATACTATGTAGTTACAGCTTTTTGTTAAGGTTGTCATTATCGAGTGAACATGGATTTTCCTTCATATTTTTAACTTGCATTGCATTATAGTAGCATGAAATACTTAATGCTTCGGTATGCTATGTGGTAGTAAAAAAATTACATGTCCATGCGAACTAGCTAGGGTGTCAAAATATCTGCGAACAGTAAGCGATCAAGTCGGTTGGTAGTGATTGGGCAGATGCCAAGTTATGAGAGACCTTGATTTTGACAGTTAACCTAAGTAAAGAAACAGTATATGTGACCAAGCATATTTACACAATGAAACTAAAGAGCTCCAGTCTATAGTACTACATGGTTTTTTTCTTTCCTGCGGAAAGTGGATAGATAAATATATAATTATATATCTAATAAATGAAATCTTGATTTCTTTTTTTTTCTTCAGTCCCCACGCAACCCTTGTCATATTGCTACCCATAGAATTTACAGGTATCACAAATAATGTACCAGATCAATTATACTTGTTATTCAGACCCTATTCTTTAATTAGTAGCTTGTGCATGTTCCACATCTTTCCCATACAAATTCTACCACATTTGGAGTTTGTGGTGTGCGTATTTTGTCGCTGATTTATAAATAACACATTACCTCGATTTATTGTTTTGGCAGAAACAATAACTAATTTAATTGATTTTACGATTTGACATGATTATATAATTTTAAGGTTAATAATATTATATAATAATTACAATAACAAATTTAATTGATTTTTATATTTGTATTAAGGGTAATTACGTTTCTAGATTTTGAAATGCAAATTTTGCATCTTAACTCTATATTTTCCTGCATCTCAAAAATCTAAATGTTACAGATTTTGTATCTAAATGTTGATACAAAAGTTTACAAACAAACAATATCTGAATAGTTTCATCTAGATATAGAGTTTGGATACAAACGAACATCGCTTAAACCCCTGAAGAAGAACAAGAAGTAATGCAAGCCAAAAGGTTGTGCACAAATTGAATATCTGAATCTTTTTGAGGTATTCGTGATCCAATCTATTTCGTCCAAATAATTAATTATCCGATCCGAGCTGTTCCGCAGCTATTCAGATATTTGGTGTTTGATATCTAATTCATTAATATTTTAATTGGATATCTGATTTGATCAATATAAATAATTTAAAAAAAAACTAAAACTAATAAAATCTCAAAATAATATAAAATAATTGTACTTGATTATAAAATAAAATTGATTTAGTTTTATAACTCTAATAAGTTAAATAATCAATTTTATAAATAAAATATTTAAAACTTATATAATATATAATAATTATATAATTCATTAAATACAGGTATGTATATGCATGATCGACCGAATATTCATTGTTAAAATATTAGTATTAATGAGTTGTTTCGTTTTTTTACGTATAGTGAATATTAATATGTGATTTGCTTCGTAGAGTAACAAAATCCATTTTTTTGTTCGAATCAAAACGGATAATTAACCAAATCAAAATTTTTTGTTCAAATTTTTTTCACAACCCTAGTAAGCCATATATGGAGAAATTAACACACCATTTTCATTCACATTTAAAGAGTTCATTCCATTCACTGACCTTAAAAAAACCTTATTACATTTGGAGTGAATAAAGTTAAAAATTACTTTTCCTTTTTCTACAAGGAAAAATATTCCGTCTTAAGCTAATGGTAGATATCAATCAAATGACATGTAGAACAAAGATTTTGTTTCATGATGGGAAGATTTAAAAAAAAACTCATGATAGCAAACTAGTTCTGTGACAGAAAGAGCATTCATGAAGATTGTTATTCTTAGGACGAGATTGGAGAAACTCACTAGTACATTTACTAAGCTAATCATTTGCTGCCTTCACCCTAAATTCAATGTTTTTACCCTCAAAAGAGAACATTCGTAAATAGATATAATATGAGATTGAAGAGCAATCAATTCATGAATTTACAAAGACCTTGATTTTGACGGTAACCTAAGTAAAGAAACAGTATATGTGACCAAGCATATTTACACAATGAAACCAAAGAGCTCTAGTCTATAGTATTATATGGTTTTTAATTTATTTGATGCAGAAAATGGATAGATAAATATAAATCCAATATATGAAATCTTGATTTCTTTTTATTTTTGTTCAGTTCCCACGTAACCTTTGTCATATTGCTAACCATGGAATTTACAGGTCTCACAGATAATGTACCAGATCAATTATACTTGTTAATCATACCCTATTCTTTAATTAGTAGCTTGTGCATGTTCCACATCTTTTCCATACAAATTCTACCAAATTTGGAGTTTGTGGTGTGCCGATTTTGTGGCTCCTTTATAAATAACACATTACTGAATTTTTTGCATGTGCCATAACTAGTATTTCCCTTTTTAGGTTAAACATATGAATAAGAGCAATATATCCATAAACCTTGAAATAATAATTTTTATGATAAATTAAGTATTGTACAAAATAGATAAATTTTTTTTAAAATTATGTATATTCCACCATTTCTTAATTACTATGTAATTAATCATATTTTGCGTTATTTTGTTATTACACAATACTAGGATTCGGACCCCCGCAAAATCGCGGAGGAAAATGAATATTAAATTTTTAGAATTATTTTAAAATGGTTAGATACTAAATATCTTACACAAAAATGAAAATATATAATTATATGAAAAATAGGATTATTAGAATTTTATTATAAATAAAATATATTGAAAACACTTATGTCAAAGTCATGAACCCTTCAAAAATATTAGGTTTAATAGTCAATATTATTTTTTAATATTTTTTCAAAAATGATTATATATATATATATATATATATATGATTTTTCAAAATATATATAACTGATATAGTTTCCTTTTTGGTAAAAGATATATTTTAAACATTGCGTATAGATTTAAGATGAAAAATAAGATTATTAGAACTGACGATGAAAAAAAGATTATTAAAATTTTATTATAAATAAAATATATTAAAACATTAATGCCAGAGTGATGCAATCCTTCAAAAGTATTAGGTTTACTAATAAATATTAAAATTTTAGTATTCTATTAAAAATAATTATTTATTATATGTTTAAAACAAAAATGATAATATATAAATATTCGTTTGTTAAAAAAATATATATATATATATATTTATTATATATATATTTATATAACTTATATAGTTAAGAAAGATTGAGGATAAAATTACTAATGCCAAACTTATGCAATCCTTGAAAAGTATTTGGTTTACTAATCAATACTAAATTTGAAATATTAGTTTAAAAATGATTATATGTTAAACATTTAAAACAAAAATGATTTTTTTTGTTAAGAAAAACAATTTAAGATTATTAAAAATATTATAAGTGAAGGTATGAAATGATGATTTAATACAGAATTTTCCAAATGTTCGTAGCACTTTATGATTAATTGTTTAGAATCAGATATATTAAAATACATATTTTTAAGTTACTATAATAATAAAGACAATTAAGAGTGAAAATGTATATTACAAAAATGATGATGAAAACGTTAAAATCTTAGTTATAGTTTCTAAGAAAGTTATGATCATAAGTGAAAAATGCAGATATATGAAAGATCAAACTTTTTAATTAATATTTTAAATAAATAATCAATTTGTTAGTTAAACATGATAACTTTTAACTAATGATAAAATATTTTTATGTTAAAATATAGGTTTAGGGAAGCAAATGATGGTTATCTCAAAAAACATAACATACATTTAATTTTAAAACCAAATATAAAGTATATAGGACTTTTTTCAAATATGACGTAAAATTTCAAGTCAAACACAAAAATAACCCATATTTTTTTTTGAAACTTTTATTTTCCCTATTCACCCAAAAAGTTTGAATTATTCAAGAAAATGCCATTATATTTTTTTTTCTTTTTGTTTTTGAAAATGACTCTTTTACCTTATCATCCTCATCTTCACCAAGTATTTACAATATTGCCATCGCCATCAATACACTAACCACCATGAACAACCAATTTGAAACTCTTAATGCATCAAAGTTTCGATTTTTACTCTTCATATCTCATTACTTATGCACATAAATCACATCTCTTTCACTCTCTCTTAAAATTCATCCAAAAAACTAAGATTTTGATTCCAAGCTTTGTAAGGTTCATAGAGACATTGAAGCTCATGATTCTTGGTCATTAACGACTTGGTAGCTTTTGTATTGAAATTTTGGGTGCTTGGAGAAGCAAAGCAAGTAATCTCACAAGCTCAAGGTATGAAATCTTTTTTTTTCTCAGATCTGTTCACGAAGACTTTCAGAACACTTCGGGACGACTTTCAGAAGACTTCGCTAGATGTGTTCTCCATCAAGAAGACTTCCCTAGAAGTCTTCTAACTTTCCTTTATTAAGAAAAAAAAACGAAAATCCCAGAGAAGACTTCTCGAGAAGTCTTCTCGGATAATAGGTTAGTTTTGCAATTGACCAAAGTTTGTCAGAAATTTAACTTTTTATAGAAGACTTCTCAGGAAAAACTTCTATAGAAGTCTTCTGAAAGTTTTCCCGAAGTCTTCTCACTGTCGCAAGAAGTCTGCTGGGGTTACTTTTGCAATTGAAAAATAATAGTGAACATTTAATATTAATGAGAAAACTTCTTGAGAAGTCTTCTCAAATTTTATTCTGGGTTTTGGTCAAACCTTTGGTTACGAAAGAAGACTTCAATAGATATCTTCCGATGGAAGACTTCAATAGAAGTCTTCCGAGAGAAGTCTTCTCTGGAAAAGTCAAATATAGTCAATTACAAAAGTATTCCAGGTAGATTTCTTGAGACATTGAGAAGACTTTCAAAAGACTTCTGTAGAAGTCTTCCCCGAGAAGTTTTCTATCAAAAGTCAAGTTTCTGACAAACTTCAATCAATTGCAAAACTAACATGATTATCCGAGAAGACTTCTCGAGAAGTCTTCTCTGGCATTTTCGAGAATTTTTCAAATTTAAAATTAAGCCAATATTTACAAAGGAAAACTTCTTAAGATGTCTTCTGTAGAGTAGACTTTTAAGAAGTTTTCCTTCGTAAATTTGCAATTGCAAAAATGATCTAAATAGTAGTCTTCTTAAGAAGTCTTCTACGTCAATGTTTAATAAACTTTCATTTTCTCTACAATTAAAACGACTTTTTAATACTTTTTATTAATTCATGTGTATTAGTCAATATTGGGGTTCCTGGATGAAATTCATAACTTATTTGGTGATAATTATGAGATTTCAAATATTTATGTTTATTAATGTTTCTAGCTAATCCCAAAAGACTTCTTAAGAAGTCTTCTCTGGAAGACTTATGGGGAAGTCTTCTACGTTAGATTTTCAAGAGTGTTAAGTAACTTCAAGGTATGTTTTTAACTTTCAAAAGTGTTAACTAACTTCAAGAATATCAAGTCATGTGGTTTAATGTGTCCTTTTAGATTATAAAGTATAATTTTTAACTTACATGAGATTTAAAATTTCAACTTTCACTTAAAATTCAAGTTTGATCTTTTGTGAATTTGACTAAGTTTTCTTGTGAAGTCTTCTCTCTTAGTTTTAGCAAATTTGACTAAGTTTTTGTTTTATTTTGTTGCGTTTTGTTATGAGTGGGTAGAATGGTTAAAAAAAATTCTTGGTATGTTGTATCAATAACTTCAATAATGTCAAAGTACTTTAGGAAAAACATGAACATATATACCAAATTCTTTTGATTAACATCTCTTCAAGTTTACAAAAGAATTCACAACTAAAATAGTATACATAAAAATCATAAAATAAACCATAAACAAAGCTATTACACATGGAGATTGATATCATTCCTCAACATAGATAAGCTTGGACTCCACTTGACATCATTCATTTGTACCACTTTGGGCAGAAGACTTTGGAAGACTTCCCGAAGACTTCGCGGAAAGTCTTCTAGCATAAAATACATTAGAAGACTTCCCAAGAAGTCTTCAAAGAGTCTTCCGAGATTCTTTTAAGAGTCTTCCAAGAGTGTTCTGAGAAGTTTTCCAAAGTCTGACATAGATCTGAAAAAATTTGCATATTCAAAAGCATCAAAATGGGTTCAAAAGCATTCAAATGGGTTCAAAACAGAGAAAACTTCAAAAATAAATTCTTTATGCTTGAATAATAAACAAAACAATCATATTAGGTTGAATCTATAACTTTTTAGAATCTAATATATAAAACACACAAAATACATATTCAAAAGTTGTATCACTTTGGGCAAAAGACTTCAGAAGACTTCGTGGGCAGTCTTCTATCATAAAATGTATTAGAAGATTTCCCAAGAAGTCTTCCAAGAGTCTTCTAGAGTCTTCTGAGAAGTTTTCCAAAGTCTGATTCATATCTTAAAAAATCTGGATATTCAAAAACATTTAAATGATTTGAAAACAGAGAAAGCTTCAAAAATAAATTGTGTATGTTTAAATAATAAACAAAACAATCAAGTTAGGTTGAATCTATAACTCTTTAGAATCTAATATATAAACACACACAAAATACGTATTCAAAATTTGTAACTTTGGGCAGAAGACTTCGGAAGATTTCCTGAAGACTTTGTGGGAAGTCTTCTAGCATAAAATGCATTAGAAGACTTGCCTAAAGTATTCCGAGAAGTCTTCCGAGAATCTTCTGAAAAGTTTTTCAAAGTCTGTCTCAGATCTAAAAGACCTGCGAATTCAAAAACATTCAAATGGCTTCAAAACAGAGAAAAACTTCAAAAATATAATTTTATGCTTAAATAATAAACAAAACATTCACATTAAGTAGAATCTACAGAATTTTAGAATCTAATATATAGAGCACACAATAATACATATCCAAAATTTATAGATCTACCTTTGAAGGAGTGAAAGATGAGAACCATATAATAAAAAATCTACAAAAAAAAGATAAATTAGTGAGAAGACATAAGAAATAAATGAGAAATAGATTTAAAGTTTGGTGTTTTGATGTTCAAAGAGATTAGAGAGAGGTTGAAAAGTTTTAGAGTGAGAAACAATACATTTTTGTTGCAGTCAATTGAGAGGAAGAAAATGAATGTGTAAATTTTCTTTATATATGGAGACAAAAATTTCAATTAGATTAAATATTTTCGATACAGAAGTCTTCTCTGGGAAGTCTTCTTGAGAAGACTTCTAGACCCTAAATCAAATACATCAGAAGATTTCTGGAAGGCTTCGCTTTAGGCGGGAAACCTCAATTCTACTAAAATTTAGGCGGGAATATGTTAGAAGGCTTCTTCGGAAGTCTTCTGGAAGTCTTCAAGAAGTTTTTCAAACCATAACCTAATCAAATAACTAACTAAATAGCAAAAAACAATTATTAAACTTAAAATCAACTTATAAAGTGTTTAATATACACAAAAGTAAACATATGTAGGTCAAATATTTCTTTTTAAAGTTAAGATTCTAAAATCAAACCCTAAATACAAACAATACTATAACATATGTTACTAAACCCTAAACCAAAGTCTTCTCTGAGTCTTCCAGACCTTATAATCCAATAACTAAGCAAAAACACTTCCTTAAACTTGAAAGAAACTTAGAAAGTGTTTAAATCAACTAATTAAATATGTCAAACTAAAAAAAAAGATAATATTTCAAAATCCAACCCTAAAAATATCAACAATACTATAACATATATTATCAAACCCTAAACCGAAGGCTATCATGACTCAATCTACATCCATTCATCTATGTTCAAAATAATTCAATTTTAGTAAAACTAAATTTCCATCATTTAGAAATGTTTATTAATACATGATTTTGATTTTTTCTCTTTCAAAATATTTTTTTTATAAAATTTATTAACTACTTTTAAGATCTTATGCATGAGAAGACTTCTGGAAGACTTCGATTTAGGTGGGAAACCTAAATTCTTCTAAAATTGAGGTGTGAAACCTAAATTCTACTAAAATTTTGGTGGGACTCTATAATCAAACAACTAAAAAAAAACACTTTCTTAAACTTTTAAGATACTTAGAAAGTGTTTAAATCAAGTTAGATAGTCACTAAACATATATAAGTTAAATTTGTTTTAAAAAAACCAAAAGATAAAATTTCAAAATCTAACCCTAAATATACCCAAATCATTATAACATATGTTACCAAACCCTAAACCAAGGACTATCATGAGTTAATCTACTGTCACTCATCTATGTTGAAAATAATTCAATTTTAGTAAAACTAAATTTACATCATTTAGAAATGTTTATTATTACATGATTTTAATTTTTTTCATCAAAATATTTTTTATAAAATTTTAAAATTATTTTTAAGATCTGCTGAATTAGAAAACTTACAAAGAAGTCTTTTATGAGAAGACTTCTTTGGAAGTCTTCTCACGCGGATGATTAAAATGGTAAAACTCAATACATATTTTTTGTTTAATCATAAGAAGGTTATTGTAATTTCACTAGCCTTGTAGGTTACTTTTGCATTTGATTGAATTTGGGGTACAATTTTGTAATTGATTGAATTTGGGGTACACTTTTGTATTCAAAATCAAGCTTTGAGTCATTTTTGGCAATTTTCCCAAGTATATATTTCACAACCAAATAAGAAAACCATTTTACAACTTAAATCTTTTACAAAAATATCAAATTCCAAATCAGAAATAGTTATTCAAATTGAAATAAGATAAATAAAAGGTCTTTGAAAAAAAACATAAATGAGTTTTTATTTTTTTTCACTGGATCTAAAATGGTATGCAATTCTTAATTATTTTAGAATATTGTTAACAGTATAAAATGGTTCCCCTTGTTATAATGAGATTATGCAACAAGAACCTACAAATGAAAAGATGTATGTAGTAAAATAAATAGAGTTGAAAAGGTTTAAGTGTTAAAAAGACAACTTTTCATCTAAATAAACGGTTATAACCTGAAAAATACAACAAATTGAAATGCTAGCCCTAATAATAATTGTTTCTTTTTATCTTTTCAATTTCAAGATTCATAGCAATTTTTAACCTCTGATTTCCTTATAAAACAAACAAACAAAAAACCTGAAAGTTATAAATAAAATTATTAAATTCGAGAAGATTTATAAATTTCTAATTGTTAAATGAGATGAAATAGGTTGTTTGTGATGTGATGTTTAAAACGAACCATAATTTTGTTATTAATTTGTTCACTAAAAAATAAAATAAGAACTTATTCTGCTAGATTCCACGTAGTGTATTAATACCAAAATACACAATTTTCTGTATTTCTATAAAGGTTAATAATTTCTATAAAGGTTTTGATGAAAATCTCCCGAGGAGTCGGAATTCTAAATTGGTAAAAGGAATAAACCTTGATGCTATGAAACCGCAGAGCTTCAAAGAAAAGGATGTAGAGTGAAAGGTCGCACGAAGGATGCAGAAGGCCTCCGATATACCAACTCAATGCTCTAGGATATGATGCACTTAGACGACAATGAGGTTGATTGTATATGATGAACCATGATGAATCGGTCTGATCCCTTGGATATGTCGCAGCAAGACGGATCGAAAAGATCAATGAATATTACACACCATTGAAAGAAAAGTGAGAATCCCTCTCAAGATTCCAAAAATAATACTCAAAGCTTATTTTATTTCTATAGAGATTACAACTTATTTATAAAAAACTAAACTTGTTGAGAAAGCTAGATAATTAATACAAAAGAAATCACAAAACAGTTCATGGAGGAGAGAGGATGTTTTTTGAACAAGCATTCCTTGCATGCAGGAGATAGAAGTTTTTCATGCAATTTAGTTTCTGATTTTCATCATTTTTCTTAGAGTGCAAAAGAACCACTTGTTTTTGTGTAACCTCATAAAAATGGATTAGACATGTTAGCTAACATCATGGGTTGATTTATGAATGTCTTCCATGTTTTTTACTTCATAAATCAGCCCAAGATCACATCAGGTTTCCATTTATATTTTGTAGTTTTTATTGACTAAATAAGCTAAATTATTATTTCTTAAAATAACGACTGGCGGTTTTATTCTTGATGGTCATATATGAAAGACTAATTAGTTCAAAGTAATATATTATTCTGCTGGACTAATTCTATATGATTGTTGTTTTGGGTTATCAATTATTACAATTGTTGATTAGTATTGTGCTCATCACTGTACTTTATACATAAGAGAGGATATATGTAAATTTTTATGGCTGATTTGTAAATCAGTAAGTTAGTATATGTAGATACAAAGGAGCTGGGAAATATCTTAGTTATAAGTGTGTCCGAAACTTTGATATTTTATATTTGTTCATGTTTTGACTTAGTTTTCGCACAGGATTTATCCATATGGAAACAGTTTAAATTTTATTTCATAAATTTTCATTCAAGTATAAATAGTTTGAAGTGAATTATTTAATTTCAATACATGGAATTTGTTAAATTTAATTTTATGATTACTTTTATATTAACACTTTACTTTAAACTTCTTAAACAATATTCAAAGAGTAATGAAATTACTATATAAAAACAGATGTGGTATATAACAAATTATTAGTGTTATTATCTAATCTATTAAAACAAAGTCCTATTTGAAATTTACCATGACATATTTTATTTTTGGACTCATTGAATGTTCTGACTAAAGATAATTAAAGACAAGCTTCATATGCAATTTTATGGTAACCAATATACTTAAACTAAACCAACTAATATCTCATCCTTCACAAACATAATTCTAAACCGTAACGAAATTCTTGGTCTTGACGAACATGCTTATAGCCTTATACAATTTTCCAGCAAAAAAAGTCGACTTCAATCTCTGTTTGCTTCTCTCTTTCTATCGGATATTGCTTAAGAATACTGTTATCCTTTTTATAGTAATGATCATTTGTGTATTTCTCGTGGTTTAAAGCAGTTGGATAATAGAATGGCCGTTTGAAGTCAAAAAAAAAAAAGCAGTTGGATAGGTGGGAGATACGTTTAGGGTTTTGGGTTAGGAGTGAAAGATACCATTGATGCCCTCTGATTGAAGATCATCAATCAATCGGCTCAAAGCCAATGTATTACATCCAATGAAACCTAATATATCTGGGTTTTGGTTCCAAATCCAAACTAAAAATCTTAGAAAAAATAAAATTTGAGTTTTTAATTAGTGTTTAGAATTTAGTTGATTTGTTAGTTTACATATGATTTAGGGTTTTTTGTGTGTGTATGTATTTGATGCCATTACCTATGTCACCGATTCAGATTATGAGCAATTCATATGAGTTAATGATTGTTGTTGTGGATATAATTTGCTCATTGCATTGCAGGAAGCTACACGCTCATGGGATAAAGAAGGAGCATACGTGAGAATAGCTAAGGAAGATATACTTGTGAGAATTGCACAGACGGTGAATCTCAACGAAATCATAGTGAAGGGTTCATATGTGAGGTTGAAAGAGAATAATAGTGAAGTGCAAAGATCTTGGCACTGTTGTTGAGGTAAAAACAAAAGAAATTAGAAACAATAAAATACCAAACCGGCCTCGTGGTCTGGTGGTATAGAAACCTCAGCTGAGGTGTCCGCCATCACGAGTTCGAGACCCGGCCACAGCGGATTTAACAGAGTTTCCGTTTGGCCGCCAGGACCCGCCAGTTCCGGTTGGACACGGTGGGATAGTCGGACTAAGGTCCGGATACCTGGATTATCAAAAAAAAAAAAAAAAACAATAAAAGACCAATTAGAGAAGCGTCATGGAGAGTAATAAAGAATACTCATGGAAAATCAAGGTTCTAATACTAAGTTAGATACAAGTGGCGGTCATTCTTCTAATTCTACAGAATTCTGACAGAGCAAAAACTACTGGGAATGCACTGGTGTTTACTTTTGGAGTCTTATGGCACTGAGTATGCCACATATACGAGCATTGTCACATCCAATGATAGTAATGGGAGCACAGCAAAACAGTGCGAGTAAGTTATACGTTGCCCTCTCATTTTCGCTGACTTTCTGCATTGTGTCTTTTATATATTTCTAGCATGTGAAAATGTTCTATTGATCCTATATCTTCAGATTTTTTCATAATGTGAACAAACCGATTCTAATTTATTCATTCACGGACAAATCCTAAGCTAACTTCTCGTGTATAATTTGAGATTTTTTTAACACCATCAAAATTTCGAATATAGTTTGGCCACACTATCATATCTAAACAAGTACTCCTTTCGTTTCATTAAGAAAAAAGTTTTAGAAATTTTTTTTTTTTTTCAAAAAGATAGATTTTTTACGTTTTTTATACAAAAATTACAAATTTCAATAAAATTAATTGGATTTATTGAAAGACCATTGGCTAAAAAACATTGGAATTTGATAATTTAAAAAAACGATGCATGATTAGTATGTTTTCTTAATATGCGTGTAAACATCAAAACATATATCTTTAAGAAACGAAGGGAGTAAAAAATATTGTTTCATGGGCTGCTCATAATCAATGAAACAGAGCACAAGGGTGGGCTTTCAGATACCTTTTTGTATTCGGTTTGGATCTATTCGGGTTTCGGATTTTCAAGATTAAAGATTTCAGCTTCATTTGGGTATTTACAAATTTTGGCTCGAATCTTTGCGGGTTCGGTTTGGGTTTGGATTACCCATTTAAATTATTTTCAATAATTTTAAAATTCATATACACTTGAAATTTCTCAAAATATAAAAATAAAATAATATAACATATAAATTTTAATAATATATGCTAAAATACTTAAATTAACATTAAAATTGGTTTGGGTTAAATATTTAGATGGAGAATCGATAGATATATCAAGTATTTTTGGTGTTTCGAGTATTGTTTAGCTATTTTAGATATTTATTTTTGATTATTTGTATATATTTTTTTAAGTAGTTTGGACAACTTCAAAAAATCTTATATATTTTGGATATTTTAATGAATATTAAATCTTCAAATAATTAATATATTTAGGTATATAAATCTACTTCAGATATATTCAGATATTTGCTGGTTTTGGGTGGATCCAGTTTTCGAGATACTAAAAGTTTGAACCTTTTAGGATATTTAACCAGTTTTGATTTTGGTTCGATACTATATTTTCAGATCCGATTCAGTTTGGTTCTTCTGATTCAGAATTTTCTGCCCATCCATAGCATAAACTACGAAACTCAAATTATATATGTGGACACTAAGTCCATACTATCACATAAAATCCAAAAATAATATACAGCTTACACTGATCACATAAAAGTACGAAATTTAAAATATATTACCTTGAGATATACCTATTCTCTAAACATATTTAAAATAGTAAGTCATTCAATAACAAAAAAATAAAAACCAAAACTGTAACCAAAATTATAGCTATCTAAACTAGAATCAAGATATAAAATGCCAAATTCATATTCAGAGCCACGCATTCGAATTGAACTCAAAATATTATCGGTTTCTAATATTGTTATTTGAACCAAAGCAAAATAACAAAACCGAAACCAAGCAAATTCATAAATAATCGAACAATTACTATATTTCTTGAACCGAAAACCAAAACCCACAGCTGAACTAGAACCAAACCAAAAATTAAAAATACAATTTGGACGCAAACCGAAATTTATAAAATTTCATAAAATTATAATTAAAAACATAAACTATAAACAATCCCGCGCAGGTCAGCATCTAGTTCTTAATCAAAAGAGTACAAATTTGAAGGAGGAGCACGTGGTTTTGTTGTTCTTGACTCCAAGCAAGTAATCTGCTGAGAAGTTATCAGACGTGATGTTTCTATAAGAAAATCTCCAAGGCATGGCCTCCCGTTATGTTGACAGAACAATGTGATTCAGACGCAACTTCAGAAAAATGGCTATGAGATTTAAAAGTTTTTATCATACCTCTGGAAGAGCTTCACGGTATGCTTGTGGGACTTCCATTTCAGCTAAAGCAATGCTGTTGATTGCTTGGTTTAAAAAAGCGACCGTTTTTAGCGCCATGGCACTAAGCGCCACCAAGCGAGGACCTCATCACCAAGGGACCCCATTGCCAGGCGAGGTACGTAAAACCCTAGCTTTTCCTCGTTTTTTATATTTTGCTAAAGCGGTAAAAGCGCCGATTTGTTGTACCTATACAAAAAAAAAATTGATTCAAAATTGTACAATTATCAAAAACGGTTTATGAGAATATTTAGTGTATCAAAAATATATACTATAGGCGTGTAGAGGAGGGCATCCACAATCCCACTAAGCTAGGATACAATCCCACTAACCCTACTTCTTCTCTTATATAAATAACCCACAAACCTTAAATAAAATCATTAGCTTCTCTTCTCTTTAACTTACGGCAGTAGCTTATCATTTGCAAGGTTTTCTAATTCATTAGTAACTCTCTTCTTTACGCTTCTTCTCATTCTTTGTTTAGGTCATAGTTTCTTCTTCTTAAGTCAGTAGTTTTTTTCTTTAATAAACGTTTATGATCATGTATTTCTTAAGTCAGTAGCTTCTTCTTATTTCATGTTTGTCTGTGTAGTAGTTGTGAATTGTGATCATGTTTTGATTATATCATGGCTTCTTTTATCTACTCAATAGCTTTTTCTCATTCCATGTTTGTATATGTTGCAGGTGATCATGTCTGACGCTGGAGCTGGAACATCTCAAGGAGGAGGGTCTCAAGGAGAAGGCCAACAAGTAGATCCGGGAAGGAAGTATGGAACCATTGTTAATAACAGCGTCAACCATTGGAAATGTACCTTCTGCTACAAGGTGCTGACTGCTGGTATTTCACGCTTGAAGCAACATCTTGTTGGAGGGTATAAGAATGCAAAGAAGTGTCCAATCTGTCCAGAACATGTCAGAGCTGAGCTGCAAAACTACATGGTGAAAAGAGCTGAAGAAAGAGCAGCTCTAGCAATGCAGTTTCAACCTGCCGTGAATGAAGATGATGTGGAGGACTTGGAAGCTGATCAGCCAAAACGAAAGACTATCAAGAGGAAGAACCGTGGACCTTTGGATAAGTTTGTGACGTCACTGCCTCCAGAGATCTTGAAAGGCAGAAAGGATATGATGGGAGTCTTTGGAGTTTGTGACAAGGAGCTAAGAGAGAAAGTATGTGGAGGCATAGCAATGTGGTTTTACGATGCTGGGATCCCTTTCAATGCTGCTACACACGACAGTTTCAAGGAGATGACTAAGTTGATTGGGCAGTATGGAATGGGATTAAAGCCTCCTTCAATGTACGAACTCCGCTTCAATTTACTTCAGAATGAAGTAGCAAACGTTGATGCTCAGCTAGTTGGTCACAGAGAGGAGTGGGCAGTGTAAGGATGCTCAATCATGTCTGATGGATGGCGTGATTCTGTGGTACAGAAAGACATAGTCAACTTCCTGGTTAACTCACCTAAAGGCTTGGTTTTCATCAGGTCAAAAGAAGTATCTGAGGTGGTGAAAGATGCTACAATGCTCTTTAAGTTGTTGGATGAGATGGTTGAGGAAGTTGGCGAGAAGAATGTGATTCAAGTTGTGACTGACAATGCCTCCAACTACGTGAAGGCTGGGAAGCTGCTTGAAGCTAAATGTCCACATCTTTTTTGGACTCCTTGTGCTGCCCATTGTATTGATCTGATGCTGGAGGACATTGGAAAGATATGCTGTGAAGAACGCAATGAAGAAGTGTATGTTTGTCAATGCCTACATCTACTGCCGTGTTCCTCTAGTCAACATGATGAGAAGGTTCACGAACCAGAAGAACTTGCATCGACCTGCTGTAACTCGATTTGCAACTTCCTTCATCACCATGACTCAGTTTCACCTTCAGCAAGCCAATTTGAAGAAGATGGTGACCTCAGAGGAATGGAACAAGTCTAAATGGCCTAAAGAAGCAGGAGCAAGGAAGATGAAGCAGTATATTCTTCAAGAGAGCTTCTGGAGGAACATAGCTTATGCTCTGAAGCTAACATGTCCCTTGGTGAAGGTGCTCCGGATGGTTGATGGCGAGAAGAAACCAGCCATGGGCTACATCAACGCTGCAATGGATAGGGCGAAGGAAACTAATGCTAAGAGTTTCAAATGGAAGAAGGAGAAATATGAGAAGGTCTTTGAGATGGTTGACAAGCGCTGGGACTGTCAGTTACATCAACCACTTCACGCAGCAGGGTATTTCCTCAATCCAGCTGTTCATTATACTCATTCTGCTGATGTTTGTTGTGAGGAAGTGGAGACTAGGCTGTACAACTGCATCACAAAGCTGGTTCGAGATAGTGCTGTCCAAGACATGATCATGGTGGAGCTTGAAGTTTTTAAGAGTGCAAGTGGCCTCTTTGGTCTTCCAATGGCTATCAGGCAAAGGGAGATTAAATCGCCAGGTAAGATAGAGTTGTTTTAAGCATTGTACGTTTTGTATTCTTAAACTAACACTACAAGAAAATATCGGTATTCTGACGGACATTCCGACGGAAAATGAAATCCTCAGAATTTCCCGAGGAATTTCCGAGGAAATTCCGAGGAAGCCCAAATTTTGGGTTTCCTTGGAATTTCCTCGGAATATACCGACGGAATTCCGAGGAAACATTAATCCGTCGGTATATTCCAAGGAAATTCCGAGGAGAAATGTGTTCCTCACAAAATTCCGAGGAAATTCCGACGAACAAGTGATTGATCGATGCGTTTTTGGACATATACCCATCGATCGATCACATTGTTACGCTTTGGTCCATCTTAGTGATCGATCGATGCGTTTTTGGACATAAATCCATCGATCGATGCGTTTATAAAAAAACATTCGAGATTTTGAAACCCAAAACAGTAGTTCCTCGGAATATTCCGAGGAAATTCCGAGGAACACTTGATATCCTAGATTGATCGATGGGATAATCTCATCGATCGATCACATTGTTACGCTTTGGTCCATCTTAGTGATCGATCGATGCGTTTTTGGACATATATCCATCGATCGATCCATTTTAAAAAAAAATTGACGTTTTGAAACCCCAAACACTAGTTCCTCGGAATTTCCTCGGAATATTCCGACGGAATTCCGAGGAAGAAAAGGGTTTCCTCGGAATTCCCTCGGAATATTCCGAGGAAATTCCGAGGAAATAGGGTTTTTAAACCGAAAACAACGTTTTGCGGTTTGAATAACACCTATATAACCCTTATTAAGTGTCTTACGTTCATTATGAAGTCAAAAATTTGTTCCTTACCCTATAATAAACACTTTTCCGATTGTATGAACGAAATCCCCACAACATAAGAGAAACACTTATACACTTTAATGAACGGTAAATGGAATACTTACAATTCGTTTTGAAATTTGTTTTTTCATGGTTTATGCTCATCTATACAAAGAATCCTCAATGGTATGCATTACAATTGTATAAGAAATGAAATACGGCAAAAAAAATTGATGTTTTGAAACCCCAAACACTAGTTCCTCGGTATTTCCTCGAAATATTCCGAGGAAATTCCGAAGAACAATATAAATTAATAGAAATATATGCACAGGATATTATTTTTCCTCGAATTAATGAAAATATTCTGAGGAAATTCCGACGGATATTTAAGTGGCCGTCGGAATTTCCTCGGAATATTTTCATTTAACCGGGCAAACAAGCCGCCAAATATTTCGCGAAAATTGAAATTGAAAATACTGAGGGAATTCCGACGGAAAATATCCGTCAGACCGAAGGTTTTATAAACTCGAACCGCATCTTCTTCCCCATTTCTCTCTTCTTCCTCTCCGGCGATCTCTCTCTCCTTCCGGCGTTCTCCACCTTCTCTCGCGACGATCTCTCCGGCGAATCTTTTCCATTCCCTTACAAATCATGTAAGGACCCTATCCCACTCTCTTAGGTCCTATTTGTTAGGTTTTTGATAGATTTTTGTTAGGGTGATTGGGTAGGATTGTGATTTGTTGTGTAATAGGTTTAGAATTGTGATTTGGTTGTGTTGAATTGATTTAGAACTTGTTTTACAAATTGTTTATTATTTTTGTATTTACAAAAAAAATTTTCTATATAAATTCGATTTTACAAAACGTTTTTGTATATAAATTCGATTTTTGGATTTATAAAAGATGATTTCATATTTATAAAAATATTTATATTTATTAAAACTAATTTTGTATTTATAAAATTTTTTTTTTATTTATAAACACTATTTTTTTTATTTTTGTATTTATAAAAACTATTTTTAAATATACAAAACATTCTTTGTATATAAATTCGATTTTTGGATTTATAAAAGATGATTTCATATTTTAAAATTAATTTTGTATTTATAAAACATTTTTTGATTTATAAATACTATTTTATTATTTTTTTGTATTTATAAAAACTATTTTGTATTTATAAAAAGATGATTTCATATCTATAAAAATATTTATATTTACTAAAACTAATTTTGTATTTATAAAACATTTTTTTGATTTATAAACACTATTTTATTATTTTTTGTATTTATAAAAAGATGATTTCATATTTATAAAAATATTTATATTTATTAAAACTAATTTTGTATTTATAAAACATTTTTTTGATTTATAAACACTATTTTATTATTTTTTGTATTTATAAAAAGATGATTTCATATTTATAAAAATATTTATATTTATTAAAACTAATTTTGTATTTATAAAAAAATTTTTTGATTTATAAACACTATTTTATTATTTTTTGTATTTATAAAAAGATGATTTCATATTTATAAAAATATTTATATTTATTAAAACTAATTTTGTATTTATAAAACATTTTTTGATTTATAAACACTATTTTATTATTTTTTGTATTTATAAAAACTATTTTGTATTTATAAAAAGATGATTTCATATTCATAAAAATATTTCTATTTATTAAAACTAATTTTGTATTTATAAAACATTTTTTTATTTATAAAAACTATTTTATAATTTTTTGTATTTTAAATATGTTTTCTATTTCAATTTTAATTTTATATTTTCGAATTTCAATTTAAAAAAATAAATTTATAATTTTTTTTTTAATTTTGGAAATATTCCGAGGAAGTGTATCCCTCGGAATATTCCGACGACATCTTCCTCGGAATATTCCGAGGAATTTCCGACGAAAAAATTCCTCGGAAAATTCCGAGGAAATTCATTTCCTCGGAATTCCATCGGAAATTTCCGAGGGATTTCCGAGGAAAGATGAATTTTCGAGGAGTTATTTTTGAGGATTTTTTTCGTCGGTATGTCGTCGGAATAGCGTTATTCCGACGACATACCGACGATTTTTTCCCTCAGTATGCCGCTGTTTTCTTGTAGTGTAAGTCTAGAATTCTTATTTTTTACAGCTGACTGGTGGTCAGCATACGGATCATCAGCTCCAAATCTCAGAGATTTGCTGTAACACCCCCGAACCGTCCTACTTCCAACTTCTGATGTCTCCAGAATAATATTTTACTTATATGAAGATTTTCCGAGAAAACTTCGTGATGAAAAAACGTCGGTCTTCAAAAACGTCGAGCTTCTAAACCGTCGTGCTTCCAAAATTGTTATGCTTCCAAAACGTCTGTCTAGTCAATCTAAAATATCTTCTAACTATGGTCGAGCAACTTATTCGACTCATAGTTCACCCACGATCACTTCTTCTCCCACCTCGTACTTTAAAGCTTCTCGATCGATCCTTATCACCCGCGACTCGACCACCACAAACATACTCGACCATTCTTTTTTTTTTTTTTTTTTTTTAACGGGTTTCTACATTCTCCCCCCCCCCCCCCTTAATAGAATTCGTCCTCGAATTCTTAGTTGCGCAATTGCTCATCTTCGCGACATTCTCCACTCGTCTCCATATATCTTTACGCTGTCCACAATCGTTCCTTAAGTGTCCTCTTCAAGGCCTCCACAATCGTCTTCAGTTGAATGATCGTTGGATTATCTCTTACTGTTGCTCTGCAATAACACTCTGATTTCCCATAATACGAACTGGTCCATGCTTGTTCCTGATTACTCCAAGCATTTTCTCGATATTCGTCTTCCCAACTCTTGATAAAGTCCTTTCCCAACGAAGACTTGTTTCCTCCCATCTGTCCAGTCCATACCACAGCCCAGTTCTCTAAATCTGTCTCTCCTCTTTCGCTTCGGGTTTGGGTTTGGCCTCGAACTCCCTCCACTTTAAGGTTTTCATCCCTTAAAGTTCCGATCAACGAACACACTTACTCGCTGCAATTCAAAAGAACACTTCACACACAAGTTAGTAGACAACTAATCCCAACAGTCTACTAACAACAACGTAGCAGTGCTAATCAAACAACCTAGCAATGCTAACCAGCAACCTAACAGTGCTAACCAGCAACCTAGCAATTCTAGATTCCACTATCTCAATCATAATTCCTTAAACAATAAATCTTATTACTGGACGTGACCGGTTTCCCTAATGCCTTTTGTGACTCATTTTGACTCGATAAATATTTAAAACCGATTAAATCATGAGTTCCGGAAGCATGGACGAAACCATGCTCTGATACCACCTCTGTAACACCCCCGAACCGTCCTACTTCCAACTTATGATGTCTCCAGACTTATATGAAGATTTTCCGAGAAAACTTCGTGATGAAGAAACGTCGGTCTTCAAAAACGTCGAGCTTCTAAACCGTCGTGCTTCCAAAATTGTTATGCTTCCAAAACGTCTGTCTGGTCAATCTAAAACATCTTCTAACTATGGTCGAGCAACTTATTCGACTCATAGTTCACCCACGATTACTTCTTCTCCCACCTCGTACTTTAAAGCTTCTCGATCGATCCTTATCACCCGCGACTCGACCACCACAAACATACTCGACCATTCTTTTTTTTTTTTTTTTTTTTTACGGGTTTCTACATTTGCAGTCAAGATGCTAAGTCTTACATGCAGTGCAACAGGTTGTGAAAGAAACTGGGGAGCCTTTCAACTTGTAAGCTTTTCAAATCTCTATATTTACTCTCAGTTTACATGAACATGCGACTGATATTTGATAAAACATAGCTGCATACCAAGAGAAGGAACAGACTAGCTCAAAGCCGATTGAATGACATGGTGTTTGTCAAGTACAATCGTGCTTTGCAGCGTAGGATGGAGAAATGATGCTAAGGATCCAATTTTGTTGGATGAGATAGATGATAGCAATGAATGGCTAATGGGAAAGATGGATGGAATCTCGTCCAATGATGAAGATGATGATTTTGTCCATGATGATGAAGACTTGACGTGGAGTGTGGTGAGCAAAGCAGTGGGAGCTGAAGAACCAAGCTACACTACTAGAGGAGCAAAAACTCCTAAGGACAACAAAGGGAAAGGAATTGTGAGTTCTTCAACTCAGAACAAGCGCTTGGATTTGGTTGATGAAGATGATGATGACATTGAAGGAGAGGAAGGGTTTGGCTACGAGAAAGATTTGGAGTATGAGGAGAATGGTTATGAATGTGACTAGAAGTTCATTTGCTTTTGAATTTGGTGTTTTTAGCTTTGAATTTGGTGTTTTCAGCTTTGAATTTGGTATATGAACCTTTGAGTTTTATTTATGGATTTGGTGTTTTTAGTTTCTGTCTTAGCATTCTTGTTTAACTAATATGTATATAGATGGTCTTGCATAGTACATTTTGTGTTGCAGGTACACAAAGAGATGGCAAAATGGCGCCATGGCGATGGGCGCTAAGCTCAAGCCTCCTCGCTTCGTCTCGCCTTGCGCCATTTCAAACCAAGGTTGACTGACATACACGATTTCAAGATTTGGTTAGTGAAATCAGGAGTGTGGTCTAGCTTCTTCCTGGACTGCTCAGAGAGTCCATCAGATGGCACACGTGGCAGAGGAAGCCACCATTTATCTATAGCTAAAGCTAATTACCTTAGAGATTGGTAATAGCGTTCGAGATGGCAGGCCAAACTCCTTCACCAGAACCTGACATGTCTTTACCAAGCAGTAGTTTCGCCATCCTCTTTTTCAACTACTCAACTTCTGCACACAGACACAACAAAAATGTCAAAAAAAAATTTATGTAACAGAGAGATATATTTTTAACAAACCTGAAGTCTCTTTTCAGATTCGTTGTTTCAATAGATTGATAGGATGGTATTGAGAGTAGGGATGCTAACCTTTTTATACTCGAAGTTCCACCGCCTTCCAAGAGAAAAGTTCGTATTGAAGGTAGATCGTGAGAAATGATGTAACTGGTGGATTTCTTGATCGGTAGGAGGCAGATGAATCAACTGAATTGAAACCCTAGGGTATGACCCCATATCGCGACGGCGGAGAAAGAGCTTCAACCCATATGATACAAAACGACGCGTTGCGATCATATTGACTTATTCTTTAGCATATGGGATTCATAGAACTTAACAGAGATACCAAATATGCACAAAAGCCCAAACGAATTACAAACATGAATAAATGAAACGTAGAGTTTAGTAATAGACTGGACAAGTGTCGCGTTCTGGTAAGACTATTTGCTGAGGTGGCAGCCTAGGAGAAGAGAGACCGTTTCTTTATATCAATAGACTAGGGTCGGCCCGCTTACGGGCGGGAAGTTAGAAAAAAACTATTTTATATGAACTTACATTAATTTTATAAACATTTTTTTTTAAATTGTAGATTAAAAACAATATTAACAAAAATAAATAAATAGAATTTGGAGATCATGTTGTTAATTTTAATAAATATTTTTGGACTGAATTAAAATGACAGTAACTTTCATTATTCTATGAAGAACAATCTAATATAATAAGATTAATGATGTCTACATATAATTATGCAATGATCATGCAACATAAATATGTTAAGGAAAAGCTTATATTATCTAAGCCAAAACAACTTTTTGTTAGTGTGAATTGTTTGGTCTGTGTATGTTTTAATTAAAATGTGATAGTTTTCTCCTAATGAAAGTCATACTTCAACTTTCCTGCCACTCTTTGAATTGAGTACGGTCTATCGTTATTAAATAAGTTTAGAATTTATTAGATAGGTTTTACTATTAATTTAGAAGTTATTAATACTTTGGAAACTTGCATTATAAATTAACAATATATTTAAATTAAATGATAATATTGCATGGACGTGTTTTTATAGTATTCATGCTCGTATGTAATAAAGAGCTTACGCTGCAAATGCGTGTAATTATCTTGAAAAATATATTTTTGCATTGGTGTATTAATACTTTGAAATAAAACTGTTTACCGTACAAAGGAAATCGTTCAAAATTTTCAAATATCAGTGTTCGTTTATTCAAATAGCTAAGTAGGAGTAATATATAATAATATGTTTGCTCTATTGTATGGAAAAAAAAGAAGTTAGGAGCACTATTTATCGTGAAATCATGGACCTTAAAAAAAAATTGACGTAAATGGGTAAAGCAAATAATTATTCCTATGTTTTTTTTTTTTGCGAAAATATTATTCATATGTTAAATGCTCAATATATGTATATCAAATTAGTAAATTCAATTTTGCATTCACTATACAATATTATACATTTTATATGTACGTTCACTTATATAGTATAAACCTATTGGTTCATCTAGTTTTTTGGTTTTTACGGGCTATTTTACACATTAAAATTAAAAAAACATTTTATTGTATTTTCGACACATGTAAATCTAATTAAAACCCCGTACTCGGTTCTGTTGATTTACATTAATTTGTCATACCGGTATGATCGGATTGAATATCAACAATATCATAAGAGCTGTTTTATGACGTATTCATAAGACGAAGAACACTATATTATTTTTTTACTAAAATATAAAATTATACTGTTAAAAGTATTATTTTTAATTTGATCTAAAGCCCACACGACAATATTCCCGCATGTTTATGAGTTACACCAAAAACCCACACGATCTCCAACTCCAAGTTAATGAAACGCCACGTTTTGGACGCGGACACATGTCGGCATATAAAGATTTATAAAATGGGATATAAGAGGTAGTGAAGGTAAAATTATCATGATTCTGAATTAGTGAAGGGAAGAATTCCTTTTTAAGTTGCAATTTAACCTTCCTAGTGTGGAAAAGATTTGAAGTGCCAAATATTCAGAGTTATAGTTTGTGAAATATTGTTGATATTCTTTGAATGTTATAAATATAATCTCTATTATTAAAAGAGAAGTACCCATTAAAAAATACCCCTAAGTTTTCTAACTTATTTACACTTCTATGCCACTGAGAATTAAATTAAACTACCTACTTTAATGTTTGTCTTTTCCAGTTAAATTAATGAGTTTTCCTTAATCAAATTTAAACTTATATCATTAAATAAACCTATCTATTTTAATACTTGTCTTTTCCAGTTAAATTAATGAGTTTTTCTTAATCAAATTTAAACTTATTGTCATTAAATGAACCTAAAAATACATCATATTTAACGTAGCTTATTACGTACGAGTACGGCCCAATAATGAACTTGAATTTTATTTTTACGAAAACGTGAATCACTTGACTTATGTAATATTTAAAATATATTAACTACAATATAACAAATGCATATAACCTACCTATACTTTAGTTTGAAATGATCATGTTCAAGTTTTATATAGTCAACTTACATCATGCATCGATCAATGTAAAATATTCAAACCACCTATAATTTTCGTTTTCTTTATAGGATGTATCAACCAACCAATCATCCCATTTATTTTCTAAGCTTTATAAAAAACAAATAATTAAATACAAAATCAAAATCCAATATCTTCTATCAGTCAAAACAGAATATCTTCAATGTCGTATCTTTAATGTACCTATTAAATATAGAAACTGTAACCATAATTACACTAATTATAAGAATAGATTTGATTCCAACCAATTGATCTATTACTTCGGTAATTGATTTGCTTGCAGAAGATGAAACAATAAATTTATAATTTATAAGAATATAAAGATATAGAGATTCCAACCAATTGCCTATATTTGCGTATGATTTCCGCATAATAAGTTTCAAATTGAACAATGAAAAAGATAGAGAGATTTTTTTTAAATCTTTTACCGACACAAACTTAAACAAAATGAAGAGTTAAATGTAATTTTTTTTGTTACACTTTCCGGAAAAAACGGTTACAACATGGGCTTTCATAATATGGCCTTTTAACATATTAATGTTATGGACATTTAATAATTATCTTGACGAAAAACAAAAACTATAAATAATTTATTATTAATAAAATTATGAAATTATTTACAATTTGATGACTAATTCATCGCTTTTTTTATATGTTAAATTTTTCATAGAAGTTTAAAAATTATTTTTTTTAAACATGTATAACTAATTTATAATCTTTTATGTCATACTAAGTCATAATATAATATTTCTTCATATTTTACATTAATAACCATTGTTTTTTTATATCGTCTACAATTCTCTAATTACGTCTATTTGTTCAATTTTTTACATGATATCGAATATTCATCGTAAATAGATGGTTTAAGATGCCAAAAAATTATTTACTTGGTGAATATAATGCATCAAATATTACAAATACATTATTTAGTTAAATAAATAACCAAAAACCGAAAATTCAAACCCGCGCTAGCGCGCGGATCAGGGTCTAGTTATACATTAATGCAACAAATTATCCCTCACTATGGGGATGATTGGTAAGTGTTGTAGCTTTATATTTTTTTGCTGTAGAATTTAATCTGTAGATGTATTTGCTGTAGCTTTCCTTGCTGTAAATTTCTAAAGCACTAATTTTTTGCTCTGGAAATAAAGCTCTTTACAGCCATATTTTGATTTTGCAGAGATTTTTTTTGCTGTGAGTTTTTTAAGGAAATCAAAGCTCGATTGGTTGACATATATAGCTGTAGACTAAATTTTGGCTGTCCAGAGCATCTACAGCCCCAACCAATCATCCCCAATATTTGGCGATGTATGAAGCTCATGTTTTTATTTTTAGTGGAACCGTAATGATTAAACAACATGTCATAAATATATCAATTTATTTAAACTTAGAAATATTTTTAAACATCGTCTGAACCAAACATAGCAAATCCAAAGGGATGGAACGGAAGAAAAAAAAACTCGTTAAGCAACATTGATATGTTTGCATTATTCAAATAGGAAATACTGCGTTCAGAGCTCTCTTTATCTTCGCTTGTGCCATTGTGCCATGCGTGCTTTCTCTGCCATCTTCAAAGATGCTCGAGCCGGAGGCTTCTTAGTGTCGAGATCACTTGGATCTGCTCATGTAGTCGGTGCTCCATCAAGAGTAATACCGCCAACGTCCACCTTAGCAGAGACTGAGTTCATTCCAGGCATATCATCGTCATCATTGCCAGTTTGATCAAACCTAGTGTCTTAAATTATTTCGTAACTAAGCAGAAGGAGTGACAAAAAAAAAAAGTTGCCTCGAAAATAAAATAAAACAATTAAAAAAAAGATCAAAGTGAATCAAAAATCAGAAAATGAAACATCACACCGTTGGAAATCACAATTATCACTTATATGTGGAAGTATAATTACACTGCAGATGAAGACTTGAACATTAAATTTTTCTGTAATTAATTATCTTATGATCTTATATAAAACAATATATTCATCGCTAACCAGCAAGAATTGAAACGCAAAACACAACACAACACAAACTTGAAAAAGATTAAATTTAATACCTTGAGTCGCAGGAAGGCCAGGGAGATGATGCTAACGATGTAGAGACTTAATAACTTTATGATGATTTAGCCCATGCAGCACAAGATTTTCTCTCGCCATGAACTTAACACTTTATGCTTCCAAATAATCAAATCCAACTTTCTCTGAAGCTACCATTTCTTAGTCAATAAATCTTCACCTTATACACATTACTGTGAGTAACTTTCACAATCTATAATTTTTAAAACATTAAACCATTCATTACATCAAAAACAAAATATAATTAGCCAAATTAACTAATTTAAAAGGTATCTAAAGCTAAGAAAACAATGTGTTTAGGGCCCCTACATACCGGAGGACATCACCAACATTAGCATTGTTGCAGGTTTTGTAAGTAAAGGCTGAGACAGTCCGTTGAAGCTCCTTGGTCCACCTGGAGAAAGAGACGTAACAACACCCTTTGTCCTTCTTCATGCCGGTGGAGCAGGACGGTTGACATTCACGTTGACTGGCATGAGTGTTGACTGCAACACATGTATAAAGAAAGCATAATCAACAAACGGGTCCAAGATTTATGATTCAAAAGAGTTTGAATAAGGATCTTAATACAGAGTTTTGGATATTTATGAGTTTAAAAGCAAGAAATAGTTTAAAATTTAGTTCATGGGGTTCAAGAACGGAATACCTCAGCATCAAGGAGGATCCCGTCAACTCCTGTTTCTGGCTTCACAGATCTGAGCAGCCGCAAGGAAGTGGAAGAACAACGTCGGGACTTCAAATCAGTAAGTAGAACAAACTGTTTAGTCGTTATACTTAGAAAGAAATACATATCGAATCCTATTGGAAATTTGAAGTTTTGCTGTTTAAACATGCTGATAAGATAATTGTAAGAGGAAGAATACTGACCTATTTATACTCAGCAGATACACCGACTTCGACTCCAAAAAGCGAAGCAAGCATTCAAGGCTACATCGTGGTTGAAGAATTAATAGAGATTTAACACAAAGAAGAAATAATCAGGAGCGTTTCAGTGGTAGAGATGATGAAGATGAGAAGTCGTCGTACAACAACGAAGAAGGAAACCATGGCGAGTTGCTTAGGGTTTACCTTATTCAGGTTACGGGCCTTTAGTAAAATTAAGTGTAGCCCATTGCTTTCGCAGCCCATAGACACAACAACAGATAACATAAACAAAAAGACCAAATCACGAATGAGCATATACGACTTAATGAAACACGGTTTCTTTTAAGTGGACACGTGTCAATCTGTAGGAACTCGACTTTGTGACCTGGATGCTGAGGTGGCTTCAACAGGAAAGAGATAACTTTTTTTTTTTGATCAAACAACATTTTATAGATTCTTACTCTCCATTAGAGGAGGAAATGTTCACAATACTTGACAATAAAGCCATACTGGTAAAAGAAACGGCTATAACAAAAGCTGAGCACATAGAAAAACAGAGATAGATGTAGGCTTACATAACACATTAGCAACTAATATGGTAGAGAAGTCTTCTGAACTCTACGCCAATTAAGCTGAAAATGGAGATGTATCCCTGTGAAATATAGAACACATAGAGTGATCTAAAACTTGAGACTGAAACAACAACGAATGCACATTTAACAATCACATAATCGGCTACAAATGCAGAGTTGATTAAACACCAATTTGCTGAGCCTTTGATTAGAACATAGATTGAGGTATCTCTAATCTTCAACACTAAACTTCCTGCAACAGAACTTCTTAAAACAAGTAGAAATTTTGGGAGAACAAGCTCCATAAGGAGGGAAGCCAGACAACTATTGTCTAAGAACACCCGATACTCGGGGAAAATGGTAATATCAGACATGAAACCTTCAAACTGCCACAAAGGAAGAGAATATAACCTGAATACACCAAAAGCGGAACTGCATACTGCAGTAAAAGTAAAAGATCTGCATACTGCAGTAGAGGGCTTTCTTGTTTGATTTCGGATGGTAATTGGTAGGCATGGCAAAGCGTGGGGGATTGTTCACAAAGATGGTCAGTTCTTATTCTATATTCATCATCACTTGCTTCTTCGTCCATGTCTATTAAGTTATTGAGCTTAAAGGTTTATGCAGCTTCCGTGTGATGTGACTAAGATGGATAGGTATATTCAAATGCAGGCTTGCGAGCTGCGGAAGCTACAAAGAAGATAAGTGGAGTTCACAAGCGCTGCTGGAAGTATATTCCTAACCTGTCAAAGACCACGCCTGCAACCGCCTCCGAAGCCCAAGCTGCCTGATCTGTTTTACTTCCATTGCTACTTCGTTGATAAATCTGCAATCTTCGGATGATGATCTGTTTTAGGTTCTTCTTATTAAAGACTTTTGCGCTTCTTGGGAACTGAGTCTACCCCCTGAATTACCAGGGCTATGTTGTCATTGAGTGCCGATCAAGTTTGGTTCATGTCAAACTCTTTTTAGTCTTCGTAACTTTTTGTCGTGTGACTTTATCGAAGCTGTTGTTTTGTTTAAAGTTTGGAGATACACACGCTTGGTTATTCAACTATATTATACAATAAATTGTTTTGTTATATATCATCATCTCTAGTTAGATATGATATGATTCGGTATCAGATAAGTAATTCGATTGATTGACTTTTTTTTTAAAAGTTCCTACGGCAAATAAGCACGCAAACATCCAGTTTAGCTTCACAACTGTTGTAGGAAGTGTAGCTCATTTATGTAGTTCCAAAATCTCCGTACGATATATAGATAAAAGGTTTTTTTGTGGCATCTGATAAATCTCCATATGATATGAATTACTTCCAACATTCTCTTCCAGTCTTATAAAGGTCGAGCCTATCCTACATTTCCAACATTTGGTAGCCTCGATGTCGATTGAGCATGAGGACATGTGAAAAATATATGATATCTATGATCTCTTCTTGAATCTTGAGTCAGTTATATGATCTCCTTGATGTTGTTTTTTTCCGGGGTGTTCGTATCATTTGTTTTTTTACGGGGTGTTCGTATCATTGGTGAGCGGAGACAAGTAACAAACTCACTTCCAACACTGATATTTACGTAATTGCATAGGTCTCTAATTTGTTTTTGGGAATTTTGCCAAAATAAAATGAAAAAACACACTCTTTGTCCCTATACTGTAAAATCAACCTTAGTTTATACATATAGTATAAATTTTCTTATAATCCCAAAATTGACCCTTGATTAATCAAATAAATTACAATTTAAAAATAGTTTAAATACTAAAAACATATTAGAAATAAAAAAAATTAAAAAAAAAAATTATATTAAAGAAAATTAAAAAAAAAAAAAAGCCTGCAAAAGCCCCACATGTCTTACATATATTTATCATAAAAGAAGAGTTTGAAAATCACAAGAAAAAATATGGAGAAATGTTTTGATGAAAAAGGTGCTTAATTACGGTTTTTTTTATTTTTTCTGACAAGAAAATCACAGGTACATGTTTTACTAAAGTAAAAAGATTTTAAAATATTTTTAGAATATTCGTAACTGCTTTCTTGGAAATATGGTTATTCTTATCCGTAGAATGTAGCTTCTACTAGAGAACACATAACTAACCAGTAAGCAGATTCTACCATATGTAAACTTTTGAGTTGTGCCTAGATTTCGTAATCGTAAAACTTTAGAATTTCTCATAAAAGTATAAATTGTGTTCGGAATAAATGTAGCTACACGTAGAATGTGTAGACTTTGCATTCCCCATATTTAAAACTCTATTTAAAAGTAGATTATTTATTCTAGTGAAAATAAAATCACTTGTTTAATCTTGAATCCAATTTCTACCATACCATTTTTCCGTAGAAGATGACATATTCATTCCGTGGAACATAATTAAATTTTTAACTTAACAAGTTTTAGAACTCAGAAAATACTAGTATGTGTATGTGGGTATTTCACCAAGTGTTTCTATTTTTATAATTTTTTTATTCATAAATATATTTATTTCATTAATTTTGATAAATGGAAAGAGTAACTGAGACAAAATTGTTTTTATACTAAAGGAACAAAGAGGCTGTGTTCATTCTATTTTGGCAAAATTCCTTTTTTTTTGTTTTCAGCATATAGTCTAAAGTTAAATAAAAAAAAGATTTAAACAAAAATGATAAATATGTTCTAAAAATATATTTAATGAAACTTACATTTGTTTATAACTATTCTGTTCATCACATAATGTATAACATTTTATTTGGTCTATAAACGAAAAATGATTTAAGAAAATTAGTGAAATTTTAATAAAGACGTTCATATTTTTTGTCAACAAAGTTAATGATCATAAGCTTATATATATGTTAATCTTAATGTACTGTAGCCAGACCGAAAATTTATATGGTACATTTTAATTTTATAACTAACTTACAGACATGTACCAACAATGAAATTCAAACGTGATTGAAAAATAAAAGTTGATATTAAAAGTAAATAAGATATGATAATTCTCAATTATATATGTACTTTTCAATATAAACATATGTAATTTCAGATCTAAATCGTACAATAAAAAAGTTTACGTTTTTTTTAATTCCAAGTGTACTACTGTAAACCAAAATAACTTTTCAAATTTGTGGCGCTGTTCTTTTATTTTTCTTTCATTAAAGAATAACTTAGAATTCTAACCATCTCACGTTCTCGTCACAGTATCCAATCAGAGATACAAGGTGGTGATGTCTCAACTTAGAAAGCATCCCGCGATTTCTGTCTCAAACTCATGTACACCTTGCAGACTTAGGGTTAGCTCTCCTGATAGCTATGTTTGTAGTTACACCATCAACCTCTCCTATGTAAACTTTTTCGAAACCTCAAACTAAGCACATCAAAAGTGTCAGTGAATCCACGACCTGTAAAGACCTGTATCTTGAAAATAAGAGATGTAATTCCCTCTTACATTTAAATTGTAAGGCGAGTCATCATACCACGACGATGATAGTAACTTTAGATTATCTCATACACCAAAAAAAAAAAAACTTTAGATTATCTCCGATGGTTATCTATTTCAAAAAGGCTAAAAGAACATCTAAATTATATCAGTAATTTCCAATCAAACTTTTACATAAAAAGTATAAGCAAAATATAAGAATGTGGGAACAATTTCTGAGAATATTATATTCTTTTACATAGAAAACATAAGCAAAATATGAGAATAAAATATGAGATAACATTTTATGAAAAGCATACGTGAAGACTTGAAATGATGGTCGTCAAGGATCTTGATCTAAGTGCTTAGACCATCTCCAATGGTGCTTCATTTTCCATTTTGCTCTAATATTTCATTTCTTGCTTCAAAATGAAGCAATAAACAGTGTTACTTCAAATTTGAAGCTATATTGTTCATAGTTTCATTTTTTGAAGTTAAACTTTCTAAATTAAACAATTTTAAAACTTGATGGATTTCAAAAAGTCAACTAAACTTAACAAATATTACGTATGGATTTTTATTGATAGTTACTGAATTTCACAGATTTGCATACATTTTGTTTTTCAAAGAAATCTCCTTTCAAGGTAATATATAAAAAAATTTTGCAAACTTTCCAAAAAGAAATTAAAATAACGCATATATATATATACTAGGTGGTAGCAGTGAATTCAGGGATATAGAAATTGTATGAAAATATATATTATGTATACAATGTCATAAATTTTGAATTAAAATTAGAAATATTAGAAATATAATTTTTAACTTCAAATAGTTTGAAAATCAGTTGTAAATTTTCTATAAATTTGATGTAAAACAAAACTGATGAATATTTAATAATAACAAATGCATGTGGAACTATATATGTAATTATCTCATTAACTTCTCCAACACATATTATGCATCTTCTTCGCCTCTTTTTATTTTTCTCGTTATCATTTCGTACTTTTATTAAATTTTTGCTAATATTTTCCTAGCTTTTATATTTTTTTGCCAAGTATTTCTTTTTCTCTCAAAATAAAAATACAAAACATACAATCAATGAACAAAAAATTCATCTTAGAATTATTTTCAATCATAACATTATCTTATTCACTATATTATTTGATTTAAATGCAAAATATTTTTAAAATCAAAGTTCTCATATGTTCCGTTAAATATAATCCTTCCCATCTTCCTATATTTTTGTCAAAAATATATAAATGCTTAGTTCTCAAAAAATAATAATATAAATGCATGTTTATTATTATTATCTGTATAACTTTTGTAATAAATGACTTTCAGGATGCTTATAATCAGGCAAGTGTTGCTATGGCGACCACTCAGGCTAGCATTGCTATGGACACCTCTCAAGCCAGTGCTCAGAGTCATGGTGTATATGCTGCAACGTTGACTCAAGGGCAATGGTATCACCAACCATATCAGCACTATTACCAAAATTTTGTCGGAGACTACATGAAACAACAAAAACGATGCAACTTCAAAGTTTTGATCCCCAAAATCAAGTATTCTATGTGTAGGTGCGGCCAGCAGTTCATCATGTTGCTCAAACTGAACACTCTCAGATGCAATCTCAACCATAGGTCCAATCTCGGAGTTTAGATATGCATCAACCTCATGATGCATTTCAATCACCACGGGACAATATTGTTAAGGATATTTCGGCACAAAACACTATTGGTCAGTGTCAGTCAAACCAGCGACATATATCTTGGACAAAACAAAACCCTCAACCTAACTTGATAAACGAAGTAGAAGCTCCCCAAACAATATGTTTGTGTATCATCAAGATCATTTTCCTGAACAAGTAACACATGTTCATCCACCTCAGTCTCTACCAATTATTCGTATTCAAAAACAGCAGCCTTTGTTACCAAGTCAACTAACAAGAGATCAGTATACGATGCAACATGTGCTGAAGTACGGAGGAGCATCAGTCCCTGAAAGCTCAGATATGCATTCATTACATCAACTGATTTTGTCAAATCCTTCGTTGCCGCAACAACAAACAGCACCATCAACAACTGATGTTCATAATCAGATGCATCACTAAGGCCTTTCCTATAATCTCGATATAGCTCTGCAGGAGCATCAACCTATTCCTACAGTTCTTGGGGATCAACTAAACATGAACCATTTTTCTGCTACTGCACCACAGGTGGGTTTAGGACATGCTGCACCGAGCTTGCAAAGGATCCCAAAACAAGTACATTGCCACCATTGGGCCCAGATAAAGTAATTCATATATATGGGAATAACGACGATGAATCAGTTATGGAGGGTTTAACCTCTGATTCAACCGACAATGTTTGTAATATGAACCGTGCTGCCGAGGAAAATGCAATTGAATTTGATCATAAGCTTAAAAGAAAGCTTACTCATGCTTGTGCTGAATCCGTTCATAGATCCATATATTTTTTGGAGGGCAATGAATTAAAAAAGGGTCTTCAAGTAAGCGAGCGATGGAAGAAAATTTTGGAAATGGCAGGGAAGACCTAGGAAAGAGTCTTTTAGTAAAGAATAAATGCATTAGTGATGATCCTTCTCTAAATGGTACTCCACTAATGAACCCTACCTTGTTAGAGCAAGATGAGCTTCCACTATTGAGCAATCTTCGCCAGCATTACCTCGTGATCGCTGAAAACTCTAGAGCTCGTTCTACAGAATTATTGGAACAAAAATTTGTGTGGAACTTAACAATTTTAAAGGTTGATGGATTTCAAAAAGTTAAGTAAACTTAACAAATATTCCGTATGGATTTTTATTGATAGTTACTGAATTTCACAGATTTGCATACATTTGTTTTTTCAAAGAAATCTCCTTTTAAGGTAATATATAACAGTCATTTTAAAATCTTTCCAAGAAAAAATTAATATAACACATATATATACTAGGTGGTTTGCCAGTGAATTCAGGGATATAGAAATTGTATGAAAATATATATTATGTATACAATGTCATAAATTTCAAATTATAATTATAAACATTACAAATATAATTTTTAACCTCAAAGAGTTTGAAAATCAGTCGTAAATTTTCTACAAACTTGATGTAAAAAAACCTGATGAATATTTAATAATAACAAATGCATGTAGAACTATATATGTAATTATCACATTAACTTCTCCAAAACATATTATGCATCTTCTTCGGCCTCATCTTATTTTCCTCGTTATCATTTCGTTCTTTTTATTAAAATTTTGCTAATATTTACCTAGATTTTATATTTTTTTTTTCCAAATATTTATTTTTCTCTCAAAATGAAAATACAAAACATACAATCAATGAACAAAAAATCCTTCTTAGAATTATTTTCAATCATAACATTACCTTATTCACTATATTATTTGACTTCAACGCAAAATATTTTTTAAATCAAAGTTCTCATATGTTCCGTTAAATATAATCCTTCCAATCTTTCTATATTTATGTCAAAAATATATAAATGCTTAGTTCTCAAAAAATAATAATGTAAATGCACGTTTATTATTATTATCTATATATTTTTGTAATAAATGGCTTTCAGGACGCTTATAATTAGGCAAGTATTTTTATGGCCACCACTCAGGCTTGCATTGCTATGGACACCTCTCAAGCCAATGCTCAGAGTCATGGTGTATATGCTGCAACGTTGACTCAAGGGCAATGGTATCACCAACCATATCAACACTATTACCAAAACTTTGTCAGAGACTACAAGAAACAACAACAAGCGATGCAACTTCAAAGTTTTGATCCCCAAAATAAAGTAATCTATGTGTAGGTGCGGCCAGCAGTTCATCATGTTGCTCAAACTGAACACTCTCAGATGCAATCTCAACCACATGTCCAATCTCGGAGTTTAGCTATGCATCAACCTCATGATGCATTGCTATCACCTCAGGACAATATTGTTAAGGACATTTCGGCACAAAACACTATTGGTCAGTGTCAGCCAAACCAGCCACATTCATCATGGACTGGACAGAACCCTCAACCTAACGAGATAAGCGAAGTAGAAGCTCCCCAAACAATATGTTTGTGTATCATCAAGATCATTTTCCTGGACAGGTAACACATGCTCATCCACCTCAGTCTCTACCTATTATTCCTATTCAAAAACATCAGCCTTTGTTACCAAGTCAAGTAACAAGATATCAGTATACGATGCAACAGGTGCTGAAGTACGGAGGAGCATCAGTCCCTGAAAGCTCATATATGCATTCATTACATCAACTGATTTTGTTAAATCCTTTGTTGCCGCAACAACAAACAGCAGCATCAACAACTGATGTCGTTCATAATCAGATACATCAGGAAGGCCCTTCCTATAATCTCGATATAGCTCTGCAGGAGTATTATCCTATTCCTACAGTTCTTGGGGTTCAACTAAACATGAACCATTTTTCTTTTACTGCACCACAGGTGGGCATAGGACATGCTGCACCGAGCTTGCAAAGGATCCCAAAACAAGTACATTGCCACCATTGGGCCCAGATAAAGTAATTCATATATATGGGAATAAAGACGATGAAGCAGTTATGGAGGGTTTAACCTCTGATTCAACCAATAATGTATATAATATGAACCGTGCTGCTGAAGAAAATGAAATTAAATTTGATCATAAGCTTAAAAGAAATCTTACTCATGCTTGTGCTGAATCTGTCCATTGATCCATAATTTTTTTGGAGGGCAATGAATTAAAAAGGGCCTTCAAGTAAGCAAGCGATGGAAGAAAATCTTGGAAATGGCAGGGAAGACCTAGGAAAGAGTCTTTTAGTAGAAAATAAAGGCATCATTCTCTAAATGGTACTCCACTAATGAACCCTACCTTGTTAGAGCAAGATGGGCTTCCACTGTTGAGCAATCTTCGCCAGCATTACCTCATGATTGCTGAAAAATCTAGAGCTCGTTCTACAGAATCATTGGAACAAAAATCTGTGTGGAACTTAACAATTTTAAAAGTTGATCGATTTCAAAAAGTTAAGTAAACTTAACAAATATTCCGTATGGATTTTTAGTGATAGTTACTGAATTTCACAGATTTGCATACATTTTTTTTTTAAAAAATCTCCTTTTAAGGTAATATATAAAAGTCCTTTTGAAATCTTTCGAAGAAAAAATTAATATCACATATATATACTAGGTGGTTTGCCAGTGAATTCAGGGATATAGAAATTGTATGAAAATATATATTATGTATACAATGTCATAAATTTTGAATTATAATTAGAAACATTAAAAATATAATTTTTAACTTCAAATAGTTTGAAAATCAATCGTAAATTTTTTATAAACTTGATGTAAAAAAAACTGATGAATATTTAATAATAGCAAATGCATGTGGAACAATATATGTAATTATCACAATAACTTCTCCAACACATATTATGCATCTTCTTCAGCCTCATCTTATTTTTCTCTTTATCATTTCGTTCTTTTTGTTAAATTTTTGCTAATATTTTCCTAGCTTTTATATTTTTTCCAAATATTTATTTTTTTCTCAAAATAAAAATACAAAACATAAAATAAATGAACAAAATGCTTTTTAAATCAAGTTCTCATATGTTCCGTTAAATATAATCTTTCCAATCTTCCTATATTTATGCCAAAAATATATAAATGTGTAGTTCTCAAAAAATAAAAATATAAATGCATGTTTATTATTATTCTATATATAACTTTTGTAATAAATGGCTTTCAGGACGCTTATAATCAGGCAAGTGTTGCTATGGCCACCACTCAGGCTAGCATTGCTATGGACACCTCTGAAGCTAGTGCTCAGAGTCATGGTGTATATGTTGCAACGTTGACTCAAGGGCAATGGTATCACGAACCATATCAGCACTATTACCAAAACATTGTCGGAGACTACATGAAACAACAACAACCAATGCAACTTCAAAGTTTTCATCCCCAAAATCAAGTAATCTACGTGTAGGTGCGGCCCGCAGTTCATCATGTTGCTCAAACTGAACACTCTCAGATGCAATCTCAACCACAAGTCCAATATCGGAGTTTAGTTATGCATCAACCTCATGATGCATTTCTATCACCTTAGAAAAATATTGTTAAGGACATTTCGGCACAAAACACTATTGGTCAGTGTCAGTCAAACCAGCCACATGCATCTTGGACTGGACAGAACCCTCAACCTAACCAGATAAGCGAAGTATAAGCTCCCCAAACAATATGTTTGTGTATCATCAAGATCATTTTCCTGGACAGGTAACACATGCTCATCCACCTCAGTCTCTACCTATTATTCTTATTCAAAAACATCAACCTTTGTTACCAAGTCAACTAACAAGAGATCAGTATACGATGCAACAGGTGTTGAAGTACGGAGGAGCATCAGTCCCTGAAAGCTCAGATATGCATTCATTACATGAACTGATTTTGTCAAATCCTTCGTTGCCGCAACAACAAACAGCAGCATCAACAACTGATGTTGTTCATAATCAGATACATCAAGAAGATACATCAGGAAAGCCCTTCCTATAATCTCGATATAGCTCTGCTAAAGCATCATCCTATTCCTACAGTTCTTGGGGTTCAACTAAACATGAACCATTTTTCTTCTACTGCACCACAGGTGGGCTTAGGACATGCTGCACCGAGCTTCCAAAGGATCCCAAAACAAGTACATTGCCACCATTGGGCCCAGATAAAGTAATTCATATAAATGGGAATAAAGACGATGAAGCAGTTATGGAGGGTCTAACCTCTGATTCAACCAACAATGTATATATTATGAACCGTGCTGCTGAAGAAAATGCAATTAAATTTGATCATAAGCTTAAAAGAAATTAAATCTTACTCATGCTGGTGCTGAATCTGTCCATAGATCCATAATTTTTTTGGAGGGCAATGAATTAAAAAAGTCCCTTCAAGTAAGCAAGCGATGGAAGAAAATCTTGGAATTGGCAGGGAAGACATAGGAAAGAGTATTTTAGTAGAGAATAAAGGCATTAGGGATGATCCTTCTCTAAATGGTACTCCACTAATGAAGCCTACCTTGTTAGAGCAAGATGGGCTTCCAATGTTGAGCAATCTTCGCCAGCATTACCTCTTGATCGCTGAAAAATCTAGAGCTCGTTCTACAAAATCGTTGGAACAAAAAATTGTGTGGAACTTAACAATTTTAAAAGTTGATGGATTTCAAAAAGTTAAGCAAACTTAACAAATATTCCGTATGGATTTTTATTGATAGTTACTGAATTTCACAGATTTGCATACATTTGTTTTTTCAAAGAAATCTCCTTTTAAGGTAATATATAAAAGTCCTTTTAGAATCTTTCAAAAAAAATTAATATAACACATATACACACATATATATATATATATATAGAAATTTTATGCAAATATATGTTATGTATACAATTTCATAAATTTTGAATTATAATTAGAAACATTACAAATATAATTTTTAACTTCAAATAGTTTGAAAATCAGTTGTAAACTTTCTATAAACTTGATGTAAAAAAAACTGATGAATATTTAATAATAACAAATGCATGTGGAACTATATACGTAATTATCACATTAACTTCTCCAACACATATTATGCATCTTCTACGGTCTCATCTTATTTTTCTCGTTATCATTTCGTTCTTTTTATTAAATTTTTGCTAATCTTTTCCTAGCTTTTCTATTTTTTTGCCAAATATTTATTTTTCTGTCAAAATAAAACTACAAAATATACAATCAACGAACAAAATATCCATCTTAGAATTATTATCAATCATAACATACCTTATTCATTATAATATTTGACTTAAATGCAAAATATTTTTTAAATCAAAGTTCTCATATGTTCCGTTAAATATAAACCTTCCAATCTTCCTATATTTATGTCAAAATATATAAATGCTTTGTTCTCAAAAAATAATAATATAAATGCATGTTTATTATTATTATATATATAACTTTTGTAATAAATGGCTTTCAGGACGCTTATAATCAGGCAAGTGTTGCTATGGCCACCACTCAGGCTAGCAATGCTATGGACACCTCTCAAGCCAGTGCTCAGAGTCATGGTGTATATGCTGCAACGTTGACTCAATGGCAAAGGTATCACCAACAATATTAACACTATTACCAAAACTTTGTCTGAGACTACATGAAACAACAACAACCGATGCAACTTCAAAGTTTTGATCCCCAAAATCAAGTAATCTATGTGTAGGTGCGGCCAGTAGTTCATCATGTTGCTCAAATTGAACACTCTCAAATGCAATCTCAACCACATGTCCAATCTCGGAGTTTAGCTCTGCATCAACCTCATGATGCATTTCTATCACCTCAGGACAATATTGTTAAGGACATTTCGGCACAAAACACTATAGGTCAGTGTCAGTCAAGCCAGCCACATGCATCTTGGACTGGACAAAACCCTCAACCTAACCAGATAAGCGAAGTAGAAGCTCCCCAAACAATATGTTTGTGTATCATCAAGGTCATTTTCCTGGATAGGTAACACATGCTCATCCACCTCAGTCTCTACCTATTATTCTTATTCAAAAACATCAACCTTTGTTACCAAGTCAACTATCAAGAGATCAGTAAACGATGGAACAAGTGCTGAAGTACGGAGGAGCATTAGTCTTTGAAAGCTCAGATATGCATTCATTATATCAACTGATTTTGTCCAATCCTTTGCTGCCGCAACAACAAACAGCAGAATCAACAAATGATGTTGTTCATAATTGTTGGGGTCAAAAACGGTTACGACGGAATTACCACCCGAAAATCCTCGGAGATCGTATTTCCAAAAGAGATAGTAAAAAGGAAGATGTAACTTTCGTAAAATATAACCAAACACGAAGTTTTTACGAAGAAGTATCTTTGAAGATTCAAACCAAACTAACCAAGCTCGACCGTTGCGTAATTACCACGCATACACGCTGTCCGGTCGCTACGTAGCAACCAAGTCCGAGCCAAAGCTCGGTCGCTACAAAGCGACCGAGCTCGAGTCAAAGCTCGTTTTCCGCTATTCAAATTCATCGATCAAACTTCGCGGATTAGAAACCGCAGAAAGTTCGTTCTTTATCAAAAAGAATTTGTAGTAAACGTGTCGAGTCGGAAGACGGCCCAAAGGGATCTAAAACACGACTCGAGGCCTATCCTACGATTTCTTAACCAAAACCCCGTAAATCGCAGCACGGTTTACGCTTGGTCCACAAGGAAGGATAAATGTCAAGTTTCCGCAGATAAATACGGAAGTTTTGAAGATAATTGGAAGATCGGGAAAAATGGAATATCTCCATTTTATGCTATGACGGCTAAAGGGCAGAAGACTAAAAGCGTAAACCGACCTTGGAGCTAGTATATAAGGAGTCCTAGGCGAGGAGCATGGCGGAGGACTTTTAAGAGCAAACCTAGCACTTAGAGCAATTTAGGCAATTTTCCGTTTTTGTTATTTCGAGCTGCGACTCAATTAGGTTTAGCCGTCTTAGGGTTGCTAGAACTAGGAATCTCGCCGACAGCTCTCGAGCCCAGGCTTATACCTTGTTGTAAACGCTCATACGCAGATTCGGAATAAGATCTACTTTGCTCTCTTTTTCGATTTCTTATTCTTATCGTTGTTATTCTCGTGTTCTGATTGCTTGACGTGTGGTAATTAGCAGATATCCGGGTCCTCTGGGAAATTAGGGTTTTCCTAGTTTCCTTATTTAAACGGAAATCGACAGTGCGAATTTCGGTTCCCACAGTTTGGCGCTAGAAGGAGGGGGGGGGGTACGGATCAATCTAACCCGCAAAAGCCACGTCGCTCTCGATCAGACATGTCAACTAACGACGCAGATAACGTGCAAACTCCTCTTAACGGAGGCAGCGGCACCGATCTCCACACTCCAGTAACAGACGTATCCGCGGCCAACGCACAAGCCAACGCCGCGACGCTCGAGGAGTTTAAAAAGATGTTCGCCACCTATGAGAGAAGGTCGGAAGAACAGGATAAGCTCGTGAATACCTTGACCCAACAGGTTGAAACCTTAACGGCAAGGACCCAAGAAATCCGCCCCCGCGGAACCACCAAAATCCGCGGGATAATGCTCGACTTCGCTACCCCACTCGACAGATCAGGAGTCGCGCGGGAACGACCTTCCAGTCAAAACCCTAGCGAGAAATCTCCCATCGAAAAGGGGAACCCTGAAAGTCTTCCGCCCCCTGCAAAGGACTCGGAGGATAACGAAGCCGAACACATTGACCTGGATCCTAGCGATGTTTCCAATGACACCGACGAGGACGTCGACAGACATCCGAGAAGGACCAGAAGCCGATCTGCTCGGGAAGGCTCCCCGTTCGAAAAACCAATGACGGAAGGGGAAGAAATCGCCTATTGGAACGAACAGGAGGAGCTGGCTGAAAGACAAACCGAGCACACTCGCAGTAAACGCCGACAGGCTCGGAAATCTACTGACGAGACATCGGATATCCGCGATCTTCGCGACTACATCACCAAGACTGCGGCAGAAGTGAGGGCCGTAAAGTCTCAAATCCATCATGCTACTAGTGCTGCCCCTGAAATCGATCGACTGTTGGAAGGAGCTCGGAAGACCCCTTTTACCAATCGTATCCGGGAAAAATGAAAGTACCGAAGTACGATGGTACGGCCGATCCAAAAGCGCACCTTCAGGCTTTCCGCATCGCGATGGGAAGAGCTAGACTGAAGGACGGCGAAAAGGATGCCGGCTACTGCCGCCTGTTCGTTGAAAACCTGGAAGGAGCAGCACTTGAATGGTTCGCACGCCTTCGTCGTAACACCATCGGGAGTTTCTGACAGCTCGCATCTGAATTTCTCAAGCAATACTCAGTATTCATAGACAGAGAAACTTCCGATGTTGACCTCTGGAGTCTCTCCCAGAGGGAAGACGAACCCCTCCGCAAGTTTATCAGTCGGTTCAAGCTGATAATGTCAAGGGTCAGTGGGATAACCGACAAAGTGGCCATCGACGCGCTGAGAAAGACGCTTTGGTACAAGTCGAAATTCAGAAAGTGGATAACTCTCGACAAACCACGAACGATCCAGGACGCCCTCCACAAAGCAATGGACTACATCATAGTAGAGGAGGAAACTAAAGTCTTATCGCAAAAACATAAGGCGGTAAGACCATCCTCGAAAGACGTGGACCCGAAAGGAAAAAAGAAGAACTCTCGTAACGGCAGGTACGTCCATCACGAAGGGGAAGATCTCCAGGGGGCGCATAACTATGCGATCAACTCGGAGCAGGGTCGGAAAACGGGCAACACATGGACTCGCAATCAAGGGTATGACGAAAACACCTTCTGCGAGTTCTACCAATCCCGAGGACATTCAACAACCAACTGCAAAGTCTTGGGAGCAAGACTGGCCGCGAAGCTACTCGCTGGAGAGCTCTCGGAAGTAACTAGCGTCAAGGATCTGATCCTCGATTCTGATCACCCTCCAAAGACGGACAGAAATCCGTCCGCTGAAAAATCCCCTCAACAAAACCAGCCTGGGGATAAACGCGGCAGGAGGCCGGACGACAAAGGGAACGATAACAATCATCGCAGAGTCAATATGATCATCGGAGGATCACAATCCTGCGGCGACACTGTGTCGGCCATCAAGGCTTACCAACGGAAGGCGGAGTCGAGCGCAAATTGGTCTACATGGTCTCCTCCCCGAGATGGCCAAAATTGCTCGATCACCTTCACAAAGTAAGAGGCCGGCGGCATCGATCAACCTCACTGCGACCCGCTCGTCATAGATCTCGTTATACGAGAATTAGAAGTCGGAAGGGTACTCGTCGACATGGGAAGCACGGTCAACGTAATCTTCCGCGACACTCTCAAACGGATGAGCATCGAACTCAGAGAAATAATTCCGACGCCAAAACCACTAACGGGTTTTTCAGGCAAAGTATCGATGACTCTTGGATCGATCCAATTGCCAGTCATGGCCAAGGAGATCACGAAAATCGTCGAGTTTGCGGTGGTTGATCATCCCGCTATCTACAACGTGATGATGGGAACCCCATGGCTCAACGCCATGCAGGCAGTTCCGTCAACCTTCCACCTGGGTCTCAAATTCCCAACCCCAAGCGGAGTCGCGGCCATCTGGGGGTGCCAAAAACAGTCGCGGCTATGCTTCCTCGCAGAGCACAAGTTAAGGAAAATCACGACTTCTGCAGCTGTAAACGGCAAGCGCACGAAGATAGACCAATCTTCGGCCAAAAGTACCCCGGGAAAAAACGAATTAAAAACGTGTACCAACGCAAACGCATCGGACGTCGAAGCTCAACACAAGTCTGAAGCCCACGCTACAACTCAACTGGAACATCCGGAAAATAGCGTTGACCCAGCCACGATCGACAAGGTCAAGGCAGACATCGCGACATCTACCGCCGAGTAAGAACACTCGCAGCATGAAACAGAACTACGAGATGGCTTGATCCTCGAAAGGGGTACGTAGGCAGCTCGTCAAAAGACGAGTTCAGCTATCCCCCTCTCTAAAAAGGGGGGGAGTGGGTGCGTATACTCGTATACTCCCACTTAAAAAATCGCCATTATTGTAATCGAGTTTTTAAGAAACTTCAAAAACTTTTACTACAATATACGTTGTTCTTTTTATCGGAAAACGTTTACGCTTCAGTTAAACACAAAAAATATTCAGGACACGCCTGGAAACATTAAGACTCTTGTCTGCAGCCTCATCCGGCCCAAAAATCGTAAGAAAAATCACCATCCTTCAAACGCACAAAGATACACGTATAATCCTCGAAACAACTGCGAGACGTCGCTTTGAAGCGGTAGACCATGGCTTCTCTATGGCCCGCCTCAATGGCCGAGCCCAGCAAGCTCAGGCCCTGCAAAATCGATTGACATGTTATAAATATATATATACATAGGACAATCACCAAAAAATTCTCAAAAAATTAACCCCATTGATGATGCGATATCCTTCCGCAACGACTCTCGGCCTCGCCGATTCTTTCGTAGGAGGAGGAGCATCGAAACCCGGTGGCAGATCAGCAAAGAAATCATCAAAATCCGGAATAGGGACCTCGCTCGAACCACTCCCATCGCCGTAAGAAAGATTCGGATCCCATCCTGGAAGCATAGAGTCATCCATCAAAAATTCTATGTCGCCAAGATCGACATTTTTTCCCTTCCGAGAGCTCGACTCCGGCACAGCTGTTGGAGCTTCGACGGAATTCTGGTCGTCAGATTCGGAGTCGCTTCCCGTGTCCGCTGCCAAAGCAGGACCGGGTTGCACGAATCTCAGTGCCTTCCGAACCCTCTTCGGCGTAAAAGAAGTCCAGAAGAAGGGACCGTTCCTGAGAAGATCCCTCACCGCAATGATGTCCTCAGGGAACGGAGCAAGAGGGTTGATGAAGGGACGATCATTCGGCAACCTCCAGTGGAATGCAACCCTCTTTGACGGACGCAGCGTCTATACGAACAAAGAAAAAGAACTTCTTCCACGAGTTGAAGTTCGAAATGAAATTCTTGACCACTGACATAAATTTCCGAGGGACCAACCTATGCTTATCCGTATCTGTGACAAGTTGAAGCCTCAAAAGCGCTTCATAATGATCGACAGAAAGGGAAAGGCCATGCTCGTAGCTTAGGATCAGGATCCCAATAAGATGCTGAATGGCAAGGGGAGTCAACTGGCTTATCGCAACTTCGAAACGGTCCAACACTCTGACGAGAATTTCGGGTATTGGGAACCATAGGCGACAACGCACTACGAACGCCTCGTAGCAAGTGAAGTAACCCTCTGGGGGGTTGTTAGCACATTCCCCACGGCGAGGAACCCGGAACTCCACAGCATCCGGGATATGGTAGAACGATCGCATGATCACGAGAAACTCGTCGGTACTCCTGCTTGCATCCCCTTTCTCGACTCCACAATGGGTCAGGACCGGGAACGACTTCTCCTTGGGAGGGGTCAACGAGCCATAATGAGCAACCCACCATGCCTCGTTCTCGGCAGGATGTACCGAGTGAGGCACGAGCTCCATCTTCGGAACAATGAGCTCTTTTTAAGCACTCGCGGATGAAGACCCTTTTTTCGCAATCTTTTTCTTGCTCGACATCTTTAAACTTCTCCTAAGAAAATAGAGGAAAAGGGTGGAGAAAAAGAAAGAAATTTTTTTCTTAAGAAAGATCTTAGAGAAAGACAAGAAAGTGAAAAAATTATGAAACAAGTTACCTCCCTTCTTATAAGCATAAGGATTTACTGTTCAAGCTCGGACTTTCGGATATTAATTCCATCCATCACGCCTAACTTGCCGAACATGCCTAACCGCACGCTAGGATCCTACGATGCATGATCCTAACGGGCTGGGGGACTAACTGTTGGGGTCAAAAACGGTTATGACGGAATTACCACCCGAAAATCCTCGGAGATCGTATTTCAAAAAGAGATAGCAAAAAGGAAGATGTAACTTTCGTAAAATATAACCAGACACGAAGTTTTTACGAAGAAGTATCCTTGAAGATTCAAACCAAACTAACCAAGCTCGACCGTTGCATAATTACCACGCATACACGATGTCTGGTCGCTGCATAGCAACCAAGTCCGAGCCAAAGCTCGGTCGCTACGAAGCGACCGATCTCGAGTCAAAGCTCGGTCGCTATGTAGCGACCGAGCGCTCGTCCAGCTTGGTCGACTCGAGCCAAAGCTCGGTCGCTACGAGCGCTCGTCCCACTCGATCGCTACGTAGCGACCGAGCTCGAGCCGAAGCTTGGTCGCTACGTAGCGACCGAGCGATCGTCCCGCTTGGTCACTACGTAGCGACCGAGCTCGAGCCAAAGTTCGGTCGCTACGCAGCGACCGAGCGACCGTCCCGCTCGGTCGCTACGTAGCGACCAAGCGCTCGTCCCGCTCGGTCGCCACGTAGCGACCGAGCATTCGTCCCGCTCGGTCGCTACGTAGCAACCGGGCTCGAGCCAAAGTTCAGTCGCTGTGTAGCGATTGAACCCTTCCGAACATCGATACGACATCAATCCATGCATTCTCGTCAAACCTTTGAATGCTATCTCCCGAAGACCGTAGCAAGCTCAGTCCATGTTTTACGCTATTCAAATTCATCTATCAAACTTCGCGGATTAGAAACCGCGGAAAGTTCGTTCTTTATCAAAAAGAATTCGTAGTAAACGTGTCGAGTCGGAAGACGGCCCAAAGGGATCTAAAACACGACTCGAGGCCCATCCTACGATTTCTTAAACAAAACCCCGTAAACCGCAGCACGGTTTACGCTTGGTCCACAAGGAAGGATAAATGTCAAGTTTCCGCGGATAAAGACGGAAGTTTTGAAGATAATTGGAAGATCGGGAAAATGGAATATCTTTATTTTTATGCTATGACGGCTTAAGGGCAGAAGAGTAAAAGCGTAAACCGACCTTGGAGCTAGTATATAAGGAGTCCTAGGCGAGGAGCACGGCGGAGGACTTTTCAGAGCAAACTTAGCACTTAGAGCAATTTAGGCAATTTTTCGTTTTTGTTATTTCGAGCTGCGACTCAATTAGGCTAGAACTAGGAATCTCGCCGACAGCTCTCGAGCCCAGGCTTATACCTTGTTACAAACGCTCATGCGCAGATTCGATATAAGATCTACTTTGCTCTCTTTTTCGATTTCATATTCTTATCGTTGTTATTCTCGTGTTCTGATTGCTTGACGTGTGGTAATTAGCAGATATCCGGGTCCTCTGGGAAATTAGGGTTTTCCGAGTTTTCTTATTTAAACGGAAATCGACAATGCGAATTTCGGTTCCCACAATAATCAGATGCGTCAGGATGGCCCTTCCTATAATCTCGATATAGCTCTGCAGGAGCATCAACTTATTCCTACAGTTCTTGGAGTTCAACTAAACATGAACTATTTTTCTGCTACTGCACCACAAGTGGGCTTAGGACATGCTGCTCCGAGCTTGCAAAGGATCTCAAAACAGGTACATTGGGCCCAGATAAACTAATTCATATATATGGGAATAATACGATGAAGCAGTTGTGGAGGGTTTAACCTCTCATCTAACCAACAATGTATATAATGTGAATCGTGCTGCTGAAGAAACTACAAGTAAAATTGATCATCAGCCTAAAAGAAAGGTTATTGATGCTTGTGATGAATATGTCCATAGATCCACAATTTTTGGAGGGCAATGAACTAAAAAAAAGGGTCTTTAGGTAAGCAAGCGGTGGAAGAAATTGTTGAAAATGGCTGGAAAGACCTAGGAAAGAGTCTTTTAGTAGAGAATAAACACATTAGTGATGATCCTTCTCTAAATGGTACTCCAGTAATTAATTCTACCTTGTTAGAACAAGATGAGCTTCCACAGTTGAGAAATCTTCGCCAGCTTTACCTCATGATCGCTGAAAACTCTAGAGCTCGTTCTGCAGAATCATTGGATAGCGGGTTTGACCAGAGATCATCTCTTAGGACTTATTCACTATATTATTTTACTTAAATGCAAAATATTTTTTTTAATCAAAGTTCTCACATGTTCCGTTAAATATAATCATTCCAATATTCTTATATTTATGTCAAAAATATATAAATGCTTAGTTCTCAAAAACAATAATATAAATGCTTTTGTAATAAATGGCTTTCAGGACGCTTATAATCAAGCAAGTATTGATGTGGCCACCACTCAGGCTAGCATTGCTATGGCCACCTCTCAAGCCAGTGCTCAGAGTCATGGTGTAAATGCTGCAACGTTGATTCAAGGGCAATGGTATCAAAAACCACATCAGCACTATTACCAAAACAATGTTGGAGACTACATGCAACAACAACAACCAATGCAACTTCAAAGTTTTGATCTCTAAAGTCAAGTACACTATGTGCAGGTGTGGCCAGCAGTTCATTATGATGCTCAAACTGAACACTCTCAGATGCAACCTCAACCAAAGGTCCAATCTCGGAGTTTAGCTTTGCATCAACCTCATGATGCATTTCCATCACCTTAGGACAATATTGTTCAGTTTATTTTGGCACAAAACACTACTGGTCAATGTCAGTCAAACCAGCCACATGCATCTTGGACTGGACAGAACCGTCAACCTAATCAGACAAGCGAAGTAGAAGCTCATCCAAACAATATGTTGTATCATCAAGATCATTTTCCTGAACAGGTAACACATGTTCATCCACCTCAGTCTCTACCTATTATTCTTATTCAAAAACAGCAGCCTTTGTTAACAAGTCAACTAACAAGAGATCAGTATACGATGCCACATGTGTTGAAGTACGGAGGAGCATCAGTCCCTGAAAGCTCAGATATGCATTCATTACATCAACTGATTTTGTCCAATCCTTCGTTGCCGTAACAACAAACAGAAGCATCAACAACTGATGTCGTTCATAATCATATGCATCAGGAAGGCCCTTCCTATAATCTCGGTATAGCTCTGCAGGAGCATCAACCTATTCGTACAGTTCTTGGAGTTCAACTAAACATGAACTATTTTTCTGCTACTTCACCACAGGTGGGCTAAAGACATGCTGCACCGAGATTGCAAAGGATCCCAAAACAGGTACATTGGCCACCATTGGGCCCATATAAAGTAATTCATATAAATGGGAATAAAGACCATGAAGCAGTTATGGAGGGTTTAACCTCTGATTCAACCAACAATGTATATAATGTGAATTGTGCTGCTGAAGAAACTAAAATTAAATTTGATCATAAGCTTAAAAGAAAGCTTAGTGATGCTTGTGCTGAATATGCCCATAGATCCATAATTTTTTTGGAGGGAATGAAATAAAAAGAGGGCCTCTATGTAAGCAAGCTGTGGAAGAATATGTTGAAAATGATTGGGAAGACCTAGGGAAGAGTCTTGTAGTAGATAATAAACGCATTAGTGATGATCCTTCTCTAAATGGTACTCCACTAATGAACCCTATCTTGTTAGGGCAAGATGGGCTTCTACAGTTGAGGAATCTTCTCCAGAATTACCTCATGATCGCTGAAAAATCTAGAGGTCGTTCTGCAGAATCATTGGATAGAGCATTTGACCAGAAATCATCTGTTAGGACTCATGAAAAGAATCAAAGATACATAAACTTACTTTTTGCTTCAAATTACTTTTGTTAATCACTTATAGAAAAATACATATCTGATGATTCTTCTATAAAATATGATTTTCTTTCTTTGTTTGTTTATGTTATAAAATAGTTTTATACTATGATTATATTTAATTTATACTAAATAGTAATTGTTTGAGATTATTGTTAAAATAAAATAATTGAGTAGCATTAGCAAATATGAAAAAATGAAATGTGTTATTAATAATTAATGGTAAAGTGGAGATGGAATATACTTGGAATATTCATTTTGAAAGAAAAAAATGAAACAAACCATTGGAGCAATCGTTGCTTCGTGTTTTCTTTATTTTGAAAAAGTGAACTTTTGAAGCTAGAAATGGAGGCAACCATTGGAGATGTCCTTATAATTCAAAAGGGAAAGAGTCTTTTTAACAATTTTATTGTCTCAACATCTCTTTTTCTTCATCAGAATCACCACTCAGAAATTGCCATTTGTGAGAATGGAGATGTGAATATCTTGAAGAAATTACTTGAAGTTGGAACTAAAAGTACCATGGGAGTAAATTACTAAATAAATTATTCATTGAAAAAAAAAACAATCTAACTTATTGAAGAAATAAAAAAAAAACAATTGTACTTCCTACACCCCAAAGATACCCTATTTGCAATCCATACCCTAAATCCCTCCATTTTTCTTCCCTCGTCACTACTATTTTCCCCCGTTTGTATGGTATCCCACTCTTATAAGTATATTGAGCTAATTAGCTCATAAAAAAAAGTACTAAACAACAAAAAGAAAAAAAAAATTCTGCCCAGTTGATGTTTTAACTTTTAAGTAAGGCCAATTTAGCCGTATATACATAATGGAGTAAATAATTGGCAAAGTATGCATGATTTGAATGTATTTGCAAGTATGGTAACAGAAAGTGTCTTGCGTTAGGTTGGTTCCCCTAATGATTGTTCCGCTCGAGAGCTATAAAAGTATCAGAATTTTTTCACATAAAAGATTCAATAAATGCATTTGATATAGGTGGAAGAAGAAATTTATCTTGCGCATGTCTCTCACTCTTTTTTCTGAGAGAAAATGTATTATTGTTTTTATTTTACTATAAATTTTTGACTGATTTTAGATCTCGTTTGAGTTTAGAAGATTTTGACTTTGGCTTAGTCCGATTTTGTCTTCTGGTATCATCTGGTTTTTCTCCACATCTTGTTTTCGTTACATTTCTTCGTTCTATATATTTATTTTATTTTATTTGATGGTTGGAGTCTTATCTTGTTCATAGTTTGAATGATTCTTTTTTTTAATGAAGAGTTAGTAAAATATTTGCTCCTTTGAAAAACATAGGTTAAGGCAAAGTGAGTACTTCAAAATTAAGAATCGTGTTGATGATAGGCTTTCTCAGCTAACTTCATCCTAGCTGCTAAATCGTGATAAGTTTATTGATGTTTTAATTTTTGATGGTTGGATGAAGCTCCAGTATTTTCTAATGGCGATTTCACAGAGGATAAAGTGAGCAGTTGTGGAAAGAATTTGAAGTAGTACATTTTGGTAATCTAAACATGATGCTGATGTTTGATGTTGGTATGGAGGAGATTGATGGCAACAGGATGGTGGCGGTTAAGAAACTGGTGGAAGAAACAAGAGCTTTCTCTTCAGTACCACATGGCCTTTTCGTCATCCTTATCTAAACACGTGTGCTTCCTATGTATTTTCATTTGTGTTCATCTTTTGTAATTTAGGCATGTTTTAAGAAAGGAAACTGACACATGATTTGCTTATAAAGTAATATTGTTGGATATCTAGTTAGAAATCTGGTTAAATGTATGTAATACGGTTTGTAGTCATCCTTTAAATTGTATGATTTAAATCTGAATTACATAGTTCATTTTTTAATTTGTAAAATTTAGGATAGGAATATTGAATATCCGAGTATTTTATGTTGTATCCGTTTTTTAAATTATAACCAGTTATATCCGGTTGACTAAATTATACGTACTAAATTGCATGTAAAAAAAATTTATACTTTATCCGGATAAACAAAAAGGAATTAAGGGAAATTGAAAACTATATGCAATGGCTTTGTATAGTCGAATTTTATATATTAGTTGGTTAATATTACCGGATATATTGTAGAAGTCTGGTTAAATATATATAAGCCAATTTGTAGCCCTCTTGTAAATATATGTATTTATTCGTGTGGCTTAGTACATTTTTCAGTTTGTAATATTCAGGATATTTATGTTGAATATCTGGATATTTGTTCTTCTATCCGGTTTTTGTACATTGAACTGGTTATTCCGGGTGGATAAATAATTGTGCTAAACTGCATATGGAAAAATATATTGCATTATATATCCACAAAAAGTTATTCCAGTGAAACAGTAAGTGTCAAATGTAAGAAACAACACGAAATCAAAATACAAAAACAAGAATTAGGATCAATCTGGTTAATTCCCCCAAAAAAAAAATACTAAGATGAACATTAAAAAATGGTGAAACAGAAGAATTGATGTACCAAACATGAAAAGCTACTTTGCATCTGGTAAAAGTACGTTGAAGAGCAATGGTTGATCATAAACCAACATTTGTAATCAAAAGAAAAGAATCAGACATTAGTATAACAATAGTTATCCTTGAGACGTTGGCCATGTTCGTTTACGTGTCGCGCGACCTGCGACCAGCGACCTGCGACTAAGATTACGTTCGTTTACGTGTCGCGCGACTTGCGACTTGCGACTTGCGACCTGCGACTAAACCTGCGACCTGCGACTAAAACTATGTTCGTTTACGTGTCGCGCGACCTGCGATCTGCGACCTGCGATCTGCGACCAGTCGCGCGATCAAAGTTTTCTTAATTTTTAGTCGCTGTTTTTTCGGACGACTTAAATGGGAACCCGCGACTGGTCGCGCGATCAGTCGCGCGACATCAAAACGAACAACAACCTGCGACTTGCGACCAATCGCAAGTCGCATGTTACGCGACAGCAAAACGAACACAACCTGCGACCTGCGATCAGTCGCAGGTCGCATGTCGCAGGTCGCGCGACATGTAAACGAACACGGCCGTTGTTTTTGGGTAGTTTCTACTAAAGTCGGATTTGAAGTTTTCACGACAAGTCTCTTGATTCCAACAATCGAGATAGGAGCATCTTTTGTCTATGATTGGTTCCAACAATAAAAAAAAAATTGAAGAGAAAAAATAATATATTACTAAAGAAAAGAAAGAAGAAATTATTTTGAAATCAAAATAAAGCCAAACTTTGCGCTCTTGCAAGTACACATAAAGATATTCGTTTCTATTACTCCTAGGACAATTTTTTTTAACCTCAAGAGCGTTCAATCTTATAAGCCATATGTTCCTTCATCCTCTGACGAGTAATCACTAGCATCTATGAGACGTCCACCGTTCTCATATGCCATAGCCGAAGTTAAACTATACCCAAAAATAGATCTAAAATTTTACGGAGAAAAGAAACTGAAACAAAAGCCCTTTCTCATAAAATAAAACTGAAACGCGTCCAAACTGAGAAGAGAAATTGAGGCACATCGAAACCGAATATTAAAACATGAAAGAAATTAGCATGGTGTGTGTAATTTTTGTAGTTTTATGGCAATTTTACATGGTAGATTTGATGAATCTAGATGTCAGGCATAGACAATAGATTAGAAAATAGGAGTATACACCGGATTAAAATTAATGCACAGTGAAAATAGTGGTTTTTCATATCCTCGATAAAACTTTAATTTTACATTATCTAATACAAATTCCCTTTAGGTAACGTACATTTCTTGAAGAGAAAAAAGCAAAAATACCATTAAATCAAGTTTTTGTTTCCAAACTAGTACTCAAGGTCAAAAGTCACAAAAATAAGATTTAATGTTTTATCAAAAGTCACAAACTTAGAGTTTAAAGTTAAAGGGTGAGGTTTAGGATTTAGGGTTTAGGGTTTAGGGTTTAGAGTTTAGGGTTTAGGGTTTAGAGTTGAGAAATGAGGTTTTGGAGATAAGATTTCAAATTTTGAAAAATAAAAATATTAAAATTTTCAAAGGATAAACTTAGAAAGGTGCTATTTTGGTCATTTTAGTTTTTGAGTGCTATTTTTGTGATATAAACTTAGAAATGTGCTATTTTAGAGATTCGCCCTTTCTTGAAAGCTAAGTTCAAAAAAAAAAAAAACGTACATTTCTTGAATTCATTTAAAATGTCAAAACTCAAAAGTTAAAACTCACCTGTAACGACCCGATTATCTTAAACCGAATTTAAGTTGGTTAAATTATTTTGTTGAACTTAGCCGATGTGGTTTTCATTTAATTATAATTATTTTGATCCAAAGCCCTCTTATTTGTATTAGTCGTGAGTGTGCAAAGTAATACTTAATTATTTTCTAATATTGTATTTAATTAGTTACTAAAAACAGGAGTCACATATCTTTTAAACAAGAGGAAAAAAGCTTTTTCAAATAATAAAGATGTAATTCAATGATTTTAAACCACAAAAAATTTCATGGCCTTATCATACAAGGATACGTCATATGATCAAACATTGAATTATTTTAAAATTATTTAATCTGTACTTTATAAATATAATTTAATATTCATAACAAAATTAATATATGTTATAAAAAGTATATATTTTAAACAATAAAAATTATAAATATTAAATAATATAATTATACCCGCCCGCGCTTGAGAACATGTAGATCACCTAGTTTGTATTAGTCGTGAGTGTGCAAAGTAATACTTAATTATATAATCATTAGATCTTCATTCTTCTCTAAAGGGGAGCCGATGTGAACATGTCACTGCACCACCTTCTTTTTCTTCTTCTTCACAAACGCTCTCCTCTCCATCACTTTCCTTTATTCAACGTTCATCTTCTTCTCTCTTATGGAGTTGTGTTGTGGTTGGAGGATATGAGACATGCCATCTCCACGTCACCATAGTATTCACCTCCGGAGACCGAGCATTACGGCTAATGACGTTATCGTTGGTTTGCCGGATGTGGTAGGCAGGGGAGAAACTAGGAAATTTATCTAATGGGTACACTATTAACACTAAAACAAAAATAGGCAGAGAGGAGTAATTGAACCTGAGTTGATGATGGTGCACATCATCACTTTTCCACCTGATCCAACAGATTTTCAGTGTTTTCTTTGGCAAAATATAGAAAAGTGTTTCGATATTTTGCCGTAAATAACACGTCATTCTCGGGAGAAGAAGAGACGGGTGTTACATCACTATCTTAAACCTCATGTTAGAAACTTAAAACTCACAATCCTAAATCTATATATAGCCTTTTGTTTAACTTTTCCTTAAGTTACAATTATAAGTCTTAGAAACTGTAGTTAACTTGTTAACAGACCAAAAGACTCACACATTTATGAAAAAGGGAACATTAGGTGTATATTAGGTGATAAAGACAAACTAATACTCCTTTTAATTTCATTTGATTTAATGTCTAATGTTAATGAACACAAATTTTTATAAAATTTATTTTGATTATATAAAAATACTAAACAAATTAATTTAATCAATAAAAATATAATATTTGTATTTCTTTACACATCTTTAACAATGTTAAAGTTTTATATTGAATAATGAGATTTTGTAAGAAATATGTTTTATTAAACACCAAATAAACTGAAGCAAATGGAGTAACATTTTATAACTGATAACAACTTAACTTATATACTTTAATAGATGGTATTTGTAATTAATATACAGAAAAGAAACACTTCTACTTTTGACGAAAAAGAAGAAAGCTAATTCCCTTATTCAGAATATATGAAAAATAGTATTAAGTGGAAACTAAATCATGAATTATGATTCCGTACCAAATCGGGGGATCTAACCATAGTTAAAAAAAAAAAAAAAAGTACTCGATGTGAAAAACCTTCCAAAGTTGAGGGAGACAAAAACAAGAAGTAAAAAAATTTGTTTTCAGACAACAAAAACTATTATTACAAAGAACAGAACAGAAGCTGCTCTTTTGTCCAAAGCTTCTTCCTTTCTCTTTCTCCAACATTTTCTTCTCTCTGCAAAAGAAAAATAAACTTAAAATAAACAAAATAGACAAAATAAACTTTTTTGTTTTGTTTTTGGGTATTAATACTTCTTTTTTGTTTGCTTTCCTCGTAAAACCCATGACCCCTTTCTTCCTCTCTTGCTTCTAATCTTCAAGAAAAATGCCTTCTTTTGCTTTTGGATCTCATCACCATTTGGCCAATCCCACTGACTCGCCGTACACCGTCGAAATTAGCATCGACGGCGACTCCTCCGACTTAGATTCCTTGTCTGAGGTCGACTTAGAGAGCGGCGGTGTGACGAAGCTGCATTCCGGTGGTGGTAAGAAGAGGAGGACGAGGAGGAGAAAGAAGAAGAAGAAAAGGAAGAAGAAAGAGAGTAGAGATTGCAGGATCTGTCATCTGCCTTTAGAGACTACTAAAAAAGCAGATGAGGAAGGTGAAGATTCTGATGAACAAGAAGAACAAGGTGAAGAAGAAGATGAAGCAAGAGACGGTGAAGAAGAGGAAGAGTATTATGGTTTGCCTTTGCAATTGGGTTGTTCTTGTAAAGGTGATTTGGGTGTAGCTCACAGTAAGTGTGCTGAAACTTGGTTCAAGATCAAAGGAAACATGTAAGTTTCCTCAATAATTATTCTCATAAACTTTCTATATAGATATATATTTTTCTATTTCTGGAAAAATCTATAGTTTCTTCTGAATCGGTGAAAAAACAGCAAGTGTGAAAACTTTATGAGGAAACAAAATTATTTGCTTTATGTACTTTGAGTTCTTTTTTATTGTCTGATTTTCTAGAGATGTACATGATTACATCCCAAAAAGATTGTCTCTACTGAAGCTGGAATCTACAGTTTTTTGTCACCACCAATTATTCAGATTCTGCTCCCATGTGTTGTCTCGATGTTCTTATTTTCCTGCACATTTGGACTGATTCTTTGTTGTCTCAGACGCTATCTATGATTCATTGGCTTGATTTTGAAGCTTCACTGAGAATCTTGCAGCTCCTTTTATTAGGACAGTTTGATTCTCTTACCAGTCACCCTTATACTACTAATTAGCTCTGTGTCTATGTTCTTTGCATTGTAGGCAGTAAAAACCGGTTTAGATTTTATTCTTGTGTGTTTAGAATTGAAGAGAGTCTATACTGAGTAGCATTTATTCACATTGTTTCTATGAATCTGAGCAGGACATGTGAGATATGCGGGGCAATGGCTATAAACGTAGCTGGGGAACAGTCAAACCCAGAGAGCACCGCCTCTACACATTCACAAGTGGCTGCTGGACAAACTCAGAGTAGTCAGACAGAGCCAAGGGGAATCTGGCATGGTCGCCGTGTAATGAACTTCTTACTTGCCGCTATGGTCTTTGCCTTCATTGTCTCTTGGCTTTTTCACTTCAAAGTCCTCAAGTGAAACAAACTCCATCCCACCCTCTCTCTCTTCTCCTGGCTCTTGAGCCGCTTGCAATTACTTCATCAAATCCCTCCTGTTGCTTGATTGTTCGTTCACACGTTTTGTAGCTGTAAAAACTTGTTAGTTTTTAGATTGTTGTTGTCACTTGTGAGCTTTACATCTTCTTGTATAATATCCATCTCTACTCAGGCTTGGTCTAAACTTGTGTGCAATCAAGAATAGGGTCTTAGCTTTTTTTACTGTTCTTTAAATTATGTTCAAAGAAGATATCACTAAAAGATAAATGGATCTTTGGACAAATGAGAAAGATGTTTAGCATGAGCTGAGTTCAAATGCTTTAAACACACAAAAGACAATGAGGCGTTTTCAGAATCTAAGACGCAAAAGAAACCTATACACCTGAAGTTTTCAGTCTCTGTTGTTTTGTTTCTTGGATTCCAAGGAAGATCCGTCTTTTAGGGTTTCGCAAGCGTCTTTATCCATTCCAAGGCTGAAGAGAGCAGCAGCCTGAAGATAGAATGCTGTTGGCCACTCAGGAGACACCACTTGCGCCTGCATTGCGTCACCAAGTGCCTCTTGAGGCTTGTTGCTCATCAGATAACACAAACACCTCCTTGCAAATACCGTTGGCGATACCATTGTCCCATCTTCAATGAACTGCAGACACAATCAGAGAACACCGATTGAGTTGAGATTAGGTTTCAAGAAAGTAACCAACTAACTTTGTATTCCTTACCTGCGTGTAACATTCGATGGTAGTGACAAAGTCTTTGCCTTTGAACGCAGCATCTCCTTGTTTCTTAGCGTTTAGAGTCTCCTGAATCTGGTCGGTCCACACTTGGAACGAGAGCTGCATTTGCAAATGAAACAATGATCAATAGACCTCCTAGAAGATGAAAGAAACTTGGTGTTCATGTACATTACCTCATTAGCTACGTCTTCATCGTCTTTGTATCCAACCTTTTCAAGAATCTCATGAATAGCGGTGAGATCAAGTCTTGAACAAGCATCACCAAGAGGGGTCAGAAGCGAAGTTGTTTCCTTTGGAGGAGAAGCAGATCCATGTGGAATCCCCATTAAGACATAAGACGGAACCTGAAGAAAAACAACAAAGATACAGAGGAGTCACAACAAGACGTGAATGGTTGAGGAAGTTGTTTTATTAAGATAGCACCATACATCAGTTTCCTTCTGAAGAGGAGCGAGTGAAGTCACAAGAGACTTCACATTTGGCCTTTCACGAGCTTCATACTGCAAACAACGAGAAGCTAAACGAACCAAATCAGTTCCATCGTCATTTGAGAAATGACCGTCGAGAGCCGAGTCCATTAGCATCAGGAAGTTCTTCCCACGGATCAGATCAAGCGCCTGCAAAGAAACTAATAGATCAAGAACCTCTTCCCCAAGAAAATTTGAGCCATGTTTATGCACTTACATGGCTAGGTGGTATGTGTTTGCCACTGAGAAGGTCTAGCAACAGCGTTCCGAAGCTGTACACCACGCTCTCCGGTATCACTCTCCCTGTAAGATATGGGATTCATCAGATCAAATATATAATACAACAAAACACATAACTCGACCCACATTGCATCTAACAACCAGTAACTGACCTGTTCTTAAGTACTCAGGAGGTGTGAAAGCCAGATTAGTACTGTAACTCTTCCCATCCCTACTATTCTTCATAAGACCGAAGCAAGATAGTCTCGGATTACCATCCTGTAACACAGTAAAAACTCTATAAATTAATAATGTTTGATAGTATGGTAATTTATTAATTTATAGAGTTAATAATGATGATGGGTAAACTAGAGAAGTGGACCTGGTCGAACAAGATCCTGTAAGCGTTGAGATCATGGTACAAGGCGCGACCTTTACTGCTGCAATACTCGAGTGCTTGTGCAAGATACAAAGCCACTCTCACTCTCATAGCCCACTTCATTGGCTGGCTATCCCCTGCATATATAACAGATTAACAAAAAGTAGAGTGTTGATAAAAAAAAAAAAAAAAAAAAATGGATGAAAAGACTTACAGTGGAAGAGATGCTTAGAGAGAGTTTCAAAAGGCATAAACTCAGCAACGAGCAGTCTCTCATCTCCTTCACAGCAGAAACCAATCAAGTTCGCTAACCTCTCGCTCCTCAACTGCCCCACAGCTTTTGCTTCCTCCTAAAAGACCCAATCAAAATGGAAACAGTTAAGCAACTGCAGAGTTACTAATGTTAGCAAAAGGAAGCAACTTTGTACAAGGAATTGACGAGTGTCAGGCCAAGCGGATCTGTTGAAGCGTTTAACAGCGATCCATCGCTCATCTTCGAGCCTGCCTTTATACACGACATTTGGAGCTTTGACGCCGTGTTCGGACACGATGCTGTCCGTTGAGAATCCTGAAGTAGCGGTTCGTAGTTGGTCGAAGCTGAACTCACTAAACGACGCCGAATCGTCATTTCCGTTTTCTGTCGGAATTAAAAAAGAACTCGGACTTTTGTTAGCAGAAAGAGAGAGAATGAAAATGCGGTAAAGTTAAAAGACTTTAATACTTAAACCTAGATCAGAAGCGTCGTTGAGAGATGATTTGTGATGTGTTTGCCACCAACAGAGAGATAGCTTAGAGCAACGAGGTCCCATTTTGGGTTTTGAAAAAAGCTTCGAATCAAAAGAAAGATGGAAGATTACTTCGTTAAACCCGGAAAGCAAAAACCCTTTTTTTCCTGAGTCTGAGTCACTTCTTGAGAGAAAGATTAAAAAAGGTTTTGTTTTTGTGTTTTCTTTTTTCTTCTCGATGAAAAAGGAATCTACGAAAAACTGAGGGAGCTAATTTATACAGCGCACGTAGTGGAGAAGACACTGATGAGAAAAAGGCAGGATATTTAATTAAGCATCTCATTAAAAAAACAATTAGTATTATATATTACTGGTATTTTTACATATACACCGCTAAAACGATATTTTATTGGTTTTATATTTGATATTCAAATGTATCATCTCACTTTCAAAACTTCTTTTTCAACTAGAATTTATTAAATGAACATAGTATATTAACATTTTGCATTACGCTGACCAAAGATGTCTAAAACCACCGTTATCAAAAAAAAAAAAAAAAAGTCTAAAACCACCAAATCATAAAAGCTTTAAACATTGATATGATGACTCTAAATCAAAAATAAAAGTATGTGTATTTTTATAAATCAAAATACATTGTTTTAAAAATATTGTAGATCGCACCTCTAAAAATATCTAGCTGTATACATTTATTAAAAAGACATGTTAACTCTAAATATTTGAACTTATAAGATTTTTGTGTTCACCAATACGTGCCTTAACAGATTTTGAAATGTGGATTTGATCAACAATTTTACCATTTTAATTAACGTATAATATAAGCGCATTTAAACACACAAGAAAACTTTCCAGCTTAAATGACGCAGATCGGTGACCCAACAAAAACGAAAGAGGTCCACAGAGCATTTTAAACACCAGTCAAAAGCTTTTGTTGACATATAGTAATATATACTATCAATCATCATATGTGTATAATATATTTTTTATTTAACGACTATGTGTATAATTTATTACACGGCGAAATCCCATTTTCTTATAAATTTCGTTTTGCCAAGTTTACTTTATCACATATCGGAATCAACTTTTTTTTTAAATATACTAGTATTATTTTGTTATAAGAGCAATTAATTTTGGCTGGTGGAGACAAAGAGGAACTTGGAGATAAATATGGTAAAGAGTGGAAATAGAAGATGGCTTCGCGCGTGTGCCGAGGAGATGTTTGTTGTCCTCTGGGTCTGGGGGACACATTTTAGCCTAATTTAAGATGCTCTTAAGTGACCAAGTCAGGACCACCCTAAGCGGAAAGATAGTCTTAATTCGAACAACGGAGTGTTGTTTATTTTGGAGAGTTAGAATTGCATGTGTCAAAAACTCTCTTCGACCCTTGGCTCAAGAAAATATTGATGTTTCGGAGGGGCTGTTAAAGACCAATTACAAGATACATTTACAGAAAAGATAATAGACACGAAAAACGATCAGAAGATGTTAACAATTACATATTTCGTCCACTCAACTTCGAGTCTAAAGAGAAGTACACATTACTCGTCTGTTCTGTTCTTAACCACGTTCTAACTATCCGCATGCAACCACGTAGAGGGGATTATAGTGTAATTATGTAATTACAATATAATCCAGTAGTATTTGTACTTAAACAAAAGAAAAAAAGTCCTAGGCTTGTTTAGAACACAAAGTAAGATTTGAAATAATGTTCTATAAGCACCTGGTGGTATGCATTTATTACTATATATTTAGATACACTGATACATGCAATGATGGAGTATGGCGGATCCCTGTAAAAAGGAATCTAAAAAGATGATGGTAACAAGCTGGCAAGGTGGAAAACTTGACAAAATAATTTTGGTACAGAAAAATAATAAATGACACCATCAGAATTCAGTACCAGAATATGGATCATAAGTTCTAGTAATATTATAATTTATTTCAAACAACAATTTTTAGATCATAACATAACATTTTACTAGTAAATAAGTTGACCGAACAACATTATATGGTTCAGTAAAAAAAAACATTATATGTTTACAATTGCTAACTTCGATCAATAATTTTTTTTTTTTTTGTTGTCAAATAAAAAGATCAATGATATTTAAAATCATTCGAAATGGACATCAAAATAATCAATTTGACAAAAAAAAATATGCAGTTCAATAAAAAAAAAATATATATATATATATATATATATATATATATATATATATATATATTTTGTGAAATCTCGGATAATCTTCTAAAATATGTGATGAATCTTAGTCTTATTTTTTGGCATATGGAAAAATTAGATGTTTGATGGGTCTACCATGTTGCTTGTTGTGTGTTCAAAGTGCATAAAGCTATAAAATCCACTCTGTTTCTCAGTGTCTTTGTGACAAGAAAAACAACTTCACGTGAACGATGGGAACATTTTTATTGTTTTCATATAACTATAGAAACTTCTGACTTTAATAGATTATAAGATGAACTAAACAAAAATCTCAAATTTATGCAAAACCACGACTTACCTATTTGTCTATAAGTTTTTAAGACAATCAAACATGTCTGCCCAGATGGATTAGGTTTAAGAGCATCTCTAATATAAAACTCTAAAAGTGAATACGGAGTAAATATGTTCTAATCCTACTCTATTTTTCTTTCTATAATAGAGTGATGAACAAACAAAAAATAAATTAAACTCCATAATGGAGTGAGATATAGAATTGGGTTGGAGCATTCTTTATAGCATTCTTTACTTCATATTTATTTTTACTCTATTTTAGTGGGACGAAGATGTCCTAAAAAGATGGTTCTTGTGAATCCAATTCCGATATTAGTTGCCTCAGAAGAATGAGATTAATCATGACAATGAGTCACATGGTAACATATAAAAATGCCCTTTTATTTTTCAGATTCAGGCTCTTGAAAGTCCAGAAACCAAAGATTTTCCCAGCTAGAAAGTAGATCAACATTATGCATATATGGATAAAGATAGAGTGTGTTACTGTTTAAGTCACATCTTTTATTTTTTTTTACATCTCAAGAGCAATCCAAAAGAAATTCTATAATTTCAAATATAGAGCTTTTTGTTTTTCAAAAGAAGCTTCAAAACTTTAAATTTGGAGTTTTGAGGAGTAAAACTTCATACTCGAAGGTTCACTACTCAAAACTTCAAATTTTAAATTTCATCTTTTTATTTGCATTTTGGTCTTTATAATTAATTATACATCACATTTATGATTCTTAAGTATTTCTCGTTTATCTTTTTAATCTTTGAAATTTTTATATATCATAAATTCAAATTTTACACATAAAATTAAATTAAAAAATTGTAAATAACATTTATAATAATCTTAAATTAGAATTAAACAACAAGAATATAACAAAAGAAACTTAATAAAAAAACTTTTTAAAAAAGATAAATGAATACATAATTATTACACAATTTAAATATTACAACAAAACTAATATCTGGTAAATGTGCTTTGGAACCTCCAAATCTCCAAAATATTGTCCAAACAAATTTTGTGTAACCTAAGATGAAACATATTGCGAAAATAATTTTATGGAATAATATGGTATTTTTCTTGTAGTTTAATATTTAATTATTCATTTCTATTTATAATTTTATATTTTAATGTAATATTTTTATATATATGCTAGTTATGTATAAAAGTTTTACGGATTTATACTAATTTTGACATATATAAGAACCATAGTGTAAAATACAAATAATTTTGAAATTAAGTTTGAAATTTTAATTTTGGAGAAACACACATTGAAATTTTAAATATAAAGTTTTGCAAATTTCAAAATAGAGAATTTTTTTGGAGATGCCTTAAGGCATATCTTTCTTGTGAGACATTTCCACGAACTCTGAGAGACTATTTGGACAAAAAATTCCTCATGTCTAACCAAAAGAGACAATCGAATCAAGTTGGATTTGTTGATAGTTAGGATGAATAGTTAGGATGATAGTTAGCTAAAAGAGAATTAAATCCGATTGAAAATTGTTTTACTTTTTGAAAAGGAAATATAGAGAACCAATCAGAAAAAATAGTTTAGTTAGATATTTCTTATGTCATTACTTTTCATCCCCTTGTTTTTATATCAGCGTTTTCTCAAAATTTATGGTATATTAAATATAATTGTTATAATAAATTATAGATCTTTTTCTTTATATTTAACTTGTATTTTCCTGTATATATTTTATATATTTAACATTTATACAAAATAAGTGTGTAGATATGGATTGAAAAGTGTGAATGAACAAAATGTAGACATATATTTAAAGGGAAAATAATGTTGAAGAGATGTAGATTCAAAACGTGAAATTCTTAGTCTTCGGTAAATTCACAACAAATAGCCAAGTTGGTACCTAAAATAAATAAAGCAAAAAGTGAGATCATGTATGGATAGTATGATAAATATTAATATTGTGGATATGGACGAAAAAACTATGGACGAACGAGTTGTGGACATCAGATTTGTGAACACATATTTTGCTATTTTAATGAGTAAGTTGGCCCTTTTCTGTCACAAATAAGTTGTGGATATCAGATTCGTGTACACATATTTTGTTATTTTAATGAGTAAATTACCTTTTTGCATTTGGAGGAGAGAGTTGTATACGTGATTTCGTGGACAGAGTTTCAAAAAAAGAATGATGATGATCACTAATTTAATCTAGTTAAAAGGAAAAGAAAACAAAAATTGAATCCTATGACTGATATCTTACTATTTTAGTGAATTTTATCAATTGTTTTAGCTTATTTATCATTTTAGAATGTATTTAGAAGTTTTGAATGTATATATTTGTTCATTTGTATTTGGCAAGTTTGTAGTGCACAATTAGAAGTTTGGGGGTAAATCAAGAAGATTGTTCTGAACATTATAATAATGTTGAGGTAAAACCGTGAATAGCCAAAATAGAAGGGACCAAAAATGCAAAGAGCTGAGACTTCACCTTTGTTGGTCTCCAGACCTCGGACTTCATATCACCTTGTGCTAATAAGAAATTCAGGACGACTTTGCTTACATGTCTTGTGTTCACCAGGTGTTTGATCTTATGAGAAATCACAGAATGAAGCTGTTCAAGGACATTGTGAGTAACTTGCTCCGGCTTAGCTGATTCGCTGGGATTAATTTGATATGATGTTTCATTGCATCTCCTCTAATATTTGGTTTATTTTTTTCTGCCCCTGCTTCAAAGCTTTGCTTCACGTAGGTTGCAGAATCTAAATTTGACAATTATTATAAAAAATTTAAAGCCAAGAACGATTGTTTTGTGGGGATTTGATTGGTTGAGGATAAGAGAAATCTAATGCAGCAACAGGCACAAGTAGAAGCGCAAATGCTTTGATGTGAGGATGAGTTGGCTAGGAAGCACTCTTTAAGAAAGAAATAATGGACCTTGTGATCGTCCTTGACTTGGAAAATTTTGCAGACAGATCATGAAGCTCAGAGACAAAGTTGGTTAAGACGCAAGAGGAGTCTTCTATCCGGAAAGAGAAAGCCAGAAGAAGAACAGATTCGAGCACACTCTTTTCTAAAGCCTTTCGATATTCTAGTGCATATCATTGTATAAGATAGAACATATATAATCTGAAGTGGCGGAGGTAGTGCCTTGTGAGGTGGGTCATATGACACATGTGAAATCAAAGAAAAAAAATTTTACTTGTGTTTTTAAAGAGAAAATTAGGCACGGGCATTCGGGGTCCCAATCGGGTTTCGGTTTTATCCATTCGGGTTTTAGTTTTTCGGGTTTATCAAAATCAACCCCATTCGGGTTATATAAAAGTTCGGTTCGGGACCGGTTCGGGTTCTATCGGGTTCGGATCGGGGTTAGTAAATCTTCAAAAAACTGGTATAACCCATTGTACTTTCGGGTTCGGGTCCCAATCGGTTCTTCGGTTTAAAAATACCTGATTTGAACCTATTTTGTAACTAAAACATTAATGAAATCGGTTCTTCGGATTTAAAATACATGATTTGTACATATTTTAATAGCCAAAACATAACTAAAATCGATTCAAAAATAAGAAAAAACATCAAACGTGATCATTCAAAATCAAGCGAAAGATAAACATAGTTAGTGATAGAAAAAAAACCAGATAAATAAAATCATAAAACAAAAACTAGGTTCTCATGAAATGAGAAACATTATTCAATGAAAACAAAACCAAAATCTAAAAACTTCAGGCTTCAACCGCCACATTCCACCATCAACCTTCGTGTAACAGATAATTATTTTAGAAGTTCAATAATATCTTAAAATATTTTGGATACATATTAAGAATTAAGATCATATTTGGTAGAAGTTCTTTTTGTGATTTTAAATGTTTCGGGTTCTATCGGATATCCATTTAGGTCCGGGTTTGGTTCGGATAATACCCATAACCCAAAATACCAAAAAACAGGATCCATTCGGTATTTATGTCGGGTTCGGATCGGTTCGGATTCATTTTTATCGGATCGGGTTCGGTTCGGATTTTCGGGTTCGGTTTATTTGCCCAGCCCTAGAGAAAATTGAGAAAATATAGTAAAATAGGCTTATTGACCCATATATATATGCTGACTCTAAAACTGACCCCGGTAAACACTTTGGCTAGTTCCGCCAGTGGTCTGAACCAAAGATTGTTTTACTCGGATTGCTTAATTTTAACCAACATATAATAGCAAAATGTAGTATAATTTAGGATCCATCGATTGCTCCCTTACCAAAGCTCGTTGTTACTTCTACGGTATCTCCAGAGTTGTAATTCTTGATTTTATTTTCTCTTAATTGCAGTGAGGCACAGCGCAGCGCTCTGAATGCGTTGCTCTTTTGAACCGGTGATCAGTCACGGGACACTGTTCTTATCCTGGCGACAAAACAAACCAGGCCATCTTAAGGATAACTGTTGAAGGAGACCTAACCGACCAATTGATCAGAGGCACTGCAAAGAAGACAGAAGGCTTCTCTGGTCGTGAGATCGCTAAGCCTTGTGGCTGGTGTTCAAGCGGCAGTGTATGGTATACAAGTACTAGGTCTGAATAATACTTTATTAAGACTGATACAGAGTATTTATACATGTACAAGCTAGGGTATATACTTTACTATAATGTATTTACATAATGATCCTTTTAGGATTATTGTATTCCCTTATACACCTCCTCAAGATGGTGGGACTTTAGTAACAACGATCTTGTTGCAGATATTTTGAAATGGAGTTTTGGCGAGGGAATTTGTAAGACCATCTGCGAGTTGATCATGCATGGAGATGTGAGACACACGCAGCATACTGTTTTGAATTTGTCCCCGCAAGAAGTGGTAGTCGATAGCGATGTGTTTCATACGGGAATGGAAAACAGGGTTCTGACATATGTATGTGGCAGCGATGTTGTCACAGTATATGGCTGGTGGAGAGGTGAGCATGACGCCGAGTTCCGTGAGAAGGGAACATATCCAACGCAGTTCCGCAGACATGTTCGCCACTGCTCTGTATTCGGCCTCTGTCGACAAGCGGCTACCCCTTTTTGCTTCTGTGACGCCAAAAAAACATGGTGAGAGCCGAGATAGATAATGTAACCGTTTGTGGAGACGTAGTCGTCTGAGTCGCCCACCCAATCTATATCTGAAAACCCATGGAGTGTTGCTTTTGTCTGCTTCCGGAGGAAGATGCCATGGCTCATCGTACCAGATAGATAACGGAGGAGGCGCTTCACAACGAGCCAGTGACACGTTGTTGGGTGGTGCATGAACTGCGACAATCTGTTCACAGCATAAGAGATGTCTGGGCTGTTAGTGATAGGTATTAAAGGCTCCCTACAATCTTTTTGTACTCGTGAGGATTAGATATTGGTGAACCGGATTTGAGTGTGAGCTTCGGTGAGGACGCCATAGGAGTGTTGACGGGTTTGGAGTGAAGCATATTTGTCTTGGTGAGAAGATCTGTGAGATATTTGCGTTCCATCAGATGCAACCCATTTTTTGTCCTTACCACTTCAATGCCTAGGAAATAGCTTAAGTTGCTCATATCCTTGTCGAGAACTTGGCTGCAAGTGTATCAATGACTCTTTGCACCAGTTGTGGCGATGTTCCTGTTATCAAGATATCATCTACATAGACGAGAAGATAGATGAAATCTGATCCTTGTTTGAGGATAAAGAGCGACGTATCTGAGAGTGAGTTGTAGAACCCGGTTGCGACAAGGAACTTGTGTAACTCAGAGTACCAAGCTCGCGGCACCTGCTTTAGGCCATACAAGGCTTTCCGAAGACGACAAACTTTTGTGGGGTTGTCTTTATCGACAAAGCCTGGAGGTTGACAGATGAAGACTTCTTCTTTGAGATGACCTTGTAAAAAGGCGGTGTTGACATCAATTTGTCGTATAGGCCATGAGTTATTGACTGCTAATCCTAGAACAATCCGTATCGTCATGGGTTTGATAACCGGACTGAATGTGTTTGTGTAATCAATTCATGGTTGTTGATGATAGCCCTTCGCGACCAGTCGAGCTTTGTAGCGATCTATTTCTCCATTGGGATGATATTTGATTGTAAATATCCAATGACTGCCAACCCTTTGCAAGCTGTCTCCAAGTCCAAAGTATGATTCTGAACTTATGAGTTGAACTCTGCAAGCATCGCTGCTCGCCATTTTGGATGTTTCATGGCTTGCTGCCACGTCTTGTGGATCCAGTGTGCATCTTCTTGCAGGTTGACATTTAAGTTATAGCGAGACGTCTTTTGATGATGTTATTTCTGGACCTTGTTATCATCAAATGTCATGGAGGTGGATGATCAGATGTTGTCACAGGGGTTGTCGTTGGTGCAGTTTCAGTGCATTGCACGGTGGTTCCCGGTTCTGTAGTCCCAGTGTACGTGTCTGCTGTTTGCACAAGTTCCGTTGTCGCAGAAGCATGCGTCACTGGTGGCAAAGTTTCAGAGCTCGGTGGCAAGCTCTCTGTAGTCGTGATGGCGATTGTATGAGTGAAGGTATCGGGTGGATGATGGTATGAGGTTGATAGGTGGTTGGTTGGTGTGGTGGTTCTGGGTCGGGATTAGTTGTTTGACGTCGGAGGTGTTGGTAAGGGAACTGGGTTTCGTTGAACCTCACATGACGAGAGGTGTAGACCCGATCGGTGGTGGGAACTAAGCACAATTAAGCGCTTTGAGACAGAGAATATCCGAAGAACACACAAGGTGTAGAGCGGTTTTCAAGCTTGTTTAGGGCGTAAGGCATGAGCCAGGTGTAACACAAGCTCCCAAATGTTCTGAGCTTGCCGTAGTTAGGTGTTGTTTGAAACAGTTTCTGGTATGGAGACAGGTTATCAAGGAGAGGAGTTGTCATGCAGTTGGTCAGAAAAACAGCAGTGGTAAATGCGTCTAGCCACAAAGTTAACGGCATCTTTGCAGTGGACATTAACGACAAACCAGTTTCCACAATGTGTGTTTTTTCTCTCCGACAAACCATTGTGTTCAGGGGTATGAGCTGGGGTTGTTAGGTGAGAGATGCCATTGGTGGAGAGGTAGGATCGCATGGCTAGATATTCTCCTCCATTGTCTGTATATAGGTGTTGGATTTTTGTTTTGAAGCGTGTTTCTACCAAGGGTTTGAACTGAAGAAAGATGGTTTTTACTTCAGACTTGGCCGAGAGGGGAAAGATCCATGAATATCTTGTGAAATGATCGACGAAGAGAAGGTAATATTTTGGGTTTTTGTTTGAGAGTACATGCGATTGCCAAACATCAGAAAATAAGTATTGGAGAGGGTGAAAAGATTTGATTGTGCTTTGCTGAAAAGGTAACTTGTGAGTTTTATTCAAAAGGCATTCATTGCAAGGAAAAATAGAGGAAGCAGTGTTTAGGCAAAGTAAAGAAAACTTGGAAACAACAAATTTAAGTGTAGCTAAAGAGGGGTGGCAAAGTGTATTATGTCATCGATCCATTGTTGCTTTCGTATCAGGATAGGTTGTGTAGGCTGATTGGTTTAGGTTAGGCTTGGGCCACTCGTACAAATCACCCTTCATTCGACTGTGGAGTAGCTGCACCCCCGAGCTGAGATCCTTCACCTGAAAGTGAGCAGGAAAGAATTCAACAAAAACCTTATTAGCATTACAGAGACGATATACGGAGATTAAATTTTTGTTGACATTTGGAACACACAAGACATCATCTAATTTGAGAGTTTTAGATGATGTAGGGATATATATATTGAACCGATGTGTGTGATTGGCATGGTGGAGCCATCCGCAATTGCCACTTCTTCTCCTGGTTGGTGTAGCGCCAGATTGTTCAGGTTCGAGGTGAAGTGATGTGTGGCTCTGCTATCGAGTAACCATGGGCTGACATTGTATGTGCGAGGTAGAGATGAAGTTAGCTTGTAGCTGCCATGGTAGCGACACAATTGCGTACTGTTGTGGAGCAGCAGATAAGCCTCCAGACATCTGAAGTTGAGTGCAACGATGAGCACTGTGACCAAAAACACCACACAACTGGCATTTGCATTGGTAGCCATGAGAAGTGTTTTGCTGCGAGTTCTGATGAGGTGGTTCTGTGAACTGTTGTTGTTGTTGCCAAGTCTTGTTTCTACGATATCCTCCTCGGCGTGTGTTGTTGGACTTGTTTTGCGATCGTCTATAGTTTGTGTAGTGAGCCGTGACTGGTGTAGATGAGACCGGAGTTACAGCCGACTGCAGTTTGGCTGCATGATTGATCATCTTCTCATGTAACTCAGCAAGCGACGGCGCCGTGTCTCTCGATTCTATCTTATAAACCATGTTTTTGTAGTCGTCTAGAATACCACCAAGTATCTTACCGATCTGATCCTCATGATCCATGGGCTTTCCGACGACAGCTAGCTGATCAAAACGGATCGTGAGACCTTGAAAGTATTTGATCGACTTGTTGTCTTTGGTCCAGTTGTCGATTTTCTGCTTCACTTGTTTTATATGGCCTCTACTTGGTTTGGCATAGGTGGAGGTGGGAATAGACCAGATCTCGGCTGATGTGTTGGTCGTCGAGAGGATTGGTTGAATTGATGTGGTTATCGCTCTTATGAGTCTGCTGTAAATGAGCTTATCCTGGCGTTTCCACATGACGAAGGCAGGGTTAGGCGCAACGCCTGCATCAGTTGTGATTGTAGGCGGAGGTACGACGGTAGAGCCATTTATGTAGCCAGCAAGGTCGTATCCATCAAGGAGAGCGTGGACCTGACAATTCCACATGAGGAAATTGGAAAATGTGAGCTTTGTCACGTTCTTCATATTGACGTTAAGGAGGTAGGCGTAGAAGAGACGATGATTGTCTCGTTTGTTTGCGCCGGTGATTGAGAGTTCTCTGACATTTTTGTTGCAGGGAAGAGGAAGGCGACGAAGAAAAGTTTTGAAAGTTTTTGATGGCGGCTTATAGCTATGATACCATATACAAGTATTAGGTCTGAATAATACTTCATTAAGACTGATACAGAGTATTTATACATGTACAAACTAGGGTATATACTGTACTATAATGTATTTACACAATGATCCTTTTAGGATTACTATATTCCTTTATATATGGAAGACCAGATTGTGAGATTGGTAAGCTTATGACATAGCAGTTTATATCTTCCAGAGCTTAACAATGCAGCTTGACAATGACACGTTTTTCTGATGGAGAAACTTCTCCCCGAGATAAGCCAAAAGGATAAACCCACCAAGAGATTTTTAGATAGAGAACATGAGTAGCTGGGTCTTGGCGTTTACGGGTCGATTATGTGCTGCAATTTAGTTAATAAAGAATCACGAGTGTTGAGAAGATTGTACATAAGTTGATAGATTCAGTGAGTGAGCTTGTGGAAAATTATGAAAGTTGGAACTGTGAGGAGAGGTTTCAGAGATGCGGAAAGCATTGGAATGGTACGGTAGAATGTAATACAAAATTATTAAAGGTTTTTTTTGGAGACTGTATGGTATCAAAGGCAAGAAAATGTAGAGTAAGGTAGTGTTGTGGAGAATCAACTTGATTCTTGACAGAGAAGTGGACAAGCGCATGACAAAAAGCTCCCAAAGAACGAGTTTGATTGGATGAACCAACATGGTGAGATGAGGCTTAGTGGTTGTATAATCTGACATTCTGCAGATATCTACTCACTTTCTTTTTCTTTTTGAGACCATCAATAGAGAATATGTTTGTGTCCAAGAGTGCGTAAAGGTGATGAAGTTAAGTATTTTGCAGATGGGGTTTTAAAATGGATCTCTAGGGGTGAACAATTCTCCACGGATGCTGCTGAAGATTCGGTGGGCAAACCAAAAGTTCGTGAAGATGAAGAGGTGAAAAATGCGGGTGGTGAGATTATTAAGGATATTTTAAAGAAGATTTAGAAAGATGGAAGTTACTTGGTGTGGTTTAAAGAAGATTATCAAAGAGTACGGATCAGTAATGGAGAAGAACTTGAAGAAGTCAGAACCGAAGATGAGTGATTGGATCTTACATAGTTGAGATATGGAAGTCTTTGTTTCAAATAGAGGTTTTACAAGAGAAGCAGAGGTTTTACCTACTTTGTCATGGGTAAAACTTATCTGCACTGTCACCATTTATCCAACCTTGGATTGGATGTTTGAGGAACCAAACAATTCCAACCTCGTAGAAAACCTTAGAGAGGTTTGGCATATGTAGTCGTAGCAGAGATATATATGTTTGGTTAATCTGTCGAATCCATTCTCTTGTTTTCAAATCACCTCGTAATTGTAGAAAACATTAACCTGAGACATGTGTTTGATAGATTGACTTGGTAATATAGAATGAAACAGTAAGTGGGTATCAGTTCTTATAAGCAGCTATGATCTGTTAACCAGGACATGATGGAGAGGCAAGTGTTTGATCAAAACAAAGCAGAAGTGAGAAAAAGAGTCATAAAGCAATGCTGAAGCTTGGGATGAAACATGTCCCTGGTGTTAGCCGTGTCACTATCAAAAAAGCAAAAAAGTTTGTTGTCTTCTGAAAATCAATCTTTTTTGTTGTGTTTAATCATGACTGGTTTCTTTTTTTCCAAATTTTAATGATAGAATGTGGTTTGCAAATGCAGATCTTGTTTGTGATATCGAAGCCTGATGTGTTCAAGCGTCCAGAATCAGATACATATGTGATCTTTGGTGAAGCAAAGATAGAGGATTTGAGCTCGCAGCTTCAGACACAGGTAGCAAAGCAATACGAGGCGCATCAAAGCAGTTCAAGGCTCATGATCTCAGCAGCATGATTTCAAAGGAAGAAACATTAATCGGTGCAGCTGCAGCTGCTGCTCAGGATGATGAAGAGGTTGACGAGGAAGGTGTGGAGCCAAAGGACATTGAGCTTGTGATGACTCAAGCGGGTAGGCCGCTAATGGAGATATTGTCACTGCTATATCATGGAGTTTACCACCTAAATCTGAAACCTTTTTCTACTTTTGTTTTCCCTTTTAACGGAATTTGCATGTTGTATCATTATACATCACAAGTTTGGACTCATTTTTCACTGCTCTGTCTCCAGCTTGCTACCATAAGACTCTCGTCTTCTAGCACGTATGCAAGAATTTAAGTGAGTTTTCCAAATGATTAATATATGAAAACCCAAGCACATGAAACACCATGTTCCTCGATGTGGTCTTAACACAACCAACCATTCAATATCACCGTTTTGGGCATTCGAACTGGCATAAGATGGAGACTGTATATTACCAGACTAAATATGAAACCCGAGATACATAAAAAAGCAAGCAAGATATTTGCCTCTTCCCATCTTCTCCCCTAGGTTCTTGTTGAACAGAGCAAGATGTGGTAAGGACAACACAGGGGTCACAGCTGATAAACCTTGTCCTAAGTATTGTGATATGCTTTTTAATTGTTGTTTTTGGGCTATAGCAGATTGAACTATGGTTTGAGACAGGCATCGGCAAAAATAAACTTTCTATAATATTTTGCATTGAAAGGAACAGTATTATTTCTATACAAACGGGAGAATCATATAATATGAAACTTGTAAAGAATAGATTTTCTAACTGTTCTACCAGAGAAAAACAGAGTTTTGTTCTAAAGTAGAAAAAAAATCTAACAGAGTGTGGTTCTTCCTTCAAGTTAGTTCACTTCTCTTGTTCAAGAATCTGCAACGTAAGAGTGGTGGAGGACCATCAAAACTTTGAAATTGTGTTCAGTAAAGCCTCTTTATTCACAATCTTAGTTGTCACTTGTGCTCCAATTGAATCCTGCAAGTAGAATAGAGGTGAACACTCAAGAACCTGACTTTGTAGAACTTAGAGAAGAGAGGTATTATCCTACCAATGTGATGAATTGGAGACTAGGACACTGATTTGCCATCTTTAAAACTGGAACGTCCGAGATGGACATCCGAGACTTGAAAATGCAACAGTTTCATTCTTGAAACGTTGGTAAAGAGAATAGATTTCCCAACATCGAGAAATAATCTCCTTGAGATGACAAGTTCTCTACAGAAACTTACATCTGAGAACAAGTTTTTGCTCTCGACGATAAGCACATGAGCTTTAAGTTGAGGAGGTTTCTAAATCAGTGAAAATCAACCCGAATTGGACCAGGTTACTTTGATGAAGCTGAGATTTGGGGTATCTATATCAATAGTTTGCTCATTCACTGCATCTGAAAAAAGTGCTTGCAAAAATACAACTTTATACTCTTAATGCTCTTTTATACTATGAAACATGTGATAGCAGGCATCCCTCTGCTTTGGACAGCTTTATCACAAGATCTAGAAGATTATGACAGGATTTAAAGATAATCTCAAATGCCTTGTTGATTTTTTGCGGAGAAGGTCTCTCAAATTTCAAACTTTTGAGACATGGCAAAGAGAATGTTGCCTCTTCCTCATCAACCAGCTGAGGACAAGATAATGAGAAATTAATCAAAGTGGAAGAGTTAAGAAGGCATTGAGGCAGAGACTTGAGAAAAAATTCTTGATTTCCACGTGTCTTACTCTTCTTGTTACATCATCTTTGATCCATGTTTCCACTGCGTTCTCATTGTTCCTCAAACCAACCAATCGGAATCTCTCAATGTCGAAGCTTTCCAAAGAATGTAAGAAACCGAAGACAAATGTATTGAAGTTCTCATAGCTTTGAAAATCTGATGCTTCGACATTGATTATGGGATATGTTTTCAAACGTTTTTCCACTTCTTGGAGAATTGACTAGTGCTTACATATTCTTGAGTAGGTCTTATTACTATTGTACAAGATCTCTTATATAACTTTAAGAGATCTTGTACAATACATATTTTATTGGTAAATCACACATATTCATTTTTTGTGCATTATTTACATATTATGTATTCGAAACATTGATTTTTTTTAATTGAATATCAAATTTATTGATCATAAGATTGCACATTTACAAAGGTATAAGAAAATTGACTAACCTATGAGGAAAAGAAAAAATGAAAATTTTTATGCTAAGTGAACTTCAAACCATCGACTCATCATGCCTGCTAAGAGATGACTATGGGCATATCGCAGCGACCCATCTTGTTTCTATCTAAACACAAACCTATTTTGGTGAAAATTTCAATCTTTAGCTTCTTTTCATTTTTATATCTTGTGTTTATTGGATTATCTTGATCACTAAACATGATTAACCTTCAATCATCATTGATTATTGGGTTTATAATGTTTATTAGTGAGTAGTTACCTTTTAAATCCATGGGTTAGGTAGATCTAAGGTGATTAATGAAGAGTTAATGATTAGATCTCTCTGTTTCTATGCATATTAATTAATTTTTGATTTGACTTGATCACTCTCATCTTGATATTAATTTATTTTATACCTGGAAGGTGTTTATTAAAATGCTTGAAAGAACTTAATATTGCTCTAGTTTGAATACCCAAAGGTGTTTGTTAAAAATTGATTTTTGATGAACTTTAATAATGAAACTCCCCATTTCTTAATATGTTTGTGATTTTTATTAATTTATATGTTGTTATTTTAGTTGTGATTTGTCATTACCCATAATTCCTTAAATAAAAGAGGTTGCGATAATTGACAACCAAACATTGCTATGGTTAGCTTATGGTTGCAACAACTAACACCAAAAATTGCAAGAACTCATGACTAAATGCTATAATTACCAATAATTAAAGGTTCATAACCACTGATTGCAATAACCCATCACCAAAAGATGCAATCACGAACAGTTGCTTTGTTTCATTTAATCAGTTGCAAATTTTTCATTTAACTAAATTTAATAGTTCACTTAAACGATTTAAAAAAGTCACTTAAAATCTCTGATAATCTTATCCGTTTAAGTATAATTAGAGATTCAATAATAAACAACATATATATTAAACTCAAGCATAAATTTAAATGTGCATAAATAAATATAATTGTTTTGGTTTCTCTTTTGTTAATACTTATCTATTAATAAATAAAATTATTTAAATATGTCTGAACGTTTTATCAGAAATCCGAAAAACAAACCAGCGTAAAATGCACCAAAACATGTTATAAATCATATAATATATTAAATTTTGTAAATATATAATATTATGAAATAATTAAATTACCCAACAAATCAAATTATCCAAATATTATTTAAGATTATTTTAAAATGTATGTAAATAGATATGAGAAAGCTCATTTAAACCTATGCAGTTTTTAGAATGAGTATAACCAATTTTAGACATTTTTAACCTATTAAATATCTATGTAAATTTTAGAATAACTCTTAAAAATATGCGGTTTTTCTGATGAAAATAAACATCATTATGAAAGATGCACCTTCATATATTTTTTCTCTTAAAACTAATAAAATTTTAAAATAAAAAAAAACACGTCATTTAACATTTTTTTGAAAGACACATCAATTAATGTAATAATGAAAAAAAAAACACATCAGTTCTAAGACACACCATTTAACATGAAAACTTGTGTCTTTTCATTTTACGTTGTTCATATCAATTTATTACTACTTCATATAAATATTTCCACTTATTTTATATCTAACATTCATTGTATTTATATGAAAATTTGAATCTCTTAAGTTTTTTACATGAAAAGTTGCATCTCTTAATTTTTTTTACATGAAAATTGCATTTATTTGCTTTTGAGATAAAATTTATGTTTTTTCTTTTACTTTTCTCATATCATTTATTAAAACTTCACATAAATATTTGAAAATTTAAATATCTAAAAATCATTTTATTAATATGAAAATTTAAACTCTTAAGTTCTTACATGAAAAAGTTGCATCTTTTAATTTTTTTTACATGAAAAATCGCATTTATTAGTTTTGAGATGAAAATTGTGTCTTTTCACTTTTACATTCTCATATATTTTTATTAGTATTTCACATAAATATTTACAGTTGTTTTATATCAAGAAGTAAGTGTATTAATATGAAAAGTTGAATTTCGTAAGTTTTTTACATGAAAAGTTGAATTTATTAGTTTTGAGATGAAAAGTTGCATTTATTGCTTATGTATTTTCATATATATACATATACATATATATATATATATATATATATTGTGTTTTATAAAAACATTTTTAATACAAATCATATTTTCATTGCCTCTCTAACTGCTTTGCTCATATCAATTTATTAATATTTCATATAAATATTTTAAATTGTTTATATCTAAATCAGTGTATTAATATGATAATTTGAATCTCTTAAGTGTTTTACATTAAAAGTTGCATCTTTTAATTTTTACATGAAAAGTTGCATTTTATTAGTTTTTGAGATAAAGTTTGTGTTTTTCATTTTACTTTGCTCATATCAATTTATTAAAAATTCACATAAATATTTGAAAATTTAAATGTCTAAAATTATTTTATTAATATGAAAATTTAAATCTCTTAAGTTCTTACATGAAACGTTGCATGTTTTAATTTTTTTACATGAAAATTTGTATTTATTAGTTTTGAGATAAAAAATTATGTCTTTTCACTTTTACATTCTTATATCTATTTATTAGTATTTCACATAAATATTTACAGTTTTTTTTATATCAAGAAGTCAGTGTATTAATATGAAAAGTTGAATTTCTTAAGTTTTTTACATGAAAAGCTGAATCTATTAGTTTTTGAGATGAAAAGTCGCATTTATTGCTTATGTATTTTCAAATCTATATATATTGTGTTTTACAAAAATAATTAATACAAATAATATTTTCACTGGCTCTCTAACTACTTTGCTCGTATCAATTTATTAATACTTCACATAAATATTTGAAATTGTTATATCTAAAATGAATGTATTAATTTGAAAAGTTGCATCTCTTAACTTGTCTACATCAAAAGGTGCATTTATGAGTTTAATATTAAAAATTGCATCTATTGGTTATGTATTTTCAGATATATAATTATACTGTGTGTTACAACATTTTTAATATAAATCATTTTTCCTTGGCTCTTTAACAATTATCATTTTGTTATAAATCATGGAGTGGATTGCCATTAACCAGGCCCGGACCGAGACCAGCCCAATACCTAGAAAATGGAGAGATGGCCGAAGCCTAGAGAGAGGAGAGAGAGAGCCGACTTCAGGAGAGAAAAATGTGGCCACAAAGCTAGGAGAAAAGGAAACCCTTTCCTTTTCCTAGTAGATGTAATCTTTCCATTATTATGTATTAGTAGTTTTCCTAATCCTAGTAAGTTTAGATTTTGGATACTTTCCATTTATCTTCATCTTGTAATCCTTATATAAAGGAACCCCCTTGATAATTAATAATAACACAGAAATATTCAGTCTCAAAACTCTCTAATTACAACACGTTATCAGCACGATAGACTCCAAAACCCTGAGACAACACCTAACCTAAAATCCGTCACACATAAACTCTAATACAAGCGTAACTTAAAATCGATCTATCTCTCAAAATCCGAGTAACCAGACAACGAGCCATATATCAAATTGAAGCTCTTGACGAGACGAATCTATCCGCGCAAACCGTTCGTCAATCCGATCTCAGACGCGTCCACACTCGCAGAAACAATACGCGGCGCCGTTTTGATTTTTTGGAACCCTAATCCGAACCAACAAGATTTTCTAGCCAAATTCAAATCCTGTGAAAGATAAGTTTATCATACCTTAGTTGTTTGATGATATCTTGTTCAGATTATGGTGTTCATGTAATCTAATACTCCTTGTTTTTATTTCATGAGCTGAGAGGAGTTGGTGCAAAGATCTCAACACAAAGATGTTCGCGATCCATAACATGACCATGAACCGACGATCTCAAGCTTGACCAGCTCACGGTTCTTCTCATATTGGTGGTCCATTCAACCCTACTTAAGGTTGAGGTAATTCGAAATCCTTTAGAGAACCCATATTGAATTTGGATTGCTTGAAACTAATTTGAACCATAAAATCCTAATCGAAAACTTAGGATAATAGATCAATCCCTAATGAGTAAATCGAAGCTCATTATCTTAAGTTTGATATCCCCATTGAGATTGATTAAATCAATTAAAATCGAACCTTAATAGGTTTTGAATCTCCAAATCCTAATGATCTAATGATCAAATAGAAAACCCTAGAAACCCTAAAAGCTTAAATCGGTTTTGACTTCATTTGATCTATTGATCATTGAGGTTTCTAAATTGTTTGATTGTTTGATTGATTGATCTGAGATTTTAGGATTGATAGATCTAATCTCAAAATTCGAAATCCTTAAGGCCTTGAAATCCTTAATCTCGTTTGAAATTCCTAAAGGCCTTGAAAACCTTAAATCTCACATTGCTTGAAAGATTGATTTAAAGATTAGGAATATTTACATATTGAATGTGAGTTAGGTTGCTAGATTACTTGATTCTAAAATCTAGCTGAAACATTACCAACCTTGAAATTGGTAAACTTAATTGATATGGATTGTGTGACATTGTGTTACGAAACATACCAAATGGCCGTGTAGCCTAATGCATTACTCACACTTGCGGCCTTGTGCCCTTGATTGATTAAAAGCCGTGTGGCTTAGTGAATATCAAAGTGACTGTGTAGCCTAGTATCTGGATGGTTATATAAACCGGATTGCATCATGATCCTATCCTTAAGATTGTTGTATCTTATAATGGCCGTGAGGTATAAGCATCACAATGCAAAGCCGTATGGCCTAAGCATTATAGAGAGACTTATGAAATCATATGCACTGATTATTTAAATTGGTTGCAAGAATTCTAAATCAATGAATTGATTGATAATATGATTTCAGATGCCGAGATTTGAATCCATGGATTATGCCATTCTAAATCTCTCTGGGGATAATTATCTAGAATGGACAATGAACACTTCAGTTACCCTGAAATCAAGAGGACTCGGGAGGAGTATCATTCAGGGTGATTATGCAACTAGAAGTGAAAAGTTAAGAGCCATTACAATAATGCGCCATCATCTCACTGAGGAACTGAGAAATCAGTATCTACAAATTGAGAATCTTCTTGACCTTTGGACAGAATTAAAGTCCAGATACACTATGGTATTATTACCAAAGGTCAAACATGAATGGATGAGTCTCAGATTCCAAGACTTTGAGACAGTGGCCGATTTTCACTTTGCCCTGTCCAGGGTCGTGTACCAACTGAGATTATGTGGAGAAGAAGTAACAGATAATGATTATCTATTCAAGACATACTCCACATTCCATCCAGAAGATTTGTTGTCAAAACATATCTATATAGAAAGAGGTTCTACCACTTACAATGACCTGATCACTTGCCTAACGGTGATTGGGAATGACAAGGTACTAAAGAAAAGCAGTGAGATGAAATATCCTGAAGAAATGGATCAAGATGAATCCAAGGCAGCCGTATCCAATGCAATAGATGGACATGCCGGCTTATCTATTTAACTAAAAGGATCTCAACACGATTTTATTTTAAGTCTATGATTTTGTGATTTACTTTTAAACCTATTTGATGGCATTCACGATTTTTATATAAAAGAGTTTGAGTTTATTATATCTTGTCTGATCTTACTTGAACATATGAATGTTTTGATAAAGAGTTGCCTAAAGGGCATAATATCAAGTAAGAAATCGTGAAAAGGGTATAGTAAGCCTAGTAAAGAAACTATGGCTAAGGCATTTCCTATAAGGCATTATACACACCCAAAAGAACATATGACCCATTGAAGTTATAATGAATGGTTTCCAAGTAGAAACAATGGGCAAGGAAGGAAACAAGTTCTTTTAGATTTAAAGAAGAAAAACGCCTAAGACCTTATAAGTGGTCAATACTATACCTATGATCTCTACTGATCAAAACTATGCTACAGATCAGTATGATAAATAGGCAAGAGATGTGGTAACCATATTGAGATAACACCACGAAATTTTACACTATATGGCATGATAGGATTAGCCATCCTAAAGTCTAAAAATTGATGCAAAGATTGAAAAGGCACAGATTTATCCCATAAAAGATCTCACGTTGAGAAACATGTACACAAAGGGACACTCATTAGGCTTAATTGTCCCAAGCACCAAGACCTTATAGTATGGTCATGAGGGGGAGAGAGGATAAACCCATGATCAATACTACAAGTTCGTGTACCACTATGGTCTAAGACCATGTTATGTTATATGGCTCAGCCATTACTCGGCCATAAAGGACCATTCCTCGGCCGTAGAGGCCATGATACAAACGGCCAAACCAAAGAGGTCATTACCTGGCTGAAGAGACCATGAGAATAAACGGCTCGGCCGTGACTTGGCCGTGACTTGGCCGTGACTTGGCCGCATAGTGCAGGTTTGGCCGCATAGTGCAGGTTTGGCCGCACACAATCCATTACCTATAAAGGTTCGGCCAAGTAAGTCATTACCTATAAAAGGTTCGGCCATGTAAGCCATTATCTATAAGACTAAGATTCTAAAGTCTATAAGCTTGGAGACATTATGTTTTACATGTATAGAATGATAATATGATCATATGCATCAGGCCATATAAGTGAGCATAGATATTCCCATCTCAGATTATATACGGGTCATAAAACCAGACATACACCATCTTAAGAGATTTTGAATAAACCACCACATACATATATGTGCCGTCTAAAGATGGAACCTCAGAAGAGGATTGGGAATATATAAGAATAGGAATTTCTCCACGAAATCAAAAGGACCGAGAGCCAAAACATGGGTGATCAAATAGTGGCCAGGTACGGATTGCATGAAACAAATGAATCCGGATATTAAAGGAGAAAGATTATAAGCTGGATAAAGAATGTTAAAAGTACGAATGGTTTTTACTATCATTGTCTTGGCAAAGATCCTCGGACTATACATTATGATTTAAGACGTCCAAAGAAAGATTATATAAAGCTAGCTAATTGAGAAGCTAATCGAAATGCCAGATACTGACCCGAGAAATGACTAACCAGCTTAGCACCAAATGAATGTCCTAGAAGAGACATAATCAAGTTGCTATAGAGTCTATACAAGATAGACCTAGTGTTCCATAAGATAAAGAAATCTCGGATAGAAAATAATGGTGCATAGAATACAGATCCGAGATTATAAGAGAAACCATACCAGACATTGAGAAAAGGCTGCGCAGCTACACATCTAAGGTACCAAACCATGTAGTCTTGGGACGCCAAACTACTAGGTAATAAAGGTCCTGGATAATAAGATCTCAAATCTATAGATCATGTCTGGAACATAATGGAACCACACATGAAAGTGTCGACACACACACACATTTGTATAAAGATACATAAAGTTATAGCACTTGAACATAAAGAAATGAACGAGGATCATGAACCCACGAAAGAGTACTCATACAATCATAAGAGATCATAGAGATTAGAAAAAATAAAACGTGGAGGTTCAAAATATCTAAAAGAGAGATGGGCGTATTGGCCATATACATATACGGAAACGCCATCTGATAAATCAGTGAAATTGATGGATCTTGTGAGATAAAGAAACCGTGAGAGAAGGCACATGATCACGAGGTCTAAGAGTGTTCATGTCTTCCTACTTAACAGCATTAGATCATAGCTTGTTACACAAGGTACTCACAGAGATCAAAGGAACAAATTATAAGGAGATAAACTCCTATGTGGTGGATGCTGCTACAGATTTTCGAAATTGAAAATGGTCTGGTCATAAGAAAAATATTAGATACAAATGATGTAGTAAGCAGCATATGGATCACTGGATAAGATGAAAGAACAGCTGCGTCCTAAGCTGATTCATGGACTGAAACATAAAGCAGCTGCATATAGTATGTAAAAGAAATTGATCACACATGATCATTGATCTTGGAGTTGTATAAAAGGCAGTCTAATACAGTCCATATATTTGAAATTCCTTGTGATTATACTAAACCTTAAAGAGGTTAGTAGGCATAGAATAAATCCATGAGGGTGTCCGAACAAAAAGCATCCGGCCCCGACCCTGCAAACTAAAGATGTCCGACTCTGTCCGTCTAAGGGAGTCCGGCTCTTCAGCAAAGAACGTCTGGCTCTTCTACTAGACGCGTCCGGCTTTTAAGACTAAAAGGTGTCTGGCCCTTCTTATTGATCACGGGCTAGTAGAGACATAAGATCAACCGGATACAAATGTATTGTAGTTCATAAGCTTGGGAGAGCCGAGATCTATGACCTAATAATATATATTTCAGTGTGTGATATAATCCACAGCAATAGAGGTCATGAGACACCATCAAGAGATGGATAAAGGACTACAATGTCCGAGATAGATATGGTACTGTCTAAGGCAAGAAAGATCGATGTCCACATGTGAGATACATGAGAGTGTTCGGCCACAGAGCCATAATGAGAAATTATAAAACTCACAGCAATGATCATTGATCTTGAACACTCATGAGACAAGTAGTGGACATGTATAGACGAGGTCTATGACCCAGACAAGGATTGGCCAGATCGAGACATAGGTTCATGATAACCATGTCTAGTACATTGTCCATAAGTACTTAGTTTGTCCGATCAAAGTAAAGAGTTAACAGTAGACGATCACGTCTAGACTATGGACACATGCAAACATGATTTGCAAAGATCCAATAGTGATCTCGGAGAACAATATGGTTCACATTGTTTAGCACACATGCTTTACCGGGACACTCGATGTCAAGAGACATGAGAAACGACCTAAGAGGTCAAAGTGGTCTAGATACGGCTTAGTAATGAACTTGGCCGATTACTCCCTTCCTACATATACAGGAAAGATCACGCACCAGATGCGTAGAATGTAGAAACCTACAGTGAGGTTCACATCAGGGGGAGTAGTGCGTGTTGTACTCTTTTTCCTTCATCATGGTTTTGTCCCACTGGGTTTTCCTGATAAGGTTTTAATGAGGCAACATGTAGCGTACTACAAATCTTGTATGGTTATGGCATCCAAGAGGGAGTGTTATAAATCATGGAGTGGATTGCCATTAACCAGACCCGGACCGAGACCAGCCCAATACCTAGAAGATGGAGAGATGGCTGAAGCCTAGAGAGAGGAGAGAGAGAGCCGACTTCAGGAGAGAGAAAGGTGGCCACAAAGCTAGGAGAAAAGGAAAGGATTTCCTTTTCCTAGTTGATGTAATCTTTCCATTATTATGTATTAGTAGTTTTCCTAATCCTAGTAAGTTTAGATTTTGGATACTTTCCATTTATCTTCATCTTGTAATCCTTATATAAAGGAACCCTCTTGATCATTAATAATAACACATAAATATTCAGTCTCTAAACTCTCTAATTACAACACATTTGAAGTTTGTGTTTGCTCTGTTAACATTTTTCCCTTGGCTATTTAACTATTATCTCGACAAAATTGAATAGATGTGTCTTTTCTTTTTTACTTTGCTCATATATATTTATTAATACTTCATAAATACTTATAATTGTTTAGTCAGTGTTAATATGAAAATTCTATCTTTTAAGTTTTTTACATGAAAATAGTATTTCTTAGTTTTTGAGATAAAATTTTGTGTTTTTTCATTTTTACTTTTGTCACATCTATTTATCAATACTTCACAAATATTTATAACTTTTTTATATATAAAATTGTGTGTTTTAATATGAAAATTTGGATCTCTTAAAACTTTTATACGAAAATTGTATTTATTAGTTTTTGAGATGAAAAATTGTATCTATTGCATATGAAAAGACACAGTTCTTAAAACTAATACATTAAAAAGTAAGAAGAATGAAAACACGCAACTTTTAATATTATAAGGAAAAGATACAAAATTATTGAAATACATATCATTTCATAATTTAACCTTTCAAAATTAATTTCAGTTTTTACAGAAAAGATACAATCTTTCACATTAATTGAGATTTCTATTATTAATAGATATGATATTCATATATATATATATATATATATATATATATATATATATTGACAGTAGATATTTAAATATAGTATATTACATATTTGCACTACACTGACCAAAGATGTAATCAGCGTATCACGAAAGCTTTTAACGATTGATATGGTGACTGTAAATGAAAATAATCAAATATTGTGAATGTTGGGATGCATTTGATGCACCTTTAAAAAATAAAAAGTATGTGTATTTTGCTGGCAAAGAAAAGTATGTGTATTTTTTATAAATCAGATAAACTGATTTGTAAGCCATATTATTTATTTTACCGCTATAAACTACCTAGCTGTATATATATTAAAAAAAAAAACTCTCGTCTCTAATTTTTTTTTTTTAAACTCTAAATAATTTTTTGTCTCTAAATACTTGAACTTATAAGATATGCATATATGTTTGATCAAAAAAAAAAGAGGGAGATTTGCCAAAAATGACTCAAAACTTGATTTTGAATACAAAAGCGAACCCCAAATTCAATCAAAAACAAAAGTAGCTTAAAAGCATAGTGAAATTACAACAGTCCCCTTATGAACAAACAAAAAATATGTATTCAATTTTACCATTATAACTCTCCGTTAGAGAAGACTTCTTTGTAAATCTTCTCTATGATGACTTATTCGTAAGCCTTCTCTATGATAACTTCTTTGTAAGTTTACTCATTCAGTAGATCTTAAAAATAATTTTATAATTTTATAAAAATTATTTTGATGGGTAAAAAAATTAAATCATGTAATAATAAACATTTCACAATGATGTAAATTTAGTTCATCTGAAATTGAATTATTTTCAACATAGATGAGTTAATGTATATTGGCTCATGAGTCATTGGTTTAGGGTTTGGTAACATATGTTATAGTATTGTATATATCTTTAGGGTTAGATTCTGAAATTTTACCTTCATTTTTTTTCTTTTTCAAATTGACTCATATATGTTTAGTAACTATCTAATAACTTGATTTAAACACTTTCTAAGTTTTTTTTTAAGTTTAAGAAAGTGTTTTTGCATAGTTAATTGATTTTAGGATCTGGAAGACTCACAGTAGACTTAAAAAGAAGTCTTCAGACACATCCCGCCTAAATTTTAGTAGAATTTGCCTAAATTTTAGTAGAACTTATGGTTTCTGCCTAAATTTTGGAATGATTTAGGTTTTCTGCCTAAATGAAAGTCTTCCATAAGTCTTCCAGAAGTCTACCAGAGAAAGTCTTCTCATGGATTAAATCTTAAAAATAATTTAAATTTTTTTAAAAAAATATTCTCATGGGTTAAAATTTGAAATCATGTCATAATAAACATTTTCCAATGATGTAAATTTAGTTTATCTGAAATTGAATTATTTTCAACATAGATGAGTAAATGTAGATTGGTTCATGAGTCATTGGTTTAAGGTTTGGTAACATATGTTATAGTATTGTTGGTATCTTTAGGGTTAGATTTGAAATCTTATCTTCATTTTTTTCCTTTTTCAAATTGACCTATATATGTTTAGTACATATCTAATAATTTGATTTAAACACTTTCTAAGTTTTTTTAAGTTTAAAAAGGTTTTTTGCATAGTTATTTGATTTTAGGGTCTAGAAGACTCACGAAAAACTTAAAAAGAAGTATTCCGACATATCCCGCCTAATTATTTAGGTTTCCCGCCTAAATCAAAGTCTTCCATAAGTCTTCCACGAGTCTTACATAAGTCTTCCACGAGTCTTCCATAAGTCTTCCAGAAGTCTTCTGGGTCGAAAATATTTAACTTAATTGGAATTTTTGTCTCCATATATAAAGAAAATTTACACATTCTCTTTCTTCCTCGCAAATGACTGCAACAAAAATGTAATGTTTCTCACTCTAAAACTCTCCAACCTTACTCTAATCTCTTTGAACATCAAAACACCAAACTTTATATCAATTTGTCACTTTTTCTTGTCTTCTCACTAATTTATCTTCTTTTTGCAGGTTTTTCATTACATGATTCTCATATTTCACTCTTTCAAAGGTAGATCTCTAAATTTTGGATATGAATTTATGTGTGTGTTTATATGTTAGATTCTAAAAGCTATAGATTCAACATAGTGTGACTGTTTTGTTTATTTTGCAAGCATAAAATTTTCGTTTTTGAAGTTTTTGAAGTTTTGAAGTCATTTGAATGTTTTTGAATTTGCTGGTTTTTTCAGATCTGAGAGACTTTGAAAGACTTCTCAGAAGACTCTTAAAAGACTCTCGGAAGACTTCTCATAAGTCTTCTTAGAAAGTCTTCTAATACATTTTATACTAGAAGACTTCCCACGAAGTCTTTAGGAAGTCTTCCGAAGTCTTCTACCTAAAGTGGTATAAATTTTGGATATGTATTTTGTGTGTTTTATATATTAGATTCTAAAAAAATATAGATCCAACCTAATGTGACTGTTTTATTTATTATCTGAAAATTTATTTTTGAAGTCTTCTCTATTTTGAAGTCATTTGAATGCTTTTGAATATGCAGATTTTTCAGATCTGAGACATATTTTGGAAGACTTCTGGGATAATTCTTGGAAGACTCTCGGAAGACTCTCGGAAGACTTCTTAGGAAATCTTCTAATGTATTTTATGCTATAAGACTTCCCACGAAGTCTTCAGAAAGTCTTCTAAAGTCTTCTGCCCAAAGTGGTACAAAGAGATGATGTGAAGTGGAGTCCAAGCTTATCTGTGTTGAGGAATAATATCTAGATGTGTAATAATTTTGTTTATGGTCTTTTTATGATTTGTATGTGTAATGTTTTAGTTGAGAATTATTTTGTAAACTTTAGGAGATGTTAATCAAAAGAATGGTAATATGTCCATGTTTTGCCAAAAGTACTTGATTTCATTAAAGTTATTGATGCAACATACCAAAAAATAATTTAATCAATCTACCCACAAATAACAAAGCACAACAACATAGAAACTTAGTAAAATTTGTTAAAACTAAGAGAGAAGACTTCTCAAGAAAATTTAGTCAAATTCACAGAAGATCAAAACTGAATTTTAAGCGAAAGTTGAAATTTTAAATCTCATGGAAGTTAAAAATTGTATCTTATGAGGAAGACACAAACACAGAACATCAACTTAATAAAACAAAATCATCGGAGAAGACTGCTTATGAAGTCTTCTACAAGTCTTTGATGAGGAAGACTTACAGAAGACTTCTCCGTTTAGCTAGAAACATTATTAAACATCCATGTTTGTAACTTCATAATTATCACCAATCAAGTTATAAATTCGACTCAGCAGTCCCAATATTGACTAATAAACATGAATTAGCAAGAAGATGTTAAAAATTCATTTTAATTTTGGATAAATTTGAAGTTTAATAAAGATTTACGTAGAAGACGTTTTTCGAAGTCATCCACGGAGGACTTCAAAAGAAGTATACTCTGTGTAGACTTCAAAAGAAGTCTTCTATTTAAGTCATTTTTGCAATTGCAAATTTACGAAGGAAGACTTCTTAAGAAGTCTACTCTACAGAAGACATCTTCGGAAGTCTTCCTTTGTAAATATTTGCTTACTTTTGAAATTGAAATTTTTTTGAAATTCCCAGAGAAGACTTTTTTAGAAGTCTTCTCGGATAAACATGTTACTTTTGAATTTGACCGAAGTTAGTCAGAATTTTGACTTTTTATAGAAGACTTCTAGGGAAGTCTACCTGGAGAATACTTCAAAAGAAGTTTTCTCTAAGTCTTCCGGAAGTCTTCTCAATGTCGCAAGAAGTCTGTTGGGTTAATTTTGCAATTGACTATATTTGACTTTTCGAGAGAAGACTTCTTTAGAAGTCTTCCGTCGGATGACTTCTCTAGAAAGTCTTCTCTCGCGGGCAAAGGTTTGACCAAAACCCAGAATTAAACTCGAGAAGACTTGTTTTACTATTATTTTTTCAATTGCAAAAGTAACTCACGCAGACATCTTCCGGCATTGAGAAGACTTAGGGAAGATTTTCAGAAGACTTATGTAGAAGTTTTCTCCAGAAAGACTTCCTTAGAAGTCTTCTACAAAAAGTCAAATTTCTAACCAACTTCGGTCAAATTTAAAAGTAACTTGTTTATCCGCGAAAACTTCTAAAGAATTCTTCTCTGGGAATTTCAAAAAATTTTGTTTAGAAAGGAAAGTTATAAGACTTCTACGGAAGTCTTCCATTAAAAACACACAAAAGGTCAATTGCAAAACTAACCTATGCATTAACTAGAAGACTTCTAAAGAAAATGTAGTTCTTCGTCGAACAGATCTGAAAAATAAAATGTAGTTCGCGATTTCATACCTTGAACTCGTGAGATAACTTGTGTGGTTTCTCCAATCATCCAAAACTTCACTACAACAGCTACCTACTCGTTAATCACCAAGAATCGTGAGCTTATGAACCTTGCATAATTTGTAATCAAAATCTTCAGTTTTTTTTAATGAATTTTGAGAGAAAGTGTAAGATATGTGGTTTTTGTGGATATGAAATGAGATAGGATGAGAAAAAAATCGAAACTTTAGGGCATTAACACTCTTAATTTGGTAGTTCATGGTGGTTGAGGTATTGATGTCAATGACAAAGTTGTAAATATTTGGTGAAAGATGAGGATGGTAAGGTAAAAGCCTTATTTTCGGAAAAAAAAAAAAAAAAAAGTAATGGCATTTTCCTGAATAAGTAGAGCTTCTATGGTGAATAGGACAAAACAAAGTTTCAAAAAAAAAACATAGGTTATTTTTGTGTTTGGTTTGAAATTTTGAGTCATTTTCGAAAGAACCCCAAAAAAGATATGCATATAAAAAATAAAATAAACCTCTTGTCTCTAAATACTTGAACTTATAAGATTTTTGTTAAACTAAATATGTGGTCTAACAGATTTTGAAATGCGGGTTTAATCAACAATGTTACCATTTTAATTTCACCAGTTAATTAACGTATAATATAAGTCCATTTGAACACAAGCGAGAAACTTTCCAGCTAAAATGACGCAGATCGGTGACCCAACAAAACGAAAGAGGTCCACGGAGCATTATAAACACCAGTCAAAAGCTTTTGTTGACATATACTAATATATACAATCAAATATCAATCATCATATGTGTATAATGTATTACACCGCGAAACCTCATTTTTCTTATAGATTCAGTTTTGCCAAGTTAACTTTATAATCAAATATCAATCATCATATGAGTATATATCGGAATCAACTTTTGTTATTTATAAAGAAGTATATTATTTTGTTATAAGAGCAATTTATGTTGGTTGGTGGAGACAAAGAGGATCTTGGAGATAAATATGGTAAAAGAAGAAAAGTAGAAATAGAAGATGGCTTCACGCGTGTGCCGAGGATATGTTTGTTGTCCTCTGGGGGACACATTTTAGCCTAATTTAAGATGCTCTTAAGTGACAAAGTCAGGACCACTATAAGCAAAAAAATAAGGGAAGATAGTCTTAATTCGAACAATGGAGTGTTGTTTATTTCGGAGAGTTAGAATTGCATGTGTCAAAACTTGCTTCGACTCTTAGCTCAAGAAAATATAGAATGTTTCAGAGGGTTTAAAAAATAGACCAATTACAAGATACCTTTACAGAAAATATACTTCATTAGACCAGAATATGTTTACAATTACACATTTCGTCCACTCAATTTCGAGTCTTAAGAGAAGTACACATTACTTGTTTGTTCTTAACCACATTCAAACTATCCGCATGCAGCCACGTAGAGGTGGATTGTAGTGTAGTTACAATATAATCCAGTAGTATCTGTACTTAAACAAAAGAAAAAAGTCATAGTCTTGTTTAGAACACAAAAAGTAAGATTTGCAATATGTTCTATAAGCACATAATGGCAGTATCTATTACTATATATTTAGATACAATGATACATGTAATGATGTAGTATGACGGATCCCTGTAAAAATATATATATAAAAAGATGATAGTAACAAGCTGGCAAGGTGGAAAACTTGGCACAATAATTTTGGTACAGAAAAATAAACACCATCCGAATTTCATAACCAGAATATTGATCATAACGTCTAGTAATATTATAATATATTTCCAGCAATTTTTAGATCATAAACATAACATTTTACTATTTTATAAATAAATAAGTTAACTAAACAACATTTGTGTTATTTTTTATTGGTTGTTCTATTCCGGTTTGGTTATCCAGACCACCTCAAGCTTGAGTAATAGAATAGTCTTTTGACGTCAAAAAAAAAAAAAAACATTTGTGTAGCATTATATGTTATAAATGCTAACTTTGATCAATATTTTAAAAATCAAAATGCACATCCAAATAATCATTTTTGACAAAGAAAAAATATATTTTTTTTGTGAAATCTCGGATAATCTTCTAAAATACGTGAATCATAGTCTTATTTTTTTTTGGCATAGGGCAAACTTAGATGTTTGATGGGTCTACCATGTTGCTTGTTGTGTGTTCTAGCTAAGTGCATAAAGCTTTAAAATCCACTCTATTTCTCACTGTCTTTGTGACCAGAAAAACAACTTCACGTGAATGATTTTTTTTTTGCCAAACTATAAATATCATATACATGAATAGAAGATTTTACAAAGTAAGATCTTAAGTATGAGCCATTTTGGCAAAAAAAAAAAATGAAAACAAGATGGACAATTGATTTTAAACCTACCAGAATCAACTTATCTCAGCCACGTAGCCATAAGAATAAATAAACAACTATAGATTCTTTTTGACTTTAAAACACTATAACAATTTTTTTTAAAAAAGAATGAACTAATCAAATATCTCAAATTTATGCAAAACCACGACTTATCTATTTGTCTATAAGTTTTTAAGACAATCAAACATGTCTGACCAGATGGGTTAGGTTCAAAACATGGTTCTTGTGAATCCAATTCCGATATTAGCTGCCTCAAAAGAAAGAGACTCATCATGACAATGGGTCACATGGCAACATATAAAAAGGCCCTTCAAATTTTCAGATTCAGGCTTTTGAAGATCCAGAAACTAAATATTATCCCGGCAAAGTAGACCAACATTATACATATATATGGATAAGATATATAAAATATTCACAGTTAAGAGTTGGCAAGAACATTTCTACACCATTAGACTAGCCTCGCTACTTTCTTTAGACGACAAAAAAAAACTAAGCTACTTTAAAGAGATCTTTGCTGCTTTCTTATTTCCTGCAATTGTCTTTCTTACCCTAGGCTTAACATTAACCTTTTTCACATACTTGTAAGTAAAAATATTGGGTTTGAAGTAAAAATATAAACTTCAGACCCGCCCAACAGGCGAGAGTGGGGTTTCATACCCGATGGTATTGCCATTAGGCGCGGTTTCCGCTCTGGCTTTATGTTCATCACATGAGCTTTTTTGCTCAAGGGTCATTTTCCTACTCTCTGCAAGTGCCATACATATGGAGAAAGCTTGTAGTTGCGAAAGGGATGAATCATAGACAACTGAATATAACCCTTTCTTGATTGGTTTATAGCTCAAGAATGGGCGTTCTTCAGCTTGTTCTCCCTGGAAAAAAAACGTAGGAATGAAACTTTTTGGTTTTGTTGTGGAATGAATTTGGGACTAAAGTTGAGAATCCATACCAGAAAGTAAAGCTCGAAACGGTTTGAAGAGGGTGGTGAGTTTGACGCTGTTGAATTCTTGCAGGAGTTGTTGTGCTGGTTTGTAAGGATTCTGAGGTTGCAGCCCATATCCCAGCCTCCACAATCGCAAGAACCACCTGTTCTCCATCTCTGGATTAAAGACGAGGGGCCTCCTTTATGAGGCATACTATGAACCCCGCTTTGAAGTATGACCGTAGCACTTATGTCTTGATTAAATACCCCATCTTTGATTGGATCTCCGAACTCTTTGTTGAGTGCAGTGTTATTATCCTGAACCGTGTTTACTGATGCCCTCCTGTTAAACCATCTTGGCATCTTCACGATGATCGCAGCCAGCTCGTTTTTCAACTGCACGTCAGACTTTTCTGTGCTTTCTTGATCAAGTTCGACAGAGAAGAGAACAAACTCTCTAATGGAACCAGACCGGAAAGAACTAGAAACCCGCATCTGAGCAACAACATCAGAGATGATACCATGTGGTTGGCCTCTGCTTCTTTGGTTTAACCATGCGCTATTTCTCTTATGGTCTTTGATAGAGAAGAAAGTATAAACACTAGTGCATTCATCCTCTTCCGAGCTTCCAATTTTCTTTTGGGTGGCAGCAATAATGTCGGTTTCTTCGTTCACTGCAAATGTAAAGAGTGGCTGATTGTTCTTGATTGTTACCCACAGAACAGCTCGTACCATGGATGATCCTACCTTCTTCTCGTGAGCTGAATCATTCACATTTACTGATCTGCAACCTTTGATACCCAATTTTATTCTTTGAACGCCTTGACCTCTAGGCCCCTCCACAGAATTGTCGGAGTGACTTGCTCTTGGCTTCATTAGAGGTTCTAGGAACCTTCTTAAATGGCTTGTCGTGGTTGTATCTTTTTCGCTGGGTTTGTTGCAACTTAAGCCGTCAAAGCCAGATGAAAGAGTCGAGTCTTGTGAAACCGTCTTTGTGGAGTTAGCCATTGAGTCTTGATGGATCGTGGAACCAGCAACTCGTTCACTGTTAGTTTTGCTGGCCTTACCCATACTGAAGCTAAGCCGCTGAAAAGGTGATATACTTCTCCCCTTATCAGAGACAGGTTTGTGTGACGTTGAATCTTGTCTCTGGGCAGGCTCATCCACACAATGTTTCCCAGATAACAAAGATGATGCTCTGTCTTCTGAGATCTTACCTCTTGAAGATGTATTACTTGCTTTTGCTGAGAGTTGCACACACTGAGATATTTTAGCTGAATTCCTGTCCGGATCCGCATCAGCCAAGGCAATGTTACTCTTCGCCGAGCAGCCATCAGCTTTACATGGCAAGGAGCAATAATGTTGAGCACAATAATTTACTTCAACACCATGACCTACGCTGACTTTTTTAGTCGAACTCCTATTGGAGATCTTAGCCTCTTCTCGAGCTAGCTTCTTAGTTGAGTCATAGAGCTTAGCTTTCCCTTGCTGGCTTCGACCGAGTTCTCCATCATGACCATTTCGGTTTCTTTCACGTGACTTCTTTTCACTCTTCTTACGTCTACTACCATCAGCCTTGGAGTTTACCTCCATGTTGACGCCAGCCTCTGAAGTTCCAAGTTTTGGGCCATTCTTCTCTTTCAGGTCCTTCTTCTCACATCCCTCTTGTGCATCAGTAACTGGAACAAGCTGCTCATATGGCATGCTGAAACTCATATGGTCTCTATGTTTCTTTTTCCGTGTACCTTTGGTTTCTCGATACTCCCTTACAGTTTCTCCACCAGGATTTGACATGAGATTAGACTGCCGCGAGCTACGATGTTTCCTTGGACGGTTATGCACATTGCTCGGACCAGCAGACGAGTCATCCGTATGGGGAACCAATGAAGCATCTGTCTGGTAAAAAACCGAAGGGTATCTACTCTTCACAGGCATCATCCGGTTATGGCTATGCTGCCACTTCTGCAAGCGGTCCCAGTGAAGAACACCAACGCTCAAAAGCTTCTCCTGAGGAGTATGAGTATCAGCTCTGTCCAGGAAAACCGGTAGCTTCGACATATACTTAAGAAGCTCAGGCTCATCACCAGCCCGACTCTCCAGGCATTGTTTCACCGGTTTATTCCTCTCCATTGGATGGTAACTAGATTCACATAAGCCTTGAATCAATCCCACTTAAACACCAAACATACCTTGATGAAATCCTGGATCATGAAAAATTCAACAAAAGAACCAAAAAATCAAAATCACATCAGAATCTTCTCGGGCATTTCAGAGTGCTCACAGCATCAAAATAAAATAAAAAAAGTGGTCCTTGGTGGACACAGAAAAAAATGGAGGATGATAATGGTTTTTGTCAACATCCATCTTTTAGATAATGCTAGAATACAAAAGCGCACACCTAACGATGGACCTAATCTCCCCGAAGAAACAGCTGAATCATGCTCCCTTTTCCACATTCATGAGAGCAACTTTCACAAGCACGACAAATTAATATATTCGGATTCGATTCCAAGGTTTTTTTTGGCGGATCCACGATTTATACTTTTAATCAACCTAAATCGAAATAGTTCTCCGACTGAATCAACGATCAATGTCCGATTTGAATCGAAATCGATTTCCTAGGGTTTACAATTCGCTTAGCTACTCAAAATAGTTGCTTCTTATAATACGAGCTATGGATTCGTTTCTTCGCTTAGCGAAACAGCAAATACTTCGACCGAATCAAAGCGAAGAAGGTTCTAAGAGGAAAAGGAAAATTACCTCAAAAAACTAATGAGCCAAAAAAATAAAAAAGGAGAACCGACGCAGATCGTCGTCGGTGAAGGAGGAAACGATACACACAGAGAGAGTCAACAAAATTTTCACTTGAAGAAGACGCAGAGAGTGATGAATCAGCAAAAAAAGTGAAGATCCGAAACAATAAAAGCTAGAGAGAGAGAGAGTGTGTGTGTGTGTGTGTGTGAGAGTGACTGAGAAAGTAGATGATCCGATGGTGGATAATTAATGAAAGGGTGAAACCTGCGGTCGAGATTGTATCGCGATTGAGGAAGGCGCGGGAATGGTTCGCGTGAGGTGGTCCCCAACATGTGTATTATTATTATTATGCACATGTTTACGTGTGCGTATTAGCAAAAGATTTACTATAAACTGACAAAAATACAAAACTATAATGACTTTTCTTAAAGTTTAACAATTATAGAACTGAACTTATGGCATATAATGTAATGGTTTATTCACAAAAGTTAAATATAATACTTGTCTCTTTTGTATACTTGGAAAATTAATGACAATTATAATCGTAAGACATGATTGCATCACATGGTTCACATAAAAAAAACACATGGTTTTTTGAAGGAAAAAAACACATAATTCATATCACATTTTTCCTTTATTTGTGCAGATTTTACGCTATCTAATCATTTTAAAATAACTCCAAAAATTCGGGGAAAAAACTTACTAAAGAAGACTAGAATTTTTGTTTGAACAAAACTATTTGTGCTGTAAAATTATGGACAATTAACTTGTAAATTATATACGGCACAATCCCGCACGACACATTTTTATACTTTAAGACATACTACTAAGTGGACTCGTCATGGAATTATTCTTACTTCACCAAAATTAAATAGCGAGTACTTATTCAAGATTCTTAAAAAGGTTGTAAAGTATACATCTGGTTATAGTTATATTTTTTTACACGACCTGCACCAAAATAAATGCAATCGTGTGGTCAACTTTTCTGGTTACCCTGTTTACTCTATCTTTTACTTTATTCTATAGTAACTCCGTAATAGAATTTGAGTTTGATCTAATGATACTGTATTTTAGAGTAGAAAATAAAGCGATGAACAAAAAAAAATAAGTTACTCTATATTTGGAATAAACCTACTTTTTACTCTATTATAGAGTGAGAAATAGAGTATTATTGAAACATTTTTACTCTAAACTCTATTTTAGAGTGAAAAATAGAGTGAGGTTGAAGATGTCCTATCTTGTTCGGTAAGAAAACAAATATTATTTCTCAATATATATATGCGTATAGATTTATATAAAGTTTGTTGGGGGGATGATCGTGGGATTGATTTCACAGACTAATATGGTCCACGGACGCAGCTCAAGATCAGAGGAGACCGTAGTTTCCAAGAAAGCTTATAATGATAATATTATTGTAATGTAATGTAGCCGTATTGATTCATTTGGAATATAAATATTTCTGCTGGCTATATTAGGTGGAATATTTAACTGTTAACAAGGGAGGTGATTATACTATTCCAATCTAGTACTGTGTTTCATTACATATATGGATCTCATTACATATATGGAGACTTTCATGTCTCTTGTTTCTTTTCAATATTTTTACATGTTATATGAAAGACGTGTTCTTACTTGGCCATTTTCTAATCATATATCCGATTTGGACCCATTACAGAGACCATTTTCCGGGTGAAAATTCGCATTTATGGATATAGACTATATAGTGATTCAACTCTTTGTGACCAAGATGAAATCACAATTCGTGGAGACAACATAAAGGAAGAAGAAAGTACTTTATCATGAGTGGATATTCATCATGAGCAAACCAAAGCAAAAGGATGAATGAAAGTAAGATGTATATAAAAATAAAGATAAAGATAAAAGGACAAAAGATTAATCACTTTTTCTTTTAGTTTGTGTGCTCCATTGAGATTGACGTTAAGAAAAGAAAGTAATTAAAAAATGGGATTTTGCGTACCCGGATGCAAGATTTCGTAGGATTAGTCTGTAGCCCTATAAAACCTTTGACATTTTTGTGGTTATCAAAAAAAAAAAAGTAACTAATCAACCGATCGACCGGAATGTCATCAGTTATGAGTTGATATCACACCTTAGTGGCGGATCTAGAAAATATAACGAGTGGGGACAAAAACAATAAAATAGGTATTTGGTTATTTGAACATTGGTTGGGTGGGTGCAAATAGAAGATTTTAAACCAATTATGCTGCAAAATATTATAAATTCTGGTACATTCAAATTTAGTTGTATTTTTTTTCTGGGGGCAGCTGCACCCTTCTTACACTACCTAGGTTCGCCACTATGACACCTTTGGATACCGAGGATCTAAATTATAGGTGAGTTTGTCACGTGACTCACGTCTTATCACTACATGGCATGTAGTTATGCGCATGCAAATGTGATGGATTCTATTGCACTGGTTAGTCCTAAAAGAAAATAGTCTAAATTAAATCTCAAATGCCAACGAACAGAAATGATACCCCACGGAGTTTGAAATCTTGACTCTTAACCAAGATACCAAGGGGTTCGTCTACTTTGAAGTGCTTGGAAACGTAAGAGCATGTTTATCCGGGATTCTTAGTGAGGTTCTTAGTGCGTAGGTCTCCACAAAATTCTTAAGGATCGGTTACAAAAACTACTAATTAAGAACTGATTTTAGTGAGTTTCTTACACTGTCCGCGGGCCACACTGACTCGTGACGGCCCGCAATTGGTTTGCTTTTTAATTTATTTTTTTTAGACAAAAAAAACTTAAAAAACCCCTAAAGATAAGCATGGTCTAACGGTGCAGTGTATATAGAAGAGAGGAGACGATACGTGTGCTATTGTTTTCTCAAACTAGTGTTCTTCCAAACCGTCTTGACGAATAATATCTACTAATATAAATGGATAACCAAGATGAAGAGTTGAACCAAGAGTTTGATGAACTTCATCTCTACTCCAAGCTTTTAAATGAGCATTTGTATACTGTACTTTATGTCATTTATTCACATTATTGTTTGATACTCGTTGAATGATCTATCAACAACAAAAAGAGTTTCAGCAACTTGTATTAATTTGTTCTGTGTTACACAACATTGGTATTTTTTATGATCCTCCGAACTAGTTTTTGAGAAGTTACAATCAAGGTAACTTCAGGCTCTCAAACCCTTTTGGTGCTTTGCTCGTTCCCGGTTTGTACCATACTGTACATCCATCAATGGAACTTGGAAGCTAAGCATTTACTGACTTTACATATCCAAACTGTAGCTCATCACACTTGTGATAGTTACAAGTTTGTAAATGCAAGAACTCTAGGAACACATTAATTCTCTATACAGCCATCATATATGACATATATTGCTGTTCAATAACACCATTTAGGCGTCTCCCATTTTCGGTCCTCAGGCCCATATAGCCGCGAAGCTCCGGCCTCTAGGTGGCAGAGCGCAAAAGCCATGGACAAACCACCGGGCTGTTCCCTTTACATATAACTTCAGTTATTTTATTCCCCCCTACCTTCATCTTCAAGATTCCAGCCAAAAAAATAAGAAGTCATTAGATCACAATCTTTTTTTGTCAACGTCATTAGATCACAATAAGATAAGTAGAGTGCGATAAAAATAAAATTAAGATAAAGAAATAAAAGAGAAATCCCTTGTAAGTGGTGTGCTCGATTGAGATTGGAATTATTATGTTGGGCACCGGGGATCTTAAAAGAACTTGAGTGTAATGAACAAGAGTTTAGTTTTACTGAAACTTCATGAATTCATTTCTTAACCTAAGCTATTACATGAGTTCAATATTTATAGCCAAAAGTAAATAGTGTTGCCCTAGACATGTGGTTTAATCGTGAATGCTCTGAAGATCAAGGGCTGAGAATTTGTTTGCCAGCTTCAAGCCATTAACTCCTTTTGCACCGGCTCTCGTCATCTTCTGCTTTTGTACTATGCTTTTGCTACTCTTCTCTTCATTTCCAAGACATAGACGTTGCGCAGTTGATTCAAACTTGGGACCACTTGTGTTAGGCTGTTGACTGGGCTTCTTCTCATTTGTGTGGCCCATCTTCTGTTTTTCCTTTTGCTCACTTGTCAATCTACTGTCGTTTAATGTACTCTCATCAATATGCCCCCTCAAACTTGATGTGGTGTAACTTCAACACCAAGTTTGAACCTCAGACTGTCGAATGCTCTGAAGGTTAACGGCTTGGTAAATATATATGCCAACTGATGCTGAGCTGGTACATGTCGCACTACCAAAGCACCAAGCGCCACTCTTTCCCTTACATAATGATAATCCAACTCAAAGTGTTTTAATCTCTTGTGATACGCTGGATTTGCAGTCAGGTGCACTGATGATAAGTTGTCGCAGTAGAGTTCTGGTGTGACAGTGATAGGAACTCCGATCTCTCGAAGAATCGAACACATCCAGCTCAGTTCTGCTGATGTCTCTGATAAAGATCGATACTCTGCCTCTGTTGAGCTTCTCGAGACAGTTGGTTGTTTCTTGGACGACCACGAGATGATGTTAGAACCAAGATATGTACAAAATCCCCCGGTTGATCTGCATGTACGATGGCATCTAGCCCAATCACTGTCGCTATACGCCCTCAGTGTGAAATCAGTATCCTTAGAGAGATTAATACCGTAGCTAAGCGTCCCTTTAACATACCGCAAGATCCTTTTGAGCAGGATGAAGTCTGATAACGTTGGCTCATGCATCTTCTGGCACACGTAGTTGACAGAGAACTGCAGGTCCAGTCTGGTAAGAGTAAGGTATTGCAGCTTCCCAGCGAGACTTCAGAAATAAGAAGGGTTTTCGAACTTCTTATCTTGATGTGGCGGTTTACTCAACTGAAGAGGAAATGGTGTGTTGACTGGGGTGCAATCCATCATTCCTGCTACAGCAAGCAGGTCCATGGCGTATCTTTCTTGAGAGAGGAACAAACCAGACTTGTGAAACTCAGCTTGAATACCCAAGAAGTAATGCATCTTGCCAAGGTCCTTCATTCGAAACTGTTTGCTGAGATCTGCCAATAACTTTTGCAACAGATCAGTGCAGTTTCCAGTCAACAATATGTCATCAACATACAAGAGAAGTAAGATAATGTTCTTCCCTTTAGTGTAGATGAATAGAGACGGGTCCTTGATGCTGCAAATGAATCCAAACTCCAATAAGTAAGTGCTGAACTTGTCGAACCAAGCTCGAGGAGACTGTTTAAGCCCGTAGAGAGACTTGTGAAGAAGACACACGTGATTTGGTCTGGTCTTATCTACAAACCCTGAAGGCTGCCTCATCTAGACTGTTTCATTCAAATCTCCATGGAGAAAGGCGTTTGCAACGTCAAGTTGTTTTATCTCTCACTGAAACATTGTTGCTATATGTAGAACAATTCTCACTGTCGATGTTCTAAACACAGGGCTATATGTCTCCAAGTAGTCTACTCCTTCTTCTTGTCCACAACCTTGAACCACCAGTCGCGACTTCAGTGACTTCACTGTTCCGTCTGCATTGTACTTCGTCCTATGAATCCATCGACTACCCAGTACATGCATGTCTGATGTGTATGGGACTAGTGACCATGTTTCAGTCAGCTTGCAGTTGTCAATTTCTTCTGTCATGGCGTTGTTCCAACCGGGATGTTTTAATGCTTCTGCCAAAGTCCTCGGCTCAGGGCTAGCAACTTTGTCTGTCAGAAGAGCATATCGAGGATTGGGCTTAATAATACCCTCTTTAAGTCTTGTAGTCATCTGATGTTGATTCATGACTGCTGACTGTGAGGAAGCTGCAAGATTACTTCCTGATTCTTGTACTTGACTCGATGACTCTGTACTTGAATCAGATACTGCTCCTTTCGTGATGGTGAGAGTGCGTTGAGGAGTTGATGTGGCAGAGGAAACAGTCGATCCTTGACTTGGAAAGGTAGGAACGCTGTGAGTAGATGATAATGGGTTTGTGTTATCAGACCCACTGTTTGAAGAGGTCTGGGTCTCAGAAGATGAGATAAGAACACCTTTGTGCCATGCTGAAAGTAGTGGGGTTGTTGCTTGAGGGTGCATGTGTTTGTAGACATCTGAGAAGGGAAACTTTGACTCATCAAAGATCACATGTCTGCTGATGTACACTCTTCCAGTAGGAGGAAACAAGCATCGATATCCTTTGTGTTTCTCACTGTAACCCAAGAACACACACGTTAATGACCTTGGATCAAGCTTATTCTGAGCGTATGGTCTTAGCATCGGATAACAGGAGCTCCCAAAAACACGAAGAGGAGAGTAAGAAGGTCTCTTGTTGTACAGCTTCTCATACGGACTTTGAGTCGAAGGGAGAGCTGAGTGTGGTAGCAGGTTGCTCAGAAAATTTGCTGTGACAAATGCTTCAACCCCATATTTCTAAGGAGCTTTGCTTTGAAACAGAAGTGACAACCCTAGCTCGACAATGTGTCTATGCTTTCTCTCTGCCAAGCCATTCTGTTGAGGCGTATGTGGGCAAGAGAAAAGCTGTTTGATTCCACATTTCTTGAAATGCACAAGAAGTTGGTTGCTAATAAATTCACCACCCCCATCACATTGAAAAGTACCAATATTTGTTGAGAATTGATTCTGAACAAGAGACTTAAAAGCGGTGAAAATAGAAAAGAAGTCTGATTTCTTCTTCATGGGATACAACCAACAGAATCTAGAGTAGCTGTCTATAAGAACTACATAATACTTGAACCCTTGGACTGACACTACTGGTAACGGACCCCAAACGTCGCAATGAATCCTTTCCAGCGGTCTTGAGCTCACTGAGACTGATGCAGAAAAAGGTAACCTTAAACTCTTGGCCAACTGACAAGATTCACACAATGACTTGGATCTTTTATTGATGATTATGACTCTACTTGAAGATAATTGTTGAAGGATATGCGGATTCGGATGCCCCAACCTCTGATGCCAGACTTCATCACTTGCAGAGACATGTCTTGTTGTGAAGAAAGCATGCAAGGTTGGTGTCTTAAGAGAGTACAAGCCGTTAGTGCTTCTTCCCTGCAACAGAACCTTCTTGGTGGCCTTATCATAGACGCAGACATTATCAGCATCAAAATCAAACCCACATGGGTAGTCTTTGGTGAACTTAGACACTGAAAGTAATGGTTTAGCGATTTTTGGACATACTAAAACATCTTTCAGAGGAAGGTTACCTGAGGAGGAAGCAATGCTTGCCGATCCAGTATGTGTGATGGGAAGATACTCGCCGTTTCCAACCATTACTGAATCAGATCCGTCGTAAGCTTGTGACTGATGTAGATGATGAGTTTAGTTTGTGATATGAGCGGAAGCACCTGTGTCAGGAAACCACTCACTACCACCTGCTTCAGACATGTCTGCCATCCTTAGAGCCGCCAGAGCTTTGTGCAACTCATCTGGCTGATAGCTGTTGTTGAATCGATGCCAGCACTTCATTGCTACATGACCTGTCTTTCCACATATTTGACATATTGGTCTGCTATCTGAGTCGGAAGAGGCAGAAGACCTCGAGGAAGAACAAGACGAGATGTGTTGAGGGAAACCCCTTCCTCGTGTAGAGAAAAAGTTTCGACCTCCTCTGTTACATCCTCTGTTTCTGGTGAAGAAGGGTCTTCCTCGTTCTGAGTTGAAAGCCAAATGATGAGACGCTCCGGTGTCTACTGCGTAACTATGAAGTCTGTCATCAAACGCAACCAGTCTGGGAACTATGTCGTCAAAAGTTGGTGAAAACTCAGCATCCATAGTCCCTTCTATACTCGTCCTTATGGGTTCATAGTCACGTCCTAGTCCCAGCAGCGCAACGAAGATCTTCATTCTTTTAGGAACCGGACTGCCAATGGAGGTGAGCTGGTCGCAAATCATCTTTATGTCACGAAGGTAGTCGGACATAGGTTTGTCATGTATAACAGTGGTTTAACGCTTCCTTTGCAGCTCGAACAGTCTTGCTGAGGTAGCACGGTTGAAGTGATTCGCCAGAGTCACCCAGATCTCGTAAGAGCTCGTGCAGTGAATCACCTCACTCTGGATGTCTTCTGAGAAAGAACCAAGCAGCCATGACTGGATAACTTCGTCAATTTGGAACCAGAGGGTATGGTCTGGATTTGGCACCGGTGTGGACGTGCCGTTGATTCCAGGAGCTGAGATAGTAGCCAGTAGTTGTGGAGTTTCTCTGGTGACAAATCCCAACAACCTTTGACCGTTCAAGAATGCTTCAAACTGAGGCTTCCATAGGATGTAGTTCTTTTCCGTGAGCTTTACAGTGACAGAGTTGATGATTTTGAGAGTTGGTGGAGTATACGGTTCCATGGATCTGTTATCCATGAAGCTCTGATACCATAAAAGAACTTGAGCGTAATGAACAAGAGTTTAGTTTTACTGAAACTTCATGAATTCATTTCTTAACCTAAGCTATTACATGAGTTCAATATTTATAGCCAAAGGTAAATAGTGTTGCCCTAGACATGTGGTTTAATCGTGAACGCTCTGTAGATCAAGGGCTGAAAATCTGTTTGCCAGCTTCAAGCCATTAACTCCTTCTGCACCGGTTCTCGTCATCTTCTGCTTTTGTACTATGCTTTTGCTACTCTTCTCTTCATTTCCAAGACATAGACGTTGCGCGGTTGATTCAAACTTGGGACCACCTGTGTTGGGCTGTTGACTGGGTTTCTTCTCATCCGCGTGGTCCATCTTCTGTTTTCCCTTTTGCTCACTTGTCAATCTACTGCCGTTTAATGTACTCTCATCAATAGATCTAACTTGTATGAGTTTTGAAACTGCTCTTTTTCGACTTTCTGTATAAGCCAGGGAGCAAGTGTTGTTTGTACCCTATGACACGTTATTAAGGTAAAACGGGAGTAGTTCAATCGGCGTAGTGATGTTTCTAAGACTTCATATTCTTGGAGGTAGGCTTGAGACTTTTATCCGAGATCCGGATTCGATCCGGATCCGATCCGAAAATCCGGATATCCGGAGGGACCGAATCCGGATCCGGATAGTAAAATGCTGGATCCGCCAAAGCTGGATCCGGATCCGGATATTTCGATTTTTTAGTCCGGATATCCGGATCCGTAAGTTTTATTAATAATTATTTCAAAAATAGTAATATCTATATATAAAAACTAATTTTATTTAATATATTTTCATTTTTATAATAGTATATGTAAATTTTATGTAAGTTTTGTAATTTTATACATAGAAATAATTCAAAACATTATATATTTTTTGTTTTAAATTATTGTTAATATTTTATATATATTAATATTATTTATTTATTTATTTATTTTAAGGATCCAAATCCGGATCCGGATATCCGCCGGATATTACAATTTTTAGAAGGATATCCGACACCCGGATATCCGAGAACCCCGGATCCGGATAAGGATAGTAAAATTATGGATCCGCCGGATAAGGATACGGGTCCGGATACCTTAAAATTCCCCGGATACCCGATCCGTCCCAGACCTACTTGGAGGTGAGTTTGTCACGTCTTATACTACACGTGGTTATGCGAAATGAAAATGTGATGCTTCTTACTCGGAGTTCTAAGTGTTTTCTATAGTTGGTGCAATAGATCAATTATTTTTCGAATTCGTTTTCCTCTATTTTTCCAATTACTGCATCGTTCCAAATAATTGACAATTATCAGCAACGAATCAAAGGGTTAATGAGTTAACTTTACTAGTTGCATATGTGCTAAAAATAACAAAGTATTCACAATAATAAAAAAAGAAAAGAAATGCTAGCTACAGGTTGTGATGCAGAAGATTTCTTCAGTTTAAACAAACAAAAGAGAAGCAAGTTGATTCAGGATTACACAAACATAATTTATAACAGTGCCATCATCGTTGAGCAAGTCAAAAAAAAAAAACTTAAAACAACTGCAACTAGCATTTCTTGATTTAGTAAGAACTTATTCAAACAATTATCCTGATCCTGAGAATTAGAGATGTGTGCACGTATGTAGTGCATACAAGTCTCAGATAGAATGTCCAAACTGAAAGATTTAACTTGACAAGTTAAAACCTCATTTAACCACGCTAGTCACAGAGACGGTAAAAAACTCACTCAGGTCAATACACATATTGAGATCACAGCTAAAACCTTATGTTTCCTGTATAACCAATCAGCTAGAAAGCAACAAGCAAAGATGCAGAACAATAAAACGATATATAGCAAAGTAACTAACCCACAACAATAAGAACATCTAAATGATGACATGGGCAGTGATATGTTATTGCTAATTCAAAAGGAAAGAACTATTCTTAGCTTCTCTTTGATACTGTCTTCCATGTAAAGGTCAACTCAGGGTTTCCTTGATCAGTTTAAATCAAAATCTAATGGTAACGAAAGTGCAGAAGAATCTAATAAGTTTAACAAGCTTAGGCACGCGAGAGAGAAAACCAATGGTGCTTAAGATAAGGTCACTGAGTTTGTGGATACTAATATGCGTCCAGGTGTTTTCTTTGGTGTTAGCTCAAGACGGTAATCAGTTTGTGCACTATAACTTCAGTAAAGCAGACCTGCATCGTGATGGCATGGCAACTATCGATGACGGCCGATTGCATCTTACAAATAACACAAATAAGAGCACCGGCCATGCTTTCCACAAGATTCCAATGAACTTCACAAGGTCATCTCCCAGTTCACTTTCTTTTTCAACAGAATTTGTCTTTGCGATGTTTCCTTTGCAAGGCGACGGCCAGGGGCTAGCTTTTGTGGTATCTCCTTCAATGGACCTCAGGTATAGTGGCGCTGCAACATCATACTTAGGGCTTTTCAATAGGACAAATGATAATAAAACTGAAAACCATATCTTGGCTGTAGAGCTTGACACCAATCCAAGCTCTGAAGCGATTGAAGATAGCTATAACCATGTTGGGATTGATGTTAACAGTATAGTCTCGGTGGAATCTGCGGATGCTAGTTACTTTAATGATACATCCAGGAAGAACATAAGCTTGCCTCTTGCTAGTGGAACGAGTATTCTGGTCTGGATTGATTATGATGGTTTAGAAAGGTTACTAAATGTGACGTTAGCTCCAGTTCCAACAAAGCCAACTTCACCTCTCTTGTCAAGTTCCATCAAACCAAGTGTGCCTCTCTTGTCAAAATCCATCAATGTTTCAGAAATATTCAATGAAACCATGTTTGTAGGCTTCTCTGGATCAACAGGCACAGTCAAAAGTGACCAATATATCCTTGCATGGAGTTTCAAGAAAGGTGGAAAAGCAGAAAGCCTTGACATTTCAAAGGTTTTGGATCCCCCAAATCCACCTCCACCACCACCATCATCTCCGCCGCCACCTACTCTGCCACCAACCTCTCCACCAAAGTCAAGGTCTAAAGGCTCTAGCCTTGCTTTAATTCTAGGCACTACTATAGCAGGAACTTTGCTAATAGTACTAGGAGGAGTTTTGTATCTTCTTTACAAGAAGAAGAAGTATGCTGAGGTTCTTGAACAATGGGAAAAGGAATATAGTCCCCAGAGGTACTCCTTCAGGAACCTATACAAAGCAACCAAGGGTTTTAAGGAGAATCAACTACTTGGAGCAGGAGGTTTTGGAAAAGTTTATAAGGGAATACTTCCCTCCGGTACACAAATCGCTGTTAAGAGAGTCTACCATGATGCAGAGCAAGGGATGAAACAGTATGTCGCGGAGATCGCTAGTATGGGAAGACTAAGGCACAAGAACTTGGTTCAGCTCCTTGGCTACTGCAGAAGGAAAGGTGAACTGCTTTTGGTTTACGAGTACATGCCCAACGGAAGCCTAGATAACTACTTGTTCAACAACCAAAACCTCACTTGGTCTCAGAGATTGAACATAATCAAGGGAGTAGCATCTGCGCTTTTGTATCTTCATGAAGACTGGGAACAAGTTGTGCTACACAGAGATATCAAAGCTAGCAACATTCTTTTAGATGCTGATCTTAATGGACGGTTGGGAGATTTTGGGTTTGCAAGGTTCCATGATCGCGGCGAGAATCTAGAAGCTACACGTGTGGTTGGAACCATAGGCTACATGGCTCCAGAGCTAACTGCAATGGGTGTGACCACTACCTGGACTGATGTATATGCCTTTGGAGCTTTTATTCTCGAGGTGGTTTGCGGAAGAAGGCCAGTAGACCCTGAGAGACCCCCTGAGCAAATGATTCTACTCAAGTGGGTTGCTATTTGTGGAAGCAGAGATAGTTTAATGGTTACTGTTGATAGTAAACTTGAAGGAAACTTTAAAGCTGAAGAGGTCAAGATGCTTTTGAAGCTAGGCATGCTCTGTTCTCAGAGCAACCCAGAGAATAGACCAAGTATGAGACTTATAGTACAATATCTCGAAGGAAATGTCACTGTTCCGAGCATATCATATGATACATCTGGATTTGGTATGCCAAATATAAGCAATGAAACGGTAACACAACAGCCTGGAACCTCCTCATTAGCTAACTTCTCTTTTGAAGATGTTACAGTCCTATATGGTGGTCGTTGAAGCCTGCAAGCAAACTTTTATTCTGCTACAATGTTGTGTCTCCTAAGTGAATGATTGTATTGTGATTGGTTGTTGAATTTACAATAACATACATGTTTTTTTTTTTTTTGCAACATTTTCACTTCAAGATTTTAGATTCAATCTCTTCCAGACTAAGACCCTTGGTCTCAGGAACTACTAGAACAACAAACAAGAGTGATACCAATGCTATGGCTCCAAAGAGAAGGAAGAGATTCTCTGCTCCAAGATATTCCTGCAAAGGTGGCACCGGAGCCAGAAGTTACTAATAAACTTTCAAGGGAGATTTAACCAGAGCGAGCATAAGGGTTATACCTTTAAGGGTGAAAACGCAAAGGTCACAATGGCATTGGATCCAAAGTTTGTAAGAACTGCAAGACTGATCCCCCTCCCTCTTGTGCGAAGTGGGAATATCTCTGACACCATTAGCCAACTGATTGGTCCAAATGAGATCTGGTTCCCAAGAACAAAACAGTTAGATCAGGAAGATATGACTATTAAGAGACGTAAGCTGAGTTTTCTCTTCTTGTTTCTATACGATCTAGACAAGAGCTAGAATGCAAACCTGGTAGCAACCAACATAGAGAAGCAGTGCACCAACTGCTACAAGAGGAAAACCACCGAGAAACTTGTAGTATGCTGACAGTAGAAACAAAGAAATCGCCTGGAATGTTTTGGAACATACAAAAGAAAAAAGAGTAAGCCAATGTATCAATATGAAACTTAAGGAACAAAAGAGTTAACTCATACAATGCCACTGACGCCTCCAATCAGTAAGGGACGTCTTCCAAGATCATCAACTTTAGCAACAGCCACCCATGTCATCAGTAACTGCAGAGGACGTACGTTATCAATTATATAGCATACACAGATACTTAAATAACAAAAGAAATGAGCACCTTGAAGACACCAATGATAACAGAGACTCTAGTTGCATCAGCAGCAGCAGAGAATCCAGCAGTCTGAAGAATCGAACCCGCGTAGTAAAGAACACTCGGCTGTCCAGTTATCTATCAAGTTCGATGCAGAGTATTAAGTTAAATCTCACATTCATCCAAAGACCAACCAACAAACGAAGAAGTATCAATCACCTGCTGAAAAAGAACTAAACCACCACCAATAGTCAGAGCTTTCAAGTTAGGCCCTTGGAACACTTCCAAGAAGTTCCCCCCAGACTTCTCCTCATCTTCATAAGCCGTTTTCACAGATAACAACGCATCATCCACCAGCTTCTCCGACAGTTTATCACCGGGAGGTCTGCCACGTAGTTTGCTGAGTGCAACCATGGCTTTGTCTTTGTATTCTTGTAGAGCGCCTTTGCCTTGAACAGCTCTAAGAAGCAGCCAGCGAGGAGACGGAGGGAGGCTCCACATGCCTAGTCCCATGAGCAAAGCAACAGGGGTACCGAATCCGTACATGTATCTCCACCCTCCGACCACATCAATCTCAAAGCTTCCAACAGAAAAACCCAGCTGCGCAGAAAGTGGGATTAGAAAGAGTCCAAATGAAATTACATAGAAAAAGGAAGAGATGGGATGTGTACCAGGATGCCTAATACGATGAAGAGTTCTTTGAGAGATATAAGAGTTCCACGGATTTGAGATGGGCATGTCTCAGCTATATAGAGTGGAGCCCCATGCATTGCCTATCAAAGGAAACCAGTTTACTGTAAGCAATCAACAAGGAAACAAGACAAGGTTGCAGAGCTCACCAAACCAATACCCAAGCCGTAGAGAAGCCTTCCAAGTAAGAGAACATTAAGATCAGGGGCGCAGCCAGTGATCAGAGACCCAAGGAGATAGAGACCAGCAGCTATAATGAGTTCCCGTCTTCTTCCTTCATAAGAAAATGGTAAGAAGAAACAGAATCAGAGACTTGGAACCAGTTAGAAAGAAGGAGAAATCAATAAAAATAAAAGAGTTACCAAGGAAATCAGCAATGCCATAGACAAGAGTTGAGCCAAGAAGGGCTCCATATAAGGATCCGCTAACCTACACAACAAGATGCAAAAACAGACTGTAACTTTCTGCTAAAAATCCATACATCTCTAGATAATAGCATTACCACAAGTCCCAGCTGAACAGGTGACAAGTTAAACCATGTAGTTCCACTGAGCGCAGCTGACTGTTTCAACACCATAATAACGATGTTAGGCTTTGTAACTAATAGGTAACAAATAAAAGCAGATAATTTAAATTAAAACCTGAAGTGAGAGAGTAGCACCGGAGGTTGCTCCAATATCATACCCGAACAATAGCCCTCCCAGAGCCGGGAATATAAACCTAAGATTCAAGCAAAATGACTGTTAAAATCAAGTGTTGAGCCTAAAGCTCAGTCTAGCTATTTATGATACATAAGCCATTGCTCACAGATTAAGATCATTACACAGACAAACCAAACCTATGTAACTATATAGCTGATGGGATTAAGAACTAAACAGTTAATTTCCTAAAAGGATATAAATAGTTACGGGAGTATCACAGAAGACCAAGAAAATGACTCAGGTGCATCAGAAGCAAGCGAATCAGCTACTTCTCCACTGTCGGCAAACTCTCCTCCAGTCCCAACTTTGACCTACCCATGAACCAGAAAACAAGAAAACCAAATCAAACATTTTTGAAAAGCAAACAAAACCCATGAAAGATGGTCCTTACCTGGAATTTTTGTCTGTGTCTAGGGGCTGAACCAAGTTTGGGTACCAATAAAGTTAGTTGTTTGGATCGGAGGTGAGAAGAGTCAGGCCTGGATTTGAAACAGGAGCAGAAGAAGGCACGGGGACTAGAGTTCTTGAACTGGTTCCGTTGTAAGGGTGTGAGGGGGAAATGTGACTGAGTCGAGACAGCGAAAGCCATGATCCGAGTGAGGATTCTCCCGCTAACTTTGTACGCTTATCGCTCATCCCCTTGAATCTTCATTTTGTTTTTATTTTCAATTTAAAAATAAAATAAAATTGTGTGGTTGTAGAGTATCTTTCTTTTCCAGATACATACTAAGGACAAAACTGTAAATTAGTATTAGTAGGGCTTTTCTTTAATATAAACCCTCTTTTTTTGTCTTCTCCGCTATTCTTCTTAAACCTCTGTAAAGCTCGTGGAGCAGAGTACGTAAGCCAATCAACCACCATTGCTACTTTTTCATATTCAGCTTCTTCCTCGTTCTATATCTGTTAGAAGATGATTACTTTCTAGCAGAAGTTTCCAACTTTGGTAAGCTTTTGTCGATTGGGATTAAGATGAATCATGAGCTCTGGTTGCCTCTTCTAACATTTTTTTGGAGCACAATCCTTGTTGATTGAATGATGCATACCTAACTTGGCTATATCTATCTGTTAAAAGGGGTATGAGCTTGGAAGGTAACTAGCTCACATTCCGTGTGTGTGTGGGACTGTGAAGTGGCGAGAGCTTTTTGAACTCGATACTGGACACTTCCGTTGATGCTGGTATTTCCATAAACGGTCTCAACTGATTGGTGTTGGTAACCGCTGGGGAATTGAAGAAGGAGACGCGTCAACAAGTGACCGACCACTTGCTTGCAAGAACCTGGACAATTTTTGGATTGGAATCATCACATCTTAGTCGGTTGTTTTCTCAGGCTCTTTGTTTCGTGTAATATGAAACAGGTACATAATAGAAAGAAAGATTCTACATGAAGATACTTCAAAACAAGAAGAGCACTAGTGCTGCGTTAGGACCAATGGATTCAAATTCGCAAATTCCATTATTTATTAACTCAACAAAGCCAAAACAATCTTATATACATTAAGAGTTTGCATTTATTTAGTAGAGAGTCTAGCGAGAAAGAGACAGATAGCCTTCACATAACGCTTCTCTTAGAAGGTAAAATCTCCTTTGGTCTGCCAAAAAAATAAAATAAGAAGATATGTGAGTCAAGTGAAATGTTAAATCCTCCATTGTCAAGAAGTCGGTCCGACCTCAGAGAAAAGAATGTTCTTTTCGTTGATTTGCATAACCCCAGCTTTGAGCTTGCACTCCCACTTGTTCTTGCGCTTCTTCACCTACGGAAGTTTGCATCTAGTTGAATAAAATGGGTTTTATAACTCCATCATTGTTATGAATATGCAGCAACGAAGAAATAAATCTTACATAATCAAACTGACACATGATCAAATGCGGAATGTCCTCATCATCATTGATATCATCTTCCTCATAATCATCATCCTCGTTCAAACTTTCATCATCATCATCTACATCATCGTTCAGTTCACAAAAGTAAACAAGGGTAACACTTTCTCCACAAACAAACCCATACATCTGAAACTTTACCATGAGGAGCAAAAGCGCTTGGCTTTATATCATCACTAGCACCATCTTGCTGAGGAATGTGAAATCCTTCACTCTCATCTTTTATCGACAACCCAAGCTCCTGAAAACGCGTTTTCAATAATCCAGTGACTCAAAAACAAGAACAAGAGAACCATACCGTGGATGGAAACTGAGCATCAGTGTCAATCCCACTCTGATTCTGAGCATATCCATGCAAAGGATTTGGATCTTGAATCTGCATCAAAGGTGTGGTGGTAGGAAACGAAGGAGAAGATGTATCTATGGTTCCTCTTATGACTCCGGCTTGTATCATCTTCCTTCTCCAAGTCTATACACACACATTTTACAATCAGTTTCAAAACCCTAACTTATACCTTAAGAAAAGCCAAGCAAAACTTAACGGCGAAGCAATTTAAGCGAATCCGAGGATTATATGTAAAGACAAATCAAGATCGATCAGTTGACCTAAATGGATATCAAACAATGAGAGTTTGTCAACTAACTGCATGAAGCTCGGTAAGAACAGACTCATCGAGTTCTCCACTGAAGACGAGGTCGTTTCGAGACTTGCTGATAACATCGTTGCTGATTCTAATGTAGGCGTCGCTTGTATTGCTCGCGTCCATTCCGAAACAGTCGACTCTGAAGAATGCTCTGTGGTGGAGACGAAGAAGAAGAAGAAGAAAAAGGAAAGCGAAACGATTAAAAGTCTTGAGGGTATATATAGGTTGCGGCCGCATCACACGCGTATTTATAGTCACGATAATAAGCTGTGTAGAGTCGGTGGTTAATCTTCCGAGCCGATTATCTGAAGCATCTGGGCTTTTTAAAGCCCATTTTCACCAAGTCAATAGCCCTTTTGTCATCCAAAAATCTTACGGTATAAACGGTGGTGACCCGGAGAACGGCGAATAATAATGCATTCCCTAACGTTCATAAAAAATATCATCATTCACAAGGAATACATTTTTCTTTTTATTCTCTACTATTTTTTTTTTATAGAGAAACAAAGAACAAAAATATTCCTTATTAAATTTGAGAAGGGACAAATCATTCATTTTTATTCCTGTAATTTTATTCATTTACGTTCTTTTTCTATTCGTTTCTCTTGTTTCCAGAATGTTCACCAATCCAACTAATCTTTGCACTCAACTCTTTTAATTACTCAAGTGTAGTCTTTTACATGTTTTTTTGTTAAACAGTTTCGATCTGGTGATTTTTTTTGTTCTTTAATTTGAAAAATATTGGATCATTCCATTTATTTCTTACGTTACTGAGCTTCAATACTTATCATATGTGTGTACAGTATGATATATTGTATTTAGTAGATCATATGGTAAATTCATAATTGTGTATATTTTTAACTATTCTAGTCTATACTATTAAAATAGAATCCATAATTGTTATAAATCATTAAGTGGATGAACCATAACCAATGACCAAGCCAAGGCCTAAACCGTGGCCAAAGGAGGAGAGAGAGAGGTGGTCGTCTGAGGAGAGAGAGAGGCGGTCGTCTGAGGAGAGAGAGTCGGCTCTTGGCCGACTTTAGTCTTAGGACGTTTTCCTTTTCTATGTTTTAGATCTTTTTCTATTTCATGTTGTATTAGGTTTTGGATAATTTCATTTTTCCTATACTTTGTAATTCCTATAGAAGGAACCTCTATTGTTCATTAATAATACACAGACAATTCCCCATTCTTTTACAACACGTTATCATCACGATAGTTTCTAGATCCCTGAGACAAAATCGAAACCTCTCAACCCTAAAAGCCAAAACCGGCGACCACACCTGAAACCCTAGACACGTTCTTAGTTCATACAAGAACTCAGAAGATCCCTCTTGAATCCTAAAGGCCTTGAAACCTTTAATTAAAACCGGCAGCCTTAGTTTTAAATTGAAACCCTAAATTCATAAATCAAATTGCTAAGGTTGTTTGCATTACATATGAATCTGAATTGAATTGCATTCGTATTGTTTAAGGAAATCGACCAGCATGTAGAAACATACGAATTCGAATCTAATTGCATTGAAAATCATATGGCCGTGTGGCCTTAATCTCTCTGGCACATGTAGAATCATATATTAGGATTGTTCGCACCATGGTCAATTAGTTTTACACGTCCGATCCTATTGCTTGACTACATGGCCGTGCGGCTTGATTGTTCGCTCCATGGTCGATTAGATTGATTGTTTTTCATAGATGCGTAAGACAAGTTTGTGGCCGAGCTTGTTAATATACCATGCGGCCACATGATCACATTGTGAACCTAAATTGAAATGATAATGCGATTCAGATGTCGAAAATCTCAAATAGAGACTACGCAGCCCTTAATCTCTCCGGAGATAAATACTTGCAGTGGGCGCTAGATACAAAGATCAACTTAACGTCAAAAGGACTTGGTGATACAATCATCAAGGGCAACAATGAGACCGATAAGAATCGATACATGGCTATAAGTATTATACGCCATCACCTCATTGAAGGTCTAAAAGATCAGTACATTACGATGTAAAATCCACTAGAGCTTTGGGATGCTTTACATCAAAGATATGATCACCAGAAAACGGTGTTACTCCCAAAGGCTAGAAATGACTGGAAGAATCTAAGATTCATGGATTATAAGTCAGTGGATGAGTATAATTCTGTCTTGTTTAAGACGGTCTCGATGCTGAGACTTTGTGGTGAAGTAGTAACCGAAGAAGAGTTACTTGAGAAAACATTCTCTACGTTTCATTCCTCAAACATAATCCTGCAGCAGCAGTACCGAATGAAAGGCTTTGCCACATACATTGATCTGATCTCGTGCCTGCTACTGGCCGAGGCAAACAATGAGCTCCTGATGAAGAACAGTGAAGCTAGACCTGTTGGAACAGCCCCATTACCAGAGGCCAATGAAGTTGAAAAGAAAAATCCCAACGAGTGCAATTACATCCAGAATGATAAGAGATCACATGGCAAAGGCCGTGGTGGATATAGAACTGTGACAATTACTCGAACGGCCGAGATAGATACTTGGCCGGCCGGAAAGGAAACCACAATAACCGTGGTCGTGGTTCCAATCCCGGCCGTGGCCGAGGTGGTTATGGACGAGGTCGAGGCGGTATATCCAAACCGTCTTACTCGACCAAATCCATTTGTCACAGATGTGGGATGAGCAACCATTGGGCCAAGAATTGTAGAACTCCTAAGCACTTATGTGAGCTCTACCAGGAAAGTATTAAGGACAAGAACCCGGAGGCTCATATGGTCCATGATTCCGGATATGAGGTTGATAGAGAATCTGATGTTGCAAATGACGACCTGATGGATTTTGAGACTTATGATTGTCTCAAAGACTAAAATTTTTGATACGACTTGTTTTATTACTTTATGATTGTTTTATGATTGTTTTGGTGTTTTTAATTTTGGTGTTCTGCAACTTTAATAAATGAAAGTTTTGAAGTCTCTGAGAAATGAAATCTTATTTATAGAAATGAATGATGAGATGAGCATACTCGTGGTGGATAGTGGCACAAGTCATACAATACTTAGAGACAAAAGATATTTCTTAAATCTCACAATGCAAAGTGCAAACGTACACACCATTGCAGGTGTAGCCGGCCTGATTGAAGGTCACGGCCAGGCTTATGTATTGATGCCTAAGAGCACTCATCCAGAGATCAAAAATGCCTTGTATTCCCCAAGCTCTAAAAGGAGCCAACTGAGTTTCAAAGACATAAGATTGAACGGTTTCCATCTTGAAACATGGGAAGAAGGAAATAAAGAATTCCTTAACATAATTTCGATCACCAAAGGCTATAAAAGGATCCTAGAAACCTTACCTGCAATGTCTACTGGCCTATACTATGCAAAGGTCAGTATGATCGAGGCTAATGCCTGCGACAATTTCACCTTATGGCATAACCGGCTTGGCCATCCCGGTACTAACATGATGCGAAAGTTGATGATAAACTCACAAGGGCACACGTTCAAAGGAGTTGTCCCAAACAATCTCACATGTGCAGCATGTGCACAAGAGAAACTCATAACCAGGCCATCACCAGCCAAAGTTAATAAAGAGATCATAAATTTTCTGGAAAGGATTCAGGGAGACATATGTGGACCAATACACCCACCTAGTGGGACGTTTCGGTATTTCATGGTCCTGATTGATGCATCGACCAGATGGTTGCATGTCTGCCTACTGTCCACACAGAACTTGGAATTTGCACGCCTGCTTGCTCAGATAATAAGACTGAGAGCACACTTTCCAGACTTTCATTTAAAGACTATACGTCTAGACAATGCTAGTGAATTTACGTCCCAGACGTTTAATGACTATTGTATGTCCATGGGGGTAAGTCTAGAACACTCCATGGCACATGTACTTACACAAAACGGCTTGGCCGAATCATTCATTAAATGTATCCAGCTGATAGCCAGACCATTGCTCATGCGGTCTCAGCTCCCGGTATCAGCGTGGGGACATGCCATATTACATGCAGCAGAACTGATTCGCATCAGGCCATCTAGTGAGCATAGATATTCGCCAACCCAGTTACTCACGGGTCATGAGCCAGACGTGTCCCACATCAAAACATTTGGATGTGCCGTCTACGTTCCAATTGCTTCACCACAAAGAACTAAAATGGGACCACAAAGGAGGATGGGAATATACGTAGGATATGACTCCCCAAGCATTATAAAGTATCTTGAGCCAACAACCGGTGATTTGTTTAAGGCCAGATACGCATACTCACAGTTTGATGAGTCCACATACCCGACCTTAGGGGGAGATAACGGCCGGTTGAGGAAAGAAATCGAATGGTCTCGACCATCAATATCTTGGCAAGATCCTCGGACTAAAGAATGTGATATGGAAGTCCAAAAGATTATACATCTTCAAAAGCTAGCTAATCAACTGCCAGATTCATTTGCTGACCCAAATCGAGTGACAAAATCGTATATCCCGGCTTGTAATGCACCAATACGAATAGATGTCCAGAAGGGACAAGGTCAAGTGGCTACAGAGTCTAAACAACGTCTCAAACGTGGTAGACCTATTGGTTCCAAAGATAAACAGCCTCGGAAGTCCAAGAGAGGTGCTGGATCCGAGAGCATCAAGGAAACCGTCCAGAACATTCATGAACTGGCCGAGCCGACCCAGACGGTCGAGCCAAGTGAGTCGGCCATGCCAAATGATCCGACCGTTCCAAATGATGGGGTTCGGGACGCCGAACTTCATGGGACACAAGGGACGGACAATCAAGAGATCTCTATAAACCATATAATGTCTGGAACGAAATGGAATAGAAATGATATCGACGTCGATGATATTTTTGCTTATAAAGTAGCACTTGAGATCATGAAAAAAGATGAGGATCTAGAACCCACGTCCATATATGAATGCATGCAAAGATCAGATTGGATCAAATGGAAAGAAGCTATAAACGTGGAGTTAGAATCATTAAAGAAAAGAGGCGTTTTTGTCCCTATAACCGTGACACCTAGAGATGTCAAACCAGTGGGATACAAATGGGTCTTTATGAGAAAGAGAAATGAGAAAGGAGAAGTAGTGAGATACAAAGCACGGCTTGTAGCACAAGGATTCTCACAGAGACCAGGAATAGATTATGAGGAAACTTATTCCCATGTGGTGGACGCAACTACATTACGATACTTGATCAGTCTGGCCGTGAAAGACAAGCTTGATCTGCGCCTAATGGATGTAGTAACTGCGTATCTGTACGGTCCACTGGATAATGAAATTCATATGAGAGTTCCAGAGGGTATTGAGCTCAAAGATAAGAAAGGTTCTCGAGAACAGCATTGCATTAAGCTGAATAAAGCCTTGTACGGTTTGAAACAATCAGGTCGAATGTGGTACAACAGATTATCAGAGTACCTAATGAAAGAAAGTTATAAGAACGATCCAATAAGTCCATGTATTTTTATAAAGAGATTTGACATCAAGGGCTTCGTGATTATGTCTGTCTATGTGGACGACCTGAATGTGATTGGAACCCCTGGAGAGATTTCCCAAACGGTCGAATGTTTAAAGAAAGAATTCGAAATGAAAGACTTAGGGAAAACTAAGTTCTGTTTGGGACTGCAATTTGAGTATGTAGACAAAGGAATCCTTGTGCATCAAAGGACATATACAGAAAAGATACTCAAGCAGTTCAATATGGACAAGGCTCATTCCTTGTCGAGTCCTATGGTCGTGAGGTCCTTAGACCTTGAGAAGGACCCATTCAGACCGAAGAAGCCAAACGAGGATATGCTCGGGCCGGAAATGCCTTACCTAAGTGCCATTGGAGCCTTAATGTATTTGGCTAGCCATATAAGACCAGACATTAGTTTTGCCGTGAGTTTACTGTCTAGATTCAGTTCATGTCCAACACTTAGGCACTGGAACGGAATAAAACATCAGTTCAGATATCTGCAAGGAACAACCGACCTCGGTTTGTTCTACAAGAGCCGACCAGGTGATAGCTTGGCCGGGTATGCAGATGCTGGGTACTTATCTGACCCACACAATGCTAGATCTCAGACAGGTTATGTGTTTATACACAGTGGGGCTGCAGTAAGTTGGCGGTCCACAAAACAAACCTTAGTGGCAACATCATCTAATCATGCCGAGATCATAGCCATGTACGAAGCAAGCCGAGAGCTTGTGTGGTTGAGGAACATGACCGGCCATATCCTAAGGGAGAGTGGTCTGGCCGTGGGAAAATAAAGGGAAGAACCAACGATCATCTATGAGGACAATGCAGCCTGTATAGCTCAGCTCAAAGATGGATACGTTAAGGGAGATAGAACGAAACACATCTTGCCTAAGTTCTTCTTCACCCACGACCTGCAGAAAGCTAAAGAAGTTGAAGTGGTTCAGGTTCGGTCCAGTGACAATTCGGCCGACCTGTTCACCAAGTCTCTGCCAACCTCAACGTTCAGGAAGCTGGTTCATCAGATAGGAATGCGCCAGCTGAAGGATCTTCAGTGATGCCTTCATCAGGGGGAGTGTCATGTGTTGTACTCTTTTTCCTGTCTACGGTTTCCATTTTTCCCACCTTGGGTTTTTGGTTTTCCTAGAGAGGTTTTAATGAGGCAACGTCGTGCATGATACAAACCCATATGGTTGTGGCATCCAAGGGGGAGTGTTATAAATCATTAAATGGATGGGCCATAACCAATGACCAAGACAAGGCCCAAACCGTGGCCAAAAGAGGAGAGAGAAAACGTTGTGCATGATACAAACCCATATGGTTATGGCATCCAAGGGGGAGTGTTATAAATCATTAAGTGGATGGGCCATAACCAATGACCAAGACAAGGCCCAAACCGTGGCCGAAGGAGGAGAGAGAGAGGCGGTCGTCCGAGGAGAGAGAGTCGGCACTGCCTTTAGGACGTTTTCCTTTTCTATGTTTTAGATATTTTCTTATTTCATGTTGTATTAGGTTTTAGATAATTTCTTTTTTCCTATACTTTGTAATTCCTATATAAAGAACATATATTGTTCATTAATAATACACAGACAATTCCCCATTCTTTTACATCAATAATAGAATTCTGCAATTGATTTTTAGAATTATTTACAAGAAAATGGCACTGCCTTTTTGGATTTTTTATAATTAATTCGCTTACCATAATTATAGCCAATCATAAATCACGTTTTTTTTCTTCTCAATTATAGCCAAACAGTATTAACCAATCATAAATCACGTTTTTATCTTCTCAATTATAGCCAAACAATATTTAATAACTTTCTAACTTCTCAAGTTTTTAAAGTAAATTCGCCGGCCATAATCAATTCTATTAAAACAAGATCATGTTATGTCCAACTATATATTCCATTTCTTTAAAGAGCCTCTTATTATTTTCTTTATATAATTATATCTAATTTTATTTAAACAATAACCACTACATTAGGGCGATTATCAACAAGTAAAAAAAAACTAATCCTACCTTAATATACGTTCTATAACAATAACACTAAATTTTTCTATAAATACACATTAGCCACTACGTTAGGATAATCCTACGTTATATAACTATATATAAATTAAATTTCTTTAATATATAAGAGAAAAATTACATATTTATAGAAACACAAAAAAAAATTACAAACCAACATTATAACCGCGAATCAAGATCTAGAACATAAATATATGATTACAAAGAAACGAGTATACAAGCGTATTGATTACAAAGAATCGAACGTATGTCGAATCAACTTTTAAAATTGTTATCTTATATATATAAAGTAGAGTTGTGCTCTACGCACAGCCCTCCACGTCAGCAAGGAGGAAGGGGCGTTTTGTGCCACGTGTCAAGCATTATTCAATCTTCCTATTTTGTTCTCGCGGTCGAATTGAGTTACATATGGGCTTTTAGTTTATTTGGCCCTTTTTATATCATTATTAGGTCCCAGGTTACATAGAGTTCTTTGGAACAAAGAAACTGCATCTATTATTGCCGTGTCCGTTCGGTTCTCATCTTTCCGATCTACTTCTCTGTAACGGGTTCAGTTTTGGTTGACCTCCTCCATTAATTCAAGCACTAAACTGCACTCCACCTCTCCTCCCATTCAGCCTCATTTACGCAGCCTTATCATCGTCTAAGGTAACGACTGAAAGCTTGACCTATATATGTGTCTCTTGGATGCGATGAACATCTTCACTTCTAAGATATCAGAAAGATCAAACAATGTTAACCATCACTTCCGACTACAGCGACTTCTATTCTTGTCGTCATTAACTACAATTTAATTTCACTTTCACAGGGATGTCAATGTTTATGTTAGTTTGTTGCCAGTTTTTTCTTCGCTTATGTGGTCTTTAGAATTTACCTGGTATTGATATTTAATAACTTTCTCTGTTTCTCCCAGCTTACTCATTTTCTGATGCATTCTAAGGAAGTTTGATTGATTTTTTCTTAGGGATGGAGCTATGTTGGAGGTAGACTACTTTCTGCGGTTATTACATACGATGAGAACGGATGGTATGTGGGTGAAGCCACCAGAGGTTTGCATTTCAAAGTCTATTCCTTTGTTAATTTAGACAATACAAACAAAAGTAACCCACAAGTTTACTCACTACAAAGTTACCACCAGTTTCCACAGTTTTTGTCATTTGTGAATCCTTGAAGTGGATATTTCTGATCCTTATACTTTCTAAGAGATGTAAAAGTTGTGGAAGTAACTGTGAATGCAAAGCAAAATCTATTTAAACACACAAGGATGTGAACTATATCGACTAGACGTCAAGTGTTTAAGGATAGTCTGCGAGGAGGAGTACTAATTGCTCAAAACATAGATGTTTCTTTGGATAATTTCCCTTATTTTCTAAGGTCTGGTTGCTATATATTATACTAAATTCTACTATTTGATGGTTTGATGAATTATAGTCAAAACAAATTCTTGCAGTGCTACTACGAAGAATGTTCTAAAAGCATGGATGTCTGTCCATATGAAGGGTGGAAGCAAGTTCACAAAGGATGTTTTAAATCTGATTGAATCTGATGCTATGTTGCTAGAATTGTTTGACCGTTAAATTGATAGATTTATTTTCTCATCCTGCTTGGTTAATTGTTCATATGATTTAAAATTGTTTAAACCGACCAGCCTGTTAAAACATTGATTGAATCTGATAGGTTGCTAGCTTGCTTTGCTTATATAATCAGATAGGTTGATAGATTGATTGAGGTTTACTTGTTTAAAATCTGAATGATATGATTGCATGATTCTTGAGGTTTAATATCATCTGCTTGGATTGATAGTTTTGTAATCTGATCTGTTTTAAATAGAAACCCTAAATAATCCGTATTATAGGTTATATTGATCTGATTTAGATATCTTTGAGAATTGAGAATCCATTTGCTAGGTTGATAGATTCATGATAAAATCTAATGTCCTGAGGTTTAAGATTGTATGCTAAGTTCGATTAAATTGATTGATCTGATTATATGTTTTTGAGGTTTGATAAATTCGGATACTAGATAAATTATTTACACTTGGTTTATGCTAAATACCAATCAGCCTTGAAACTGATTCATTGAAATTCATGCTTGAAATCTATATTCTAGTATTGCTAAAATCAGGCTTGAAACTGATTCATTGAAATTCATGCTTGAAATCTATATTCTAGTATTGCTAAAATCAGTCTTGAAACTGATTGAGTGATTAATAAATCTTTTTACTAGTCTTGCTAAAATCCAATGATTGTTAAACCCTAATTGTATGATTAATTGAATCTGTTTTTGCTAGTCTTGATAAACCATAATATTATGAGCACATAGAAATAGTATTGCTGAGACTTGCTATAAATTGATTGATTGATTAAATGCCTTTAAGATTGATAGTCTCATTGTCCTCACAAGATTGAAATCCGAATTGATTGTTTTTAAGAGTAAAGCCGCATGAAAATTATACCTAAATATTGAGTGATATATGATTTGAGATGTCAAAAATCAACCTAGATTTTCATGCCCTAAATCTCTCTGGAGATAATTATTTACGGTGGACATTGGATACAAAGATTATCCTAAAGTCAAAAAGTCAAAAGACTTGGTGAATGTATCATAGAAGACAATAATGCCAATGAGAAAAATTGATACAAGACAATATTAATTATTAGCCATCATCTTATTAAGAGTCTCAAAGATCAGTATCTGAATATAGAGAATCCTCTAGACCTTTGGACAGAGTTAAAAATCGAGATATGATCACCAAAGAACGGTGTTATTACCAAAGACCCTATTTGATTGGAGGATTCCCAGAATCCAGGACTATAAGTCCGTGGATGAGTCTATTGCTAGCTGGGCAAAATAATGGATTACTGATGAGAAACAGTGAATTGAGACCTCCTGGATTAACCCCATTACCTGATACCAATAAAGCCGCAGAAAAAAGGTAACTACGTCCAGAATGATAGACCACACGGCCATGGTCGTGGAAGGTGGAAAGGACGTGGCCATGGCCACTATAACACATTTGGCCATGGGAATCACTATGGCAGTGGCCGTGGTATATCCTTTAAACCACAAAGCTCGACCAAATCAGTGTGCCATAGATGTGGAATGGGGAGCCATTGGGCTAAGATATGAAGGACTCCCAAAGAGAGTCTGAAAGGGAAGAATCCTGAAACCCACTTCGTCTATAAAGATGGTGAAAATAATTCCGAACATGATCAAGATGATCTTATGGAATATGAGACTTATGATTGCCTAAAAGAATCAAGTTGATAATCTGATTTCGACATCAAACTTGTGTGATTGCTTTGCTTGTATGCTTTCTCTGATTTTTATCTCCTTGAATTTATTTCTATTACATTGTCTTCTTAGATTAAATGAATGAATGATTTTTCTATATGAGTACACTGAAAAACGCCAATATAAGTACTAAAGCAGGTATCACCAGTCTGAAAGAAGACTATGGCTAGGCTAATATATTATTGCCTAAGGGTATGCATCTAGAAATCAGTGATGCCTTATATTCACCCAGCTCTAAGAGCAAGAGCAGCCTATTGAGTTTTAAAGATATAAGAATGAATGGTTTCCATATTGAAACAATGGGCGAAGGAAACAAAGAGTTCCTTTAGATATATGTATAAAATCGCTCAAGGCCATAATAAGTCCTAAAGACTATACCTGCATTCTCTACTGACCTAGACTATGCGTAGATCAGTATGATAGAGGCTAAAAGCCTGCGAAAATATACACTTTATGGCACGACTGGATTGGCCATCCTTGTCCAAACATGATGCAAAAATTGATATTCAAAAGGCACACATTAAAAGATAAGAAGAGCTATCCCAAAGAATCTCACGTGTGTAGCATGTACACAACGGAAACTCATTAGGCCATCACCAGTAAAACGGCTACGAGCCCCTTTTTCATAAATAAAGACTATATGTCTAGATAATACTGGTGAATACATGTCCCAAGCGTTTAAATGATTATGGTATGTCCATGGGGGTAAGTATGGACAATTCTGTGATACATGTCCATACCAAGAACGGCTTTGCCGAAATCTTTTAAAACGCAAATAGCTGATTGATAGACCATAACTTACGAGGTCAAAACTACCATTCACAGCTTGGGCCACACGAAATTTACATGCACCTAAGTTAATACGCATCAGGCCATTTAGTGAGCATAGATATCCCCTATCACAATTATTAACGGGTCAAGAGCCAGACATACCCCATCATAAGACATTTGGATGTGATGTCTATGTACTAATTGCTCCACCACAGAGAACTAAGATGGGACCTCAAAAGGAAGATGGAGATATATGTTGGATATGATTCTCCCACAATAATAAAGCACTTTGAGCCAACTATGGGTGATTATATTTGAGGCCAGGTACACAGATTATTTTAAGACCAGGAGGAGAAAAAAAAAATAAAGCTGGTAAAAGAATGGTAAAAGAAATATAATAGAATCAACCATCAATGTCTTGGCAAGATCTTCGGACTAAAGAATGTGAAATAGACGTCCAAAGATTATACATTTACAAAGCTAGCTAATCAAATGCCAGACACATTTGCTGACCCGAAAAAGAATGACTAAGTCATATATAAACCAGCTTGTAAAGCACCAACGAATTTGATGTCCAAGAAGAGACACAGTCAATTTGCTACAGAGTTTAGACAACGTATGAAACGTGGTAGACCAAATAGGTTCCAAAAGATAAGAATCCTCGGAAACAAAAGAAAGGTGCAGAGAATGATAATCAAAATCCAAATCCGAGGTTACTAAGGAAACCATCCCAGACATGGAGATAAGGCCGGCCGGCTCTAAGGTACAGGTACCAAACAATGTAGCTTGGGACGTCAAGCTGCAAAGTATTAAAGGTCCTGACAATAATGAATTTCAATCGATTATATCATGTCTGGAACATAATGGAACCAATAAGGAATGTCGACATAGGATGATTTATTTGCATACAAGGTAGCACTTGAATTTATGAATATAAGCGAGGATCATGAACCCACGTCAATATAAGAGCGTGCACTCGTAGAAATATTGGATTGAATGGAAACGTGGGGTTAAATAGTTTAAAGAAGAGAGGCGTATTTGGCCATATGATTAAGACGCCATATGATGTTAAGACCAGTGGATATAAATGGGTCTTGTGAGGATTATAAATCGTGAGATATAAAGCTGATGTTGCACAAGGATTCTCACAAAGACCAGTAATAGATTATGAGGAGACATACTCCCATGTGGTGGATGCAACTACTTTTAGATTTCTCATAAGTCTGGCTATATAAGAGAGAAAATTAGACTTGCAGCAAATTGATGTAGTCACTGCATATTTATATGGTCCACTGGATAATGAAAGTACTAGAGGGTATTGAGCTGAAAGAACAGCAAGTTCTCGAGAACAGTATTGATAATCATCAAAGTACATGATCTGAATATCCTAGGAACCTCTGGATACAATTTCCCAAATAGTTGAATATCTCAAGAAAGAGTTTGAGATGAAAGATCTTGGAAAACAAAGTTTTGTTTGAGATTACAGCTTGAGTACATTAACAATGAAATCCTTGTGCATCAAATAGTATATACAGAAAAGTGTACTCAAGATATTTAATATGGACCAGTCTCACTCATTACCTAGTACATGGGCGTGAGATTACTTATTTTGGACATTGGTTCATTCAATCCAAAGGTGGACGATAAAGAAGTCCATTTAGTCCTGAGATGGACGATGCAGAAGTCTTGTTTTCGATACTGATCTGTTTGGTCCATAAGAATGACGACGAAGAAACCTTTGATTTGGTTTATTTTATAGCAACCAGTCCAAAGAGTGGTTATTTGGTTTTGTTGATTTGTTTTCAGACAGGTTATGTTTTACACATGGTGGTACACGCATATCACAGCAACATCATCCAAGATTTCGTGTGTGTGTATTTGAGGTCGATGACTCATTATGTTCGATCATATTGTGGCATGGCTGATGGTAAAGAAGAACCAACTATCATGTTCGAAGACGAAGCATATTCTGCCCAAGATCTTCATCACCCACGGATTGCAGAAAATTGGAGAGGTCCAAGGGACCTTCAGTAATGTCCAAATCAGAGGGAGTAATGTGTGTTGTACTCTTTTTCCTTCACCATGGTTTTGTCCCAATTGGGTTTTTCTGGTAAGATTTTAATGAGACAACATTAAAGCACATTACAAGCTCTGAATGGTTATGGCATCCAAGGGGAGTATTATGAATCAGATTGTGGATGGCTAATAACCAAGAGATTATGATTTGTAATCTTTCCATTTATCTATAACGGTGTAATCTCTTATATAAGGAACCTCTATGTTATGAATAAGATAGACTTTTCCACTACTTTTATAACACATTCTTAACTTCTTGATACCCTATATTTAGATATTTAAAGCCACTTGACAGCCTAAAAAATCCTAAACCACAAAAATATAACTATGAACTACACAAACCTTAAACCCTAACATACATACAAACCCTCAATTGTATAAACATAATGAGTGTGTAATGATTTCAACTTAGGCTTATACAAATAAAAATATAATGTCAGAGGTTACAAATTTTAACTTAGTGTTATATGAAACATACAAATAATTATTAAAAATTTGGAAAATTATAGTGGTATATTATTTATTAATTGTGCTACTAAATTTTATTTAATAATATCGAAAAATGAAACCAATTAATATTCTATCACTTTCAAAACTTCTCAATTATAAATAAATATATATTATAAATTAACATCTGGTTATATATTATTACATTTGTATCTTAATACTTATCATCCTAAACATATTAAACAGCAACTACATATATACCCAAAACACATTCTATATTTTTTCTAATATACATGTTATAAAATATAATATGTTCTAAAATAAAATATTTCAAAAAAAAACAATCTCGCGCTTTCAAAGTGCGGGTCAATATCTAGTTATTAATTAAACCTCAAAATGTTTTTCATTTATCTATAGAAGATACTCGTAGATATTATGTAAATATACACTTTCCATATGAGTAGAGAAGGAAGTCGGTGACTCCGTGTATCTTGTACTACACTTAGGCCTGGGCACGGGTCAACTCCCCGGCATCTTTTAGGTACTTATTGCCGGATTTGGTTTGTTCAAGTAGTTATATTTGTTACATGTATTTGACTTGTTGTGAACAAGTACTCACTGTATCAAGTACTCACAAATTTTTTAAATATTTGTAAATTACTTAGACTTGGTTTATTACTTGATTTTATCTTTTACTTGACTTGATTTGATACTTGATTTTTTCAATTACTTAACCTATTTTACTTGATGACTTGAAGTTAAAACACAGAGTTTTACCTCTACGGCTCTGTATATAAACATCAGATTTCCGTTGGACTAAATCAGTTAGTACTAGCCCAATAGATTAGTAATGTTGGATATTGATATTTAAACGCACAATTCTTTTAGTTTTGATAGACATATGATACATCAAATTTTAATTAAATAATAAACTAGATACCAAATATTTAATAAAATAAATAATATATAACAAGTAAAGGAACAAGTAGAAGATACTAAGTAACAAGCCAAGTAGCTAAAAATAAAAATATATTTGTTACTTGACTTGTACTTATGAGTAATAGAATCCATTTACTTGTTACTCGACTTGATTGTAGCAAGTACTTGTTTTTTCAAACCGAGCTGAGTCAAGTAGCAAGTATAAGCCGGGTATCAAGTAATAGTGTCCAGGCCTAACTACACTATTACTAATTAAGTCATTCAATCATCATTTTATCCTAGTCTATATAGTATCATAGCCTTCAAAAATATAAAACCTAGATCGGCTCACTTTTTCTCCTTTTTTCTTCTGCAAAAACATCTCAATCCTCCTTCCACAACATAAACAATCACCATTGGTGATGCACCAAACTCTGTTCTAAACATCAACATGAGCACTGTAACCAAGTTATCCTCCACAAACTATCTTATCTGGAACATTCAAATCAAGGCTCTGCTATGCGGTTACAATCTGCTCAAGTTCATCGACTCCTCTGATGTTCCACCACCGGAGAAGATCACGGTTGCAAACAGAGAACAAACAAACCCGGCGTTTGATTCATGGACACGTCTTTTGAAGCTTGGACCACCCTTGCTTCCATGTATAGCAAACCAACTCGCGGTCACATCAAACAGCTGAGAAACCAGCTACAACAAAGCGTCAAAGGGTCCAAGTCAGTTGATATCTTGCTAATTTACATTGTCTTATTCATTCACCCATGTGCATTTTGATCATATAGACTAGGATTTAGCCATGTTTAGGTTTCATTTTGCATACATGAGTCTTTATTAGGTATTGGAGTACCACATGAAGTTCTTGGAGACATTTGGATGCATTTGGAGCTCAAAAGAGGTGATCTAGGTGATCATTGGACGAGCAGAGCATGGGAGCGACATCACGGAGCGACGCCATGAGGTCGCTCCAAACTACCTCTCAGAGCGACCTCGCTGGAGCGACCCCGAGAAGTCGCTCGCCATTTCATCCCGGTGGAAGCCGAAAACTGACCCGGAGCGACCTATCAGAGCGACCACTCCAGGTCGCTCCCGAAGCCCAGAGCGACTTGGCCAGAGTGACACCCCGAGGTCGCTCGCATTTCTATCGCGTGACGACAACACAATAGAGCCGGAGCGACCTCTCAGAGCGACCCACTGAGGTCGCTCCCAAAGCCCACAGCGACTTGTCGGAGCGACATGTCGAGGTCGCTCCGCGTCTATTTGTTGGCCGAATTCATGTTTTTTCAAGGGCCTTTTGGTCATTTCATTATGCACGTTTTTACTTTTCAAAATCATATGTTTTAAGTACCTTTGGTAGCCACCATGCAGATTATCTTTGGTTCTTGAGAAAAAACCTTTGGAAAGTTCATCTCTTGAATCATTTTTGTTCATCTAGTTATTGCAATTATGTGTTTCCAATTCATTGTTGTATCCCTCTGAATGATTAATCTGAAATCCAAAATGGGTTTAAGAGGAATCATGAAGAGTAGTGAGTAATCACCATTTGAATTCATTGGTTAGGAAGATTAAGGGTGATTAGGTTAAAGCTAGGATGTTTTAGTGTAGATCATTCCAAAACCTTGCTAGTAGAGTAATCATAATGCATATTCTGAGTTAGCTTCTCAAAAGTTGATCTTTAGGCATTTCCCACCCAAAAAGTGTTTGATGAAATGCCTGAAACAACTCTTCTAAGCTTTTAGCATATTTTGCCAAAGACATTTGTTGTTTGAAGTGCTAAGATAGTCTTAGACCTGTTAGTAATGATTGCTTCCTTATTATTCAACCAAAGACATTTGTTGTTTGAAATGTGTTAGTAAATGAACATTCATCTAGACATAGAGTTTGTTTAGAATCGTGTCTAAGCTTAAGGTTGATAGTTTGATTGTTCGTCTGCCATCTTTAGTTCGAAACTTGATCACCCAAGGTCTAATTCCTATGCCCATGAGTTCTCATTTTCCTTAGTTAAGAAAGTCAACTCATTTACCTCTTTTATTATTCTGAAACTGAATTAGCTTTATTCATTAGCTTAGAAATCATTTGAAATCACTGGTTTCACTTAGATTGAGTGAGTACTTGCATTCTCATTGCTTCGAATTCCCTTAGAATTGGTTCGACAATCATTTATACTACAACATTTGTCTTAAGAGCCTTGAAAACTCCTAACATCATCAGTTGATGAGAATATGCAAATCATCAAAAAAAAATCTGATAGCCTTGCTCTCCTTGGAAATCCTATGGATGCTGAAGATCTCACAGACATCATCCTTGATGGCCTTCCATATGACTTTAAAGCAGTCATCGACTCAGTTCATGCGCGTGACACATCGATCTCCTTTACTTAACTTCATGAAAAGCTGATAAACTGAGACACAGCTCTGCTCCACCTCAAATGTTTCCTGCAACGGCACATTACACTCAGGCTGCTCAAACAAACCATCATCACAACAAACAGAAGAATTGGCGTCCATCCTACAACAACACCAACTATGAGGCCAACCGCACCGGTCAAAACAATTGTGGACCAAAGACCTATCTTGGTCGCTGTCAAGCATGTGGAACACATGACCACACAACAAAGCAGTGTCCACAATTTCGCATTGTTTCTCAGACCAACAATGGAACCCACTCTCACAATACCAGTGGCCTCCACAAGCCTACAATGCGATGATGAGCTCTCCTGAACCACCATCTTGGCTTCTTTACAGCGGTGCATCTCATCACATATGATTTCGCAAACATGTCAATGCTTACACCATATAATGGTGGTGAAGAGTTCAGGTTGGCACCGGTGCTGGTCCAAGTCACACTTACTGGTTTATCTACTCTCCCATCTACTAAACGATCATTTTATCTCAATTATGTTCTTAGAGTTCCACAAATATTAAAGAATCTTGTCTCAGTCAACATATATTGATTTAATGTACTGGATTATAATATCTGTAAGCATTACAATTTATATAATGTTTCCATCATTTTATAATTATGAATTTAAATATAGTTTAAGTAACCAATCAAATTGTATCAATATTTTAGTTACGTTCACAATGTTTATCATTAATCTTTACGGTCAAAAGCCTCCACTAAATCTCTACCGTACCAATCAGCCTTTAGCATTTTGGTTACTAAATGTAAGCGGTTGTCGTACTTTGCCAACCATGTTGGATAATTCCAATTAACTTTAGGAGCAAGTTAACTCATTAAAGTGAAGTTTGATGGGTTAAAGGAAAAAGGAAAGCATATAGAGCTTAGGAATCTTTCCATATTATTATTAGGAAAAGATGTAGCTTCGCCCTTAGGAAAAGATGTAGCTTCTTCCTATATAAAGAGTTCTCATGGAGAGATGTTCCATCAAGAGAAACACATTGAAAGGTTTAGTTTTGAGAGAGTTTCTAAATCTAATAAGAAGAGAAATTTTTATAATCTTTGTGTTTGTGCAACTTTAATTGGTATCAGAGCCAGGTTTCAAAGGTCATTTACAAGAGGAGTTGTAACTTCGATCAAAACATGGGAGACGATTCTCAAGCACGTGATAAAGGTCTTGAGATGAAGAAGGACATACGATGTCCGATGCTAACATCGACCAACTACACCGTATGGTCGATGCGAATGAAAGTGATGCTTCGTTTATACGAAGTTTGGGATACAATTGATCCAGGGAGTAACGATGCAAAGAAGAACAATATGGCGATTGCTCTAATCTTTCAATCAGTCCCGGAGGCGCTAATACTTCAGATTGGAGAACATGATACATCGAAGAAGATTTGGGAAGCTATCAAATCCCGTAACCTAGGTGCTGATCGCGTGAGAGAAGCAAGGTTACAAACTTTGATGTCTGAGTTCGATAAACTGAAGATGACAGACACAGACACGGTGGATGACTACGCAGGAAAACTTTCAGGCTTAGCATCGAGAGCAGCCGCGTTAGGAGAGATAATGGAAGCATCAAAGCTGGTAAAGAAGTTTCTGAAGGGACTTCCAAGAACGAAGTTCATTCACATTGTAGCTACGTTAGAACAAGTGTTGGATCTAAATTCAACGGGATAAACCCAAGATGAAGATCAATCGAAGCTAATGTTTGTAAAGAATGATGCACAAGGTCGTGGAAGCCATAGCAACTCGCGAGGAAGAGGCAGAGGTAGAGGTTATGGTGGAAGAGGACGAGGACGAGGAAGGTCTAATGGTTCTGATGGTCATAACAAAGGAGGAGAAGCTTCGGACAAGACCAAGAAGGACTACTCTAAGGTTAGATGTTGGCGATGCGACAAGATGGGGCACTTCGTGTCACATTGCCCTACACGACCAAGAGAAGAAGCTAACCTAACGAAAACACAAGAAGCAGATGCATTATATATGCATGAAGTAGTATTCCTCAACGAAGAGAGAGTGTTTCCTAAGATGTTTGATGAATGCGATGGAAATACGAGTATATGGTACCTTGACAATGGTGCAAGTAACCATATGACAGGCAAGAGAGAGTTCTTCTCAAACCTAGATGAGAGCATCAAAGGCAAAGTCAAATTCGGTGATGGATCAAACGTCGAGATTGTTGGGAAAGGTTCGATCACGTTCATCGGAAAAACAGGGGAGAGAAGAGCACTCAAAGATATCTACTACATCCCAAGTCTTAAACACAATATCATAAGTCTTGGACAAGCAACCGAGATGGGTTGTGAGGTTAATATGAAAGAAGACTTACTGATGCTGAAAGATCCCCGTGGAAGGCTATTAGTACAAGTCGCAAGGCAACCAAACCGATTGTACAAGACGCCAATGGAGGTTGAATATCCGAAGTGTCTTCAAATACAAGAAACTGATGTTACATGGACGTGGCATGCACGGCTAAGACATGTGAACTTTGGAGTCATGAAGAATATGGTAGTAGGGATGCCTTAGGTGATACACGAGAAAGATGTGTGCAACGCCTGCTTAGTTGGGAAGCAAACTCGAAAGTCTTTCCTGCCTAAAGCAAAGTATCGAGCATCACACGCATTGGAGTTGGTACATGGTGACTTGTGCGGTCCGATATCACCATCAACACCAGCAAACAATAGATATGTATTCGTCTTAATTGATGATTACTCAAGATATATGTGGACGATGCTGCTAAGAGAGAAGAGTGAAGCGTTCGATCGGTTCAAAATTTTCAAGGAGTACGTGGAGAATTAAACGAAGCTACAATTCAAGAATTTTCGCACCGATAGAGGAGGAGAGTTCACATCTTCTGATTTCATTCGTTTTTGTGAAGAAAACGGTGTAACTAGACATCTCACCGCATCGTATACACTATCAACAAACGTAGACGAAGAACCAGGATCATTCAAGCTTCCTCATATTGATGTTACAGAAGAAGGAGATGGTGATGAGCATCAAGATCACCAACACCACGAAGAGCAAAACAATAATGAAGAAGAAGAAGCTGTAGACGCAGATGAACAAGAGCAAGTAGTAGAGAACAACGATGCGAACCAAGACCCGCATGTAACATCAAGATATGGTCGTAACATCAGAAAACCAAAGCGGTTCGATGATTACATCCTACTTGTTGAATTTGAAGGTGGCAGACTCTTGCTCAACATCGATGGTGAACCAGAAAGTTACATCGAAACTGCAGTGATACAAGCGTGGATCAATGCAATGAAGGCAGAGATCGACTCTATCATCAAAAATAAGACCTGGAAGCTCGTCAAGAAGCCGGCAGGTGTGAAACTGATAGGTTTGAAGTGTATCTATAAGATCAAGAGGAATGCAGATGGAACGGTGATCAAATACAAAGCAAGGCTAGTCGCAAAAGGCTACGTGCAACAACAAGGCATAGACTTCGACGAAGTATTTGCACCAGTTGCTCTAAGAGCTTGGAACATCAAACTCGACTGTGTTCTCAAGGAGATGGAGTTCACGAAGTGCACCAAGGAACCTGAGGTATATCAAAAGAAACAGAAGGGGGAGCTTCTGATCATAGCTATATACGTTGATGACTTGTTTGTAACAGGGACTTCTCTCAATGTTATCAAGCAATTCAAAGATGATATGTCAAGAAGATTTGAGATGTCAGACCTCGAGATGCTTACATACTATCTTGGTATAGAAGTAACGCAAGGAGCTGATGGCATTAGAATCAAGCAAGGAGGATGCGCGCAAGGTATACTTGTCAAGACGAAGATGGAGTCATGTAACTATACTCACGTTCTGATGCACACGAGTTTGAAAGTATCAAAGGCAGAGGAGGAGCCTGAGATTGATGCAACATCGTATCGAAGCACCATAGGATGCTTAAGAGAGAGTCATAGAGAAGCAGTGAAGCATCTATACTCACGTTCTGATGCAAGTATCGAAGAAATGCGATGCACCTATTAACGGTCTATGGAAGTTCATCGGAGTTCAGAAGATCAACATACCCGAGATTCGAGTTGGAATTAAGGGGGAGAATGTTGGATAATTCCAATTAACTTGAGGAGCAAGTTAACTCATTAAAGTGAAGTTTGATGGGTTAAAGGAAAAAGGAAAACATATCGAGCTTAGGAATGTTTCCATATTATTATTAGGAAAAGATGTAGCTTCGCCCTTAGGAAAAGATGTAGCTTCTTCCTATATAAAGAGTTCTCATGGAGAGATGTTTCATCAAGAGAAACACATTGAAAGGTTTAGTTTTGAGAGAGTTTCTAAATCTAATAAGAATAGAAGTTCTTATAATCTTTGTGTTTGTGCAACTTTAAACCAGCCTTTAGCATTTAGATATTATGTGAGCAATGGCAGTTTAATTATTTTGTGCTGAGATTAATAATGAATGGGCAGTAAAATGGATTACGACAAAACTTGGCCACTTCCACCGCCATTGAAAAAAATGTGTTGAATGTTAAAATGCCAGTAAGAGGTGACAACAAAAAGAAACGCAATTAACAAGGTTCTTTTTTTTATAAGTATATGAAGGCGGATTGTACTTGAATAAAGATTGATAAGGTTAAGCCATACATTTCCAAAAAATAACGAGTGCTTAAAAATGTGGTAAGCTGGTTACCATAATACCAACAATCAACAATTATCTAGCATGCTTCAGCCAATGTTTCATCAGATTCCTGGACTTTTTCACGATGATTATTAGACGCACAAGCCTGTCTATGGTTCTGAAGGTTGCTTGGGGCGCAGAAGATAGAGATGAGTGAAGCTAGCAAGGTTGTTTTAAAGTTCCCGTACCCTTTCTTGGCCATCTTAGTGGTCTATCGACCACCTTCACATGAGAGTTCAAACTTCAAACCAGTAAAGCTTGTGGTGACATAACGAGGACGTCCACTAGGACAACCAACTTTATGCCTCACAAGTTTCCGTACAATTAACGTCAGTCATTTTATAGTAATATGTTAGGCTGATGGGTAGCATTTTTTTTTTTTTGACTAAATGATGGGTAGCATTTGCCACCCTAGTTGCTATGAACATTTAACTGGTTAAGTGTACTAGCAATTTTACCTTGAACTATAATCTGTTTCATTTTTTTTATAGAGAACTTGTAGTATATATACACGGTTTCAATATTACAGTCCCCTGTTCTAAAAATCGGCCAGCTACGTGTCACTCTTCCGCCCCGATTTATGCCAAATCGGTTTAAAAAATCGGATATCCAATTTTCTCCGACTAGACCGCCTAAATGGCCACCTAGCCGCCTAATCTATTTTTTTATTTTTAATAATATTTTTATTTATTTATTTGATCTAAAATTTTATAAATATCATTTATATTCATAATTTTGATGAAAATTACACTATATTAAGTTTATATATTCTATTTGTGTGTTTTATACAATCTTAAACATGAAAATGTATTAAAGTTATACACAATTAAAGATTAACATGTTTTATAACATAGTAAACAATCACCTTCTCTTGATGATGAAAACTATAATGTTTTTTCTGCTTAAAGAAAATTATAATGTCGATTTAATATGTTACCCATCTTATAATTTTTGAGAACTTAAGGTTGTCTTATATTATTATTGATCCACAACATTTTAGATTTTGTTCAATTTGGGTTGAAGTTATGGTAAAAACCTTATAAAATACAACAAGTTTAATTTTGTGTTTAAAATCGACCAACAAACCTTTCTAAGTCTACATAGACATTACAAACATGGCCTAGCCTCCCATAACGTACGTTTGTATAATTTTTGTATACAAAAAAAATTAGATAACATTCCAAAATTCTCATCATCCTAAACTCCTAAAAATATCATTATCTACGGTTTCTTAGGACAGGGTTCTTAGAAAAATATAATAAACTATTTTTTAATTTTTAACTAAAAAATTAAGAAACTGTTTCTTAAATTAGTATCATGTTCTAACGTGCCAAGATAGTGCAAAATGCCTATAGCCACGCACGAACTTTTTTATAAGTTGTGCTCTTGAGCATATAAGAATTAAGAAAATTTTGTTCAATTATTCGATAATCATATAATATAGACGTATTCTTTGATAGTTTGTGACATAATAAATCAGATTCAAAGGGATTTCATAGATCGACAAGTGTCATTTTGTGTCGTGACGGAAAGCATGAGCAATACAGCATTTTTCGTGGAGAACTGAATTTTCTGCCGCCGACTTATCCATTATATATTAAAAGAAAATCACTGTAACAAATGCGTTCACACTAAATTAGATACATATCACGTGCAGAAGCATTGTAATAAATACGTTCACACTAAAATGAACACATGTCACATGTAGAGAATTTCTCAGCTAAACTACATAAATATGTTTACACTATGTACTTTACGTTTTTTAATATAAAACTCACATGCATGGTTCTTCTTTACGTTATTTTTACTGTTTACGAATAGAACTGGACAAATTATTCATAAATTTTGATTCGATTCTTTATCCGTTGTGATTCGAACCGAAAAATCTGGATATCCGTTACTCTACGAATCAAATCAAATACTAAAATGCAATATCCGTAAAAAAAATCAAATCACAAATATAAATATTTATAGGAACGGATATCCAATTTGATCCGTTATATGCATATATATATATATATACATATATTTAAAGAATTATATATAAGTTATATATTATAGTTTATATAAATTTTACAATATTTTTGTTTTAAATAATTTTATTTTAAGAATTTTATTTTTCATGTATTATTTTGAAAAAAATGTCATTCAATATTAATTAACAATATCTTTACATATTTATCAACCATCTTTATATACTTTTACATACACATACATGTGTACATTGACGTGAGCACCTTATAACTAAGTATTTACCACAACTGAAATATCTAAATTTTTTGGAAGTTAAAATATTATTTTTCTTAATGCTTCTTTCACTATCGACCAAATTGTAGTAAAATGATTTGTCTACATAATTTTCTTTTCTTTTTTTAACTATTATCCGTTTAGAAACTATAATATGAAACCATTGGTTCGACATCACAACTATCTAAGATTCATAACATAAAAACAAATAAATAATAGTAATTTTTGATTATCACAGAAAGAAAAACAAAAACATCAAACATTTTAACCGAACAAACCAAATAAATATTGATTTAAAATGATAGTTATATTTTAAAAGATTAAAAACAAAAAAAAATAACCTAAAACCGAACCGTATTCAAATTAAACAGATTAATATCTTTTTATTAAAAAATAACAAAACTGTTGGTTTAATAAACTTGAAGTTAGCTTGAGTTGCAAGCAACCTATCCTAATCACATTGAGATTTGGTTTGAATAAAGTGATTAGGATATATGTGATTGTGGTTATCCATAAGGGATTAGGAATATATGATTCTATATAAGTAGATACCGACTTGTGGTCACACTTATGAGTTTTGTGATTGACTTTGATATTGTGATTTCAAAAGCTTGATTGATTGAATAAGAAGACGTCTTATTGATTCGTGTGTGTGTTTCTATATTCGATAATCAAGTCTTGTGAAACAATATTTGGTATCAGAGCCAGCAACAATTCTCTTGACGATCGATCCGATACTTAACAAACATGAGTGACATAAAGGAAGAACCCGTGATGAACAAGGACGCTGCTGGACCTGCCTCAATCAAGTTCCCGATGCTAACAACCTCCAACTACACCGTCTGGTCCATGAGAATGAAGATTGCACTTAAGGTCAGCGAGGTATGGGAGACAATCGACCCCGGAAACAAAGACGAGAAGAAAAATAATATGGCCATAGCGTTTCTGTTCCAATCTATACCGGAGGCTCTAATACTGCAAGTTGGTAACTTAGATACAGCAAAATCAGTATGGGATGTGATCAAAGCAAGGAACCTTGGAGCTAAAAGAGTTAAAGAAGCTAGGTTACAAACTCTAATGGCGGAATTTGACAGACTTAGGATGAAAGAAACAGAGACTATTGATGCGTTTGCTGGAAAATTGTCCGAGATCTCATCAAAATCGGCTCTATTGGGGGAGATGATAGAAGAGTCAAAAATTGTGAAAAAATTCCTGAAAAATTTACCAAGAAAGAAATACATCCATATCATTGCTTCTCTTGAACAACTTCTTGACCTAAACACAATTAGTTTTGAGGATATCGTGGGAAGGCTTAAGGCCTATGAAGAAAGAATATGTGAAGAGAAAGATGAACAACAGGATGATGAAGGAAAACTGATGTATGCAAATTCGGATTCACAACAAGATGGTTATGGTTATAATAACAATGGTGGAGCCAAAGGTAGAGGACGAGGTGGACGATCTGGCTGGAGAGGAAGAGGTCGTGGCAGGTTTGGTAACTTTCAAGCTCAAAGAGACGCATATAGACAAGGACAAGGACGAGATATATCACACATAACATGCTTCTCCTGCAACAAACAGGGACATTATGCGAATGACTGTCCTGACAAGACACTTAAGCTTCAAGAAGCCACTGAAACCAAAACAGAGGAGACACAAGAGGCTGATGAACTTATGATGCATGAGGTCGTTTATCTCAACGAAAAAAAGGTCAAACCAAGCATGTTCGACACAGACCTTGATACAACAAACGTATGGTATCTTGACAATGGAGCAAGCAATCATATGAGTGGAAACCAAAGGTTCTTTGTCTCCATTGATGAAACAATCACCGGGAAGGTAAGGTTTGGAGATGACTCGCGTATTGATATATTGGGAAAGGGTTCAATTCAGTTCGCTTTTGATGGAGGAGAGAAAAAGATTTTGAGCAATGTATACTACATTCCTGGCTTGAAGAGTAACATAATTAGTCTAGGACAAGCTACCGAAGCTGGATGCGAGGTCCGAATGAAAGATGACCTACTAATGCTATTCGACCGACGAAGGAACCTGATGGTGAGAACAACTAGAACAGCGAACCGTCTGTATAAAGTCATGCTACAAGTAGACACTCCCGATTGTCTACAAATCTCCAGTAAGACAGAGGCATAAAAGTGGCATGCACGTTTTGGACATATCAACAATGATACGATGAAGGCAATGATCATCAAGGGACGAGTAACTGGTGTACCTGCACTAACGTTCGAGAAAGAGACATGTATGTCGTGCCTCCTTGGGAAACAGACGAGGCAACCCTTTCCCCAAGCAACATCTTTCCGAGCAGCTCAACCCCTTGAACTTGTTCATGGAGACCTTTGTGGACCTATCACACCGCAGACCCCATCACATAAGAGATATGTGTTTGTTCTAATAGATGACTTCTCACGATACATGTGGACTATGCTACTTGAGGAGAAAAGCGAAGCTTTTGAAAAATTTAAAAATTTCAATACGATAGCTGAGAGTGAAACAAAGACCTCGTTGAAAACGTTTCGCTCAGACAGAGGTGGAGAATTTTGCTCTAACGAGTTCTTGGCATATTGTGATAAGAATGGTGTTACAAGACACTTGACGGCACCATACTCTCCTCAACAGAACGGGAAAGTCGAGATACGAAACCGAACGCTCTTGGAGATGACCAGAAGTATATTGAAGCATATGAAGGTACCTAACGTGTTATGGGGAGAAGCTGTTAGGCACTCTACTTATCTGATTAACCGTGTTGGAACAAGAGCTCTTGAAGGCAAGACGGCGTATGAGGTTTTTCGAGGGAAAACACCTAATGTTGCGCACCTGAAAGTGTTTGGATGTATCTGTTACGCTAAGACAGATACGGTAGGAAGAAAGAAATTGGGCGATAGGTCTAGAATGCTAGTTCACTTGGGAACAGAACCGGGTTCTAAGGCATACCGCTTGTATGATCCATTGACTAAAAGGATAGTTGTGAGTCGTGACGTTGTTTTCGATGAGAGTAAAGGTTGGAATTGGACAAAAGGAGGTCCAGTCCAAGGCGATGGAGGTGAATCTTTCTCGATCACTTTGAGAAAGGATGCAAGAAGTAATGAGAACGAGGTGGAGAATGAAGCAGGGACATACCCTGAGACTGCTGATGAAGTTGACAGTGACGATAATGAAAGTGATGGTGGTGAGCAAGAAGAACAACCTCAACTAAGAAGGTCTACGAGAACAAGTAACAAACCGTCTTACCTTGAGGACTATGTGCTTATGGCAGAAGCAGAGTGTGAACGACTTTTGAGTATAATTAATGATGAACCTTGGTATTATACTGAAGCTAAGAAGTTAAAGGTATGGATTGATGCTTGTGAGGATGAGATTTTTAGTATAGAAAAGAATGATACATGGTTGCTTGTCGATTTGCCTTTGGGAGTGAAACCTATAGGTTTGAAGTGGGTGTTTAAGGTTAAGAGGAATGCAGATGGTAGCATCATCAAGTACAAGGCAAGGTTAGTTGCAAAAGGATATGTTCAGAAACAAGGTATTGATTATGATGAAGTCTTTGCACCTGTGGCTCGCATCGAGACCATTCGTTTGATCATTGCTCTAGCAGCCTCAAAAGGTTGGGAGATACACCACCTTGATGTTAAAACCGCATTCCTCCATGGAGATCTAAGAGAAGAAGTGTTTGTCACTCAACCAGAAGGTTTTGAAGTTACAGGCGAGGAGCACAAAGTTTATAAACTGAAAAAGGCTCTTTATGGTCTAAAGCAAGCACCTCGTGCTTGGAATCAAAAGTTAAACAAGATCCTGAAGGAGTTTAGCTTTCAGCGCTGTTCTAAGGAGCCATCAGTATACAAGAAAGAAGAGAAAGGCGGAACACTCATTGTTGCAGTATATGTAGACGATTTACTTGTAACGGGGACATCATTGGCGCAAATTCTTCGGTTCAAAAAGGAGATGGCAACAAAGTTTGAGATGAGTAATCTAGGTAAGCTAACTTATTATCTTGGGATTGAAGTATGTCAGGATCATAGGGGTATCACTCTGAAACAAGATAGGTATGCTCGGAAAATAATGGAAGAGTGTGGGATGGCGGCTTGTAATTCAGTCTCAACACCTATGGATGTTAATGTGAAGTTATCGAGATCAGCTGAAGAGAAGAGTATCAACGAAAGGGATTATAGGAGGAGCATAGGATGCCTGCGTTACCTGCTTCATACCCGTCCAGACCTATCGTTTAGTGTAGGCATCTTGAGCATATACATGCATGATCCGAAGCAATCTCATGGAGCAGCACTGAAGCAGGTGGTGCGCTACCTGCGAGGAACTCTCTCTCTCGGACTTATCTACACACGATCTGAACAGATAAAATTGGTAGGTTTCAGTGACGCTTCTCACAATGTTGATGTTGATGATGGAAGAAGTACTACAGGGTATGTTTTCTATCTCAATACAAGTCCAATATCATGGTGCTCATGTAAGCAAGAGATAGTTGCATTATCCTCTTGTGAAGCCGAGTTCATGGCGGCAACAGAAGCGGCTAAACAAGCCATATGGTTACAAGATCTTCTAGGAGAAGTTATCGGCCAAGCAAGCAGCAAAGTGGTCATAAAGGTCGATAACAAATCTGCGATTTCTCTGTCCAAAAATCCAGTATTTCATGGACGGAGTAAGCACATACATAGAAGATTTCATTTTATCCGTGAATGTGTCGAGAATGATCAAGTGGAAGTTGAGCATGTTGCGGGTAGTGAACAAAGAGCTGATGTATTGACAAATTAAGTCCCTTGGAAGAATAAAATTTGCAGAGATGAGGAAGCTGATTGGTGTTCAAATGGTGGAAGAAGATGACTCCAAGTTTAAGGAGGAGAATGTTGGTTTAATAAACTTGAAGTTAGCTTGAGTTGCAAGCAACCTATCCTAATCACATTGAGATTTGGTTTGAATAAAGTGATTAGGATATATGTGATTGTGGTTATCCATAAGGGATTAGGAATATATGATTCTATATAAGTAGATACCGACTTGTGGTTACACTTATGAGTTTTGTGATTGACTTTGATATTGTGATTTCAAAAGCTTGATTGATTGAATAAGAAGACGTCTTATTGATTCGTGTGTGTGTTTCTATATTCGATAATCAAGTCTTGTGAAACAATAAAAACTAATAATCACGTTCCGGCGCGGATCAATACTCAGTATAGTTTATATGTGTACCGCCTTTAATTGGTATTTTCTTCTCCGGACAGTCGTCCATTCAAAATTACAGATTGTTTATAAATTATGATTTTGCAAAATGTCGGGTTTGGTAAACACGTGTTGATCTGGAAAGATACCCTCTTCAAACATTGATTGAGGACAATTCATATCTTTGATTAAAGTACTATATGGACCTATCATTTATACTATATAGTATATATATTTGCGTGTTAGATCAGATGAGCAACCACACCAAACGCAACGGTCAATTTTCACATGCTATGTATATATTCTTAATTCTGAAATTGTTTTCCAAATATTTTTCTTTTTGTACGAGGTTAGGAATATACTCAACAACTTCGTTTATCGGTTTTTTTTTTCTCGTTCTTGAACATGCAAGTTTGTATAGGTCAGTGCATATTTTTTTTCCTTTTAACCAGTGCACAACTTTTTTATCAAAACATGAGGTGTGTAATATAAGGACTCATATGTCATCATTTACGCAAAATATATCAAAATTATTCATGTTTTAAAAGAATTTATCTACTAAAGAGGAGTTGTAATATATTAGCTCGTTTTTGTGACTTTGTGTTGATACCCTTTTGCTCTAGTCCTGACTCCTAACTCAAGCTCGGTATCCAGTAATGTGGACCACAAATGACTATTTAAAACTAAAGAAATACTTACCACAGTCAAACTAGAATTCAAAGTTAGAATATGATCTACAATTATTTCATTTTACTCGAAAACAGGTGTTTAAGCTTCAGATATTTTTCAAACTCTTAAAGTAAAAACGTAAAAAGGTTGGTGCGGAATCGACAACTGTCAACTACGTTACATAAAAATACCAAACAGTACGCAATCTGCCGGCCATGCAGGTTCAGGGCAAAAAGAAACTTCCCCGGGGTACACGTGTCGGACGTAAAGTTTGACACGTAGTTATTTGAAACCTTCTACTTCGGTAACTGCGACAAAGAAGTGAAGAACCAACGACCGTAAACCGCAACGTGGGACTTGCCGTCCAACACGCGTCTACTTAGACCACAAAACAAGACTTTAGACCTAAACCTCATTTGTGAATCAGGGACATGTAAACACGCCGTTAGTTCCTCGTTACTGCCAAAACCTTTGGCTTTTTTTTTTGCAAACCTTTGTTTCAAACCATTTACTGGTTTATTCTTCCTTTTTAAAAAAACTATAAATGTAACCAGGTGTTGACCAGCCTTCGACCAGCTCACCACCTAGGTCCGGTGCCAGCCTGTACCTGTACCGGTTAGGGCCCTGGGCACGCCTTCCCCTCCCCGCGAGTCAAACAGCCGACCTCCCCTCCCCAAAAATGAGGTAGTACCACTGGACTACGAGGTCCTGGGTAACTTTTACGTGTTTGAAACTGAATTATTTAAGTTAGTGATTGAAATATTTAGCTTTTACGTGTTTGAAATTGGAATATAGCTACTGATTTTTAATGTGAATCTGGATCTCAATTTGAATTTGAAATATCCCTTTTATTTATTAAAGAACATTTATAGTTTTTTTAGAACACTTATAGTTTCCTTTGTAGAAAATCTAATATTCAACTCGCGCTTTATGTGAAAACCTCCCACGAACGTGAATTTGAATAGAAAAAGATATATTTTCTTGATGCGCGCAGCTCCGATATGAAAATCTTAGAGAACATATATGACTCGGTTGAACATGGATCCATATGTATAGTAATCAGATGATTACATTAAAATGGGGTTTTGTTGTAACTGGGAAATATTATCAAATTTCAATCAAGCTAACAATTTCAATTATTCTTATTCAACTTACATAAAATACGTATGTGTATTTTAGGACCATCTGCAAGTAATACTTTAAAATATACACTAGATTCTAACCCGTACTAAGCGCGGAATTGTTTTTACGTTAAAGAATTTTGATACTCAGACATTAGGGTTTTTGAACTCCCATTTTACAATTTTAAAAATCTGTCACATGTTAGTCTAGTTTTCCTTTATGTTTACTACTTATGACATCATCAACTTTAGTATTTTGTTTCTCAACAAAAATGTGAAAGTTTGTATAAGATTTGCTTCAGATTACTATTATTATCGGTTTACCCATAAACATCATAAGATAATATATGATCCAAGCTATTAGAAACCATATTACTACTAATGTCTGTATATTCATGAGACTAAATGAAATCAGCAGGATGTAATACTTAAAAGTTAAATCTAATATAAAATTCAATTATATCTAAAATAAAATAAAAACCTATAAAACAATCTTGGAAACCATCATAAACTAACCAAAACCAGTTTATAGTTTGAAAAATAAGAAATCAAAACAATAGCAAACATGAGGACAAATACAGCTCATCCTAATGTAGTTTTCAGTATGCATCATTGTACTCTAGGTTGTTGAAAACAGGGTGTCAAAACTACATTCATAATTTTCATCTTTGTCAAAAATCAACAATTTAATTTATTTTTGAACATGTGGGAAAACGTTTTTTTTTTTGCACAAAACCATTGATTTTTACGGTCTACGTAATAGATATTAACAATTTTGTTTTAATAATGTATCAAATTTTAACTATAAAGTTTATTATGATAGTATACTTACAGTTTCATCTGATAATAAGTTCCAAAGACTCTCTACTAAAAGTAGTAAATTTAATTCCAAAAATAAAGAAATTAAACTTGGATGCTCCATGATTCATCCAGAAGTAGGCCCTAATAAATTGTATTTACGCTAAGCAAATAATTTTGGAAATAAGAAAGCAGTGAGTTAGCCGTAGTGACACTGGGTTCATTAAACCGATTATAGTTTTCTTAAAATTTACTTTTAAGAATATGATATCTATGACTAAAATTTGCTACCCTATAATTCTGAAGCTGTTAGTTCTAGACTTAGGAAATAATTATTTTTATATAAAAATAATATATTACCAGTATTCTAAACATACCATATTTGAAAAACTGAAAATTTAAACACGTTTGTTGAATTATATTTCTAAAATTGGAAAATTAAGTTTATTGTTAAGATTCATTCTTAAAAGCTTAGATTTCAAATAAAAAGACTTTCAGAAAAATGGCGACATTTTGAAAAGATTTTAGGTTTTTATTTTGTCCTATTTAAGTGGGATGTTTCAAAGATTAAGGAATATATATGAAAGACTATTTGATTTGATTATAAAAAATATTTGATTTCCAGAAAAATTTGATTAGTTTTTGGGAATGGTATTGGCTACTGAATAATTAATTAATTTCCGATAATATTTCATAAAAAATTAGAGATTATTATTTATATTGTTTGTATTTTGGAGTTGTCAATATACGACAAAGTGACGTCTAATATTCTTTGGATAATTTATTGAAATAATTTTCGTATTAGAAAAAATAATAGGTTAGCAAAAAAAAAAGAAAATAAAAATGACATGATATACTATAGGTAATTAATGTTTATCATAAACATTGAACGTCAGAATAAGTTATTTCCATTAATAAAAAATGTTTTTTTTTTACGCATCAATAGTCTAAATGATACTCCCTCCGTATCATATTAAGTGTCGTTTTAGAGAATTTTTTTCGTTACAAAATAATTGTCGTTTTCGATTTTCAATGCAAAATTTATTAAATTTATGCAAAATTTATTTTTCTATTGGTTGAAATATGGTTAGGTATATATGTAATAGTGTTTTTTTATAAGACATGTACAAAATTAATTGTTTTTTTAATCCGTGTGCCGAAACCTAAAACGACACTTATAATGAAACAGAGGGAGTATATACCTTACGCTCATAATAATGTCTTATGTAATGCAAAATAGTTAATATAAGAATGAGATACATAAGTTAAAGCCTTAAAGGCTATGCTAAATCACAATTAATTAGTTGGATTCAATTGCATTACGTAACTTAAATCATGCAAAACAGTGATACAAACATATTAGTATAATAATCTGATACATATGACATAGTATTTTAAACCGGTAAATAGTGTTTTCAATTAGTATTGATTTGATTAAAGTATTTTTTAATGACAGGTTTAAATTAAGTAGTTAGGTCAACATTAATTAGATTGTACGTATAATGAGAGTGTATATTAAATGATAATATCCTGAACAGGTCCAAATTTAAATGACAACCTTTCAATAGTAGATAAAAATTAGGATCCTAAATTAATAGATAAGATAACTAGATTCACATTAATAATTAAAATCGTTACTGGCTAGAAAAACACCCACCTTACACATGTCAGAAATGCCATAGATATGGAACATTAAACTATTTGAAGCTATGGTTTTCTTGGTAACCTTCTAAAACCTATATGCATAAGTTTAAACGATTCTAAATACACAAAATCATATATTGAGTTTGGCATAAAAAAAATATCCATTACCACACAAAACTTACGCATCAAATTGAGTTTTTAGTTTCAAAAAAAAAAAAAAATTGAGTATTTATCAAATCGGGCTTCAATCACTAGAAAGAAAAGGGTGTTTTGCATTTTATCAAATCATAATAATGTGTGATGTAGAAATTCTTACGAGAAATTGGTAAGCTTTCATTTTAAGGTTACCAACACAAAGATGGGATAATTAATCAAACTAGCTAGCCATAACCATTGTCTCCTTACCGAAAGCTGATCTCCAACCACCTACTAAAGTAACTAGCCATGCTTCCAGTTACTTTTTTCTTGTTATCGTCAATGTTCTAGTTTACCAGCAGAAAATTATACATATTGGTCAGTTCAAAAAAAAAAAACATTATACATATTGGTGTCACTACGTAATAACAAAAAACAAAACAAATAATAAGCTCTATCGTTTAACTATCAGTCAACAATATACATATTGGATTTTTTGGTGTTTTTTGGGTGTTTGTTAGTTAAAATTGATATACTATTTCGATCTCTTTATAAGATTTGAAAGTGATGATGGTTGGTATATAGCTCGACGAATGCAAGGAAAATGGTCTCTAAGCACAAAGTAATATGATAATAACTTTTCATTTTGCTACAAATATATCAGAAAACCTTTCACGTGGCGCAATGTATTTGCCTACCGTCAACTTCAAGTACCTGGCAACTGCTATCCAGCTTTAGCGTACACGTGGCTTCGTTTAAAAAAATAAAAATTTCCAACCTTTTATTTTGTTCTGTAAAGGTAGGACCCATAAAATCAGCGGATGCTATCTTTTTAAATCAGCTCACACGTCATCCTATTATTTTCCGCCACGTCCTAGAATTTCCCGTAAAAGATGAACTTCTCTTGTTTTAGCTCTTCATTTTTTTGTTTATTAATAGATAATTGTCTTTAATTGTTGATTTTGGAAGAGCAGCAACAATTGAACAGCTTTAATTTAACATTTAAACCCAAAAAAACTTCAATTTCTTTTAGATTTTTACATCATACAAGCTGAGTTTTGAGCCTTTTGTCTGACAGCTTCTTCTAATTTTCTGATTCTCTTTGATTATAGATTTTAGTTTGCATATTCTGTTGATAAAAAAAAGTTGTCATATTCTAGTCAGCCAAATGAGTCTTGAAAAATATCTTGGATTAGGACGTACTTGTATCTCACTGGGTCGGAGAGCTATATGTGTCCGGTAGAGAGGTACGTTATACACTTAGAGCACCTTCAACAATAAAAATTCCAAAGAGTTTCTAAAAGAAAACGAAAAATATTAATATTTGGTAAATATTAGACAGTTAAAAGTTAATTGTAAAATAAAAATCTAACTGATGCATAGGTTACAAGTGTTATGTGGAGATGCAGTGGAGTTCTAAAAATTGTGAGATAAGAATTTTTTCCTTTCTAAAATTATGGTTGGAGGTGTTCTAATTTTTAGAATTCCTCCTAAAACTATGGTTGGAGTGAGAATATTTTTTTTTAAACTATAGTTGGAAGTGTTCTAATCTCTCCTAATTTTTTTTTTTAATGTTTAGAATCCCTCCTAAAACTATGGTTGGAGCCTGGAGGTGTTCTATATTTGTTACATTTAGAAAAGAGGTGGTCCCCAATTGTCTGAATAGACCAAAATCCACCTACATACTCGCTAGGGCTAGAATTATTATCTAAGATCCAGACTCAATTTGAGATCCGATCCAAATCCGTTCATGAGAGGTCATATCCGAATAGTAAAATGTTGGATCCGTCAAAACTGAATTTGGATTCGGATATTTTAATTTTTTAATCTAGATATCGGGATCCATATTCTTATTGATAATTATTTCAAAAATAGTAATATTTATATATAAATATTAATTGTATTTATTATTTTATTTTATAATAGTATATATAAATTCAATATAAATTTTCTAATAGTATATATAGAAATAATTTAAACATTTTCTATTTTTATTTTTAAATTATTTTCAATATTTTAATATATTATAATAGTATTATTTATTTATTTTTAGGATTTAAATCTGGATTCGAATATCCATCGGATATTACAATTTTTAGAAGGATATCCGACACCCAAATATCCGGAAACCCAGAATCCGGATATAAATAGTAAAAACATGGATCCCTGGATAAGAATCTGGATTCAGATACCCTAAAATTCTCTGACTATCCGATCCGTCCCACCTCTAGTACTTGTATTTCATTGAAGATATTTTGCGCTTGATTTTATTTTAAATATATTATCACAAAATGCGTTGTCAAAAAAAAAATATTATCACGAAATAAACGAAAATATATTTAAGATAGTCCAGCGAGTGACAACTTTAGTTAACATAATGTCATTTTTGGGGTTTTTTTGTAAAATACAAGAATTTCTATTTTACTTAGCATTTGTGTTTAGACAAATTTATAAAATGCAATAATAAAATACAAAGTTAAAAACTGAAAATAATTTAACAAAAAGGGAGTAAAATTGATTTATAGTCTTTCAGTTTCTATTATCATAACACGTATGTATTAACTTTTTTTCTTTTCTTCACGTATGTATTAACTTTAGACACACTACCATAAACCACTATATCACTCACTATTTTTTCAAAGAAACATATTTAGAGATTTTTATATTTTTTAAAAATTAGAATGACCATTTAACTTTATAATAAATTATACTAAATCAATTTTTACTGCTAACAAAAGAAAACATATTATAAAAATCATGCAATATTCAATGAAATATGTATTAGAGCAATTTTCATCCTATTCTATTTTTATTGACATTTTTTAATTAAAAAATCATAACTTATTTTATATTTTATAATATAGTAAAAACGGAATTACTCATAAAATAAATAATTATTTTATTTTTACTTATCATTTTATTGTAATTTTAAAATGAAGTAGGATTGAAATAAAACTCACACATCCATTTTGAATATAAAATAAAATAATACATTAGAAATGCTCTTAAACATAAAAATCAATTGTAAAATAAATATTTGCTATATCAATCATTTAGAAGCGAAAAAAATATTTCACAGTACAATATCACATAATAAATCAAATTCCCGTAATTTAAGAACATATACTCTTGGTCGAGTATTATAAACTATATGTGCTTTGTGGTCATAAACTAAAGACAGCAGAATATTTTCTCCGAAAATTTTAGTTGTTAGGTAATAGTTGAATTTTTCCATCCATATTGTGGTTTCTATCAAATTTAACATGTGTTCAGAAATCAGAACACTAAACATCAACTTGAGCATCTACTTATCATTTCATACTCATAACACACAAACATATATACATGATATATAATATAATAATATACAGAGCGGTGCGTAGGTTTTTTGATGCCATGAGCCAAATATATTTATAGTTTTTACTAAATTGTTCACTAGTTAAATACCAAGATAAATTTTTTTTTACACATGTAACAAACTTCAAACATTGTATGTGGGTACAAAGAGATACTCATCACTAGTCATCAGTACTAAACCAGAGAATCAAAAAGAAAAAAAAAAGGGAAAAACGAAGATGCCAGGACGGATCCGGATATCCGGGAAATTCAGGGTACCCGGATCCGGATCCGTCGGATCCGTGAATTTAATATCCAGATATGGATTCGTGGTTTCCGGATATCTAGATTTCGGATATTCGTCACGATATTCTATTACTCGTATCCGCGGATATCCAGATCCGGATCCGTAAAAATAATTAAAAATATATTTTTTTAAAATACTAATCTTTAAATTTAATACATAAATTAAATATTTATAAATATATTTATATATGTCTATAATATTGTAAAAACTAAAATATAATATTATAAGATTAATTCATGTATAAATATTAATATATCATATATAAACATTAATGAAATTTAAAAATTTAATGTGGTTTAAATATCCGGACCTAAAATTAAGATATCCGGATTCAGATTCGGTTTGGACGGATCCAAGATTTTACTATCCGGATTCGGATCTAGACACTCCAGATATCCTATTTTCGGAGCGGATCCGGAGCAGATTTCAGATCAAATCTGAATCTCGGATAATAAGTCCTAGGCCTAATGCCAGTAGGCACCATTAACAATTGACGAGACACACTGTAGGCAATGCCGGCTCTTACCCATAACAACATGGACACTTGTCATGGATTCATAGGTCCATAATTTGTTTTGTGTTGTTTTAAAGATTCATTCAATCTGTTAAATTATCAAAAAATGCTCATGATTAAGTAAAAATAATTTACTTATTAAAAATAAAATAATAAGAAATATATACTTTCACCATTAGTTTTGGGATACTTTTTCTGTTTGTTTCGGGTCTTAGAGATCAAGTTAAAAGAAATGCAATGAAAAAAATATAGAGAATATTTATAAAAGGGTCCAAATTTCGTGTTTTGCCCAAGGCTATTATATTGGTTAAGACGGCACTGACTGTAGGGCGTGACAACAACCCAGTATAATTGCTAGAGTGCACAGGTCATTGTCCCCCGTTTCTGATGCAACTAGAGGGTGTAACCAAACCGGACCACCAGAGGCAATGTAAGATTGGGAGCGATGGCCAGCAGTCACTGAGCTAGCTATTGCATTCGCAGCTGCATCGAGTAGTTGTGTGGTCTAATATCCATACCTCTATAGCTTGCTGGAAGGCGTTGATCACTGAGGTAATGTTCTTAAACTCCGGAAACGTAGACGGGTTGAGGAGAGCTTCCCTTGTCGTTTTCGAAGCTGCTTCGAAAATAAAGTTATTGCGGCGAAGGGAGTGCATATTTTTAAGGGTTTTCTTCACAAAAAAATTCAACGTATTTTTTTTTTGCAAATTAATCCGCGAAATCAATAATCCACAGGTTAACTTTCCAAATGCAGTCAAACCGCAATATAAACCATCCGTGTATTAATGATGTGCCATATGTTTACTTTTTAAGTAAAATTAAAACGACACTGAAACCTCTATAAATTAATAATGTTGAGATTACACCAAAACTATAATTTTTTTTATTAATTTATAGAGATATTAATTTATCGATATACTAATTGAACCAAAAACTCAATTTGAGACTATAAAATTATATTATTTTATAGATATTTTTAGTGTATATTAATTTAAAGAGGTTATACTGTACTTCGTTTTGATGCTAGGCATTTTTTTTAAAATCGAACCCAACGCAAATCGAACCTTGCACCACATCCAAACTTAACATGTGAGCATCACGCCAATCAGCAACATTCGTTTATTAAATATACCACAACATATATATATATATATATATATATATATATATATACTATGTGTTTTGATTAAATTGCATTTTCCCCATTTTAAAGACATTCTTAAACGAAAAAAAACAGGTCTTCTGGGATTCTAATATCAGGAATTAGGGTTCTTAGAGTAGGGAATTGAGGCTCGTTCAATGATGATGAGGATGAACATAATGCGATATTAGAATCCCCAATCCCCAATTGTAATATGAGAGGTTGAATTGAAAGCCCCAATTTGTGATATTAGAATCCCAAAAGACTTGTTTTATCCATTTAAAAACGTCTTTAAAATGGGAAAAAGTAAAGTTTTAACCGAAACACATAATATATATAAGCTTTCGTATATTTAATAAATGAATGTAGCTGAGGTTTTTTTATAACGCTGATTTAATAAAAGAAATATTACATAGACGATTCGACAACTGACAATACTATTTGCCTTGATGACTAGCACGATGGTTTGCTCACTTGTTAAGTTTGGAGGTGGTGCCAGGTTCGATTCACTTGGGTTCAGTTTTTTTTAAATGCCTAGTATCAAAACGACGTTGTTTTAATTTCTGTTAAAAGGTAAACAATTGCCACGTCATCAATACATGAATAGTTTATATTGCGGTTTGACTGGCACTAGAAGTGTTGACATGTGGGTTTTTGATTTCACGGATTAATGTGCAAAAAAGAAAAAAACACATTGAAGGTTTTTTTGCGGAAACCTCTACTTTTAAATGGCTACAGAGATAATTATTTATTTTTGAGACACAAAATTTAATATTAATATGAAACAAAAATAATATGGTATATCTAATTTTAAAACAGATAAACATTTTAAATAAAATTGTAACATTCAAATATAGTCTTAATATCAATATTAAATTTATGTCACATAGTTTAATTTGCAATTTTAAAGCAGATAATAATAATTAAGAGAAAAATAATTAAGAGAAAGAAATTCCAATAATTTTTATAGTGATTTAGGTTGAAGAACAATATGTTTTATATCAAAATTAAAAAAATAATAATAATAGATACTGCATCCAAATAGAAAAACGACGATGGCATAAATATTTTTCAATATTCATTATATTTCAATTTATTTGGTGTTTTAATATTTTTTTATTTTGTTTCATAATAAGTTATGTATTTTGTTCTAGACAAAATTTCCGTGTATATTAATTTTGGAGCATTACAACATGTTTTCGTAGCCACGTGTCATCACTAGGATGATTTTTAGAATGTTTAGAAAAATAAATCGGTCCATATAAATATATATTATACTAACTATCAAATTAATTAGTAGTGTACAAAAGAATATTCTTTCTTTCCTTAAATAAAAGCTACAAAATTACCTAATATGATTAACATATACATTACAATTAATGATTAATATCTGATAACATTTTTTTGTTTAATTTTATATTATTAAAAGCAATTAAAAAATCACATTAAGCATATAATATAAAAAAAATTAGATTTTTTTCTTTTATATTATATTTTGAATTTTAAAAATGACTACAAATTATTAAAAACGGTAAAAATTCTACATTGAAATATTTTTGATCAATGATTTAAGTTTTTTTCTTCAAATAAGATACAAATGATTATAAAGCATATGAAGATGAAGTCTCATTAATAGATATTCATATATATATATATATAATATTATTTAAATTAAATTACATACCATATAAAAATATATTAATTTCAAAATTTGCTGTGAAAATTTATTGAGATCTTAATATTTTAATTTTGAAATTTGTATTGAAAAGTATCACATAAATTTTTTTGTGATTAACGGTTTAAATTTTTATTATAGAAAATATACAAATATTAATAAACTCATATGAAAAGAAAGTGTCAATAATAAATATTTCTATTAAAATATACTATATATATATATTGATATTACTAAAGCATAATTATTTACCATATATAGTAAATAAAATGATTATTTTGATTTATGTACAAAAACATGATCATAAATTAACAAAATGTATTTGTTTTGATTTATCTATACAATTTTTTTTTTTAAATAAGTGGTTTCTAATATTTTATTTGATATTGACAATCCCATAAATACGGTTTTTCAAATTAAAGTAATTTTTAATATTAGAAGTAGTATATATGCATATTATTTCTTTCACATTAAATAATTTAGTCATGATTTTCATTTCTAAAGAAATTTTAATGAAATATCGTGACAAGATTTTATTCACCTCTTTTTGATTTTGTTCGAAGAATGAGAGATTTGATCATTCTTCTATTATTTGTCTCTCCCTAATACTATATCTAACTATTATAATTGAAAGACTAGAGATTTGAACTTTTTATTATAAGTTTTCTAGTTTATCATTTAATAAATCAAACAGTTTTTAGTTTATACATAGTTTACATATACTAGAATAATAAATTATTATATATATATATATATATATATATACTCTTAAATAACTAAATTAAAAAACGTAGGTTAAAAAAATAAGTAATTTATTTCTGCACTTATATTCTATATCAGCTTGATATACTAGATTTAAATACTAATATGTGTATAGAGTTTACCGGAGATTTTCTTCAAAAATTTGATTCTTAGATATGTATATGGAGTGTAACTAATATTTACAGATGTCTATGTTTTTAAATTGACACTTATGTAATTCACCGAATTCATAGAAAAGTTTTTAAAAAACTCATATCAATGAAACAAAAACGAGAATGAAAGCACTCCATATACATATCTAAAAATAATAAAATAACTAAAATGACATGTAATACGTTAACTCATCCATAACAATCAATACCATTAAAAGAGGATCATTCTCAAATTATATCCTTAATGAAAATTGCAGTTTTCTCAAAAATACCCTTATTTTTACAAAGAATTAATAAAATTCATTAATGGCATTTAAGTCTTTTGGTTTTGGGCCTACAGATACACCTAAATGGATCTATAAATAATAGGCCTATATATATATTTAAAATATATATTAATTTTAAATTTAATATAAGTATAAATATATTATGAACAATAAATGAATTAAGAAACATGAAAATATTATTTTCTTAAATATACGTATCAATATTCAAAATAGATCATTTGAATATTATACATATTTTCAATACAAACCAAAATCGTATATCCTACACCATATATCATATACATATTTGAATATCATTTTTCAGTGTATAATGTCATTTTATACATAATATTAATATGGCAATTACGAGTGTTCAAGAATATTTTAAAAACTATCTTAAAATAAATTTTTAAATCTAAAATACAAACACAAACTTATAATAGGTTATTAATAACGAAAATAAACTAATATTGTCATATCAATAAGTTATTTTATATTATCATTTTTTATTTAGATAACATGATAAAATTTTATCAAATTCTAAGGAATCACTAATTTATGTAATATTAATAAATATATGAGTAATTTAATCAATTTTTTTAAAAAGTACTATAAGATATTTTGTTATCGGATCAATAGTATCAGATCGCGGGTTAATAGTGAGTTTTTAGGTTTTTACCGGGTTATATCGGATTTTTAATTAACAAATTTTTCATTAAATCCGAACAGGATTATATACAATGTATCGGGTCTATAGGTTCAAACATGAATCTAGGTCAGATATGAAAACAAATTTTAAAACTCAAACATTATTATAGAACAGCTACCATATTTCGAACAAATACCATATTTTGAAGAGAAAAAAAACAAATGATAAAAACCTAAAAACTCAATTGTTATGGTTCGAAATGAAAAATAATGGTAATTTGTAAATCAGTTTTCGATTAATAAATGAAAAACAAACAAATCCGCACTTTCTAAGCGCGGGTCAAAATCTAGTGATACATTTAAAAGACCAACATTTACATTCGTCAGTTACAATCGATAAAAATTATAATGTTGCAAAATGAAGTTAAAACCATTTAATGAAAAAACTTTACTATAAAGGAAAATTGCCACAAATACTATATTCATAATATCACTTTTCACATTTATACTAACCACTTTTACTCTCAATTTTAATGAAGAGTAAAAGACATTTATACCCATAGAGTCAACTAATCTAGACTTAGGATTTAGAGTTGAGGGGTGGGGTAGGATTTTTGAAATGTGAAATTTAGGATTCTATAGATATATAACTATGTACTTACATTTTTTTAAAAAAAATTAGAAAATAGTTTCAAACATAATTTCTGATTTTCAAAAAAAAAGTTTGAAAAAAAAAATTTAAAAGAATTAAAAAAAAAATAAAAAAAATCAAAAACAAAATTATAAAAAAGTTTGAATTTGAAAAAGTATAATTTGAAAATATAAAAAAAAAAATTTTGTTTTTATTTATTTAAATAAATATTTATTATATATATATATAGAACAAGGGTATAAGAATTTTTTTGCCACTTAGTGAATAATGTATTTTTGAAATTGTCTCTTTAGTGGTGGTAAAAATGAATAATGATACAATGAATGTGTAAACATGAAATTTCCCCAAATATAAAAATTTTAGTCCGCGCATGCGCGCAGATTATCATCTAGTGTAATGTTACTTGAGATTTGTGACTAACCACAAAATACTACATTTTTGTTATTGATTGAATTAGCCTTATATAATAATACTTTTATGTAACCTAGATAAATTGTATAAAAATTTACATTTTTATTCCATGTGTATCCTCATTATTATAAGACAAATATAATTTTTATCAACCATACAGAGTAATACTATGTTCATTTCATCAATTTCAACTATTTGATTATTTAAAGTAATCTATTAAATATATAACATTTCAAAAATTTCTTAATAATTATAAGAATTTTAGTAATAAATCAATTTTAAATTTAAATTTAAATTTAAATTTTATTTTAACAAAAAATATCGAGAAAAAATCTAACCAAATATTATTAAAAAATTAAGTATTTAAAAAAATTAATTCATTGATTAATTTTTTAATTTGTAATATAACATTAATTTTTAATTTTTTTTATTATAAAACAGGATATTAAAATTCTATGCTGTTTTTAACAATTTTATAATGATAGTCTATATTATATTAAAACAGAAGTAATATATGAATTAAATATAAAATTATATTAAAAATTGGTAAATTAAAATAGAGAAATTCCATAGATATACATTTTAGTTTATTTTCACAAAATAGTCTTCAAAAAGGAAAATGATCAAAAGATGTTTAATTAAAGGACAACTATACACTTATACTCCTATATTTAACTAATATAGGCTTAGGGTTTATAGTTATGAGGTGAAGTTTTGGGGGTGAGGTTTCAAATTTTTAAAACTAAAAATTAAAATTTTCAAAAAAAAAGGTTTTTCGGCCATTTTCATTTTTACGGTTATTTTATTGACAACAACTTAAAAATGCTATTTGATAGAATTGCCATTAAAATATTTCCTTAAAACTCACTTTCATTTAAAAAATATATCATTCACCGTTTAAAAAGATTAAAATATCATTCACAGTTTAAAAGATTAAATTTTTTAAATTATGTAATATTTTCCTACAAAAAAAATAAAATTGTTAACATATGTTAAATTTTTTTATCTACAACTATATATTATCTTTTTATTTATTTTGATAATCTTAATAATTTATTATCTAAAAATGCTTATATACAAAATATAGTAGTATATAACTAATCTTTAGAAGTGTTATTTACAAAATATGCTATTTGAAAACTTTGAAATTTTAATAATTAATTAAAGAAAACAATAAGAAATAATTTAACTGATATTTAATGTTTATTGTTGATTATAAAAATAAGTTGAGAAAATATAAAATATCTTACTGTCAGATTTTTAGCAAAGTAATACATTGATTTAGTAACAAAAAAAATCAATAGTTATATAATTTTTCAAACTCAAAAATAATAGTTGTATAATTTCCAAATTTATCTTGACCAAATATAAAATTTTGAAACTATATATTTCAAGCTCAAATGATAATATTCCTAATTTTGAAAAAGATAAAATCGTAGAAGGTAAAGTATATAATTGTTTTGGAAATACAACACGAGAAAAAAAATTATTGTAAAAATCAAAGTTGTATAATATTTTGAATACTGAAGTTAATAAAAAAATAGATGAATTTTTTTATAAAAAATAAAATTAAAAATTAATATCATAACATTCAAAATATCATATATCAATAAAATATACTAAAATAATATGATAGTTGCTCTATGTATAAAATTTACTAAAATAATGCGACTAAATTACTTAAATTGAAAAATATATTTACTTATAAAATCGTGCAATATACTAAAATAGCAATGCTAAAGTATATTTTTAGACAAAACATGGAAATACAAATTATCCAAAATCAATATGCTTTTTATAGTATATTTGTGATAATATCAAAGATATATATTTATAAATATTTGTGATAATATCAAAGTTATATATTTATAAAATGAAAAGTTATCCGTACAGACGTACTGATGTACGGATCAAAGTTTATTTAACCTTAAACACTAAGTAAAATGAAACTGGAATAATAAATTATAACGGATAAGTATCAAAATTTAGTATCACATGTCAATTATCAAATTAGGTAACAAATCATTTAAATACTTTGAATAGTAACTCATACCATATATAATGCCTAAAAAGATATTTATTTTTAAACCTCTTAATGTCTAAGCATAATTTAGAGAAAAACGGATGAAAAGAATGGAACATATATATATAGAAGTAAAACAAACAAAACATAGCAAATGTTAAAGACTTAAGTAATGAATTTTAAATGATTTTTGTTTCTAACATTGTAAAACCCTTTTGCTGATTTCCGCATATTCCACTAGTTTTAACCTTCTATTTCTTAATTTTTCGCACGTGGTCAATTGTTTTATGTCATCACCAAATTAGTTGTCACTGAGTAAGAAATAGATTATTGCCACCTGTTATTATTTTGAATTATTGGTTGATTCCCATATCTAATAAAGTTATTATCTTGTAGTTTATAGTAAAACAGATGGAATTTGTAATTGAAACTGTCCTTAAGTAAATATGGTAAAAATCTCACAAAAGAGATTTAGAGATAACATGCGTGTCATCAAAGGTTCTTTTCACTTTAGGCCTGAGTTGTGTTACAATCTCATTGGCACACGTAACTCTTTCGTATCGATGTTCAGGAGAAGTACACTAACACGTGTTTGGAATCGACGGTTACGATTTCTTCGTCCAGATAGAGGAGCAATACGTCACGCCATTCCACAAGCTCTCTTCTTCCTTCATTCTTCATTTGAGTTTTTTTTTTATCTGCCCGTTAAAGTCTCGGGCAGGTGCCCGTTAATAAAGAGGACGTTTTATTTTATATCTTCTTCTATTATATAAAGCTTCCATGGCCAACCTTGTTTAAGCTTCTCTCCTCCTCCTCCTCCTCCTCCTCCTCCTCCTCCGTGTCTCTCTTTAACTAGTTTGTGGTAAGGAAGAGAGTGATGGAGTTTGGGTGTTGAACGGTTTGAACGATCGCATGGCTGAGATTTGCTACGATAACGAGTCAGTGATGACGAAAACGACGTCCACGGTGGTTAAGAAGACGGTGGCGACGACGACGACTAAGAGGCGAGAACGGAGCTCTTCTCAAGCCGCGAGAAGGCGGAGAATGGAGATCCGACGATACAAGTTTGTCTCCGGTGAACAAGACGCCGCCGTCTTCGTCGACGGCGAGTTGCAGAGGCGGGGGAGACGAGAATCGACCGTGACTTACGAGATAGCCAAGACCGAAACGGCGAAGGAGGTTGTCGTTTTGTGCGAGTCTCTGAGTTCTACGGTTATGGCATTGCCTGATCCAGATGCTTATCCTAAATACGGCGTCGCTTCAGTCTGTGGAAGAAGACGGGAGATGGAAGACGCCGTCGCTGTGCATCCGTTTTTTTTCCGTCAACAAACGGAATTTTCATCCATCGGATATCACTACTGCGGCGTTTACGATGGCCATGGCTGTTCCCATGTACGACACCGTTTTAATCAAAGTTTAGCTTAATAGTTTTTAACGTTCTCTCATTTTCATGTTGTCTTGTTTTAAATCTGTTTAGGTAGCGATGAGATGTAGAGAAAGGCTACACGAGCTAGTGCAGGAGGAGCTTGAGGCTGATGATGCTGACTGGGAAAAGTCAATGTCGCGTAGCTTCACGCGCATGGACCTAGAGGCTGTGGCGTTGAACGCTGGTGGTACGGCGAATTGCCGGTGCGAGCTTCAGAGGCCGGAGTGCGATGCGGTGGGGTCTACAGCGGTTGTGTCCATCCTCACACCGGAGAAAATCGTTGTGGCTAACTGTGGAGATTCCCGTGCCGTTCTATGCCGTAACGGGAAAGCTATTCCTTTGTCCTCCGACCATAAGGTTATCATCGTTGATCTCTTAGTTGTGTTAGTACAATTGTCTAAACGTTCATGGCACTGTCATAGTTGTATCTTAGATCTACGGTTATGGTTCACTGTAAAATGGCAAACAAGAATTTCGTTACGTGTCGCGTCTAAAACTTAGCCATCAGTTTCTCCTTGTTTAATGCACCTTTAAATGCTATTTTGTTATTATTGTTTTTTTTTTTTGGAAGAATTCGATTTTGATTAATGGGCATGCAACATCTGGACGGTGGTTAAGAATTTATATGACTTTTTAGGTTAGAAGATCTGTTAAAGTTTCTGAGTTCTAGGTTCTTCTAATCCGTCGTGTCACTGTTTCCGATGCCTTTTAGGGTTGTTTACATGTGTCTCTCTCTCTTGTTTTACTAGCCGGACCGTCCGGACGAGCTAGACCGGATTCAAGCAGCGGGTGGTCGGGTTATCTACTGGGATGGCCCACGTGTCCTTGGAGTACTTGCAATGTCACGAGCCATAGGTCAGTAACATTGATTACACTTGACGAAACACTCTGTCCCCGTCGTATTGTCTGTACAAAAAGTTTCCGTACTTTCGATAATTAAAAGTTTAAAACTCGTATCGCCGCGAAAAATTTATTTATTTTTTTTCTTCATTTCAGGCGATAATTACTTGAAGCCGTACGTTATCAGCAAACCGGAAGTAACCGTAACGGACCGGGTCAAGCAAGACGAGTTCCTTATACTAGCAAGCGACGGTCTTTGGGACGTCGTCTCAAACGAAACTGCATGCAACGTCGTTCGAATGTGTCTGAAAGGAAAAGTCAACAGTCAGCTAACGTCTTCACCGGAAAACGATGTTACTGGCGCTGGAAACGTGGTCGTCGTCGGAGGGGATGTGTCGAATAAAGCGTGCGATGAAGCGTCGATTTTGCTGACGAGGCTTGCGTTAGCTAGACAAAGTTCCGACAACGTAAGTGTTGTGGTGGTTGATCTCCGAAGAGACACGTAGTTGTTTCTTTCTCTCTCTCTCTCTCTCTTTCGTAATGTTTGTTTTTTTTGTCCCGAGTCATGATGACTTTTGGGGCTTTCTTTAACTTTTTTTGCTCTTCGGTTTAAGACGAAGAGTTTTTAATTTTAGCTTGACTTTTGGTAACACTTCGCAAGTGAACAGCGGTTTACATCTTCAGAAATTTTCACCCGTAGGTGAAACTGCGGTTAAAAAAACGTGAAGTTTCTTACATTTTTAGTTTCGGAATTTTTTACCATAGTATATTTTTAGATGACAAATCTTATCATTCCTGAAACTAAAGGCATGTTCGCTTCTCCATCCGGACGAACCATTTGGATGGAGATGAGAGTTTTGTTCGTGCAACTCATCCGGATGGATCATCCAGATGATTTTCAGAAATTTAAGTTTAATTTTAAAGTCCATTCAGCTGATTCCTGAACCAATTTGGACCATTTGGATGGAGATGATTCATTCAATATGGTATAATGTCTATTATGTTTCCCGATGTAATTCACAAATTACAAAAACATAATATCATTTTGCCATACATGAAAATTGACAAAACCACAAAAACGCATTTTCGCGCGAAAACTTTAAAAACGAATTTTTCACGCCAAAACCCTAAAAACTCATTTCCGGACAAAATTGCAAAAACGTGTTTTTCCGCAAAAAAAATCGCAAAAACATGCATTCATGCCAAAATCACAAAAACGCGTTTTCACACCAAAACCCTAAAACACATTTTTCCGCCAAAACACAAAACATGTTTTTCCGCCAAAACACAAAACACGTTTTCCCGCCAAAACCACAAAAATTGTTTTCCTGCCAAAACCGAAAAATGAGTTTCCTCATCAAAATGCATTTTCCGCCAGAAAACATTTTCCCGTGAAAACCGCAAAAACGGGTTTTCCCACTAAAACGCATTTTCCGTGAAAACCGCCAAAACATATTTTCCCGCTAAAACACATTTTCCGCAACCCCAAAAAATGTGTTTTATGCCAAAACCGCAAAAACGTGTTTTCACGCCAAAACCGCAAAAACGCGTTTTCCCGCCTAAACCGAAAAATCTCGTTTTCCCGCCAAAATCTAAAATCTCATTTTTCCGCCAAAAACGCAAAAACGCATTTTCTCGCCAAAACCAAAATTGCATTTTTCCGCCAAAATCGAAAAATCTCGTTTTCCCTTCAAAACCGAAAAATCTCGTTTTCCGCCAAAACCAAAGTTACAGTCGGTTTATTATTAATACTCTTTTTAATTTGAAACTCTAAAGTTTTTTTTTCCAAATACATGTTTATCAAATTTTTTTGTTTATGAGAAGTTATTATTGCATTAAAATTTTAACATATTAAATCAACACAAATGTATTTTGGTAATTTATTTACTAAACTCATTTGGATGAAAATGAAAATAAAGAAACAAACATAAGATCCATTTAGATGATTCATCTAAATGAGCTATCTGGATGGACAAACAAACAGTCACAAAAATCTGAATGGATCATCAGGATAGATCATACAAATGAATCATCTGGATGGAGATGAAAGATGCTGAAACGAACAGCCCCTAAGACAAATTAGAATCAATTATACGATACCAAGTCATGTTTATGGAGCTTTGCTAGTTCTATTAATGTATGTCTGTATCACTATCCAAGTTCTACAAAAGTTAGTAAATTATGATTTGTGTTAGTACCATAATGCATTGTTAATTTTAAAAACTAATGTTCTAATGAGAACTTTCAAGTTAATAGATGTTTTTTTTTTTTTTGAACAAACAAGTTAATAGATGTTATATACTGCATATTGTGCGTGAATGACAGACAAACAGTTAAAGCAAGAAGCCAAGAATACTTACGTGTTGATGAATTAACATTCTCTACTTTTTTTTTTGTAGCAGCTTTTTGTTATATATAAACTACAAAGTCATCAATAAGTTTGGATTCATGAAACATCAATAATGTGTCCAACACAATGACAGAAACGCGTGTGGTGTACACACGCTCATGTGACATGTGAGAAGAGTCCTACTCCGTAGAGTGTAGACTGTCGTCGATAGAAATCTAATGTATCGTTGAAATTTGAAAGTAGTCAATTTTGTTTTCCAAAATGCTGAGCTGATCTGGAAACTGAGTGAGAGCAAACTCTTCAGACTTCATATATCAAAGGATTTGAGAAATTATCCATATGATATTTTGTTAAGCAAAAAACTATCGGTTATTTGATTAACAAAGTCCAATCAGATAGTATACATCAAAAACACGTCCGAGTGTAATTAAATCCAATCCTCAGATCTCAAGAACAATCTCTTCAGTCTGCCTTCTTGAGAGATAAACTCTACAAGCCAATTACAAATGATCTATTCGATGAATTGTAAAACAGGCTAACAAATCTATTTATGCTAAAGTAAAAAAAAAAAAAAAAAATCTGTTTACGCTACTACTGTATTTCTTCGTATCCACCGTTTATGTTTCCACGTCATCAGCCAATGCTTCCACATGAGCTTCCTTCGTTGACTCTAGCTCTATATTCTTGTTCTTCCGTCTAAAATATGACCTCAGAGGTTTATCTTATTTCAACATCTAAGCAAATCGCATTGGGTTTAAGATAATGAACTTTTATGGAAGTTATCCCACAACCATCTGAAGAGGAACTTAATCCCTATTTTATATTCCATCAGCCAGGTGAATTCTAGGGCAACTCACTGCTTCTCTTTCAGTTTTGTAATTTCGTTTATTTAGATTCTCAACTCCACGGTTTGCATTTCTGAATCCTCTTCCATTGATAAATTATACGTCAAGGAGAGTAGAATAAATATGTCCTGTATTGAATTGGTTGCCTTTTATTTCTGGGTGAGGACCAACAAACTTGTCATACCAAAATCTGAATTTCTAGTTTAGTAATGGATAAATTCATAGCTACAGGAATGCCATGTAACCATATCCACTTATGGAGAGTCAGTGGCATAGATGTTGTTGTAACCATGTTAACTTTTATTCTCAGGTTCACAGTAACACAAGTGTGTGTTTATACTTTATAGTCATGGTGGCTCTGTGCTCAAATGTAGCAATACGAAAGATTTTATTTATTATGTTACTAACTAAACCTTTTTTTTTTTGTCAACATTGTTCATTTCATTGAACAGAAACCCATAGAACAAACATTACGAGTATCGGGCTTATCTACATGGCCGAACAGAGATATAACATAATAAATTAAACCATTAAACCCAATATTGAAGAGGTGGGTGATGTCTCAGATTCTCGGTAAGCTTAATTGCGACACGTGCATTAACACATGTTCTCCATGCGAACACTAATTACTCCGGCCGTCAAGAAAAACTTCACCACCGTAGACTCTTCCTCAACCGCCTTGTTCCTCTTTCTACTCCGTTGTTATCAGCCCATTTGTAACAACTCCTCCGTCTTTCGCTGTTCCTCCATGATTTATTATCTACCATCTCTGGATGTTAAATCAAGGATTGCTCGATCAAATCCAAGAGTAGACCCTTTATTGGACCGTTCAATGAACGCCAATTTATGCTGAATCTCCTTTGAATCGACCAAGATTAGTCCATCTTCTCTTCATCCTTTCCTTAAAAGAGAGCTTCATCCAAAGCCGATCTCCGGCAAGCTTCTAGCTAGATGAAGTCTGATCTCTGCGGGAACGAAATCAAAGCTTTCCTTTGATGAAGATATTCATCACGAGCAAACGAAATTAAGAATTAGATCACGGAAGAGTAAAGAAACCGGAACAAAGCCCGAATTTATTTCTTTCAATCGATTTTCTGAGAAGATAAGCTTTCAGTGTGCTCAGAATCGATTGAAACATCACATCAAAATCGCCAACGCGAAGAGAGATTCCGCTAACCGGAAATTAAAATCGCCAACGCGAAGATCGAACAAAAAACAAAAAAAGTTTTGATCTCAACCCCTGTGAAAGATAAGGATCAGTGAACAGTGGTTTGACCGTTTGAGAGAAAACTTTCCCTCTCTAGGAAAGAGAGAGTCTCTTTATTATTGGTCCGTTTTCACTTTAGATGACAAAAACAATTTTACCAAAAAAAATAAATACAAAAACAAAATTATAAATCCCAAAATTATAAACGAGACATATGTAGGCCTGGCCCATTGTCCTCTCCAATAAAGCCCAAATTAAACATTTCATTTTGTCGCCGGCAGTTATCTTCACCGTTAAATCGACGTTGGGATTCCAGAGGAGAGGCGAGAGTAAATCATCCGCTGCAGACGTTGCCGGAAACTTAACATGGACTCGCACCACGCGTCTCTAGGACGTCGCACCGTAAGGATTCCCGTCGTCGCCGTCTTCATCTTCGTCTTACGGTATTTTACATCCATGATTTGATTCTTTTTCCGCTTTCTGTGATCTCGTAGTTGGAGGAGATCCGTCAAAAGAGAGCTGCTCAAAGGCTCAGCAAAACTTCTTCAGGGCCAGATCTTAGCGAGATTCCGATTCCTACGGCTGGTAATTGCATCTCTTATTCAATTTTGGTTTTGAATTAAGGAATCTATTTAGATTGTTTCAATTGTAATCCGTTGCAGGGATCAGAAAATCCGAGAGCGAGAATCGACTTTCTGAGGTAAACTTATATCAAATTTTTATTTGATTGGAAGATAGAGATGGTTGTGATAATGAGAATTCTCGAATTTGAATTTGCATCCAACTTTGCTGAGTCTGTAATTGAACATTAGGAGTTTTGTATTGGTTTTATAGATATATTATGATCTTGCTGATGATTATGGTTTGTTCTCTCCACAGACCGATGTTGGTGCTTTATATTCTCAGCTCAAAGAGCTGCAGAAGAAGAATGCAGACATGGAGGAGCGTAACAAAATGTTGTACTCAAAGGTATCCTTCTTTCCTTTGCAGGAAAGCAGATCCCGTATCTTTTTTTTTGTGTATAAAATGTATTGATGATTTTTTTTTGTCTATGGGCTTCAGCTTCAGACAAAGGAAGCTGAGAATGAATCACTTGAGACTCGGTTGAATGTGCTAGTGAGTTACAGTTTAAAGCTTTTTTTTTGTTTGACATCTTTATCCATTCCTCATTCAGTTTGTGTTGTAATGTCTTGACATATGTTCTTGTGGGATGGATATAACAGGAACAGAACACAGTGCCATCTCTGAGAAAAGCTCTCAAAGAAATTGCAATGGAGAAAGATGCTGCTGTTGTTTCACGAGTTAGGATTACTCATATTTTAGTTTTTAATGGTGTCAATTATAACCTACCCTTGATTGCATTTTGATTGGTATAGATTTATTGCTTATAGGAGGATCTCTCAGCTCAAGTTAGGACTCTGAAGAAACGTGTTAAAGAGGCAGAGGAGGAACAATATCGAGTATGCAGATAGCCTTTATTTATGTCTTCCGAATATTAAGTTTCCTTTTTCTTGTTTTCTAAACTATTTACTCATTGTTGATAGGCGGAGGAAGATGCAGCATCTCTCAGAGCAGAGCTTAACTCGATACAACAGCAAACAATGGGTACTTCATTTGTTGGAGTTTCCCCGGACCAAGTATTAGAGAAAGAGATGGCCAAACTAAAATTAGAATTACAGGTTTGAGATAGATACTTTCTCGTCAGTCTTTGTTTTGACGATAGTAATGCTCTTAATATACACAGAAAGAATCAATGTTGAGGCAGCAGGAACAACAGCGTGTAGCTGAAGAGCAAACACGAGTTGCTTCGTTAATGTCTGAAAAGCAGGAACTGGAACAGAAAATTTCAGCTTTATCTAGCGGTGCCTCAGGTAATACATGATGGTTTGCAAGTCTCGTTGTTTCAAAACTAGTCCTCATGCAGCTGTGGTGTTTGGATGCATTAGCTTACGTGTAAAATGTTTTTTTTTTTGGAGTAATTTAAGGAATCGTTTTACTGAATGTGCACTTTTGGATACATATCAATAACTCTGTTCCCATGCTATTTGTTATGCAGAAGCATCAGAGTCAAGTCAAAAAGTATTTTCAGTGGTAAGAAAATTTTAACTAACCCAGTACGCCACTTGCCAAGTCAGAAGCATATATGCCTTCAACGTTTTATGGAATCCTTGAGGTTTGATTCGTTTCCATGTAGGAAGATAAAGAAATACTTGAGAAGCAGTTGCATGATATGGCTGTTGCCCTTGAAAGATTGGAGACTAGTAGACAAAAGCTTCTCATGGAGGTATTGTCTTAACTTTCTGCAATCAGTGTATACAATAGTCAAGGGTATGAGTGGAGAAATAATTTTTACACATTATGTTTTTCAGATTGACAACCAATCATCTGAAATAGAGAAGCTTTTTGAGGAGAACTCGAACCTCTCAGCTTCCTACCAAGAATCAATCAATATATCAAAGCAGTGGGAGAATCAAGTAAGCGCCTCACAGTTGTTTTTTGCTTTTGCTTGAGAAACATTTCCCTGGAATTTATATTGATCTGTATCAAATCTTATAGGTGAAAGAATGTCTAAAGCAAAATGTAGAACTCTGTGAAGCTCTGGACAAGTTAAGAACAGAACAAGCTGGTACTCTATCACGAGTGTCTCCAGAAGTTCAGGCAAATGGGTCAGATGGAACTGAAACTCTGTCCCTCAAGGTTTTAACTTCAGCAGCTCTTAAGTTATATTATAAGGTAAACCTGTGATTAAAATTCCGCATCACCTTTCTTTCAGAGCGAACTGGCGAAAGGACAGAGCAGAGCTGAATCGTTATCTGCGCAAGTTCTCCAACTCTCAGCTCAACTCCAGCAAACAACACAAGCATACAATGGGCTTATGCGTGTGTAAGTTTCATTCACATAGTTTCGTCTTCAACCGTTTTTGAGATCATTAATCGTTTGCCATATATTACAGCTATAAACCTGTGCTTAGAAACATTGAGAGCAGCTTAATCAAGCTGAAACAAGATGGATCAGTTACAGTGGCACAGTGAATCAAGGGCACACCTCTGAGTATGGAATAGAAATTGTATACAACAAACACATATTTGGAAACTCATCAACACTTTTTCTGTACTAAACAATATGATTGGTTGTTATTGTTTCGTGTTTCGGTTTGGTGAAGAGTTGGTCTAGAGTAGAATTGTAGTTCGGTTACGGTTTAATTTTCGTTGTTTTACAACAACCATTCGGCTCAGGTTCAAAAGAAACTGGGCCTTATATGTACTTTTAACTTGGGATGGGCTGATTATAATTATGTGGCGGTTTTAGATTCTCCAATATTGCGCGGGAATGATTTCTTCAATAACGGCGAGCGGAGGTCCATTAACTTTCCGGCGAGACCTCGATCCAAACGCTCTCAGGCTATCACGCCGGAAAACATTCATCTCTCTCCTACGAAGCTGCAAGAACATCGCTCAGGTTCCACCGATACACGCCAAGATAATCCGTACCTTCCATGGACAAGACGCTTTCGTTGTCTTCGAACTTATCCGCATCTGCTCCACTCTCGGTTCAATCGACTACGCCTACGACGTGTTTCGTTACGTATCCAATCCTAACGTGTATCTATACACCGCCATGATCGATGGATTCGTGACATCCAATCGTTCCGCTGATGGAGCTGCGTTGTATAGCCGTATGATTGACGATTCGATCATGCCTGATAACTACGTGATCACCTCTGTTCTCAGAGCGTGTGATTTGGAGGAGTGCAGAGAGATTCAAGGTCAGGTTTTGAAACTCGGGTTCGGGTCTTGCAGATCGGTGAGGCTAAAACTGATGGAAGTCTACGGGAGATATGGAGAATTGGTTGATGCGAAGAAGGTGTTCGATGAAATGCCTGAGAGAGATGAGGTTGCAGCCACGGTTATGATAAACTGTTACTCTGAATGTGGTTCTATCGAAGAGGCGTTGGAGCTGTTCAAAGATGTTAAGGTTAAAGATACGGTTTGTTGGACTGCGATGATTGACGGGTTGGTTAGAAACAAGGAGATGAACAAAGCTTTGGAGCTTTTCAGGGAGATGCAGATGGGGAATGTTAGTCCTAACGAGTTCACAGCCGTCTGTATTTTATCTGCCTGCTCTGATTTGGGTGCGTTGGAGCTAGGGCGCTGGGTATATTCGTTTGTTGAGAGCCAAAGGATAACGCTTAGTAACTTCGTAGGGAATGCTTTGATTAATATGTACTCAAGGTGCGGTGATATCAATGAAGCGAAACGGGTTTTCAAAGGGATGCTGGACAAAGATGTTGTTTCGTATAACACGATCATCTCAGGACTAGCGATGCACGGGGAAAGCTTTGAAGCCATCAAGGAGTTTCGGGATATGGTGAACAGAGGGTTTAGGCCGAACCAGGTGACTTTGGTTGCTCTTTTAAACGCATGTAGCCATGGAGGTTTTTTGGATATAGGGCTTGAGGTATTTAATTCTACGGAGAGAGTTTTCGATGTGGAACCGCAGATTGAGCATTACGGATGTGTAGTCGATCTTCTTGGTCGAGTCGGGAGACTAGAGGAAGCGTATAGATTCATAGAAAACATGCCGATGGAACCGGATCATATTATGTTAGGAGCTCTTTTGAGTGCTTGTAAGATCCATGGAAACGTGGAACTCGGTGAGAAAGTCGCCAAGAGACTGATAGAATCTGAGGATTCAGATTCTGGGACGTACGTTCTCTTATCGAGTATCTACGCTTCATCAGGGAAATGGAAAGAATCTAATGAAATCAGAGGAAGTATGAGAGACTCAGGCATTGACAAGGAACCAGGTTGCAGTACCATAGAAGTGAACAACCAGATCCATGAGTTCCTTGTGGGAGATACAACACACCCTGAGAAAGAAGCAATTTATCAGAGATTACAAGAACTGGTTCGAGTTCTTAGGTTCAAAGATGTTATGTTGTATATCAATGATATGTAAGTAACAAAATACACATTGTTCTCTCTGTTTTTCTATGAATGGTTTTCGCCAAAAGGGTTGATTGAGTAAGCCACGATTGGACTTCTGACACTGTGGCCCCCATCAGACCAAACCAAAGACGAACTCACAACACTTCCATCCTTGAGTCCTTTACCAGAGACGGTCACAACAAATGTTTTCTTCTCCTTCAGAAGACCGAAACTCAGAACTTCTGGCTCAACGCTGATCTGAATCTCCGGTCGAAGAGTAACCACACTCGCTTTGAACGTAGAGTTCGGTAATCCAACGTTAGTAACGGTTCTTGTAAACGTGACATTGAACGGTTTAAGAGCAGTGGTAAATGTAGTCATTGTTGGGTAGTTCAGATCCTTGACTTCTGTTCTCTCTGAACAAGTGATGTTCCGTCCTGAGATTTTTGTAAGCAACCCTGGACCAAAACCCTCTGCACACAACATTTTGAGGTAGTCTTGCAACTCTAGCTCGTACACAAGTCCCGGGTCGGTGGCGTTGGTTGGGTTAATGTGGCCTGATCCATATGCAAATTCTAGGTCCGGGTTTTTCATAACGTTCATCATGGGCGTAGCTGCCAATATACACCATGACAATTCTCAGTTTTTGTAGTCGGAAATCAAGAAACAAAGATTTGGTTTTTGAACATTACCGGTTGTCATGATAGCGGATTTGATTGTCGAGGGAGACCAGTCTGGATGAAAAGACTTGACATAAGCAGCTACACCTGCCACATGAGGGCAAGCCATGGATGTGCCACTCATTATGCTAAACTTCACACTTCTCTTGTCCCCAGGGTTATCTGAAGGAGAAGCTTCTGGAGAATATGCAGCAAGAATCTCTAATCCAGGTGCACTTACGTCAGGCTGCATATCAAATATCTGTTACATAAGTTTACTAATGATATTTGTTCCGGTTTCATTACCTTCAATAGGTTCTTGATAATGAAACTTGGCCCGCGAGAAGAGAAGGACGGAACATAAGGAGCTTCTTTATCAATTATCTCTTCACTTCTCAGTATCTCCGCTTCTGGTTTCCTGCAAATTCACTTGTTTAACAACAGAACTGCTCCAGTGATTCATTTCTCTACCGTTACTGTACTTACTCTACAGACTTGACATAAGATTTAACAGACGTATAATCCTCTAAGCTCAGAGAAGAGACCGGAAATGGGAACACAAAGGAGACGTCTCGAGTGAAAGTGTCTAGAACAATGGATCCAACGGCTCCGGCTTTGTAAGCCTCTTTGTTTGCTAGGAACTCGTCGCAGAGGACGATCTTCCCTTTGACCAAGTCCCTGTCCACACAATCTTTGGCGCAAAAGCTGCCAATTATCATTATGAGCATCTTTCAAATGTGTTCTTGATTCGAGATTCATATTGGAACAATCAAGAAGAGAGTTTTCTCACTCACCTAGCTTGCAACGCGGGACAAGTTCTTGAAACGTTTTGACCGTAAACTATCGGGAACTTTGTCCCGTTGAAGTTAACTGGATTAACTGACAAACCCTGTTTCAAGAAACAGAGTATCAACCAACAACTTCTGTACTTTCTCACTAAATCGTACAATAAGATAAAGTTAACGTACCGTTAAAGCTTTTCCGTTACCAAGAACGACTCTGTCAACAAAACGCCGGTCCGTAGCACTGGCCGCGACGGTTACCATCCACGGAAATACATTTGCAACTGTACCTTGGTCGGGCCCATAGTTCCCGGCGGACCCAACCGTGACAACGCCTCTAGTCATTGCGTGAAATGAACCAATGGCGAAAGAATTGCTCAGGATATTGGGGGCTTCTCTTGAGATCGAGATAGAGATGACGTCAACTCCGTCGGCGATGGCGTCATCATAAGCTGCGAGGATATCTACGTCTTTGCAGCCAATGTCCTTGAGGCAGACTTTGTAGGCGGCTACTCTCGCCGAGGGTGCTCCACCACGAGCCGTGCCTTGAGCCAGGCCGTAAAAGCTGGCCGCTTGAACGGGGTTGCCGGCAGCCGTTGAAGCCGTGTGGGTCCCATGGCCATCGTCGTCTCTGGCTGAGACAGAGTTTTTTGGGTAAAACCTAGCTCCAATGAGTTTGCTTGTACCACAAGAAAGATAATAACAGGTCAGACGTTTAGTATATAAGACCATGCACAAGGAAATAAGTAGCTTGCTAATGTGCAATCATTGCTCTCAATGTCTTATGAGTGAAAAAAATATTAGCTCATTGATCTAATTCATTACAAACTCCTATAAATCTTCTACATATGAATAATATAATGTTTACTAATTAAATATACATCAACCAAACAGGATATTCAAATCATGATTGCATGATATCTTGTAGTTTCAGAGATGCAAACTAAGTGCTCCCTATAAGTTCTCAGCACCTAATAATTTTTATATACAAACTTTCTATCAAGTTTGATAAGAAGAAAATGTTAGAATATAATATTACTTGTTGCAAGTGAAGTTTCTGCCACCTTTACAAGAACCTTTCCATCTCTGTGGAGGTGGACCAAAACCTTGGTCGTGAAAGCTCTCAGATTCCGGCCAGATTCCACTGTCAAAGACTCCAATGATAACATCACTTTCTTTCGCACTTTCTCGTTTCGCTCTCTCACCCAATCCTACAAAGTCCCATGATCTTGTTGTGTCCAGTTCATAAGTCCGGCTTGGAAATACGAAGACCACTTCTTTTTTCATACCTACACATATTATATAAATCGTAGCAAAGGTTATGAGTTTTAGGTAAGATCTTCCTAAAGTTCTTTTTCTAATCTTTTATCAAGAATTTATGAGGTTACCCACTTTCCAGTATCTTACTCTCGGCTAGAGATAGATAAGCAGCGAATCCATTGAAGCTCCTTGAATAGCTTCTAATTAACAAACTAGATGCAGAGCTGTAAAAAGGAACAAAAAAAAAGAGAGGATAATTATTCTTTTACATAATTACATATCTAAAGTATCACAAATCTGTAACCAAAAAAGGTTGAATCCTACTCAGAGTTAGAGGCAAAAAGTTCTTGGAGCAATTTGAGATGTTGAGATGGAGCTGAATATCCATTCTCAGGAAGTGCTCCTAGATATACAATATATGCCTGCAATACATATATGTACGTATGTATTAAAGAGAGAGAGAGAGAGAGAGTTACTTAACGGTGTGCTTTGATCATAAAGAAGAAGCAAAAACTTGAACTTGCCTGTCTATTATCATCTGCAGACACATCTCCAGTGAACATGAATGTTAAAGAGATTAAGAAAAGAGATGTACGAAACTTAGCCATTGTGTGAAACTCTAAACAAGAAAGTCAAATTGGGGACTGAGAGGAGGAATATTGTGGTAGAGATTTTTATAAACGAAAGTACACTAAATCTATTTTTCTTGGTTTCCCTAACAAGGGTCAAACATTTCAAATAAATACAGGTAATACATTAAAATCTTCCTTGGCTGATATGGCAATGGCTTCTATAGTCAAGGAAGGTTTTGACCAAAAACATATATCCTTAGGAACGTTAATCGATGGGAGAAGAACTGGATGATTTTTCTCTTTTTGTGTTTGTCCATAAATCTATCAAATATGGATATCCTATTTTCTTTTTATATAATTCAAATAATACTTTGAGTTTTGTGTTCCTCTCAACTCTCTACACATTTACTATTGTATTGTTTCCAATATAAAATTGAGGACAACAGTTTGCAACTACATGAACAGAGTTCACCAAACTCGAATGAAGTTACATCCCACAAGTATTGGTTTCGATCAAGTTCCAATGATTCAGGATAAACATCCATGGGACTGGACTATTATACAACTTTATCACATGACAAGAATCGAAGCCGGCTGAGCCTATGCGGCTGCAGGATCGTTTATGACTCCCAAGAAATCGTCTTTGATGGTGCCCACACAAAACTGCAAAATCAAAGACAAATGTGCTTAAACATCGATCGATAAGACTAGAGATAAGATTGAAAGAATATAAGTTGTTGCATTGTAAATTAGAGTTATGGAGAATGGTGCATACGATTTCAGTGGCATCGACTCTGGTGCCAATAATCTTTAGTCTCACTTCACATTCTTTCTGGATCTTAACCTGCACGAATTATTGAAAACATTAGGTTTCTTGAAGATAGATGAAAACAAGAGATAGAGAAAAGAAACAAACTGATCCATCAGATGTTGTATAATTAGGCATGTCTCCAGCCTGAAACTCCGTATCATCTGGTATCAACTGTGGTCATTGAAAAGAAGATAATAAGAGTTATTATATATATAAACACATGCAACCAAAAAAAAAATCATATAAGCTTGGACACAAATATCTGAACAGCCCAGCTTCCGCGAAGAATCCCATCTGATAACATATGTTAGTGGAAATTTCGACTGATTTGTCACTAAAGACAAAGAACTACATGAAACTAATAGACATTGCCTTATTGACGAGAGTGACAACAGCTTCCAAGATCTGGCCTTTGAAAGGTCTGAAAACGACGCACTGGTATTTAAGGGGGAAGGTGACGAAAGCAGTCCCATTACGGACCAATCCGTTGCCTACGCTTTCTATTCCAGTTATGGCCACTCACTACAAGAAATCAGTCATATAGCTATCGATTATTTCGTAGCTAGAGAGGAAAATCTGTAGCTACAATGAAGAAGGCAACGGATGGCTACGGATTGGAACCGTGGCGTCAGTGTCGACGCTAAACCCGATCCGTCGCTATTCCGTAGCTTGCTAGCGACAGATTCCGCGAGAGAACTAGTTGTAGCTGTTGGCGACCGCATGGCTACAAAGTATTCCGTTGCTCAGTAGCGACGGCATGGCTATAGAACGTTCTATTGCTAAATAACTACCGAGTTTAGCTACGACATTTCTTCGCCAAATCGTATCGAATAGAGCTGCGGAATTTGGCTACAAAATTTTGCATCTAAACTTTGGTCTCCAGTTAGCAACAAACACGTTTTGTGGGTAATATTGTATCACATTTAGCAACAGATTTGTTGTTGCTATCGTCAAAGTGATTTATTTTGTTTTGAATTCAAAACTATATAAATTAATTAAAAACATTAGATTTATCTCATAAAGAAATCTTACATTCTCATAACATTATAGAAATGCTAGAAAGTCATTTCTTAGCAAACAAAAAAAATTAAACCTGATAAATGAAAGCTAATGACATAAAATTTCAAACTAACACAGACAAAAGATCGTGAAAATCATCTAGTTTATCTCCTCGTTGCTGCTAGGAGCCTAGGAGATGCAGATGGAGAAGTATCTCTGTGGGGTTGGGGTGATAGATTAGGTGGTTACCAAGCTCCTTGTCAACGCGAAGTCGCTCGGGTTCTTCGTTAAACTGGATCTAGAGACGATGGCAAGGAGATGCACAGCTGGATTCAAAAGGTGGAAGATTAGAAAGGTTGATGAGAGAGAGATCCGATTTTTTACAAAGAAGACAAACTTTAAAGAAACAAAAGAACTGCTTTGGAACAACGAAGTCCCAAAGATTTATGTTTTAGACTGTAGGAAATAGGAATGGTGTAGAGAGAAAGAAGATTCGCATGGAAGAAGGTGAAGAGAGCAGAGAAGAAACGTGCTGGGACAGAGAAGAGAGAAAAGTGGAATTGGACAGAGGAAGAAACACATATGTGGACTAAATGTGACCATTAGATTAAAAGTTATCAATGGCTCACATTCACAATCCGCACACTTGTCTCTTATTGGATTGAAAATTAAAATTGATTATAAATTATGTTTAGTTTTACTCTAGTGTTAGTGTATATGGAATTAGATTATAGGAATGAACTATAAAGTTTAACTTTATGGTATATTATGGGAATTAAATTATAGGAATAAACTATGAAGTTTAATTTTTGATGTTTTAGGATATAAAATATTATAGGAATTAAAAAAAAATATTATAGGAATTGAATTTTATTTAGAATTAAAAGTTTACATGTTTATGATATAGGGTTTCAGTTATATGGTTTAGGGTTTAGGTTTATGATTTGGAATTAAGAGTGGGTTGAGACTAAGTTTTTAAGAAGATTAAGTTAAAAGTTTTTTGTTTAAGACGTGGAAGTTAAATTTGAAAATATTAAAGTTGGAGTTTATATTTAGGATATAGATTGAGATATTCATAGTTTAGGGTTTAAATTTAAGATTTAGAATGAAGTTTAAAGAAAATTAGATTTTGAGTTTAAGCTTAATATTTGAGTTTAAAGCTTATGCTTAGTGTAAATATTTACTACATAAGGTTTGAAGTATGGTTCAAGTTTAAGATTTTGGCTTAATGTCTATAATGTGGGGTTGAAATATAGTGTTGAGGTTTAAATTTAAAATTTGATATTAAATTTTGAAAAGAATAATTTTCTTGTGTTATTTTAATATTTTAAAGTAAAAGTAAGAAAAAATTTAGTTTTAAAATTTTGTATTTAGAGTTTAGGGTTTAAATTTATGGTTAGGGTATAGAGTTTGATAGAAGATTTAAAGTTTGTATTTGGAAGTTATAGATTAGGATTAAAAATATTAAACTTTAAGTTTAAGATTTGAGATTGTAGTATGAAAATATTAGAGTTTTATGATTTATGCTTAGGATTTATGGTTTTGAGATTGTGTATACCTATTATTTTTACTATACTATTAGTGCTTTTAATATATGTGGATTAAAAAATTTTATCTTAAAACATTAAATTGTATCTACGTTAAAAATTAATCGTTAATCTAACATTCTTATATATATATATATATATATACGAAATATTATAATTTTTACTATTTTGATGATTATAGTACTGTGTCGAAATGACAAAGATATAGATATTGGTGCTATTTAGCAATAGAAATGATTGTAGCTAGTTGTTGCTAAATAGAATAATTGTAGCAACCACTTATCTCTAGCCAAAGTGTAGCTATTTAGCTACGGACCGCCAACGGAATCCTTCTCTAGCTATATAGCTACGGATTGCTATATTTAGCTATAAATTTAGCTACAAAGTTAAAGTTTTGTGTTCTATCGCTATATTTGTAGCTAACAATATTGGCTACGAAAATGTCTTTGCTATTCCGTAGCTATTTCAATGAATTCTTGTAGTGACTACAAACCCATGCCGCCCACTCTCACCAAACCAAACACAAATCAATCAACAATCTCGAATTTCCTGATTACTAGGATTGAAGGTGAAGAAAGAAACCTGCAAGTGCCCTCCACGTCTTTCATGAGCTTAGAGACCAGGTTTTCACGAAGGTTACGACCAAAGAAACGTGGTTTAATTGCATGTTTCGCTCCAATACTATGTGGAAAAACATCTCTTCTTTGACTTTTTTTTTTCTCTTTCGCTCTCTCTTGCTTCTGTCTCCGAGACCTATGATTATTGGGGGTTCTTAGGTGAAGTTCTTAGCGGAATATAAGAATCTGTCTCTTAATTTTTAACTAAAAAAAGCTAAGAACAACTTTTAACTAAAAAGAAAAAGTTAAGAACCGGTTCTTAAATAAGAGTTTTAAGAGCCGGTTTTTAACTTTTTTTAGTTAAAAGTTAAGAGACATGTTCTTATATTCCGCTAAGAACCTCACTCTAAGAACTCTCCAATAATCGTGCTCTAATATTATAGTTCGACACCTCTGAAAAAACCCATCAACGCGGCGACTTATTTAAAAGGAATCTTGATCCATGTAAACCGTCAGATTATAATCAGATGAACGGTTCAGATCACAACTTTGTTTTTTTTTTTTTGCTTTTTTTCACAAAAGCTAGTTGCGATCTGGACCGTTCATTTTTTTATAATCTGACGGTACACAGAGATCTTCTGGCCTTTTTTTTGTGTGAAGGTTTTACCATTCTAACCTTTTTGAATGCAGATTGACAACTAAAGGATTAATTTAGGGGTTAATTTGTGAACTAGCCATATATTGCATGTAAATTAAGTAATTAGCTTTGATTTTGACATAATCTATTATCTAACATTTATATCATAAACTATCCGGTTTTATCCTTTATTTTTGCAGGTACCAGGTAAAAATGTGGAAAAGAATAACGTGGCCAGTAGAAATAAGAGTCATCTACGTATACTTTTATTGACCACATACATATCCACCGAGTTCTATTCTATATAAAATAGTATAAAATTATAACTTTATCTACAACCCTTAAATATAAACATATCCCAAATCCAATCCTTACATATTAAAACTTATTCCAATCTCACTCAACCTCTATACTAAACTCTAAACTGTAAACTCTAAACTCTAATCAGTAAACCCTAAGTTCAAATCTAAACCATAAACCCAAATATAAACCATAAACCCAAATATAAGCACAAAATCCAAATAGAATTAAACAAAAAAATAACATAGTACATATTTGTGAAATTATAAAATATCTATAATTGCATGGAAGAAGTTATTACTGACTTCAACCATACTCCTTCACCTTCTAAATACTAAACCTTAAACTCTAATCACTCAACTCTTACCCAAATATAAATCCTAAACCCCTAAATACTAACCCAATCCTAATCACACCTCAACCCCTAAATCCTAAACCCTAAACTCTAATCACTAAACTTAACCCAAATATGAACCCTAAACTCAAATATCAAAATTTAAACCTTAACCAATGTTAACCCCAATATTTCATAAACTAAACCTAAATTTTAAAAGGCCAGTAAGATGCATTACCATTCTACATGAGGCATATAGAATAGAAATGGTAAAAATGTAGTTGCAATCTAAAGATCATCTTAACATATTTTTCAAATGCTGATATGGTCATGCCTTCATGGAAGGTGGTAATGCTTGCCCCAATGCCAACTTCAATCGTACATAAACTAAACCCTATCAACTATCACTAAACCCTACATAAAAATATAAACCCTAATCCAATGTCAACTTCAATCTTCCATAAACTAAACCCTAGCCACTAATCACTAAACCCTATATAGAAATATAAACCCTAATCCAATGTCAACCCCAATCTTTCATAAACTAAACCCCCAAGTAACATGCATTTCCATTCTACATAAGCCTATAGAATAGAAAATGGGACAAACAATATAGCGCAGTACATATATATATTGTTCAAATTTTGAAGTGTCTATGATTGTAGGGATAGAAGTAATGCTTACACCAAATTCAGATTCTTGTGGCGAAAGAAATGAAGATTAACGGTATTAGAGAAAAGAGGTGGAAGAGATAACATCATATATGTATCATTCTCATTCAACGTCACATTGTATTCTGTTTTATTTGATATAATAATAAATTTTATTCCATTTACGTTCAATATATTATTTCTCTTTACAAAATCATATACAGACTAATATCAACCACATATAAACACCAATACAAAACTCATATCAATAGAACATGAAACAACAACAAACAAGATTGAACCCTCTCTTTCAAGCATCGAATGAAATATAACTTACTATATAGTACATTATATATTAATAAATATGGCAAATAAGAGAAGAGCCAAATTTGAAAGAAAAACAATATGTTCCATTTCATAAAATATTACCCTTCCAATTCATCCATGACAAACCTGAAATACAAAATGAAAATGAAGACACACATTAATTAGTTTACAAGTTGGAAGGAAATGACAGCATATGAGATAGGCTATTAGTATATGCATTACTTTATGCTTAAGTTAAATGTTTAGTTGTGTCCATTCCAAATAGTCTATGCGAGTAAAGAAGTAACATGTGCAATTAGAATTGAACCATCTGATATAATATATAATTTATAGATATGGAGTGGAACAGATGGTCTGCTGGAATGGAAAGTGAATAGTATATTAGTTCTGATATGATTCTTCAGAAATAGCAGAAGAATGAAATGACACATAACTAGTCTCTAAAACTTAAATTTTCCATTTCAAATAGCACAGATTCCATAATATATTCTATTTCACACAAAACTAAACTTGTTTTATCGCAAAAAGGGACTTTTCATTCCAAAATCACGATCCCCCCTTTGCAGTGAGAAAATTTCAACCCTAAATTAATTTGTTTACCTCAGCTTACCAGATCGGGCATGCAACAGAAACGATAAGTTAGATTTATCAACTTAGAATACAGTAGGTCCGAATCTATTCCAAATAGGAGAGCTAACATAGAAATAATAGAATCTATGGCAAAAAATAGAGAACTTACAATATTGCAACAGAACTCACCGTAATCGCCGATGTGAAGGAGATCTGAGAAGAATCAACTTGGTGAAGTTGGAGAGGAATGGTCTGTTATTAACCGCTGCTACAACTTTAATGCCGTCCGATGTCGGATGATGGCACAAGTGGAGAAAGTACACAATTGGAATGGGAGTAAGAAGGAGATGACAAAAGCAGGCGGAGGCGACGCCGTGGAGAGAAAGATGTGAAGTCGAGTAGGCCACGATTTGTTTTTGTGTGATTAATAATTAATATTTTTAATTTTTTTTAGCAGGTTGCGCCGATTGAGAGAAAGAGTATTACAGTATTAATATATATATAACAGCGTGTATAGGTCTGTTAGGTAAAACGACTAATATGTGAATTAGGCTTTTTTTTTTATGGTCATATGACCCAATTTCCCTTAATTTAGTATATTCATTCACACATTTTAGTTCCGCAAAATCTCTTTTTTTATGGGTTGTCATAATTTAGGTCATGATTGCCGAAGATTACCTGAGTGTGTGTGATACCGAATACAGAAGTTGTATATACCACTTAGCAATTCAGTTGACCAAAGAAAAAAAAAACTTTGCAGACTTTTTTTACTGTCTAATATGAGAGTCAGAGAAGAAGATGATAAGAACATACAGTTTTGAGAAAAATAAATGGCATAGTGTTCAAGTAAAATGATGATATAATAACACGTAAAATGTAAGGCCTCTCAGGACAATGCCTCAGGGAGAGCATCAAAGGTTTCTCTCTCTCTCCCGCAGAGGGTTTAAACTGCAAAATTGCACAATTAAACAATCTAAGATCTCAAAATTCACCAAGTTCGAAACTTTTAGCAAACAAATCTAAAAGACTCGAATCAAGAAGGTATCTTGAACTACCTCTTTACATTCATAAGAACCGGGGCCTCCGATCCGCAGGCTTAAGTATTTGGAAAGAACACATTAAACTCTCATCAACACTCATCATTGCACCCGCATTGTCGAATTCGCCACAGTAGTTAGGCGCTGAGAATATAGTCACAAGCTGCCTATCAGCAAAGAACTCGTAACCATCCTCCACAACCTGCGAGGGAACAAAAAAAAAACAGGTTTTTATTTAAAAGAATCCGCAACTCATTTATTGTGTTAGTAGTAAACCAACCTGGTGAGCACGGCAGATGAGATCCATATCATTCTTTATCAGAAACTCAGCAACCTTATCAGGCCCAAACGTGTAAGACACTCCACGGTCGTTCATCCCCCATCCTTTAACATCTTTGCTCGGATCAGACCAAAGAAGATCACAAAGCAGACCAGAGTCCGGAACATCGGTAGGTCGCTTCATTGTCTTAATCTGTTCCACGTTTGTCAAATCGGGAGAAAGACCACCGTGCATGCACAGAATCTTATCGTCTATGACAGCAGCCACGGGGAGGCAGTTGAAAGAATCTGTAAAGACTTTCCAGAGTCTGACGCTGAACCTACGTTTGCATTCGTCGTAGAAACCGTAGATTCTGTTGATGGAAGCACACTCGTGGTTGCCTCTTAGGAGGAAGAAGTTCTCTGGGTATTTGATTTTGTAGGCGAGGAGAAGACAGATGGTCTCTAAGCTCTGCTTCCCACGGTCCACGTAGTCTCCTAAGAATAAGTAGTTAGCTGCAGGAGGGAAGCCTCCGTACTCAAATAGCCTCAATAGATCTGAGTACTGTCCATGTATATCACCTGACAAACAAAAAAAAACCATTACAAATCCGTGTGAGACCAATCAGCCTATGTGTTCTTTGTAAAACAAGACCAAACAAACCAATCCTAGGTTACATCAATCGCTAAGATACTCAGCTAATCTCTGTCAATGGGTATAACCAATCACAAGGTCACACAAGGTTACATCAATCCAATGATTTTTATGAGTCCATTAACCACTCTTAGCTACAACTCAAATACACACCAAAAAAATAATACTAATTATTTTATGTTCCTCCTTATGTATAACTAGACCAAACAAACAAACACATCTCTGTCTGGAACCAATTCACGTTTCACAAAACCTACTCAAGACAGATAAAAATATAAACTTTTTTTTTTGGCTTGACGAAGCTAAAGCTGTAAAGGCAGAGAGAGAGAGAGAGAGAATGAATACCGCAGATCTTGATGGGAGCTTCGAGCTCAAGGAGGTTAGGCTGTTGAAGGAAAATCTCTTTGGAGACGATGCAAAGCTGTCGGATCTCAGACTCGTTGAGCATGACCTGTTTGGTTCCAGGCTTAGGGTTTCTGTAATCCAACAAGCGACGAATGATGTCGTCTAGAACGGCAGGGTCCATGCTTCCCTCTTGCTGCGCCATTCCCAAAGCAGACCCCCCGCGATCGAGACTACCAAACACCAATCGATGATTTGTGTATCTACCAAAAGAAAAGTTTGAATCTTTCGGACAATAATCAATCGCCTTAAACTCTTCTCTCGATCTTTGGAGGAGTCACAATATAGTTTTCTCCTTTGTTTCGCCAAATGTTCTCTTCGTTTCTTTATTTGTTTATTTATTTAAAATTTAAAATTAAAATTATTCTCCAGAAATAATATAATAGCATAATGCATCTCTGTCTGCATAATGTTAGAAATCATCTCCCCCGTGTTCGTCCATTTTTGATGGATTTGCTGGTCCCCACTACACACCACTTTTTTTTTTTTTTCCCAAATTGAGATATTATATATTCCATTTAAAGGTGGGGCAAACCCAAATATTACAAAGCCCAGCCAACAAGGGCAATCTAACTCCACACAAACATAGGCCCATAAGCCCAAAAAACCGAAAACCCTAGCTACCCAAACGAAAGCGCCGCTCACGCGCTCCACCGCTTCGATCCACGACGGAACCCGGCAACAATCGAAACCCCGGTGCCATCTCCAACGATCGATCCACCGGTACAAACCCAAGCTCAAAAGCTCCACAACATCATCACCGCTAACGCCCTCAAGACGGAGTTTCTAATATCGAAAAGCATCAATCGCAGAAGGAGAGCTAATCCGTCACTATTAAACACCACCACCGACGAGAGGCTTAACGCAAACCATCACCCAGTTACACCAGTGAGCGTCAATCATCCTTCGACGAGAGCTCCTCCGGCCAAACCAACCCGACATCGCTAGAAAACTAAGATAGAAACCTAAAAACGGAAGTAGAAGACCACTAACTGGCGGCACAAGGTACAGAACCACCTTCACACCCCAGAGGCAAGAGCCGGCGAAAGCGGAGCAGAGGAAGCCTCCGCCTCCCGATAACAAGGATGGCGTCGATGGAGCTCTAGAAGCCTCCACCTCCCGGAAAACTAAGACTACTCGAAACTGCCGGCTTCACCACCCCTATCCTCCACCCACTCGCGTCGTTACTCCAAACACAGCGCCTCCACTGGTGATTGATCACCTCCGGAGAAGACGACAGCGGATAAGGCCCGGACCAGAGCTCCGACAAGGTGATAGGGAGAGGACGAGTAAGAGAAGCCGTAGAAAATCACTCGGTGGAAGATCGATGGGCTCCGGCGACGGCACGCGCGCTCACGCGCTGGCCGGACGTCAGAACCCTCAACCCCACTACACACCACTTATTATTATTATTCTTTTAGTAAAATATAATTCTCTTCCCTGTAAATAATTATTTTTTCATCAATAGTTGTGTGTTTGCCAATTCATATTTCTAGTAATACTAGCGACTGTCCCGGGCTATGCCCGGGTTTTTGTCTATAGTTTTAGTATTTATAACTTAGCATTTGTATTTGTAAATGTACATTAGAATTTATCATAAGTTACAAAATAATAAAAAATCTAATTTTTTTCTTTGTATTCATTGTTTTTTTCAATGAATTCAAAATAGTTAAAACTCACAATTAGTTTTGTTTTTTTTACATTGAAAATTGTATATAGTATGGTCAGAAAAATGTACTGACAGTTATTAAACTTTAGTAATGTTCAGAAATCTATTTTATTTCGATTATTTTGATGTAAAATAATTGATAAATTTATAAATGATCTAACCTTAGAATTATTGAGCTCACGTTTATAGATCTTCCGTCCTCAAAAGGAAGTACAAACCAACATATTAACTGGTTTCTTACTTGGTTTATTTCAATTGAGAAATTAAGTTCATTGGTCTAACTAAGTTTACAGCTAGACAAACTTTGTTTGACCAAAACTACAAAAGAGTATTGTCCTCCAAACGGGGTAGTTCATGAGAACACAATACAAATTAAAATATGAACATAAACAAAACCAAACTAAAGAAAAAATTGGGCTTCTCTGAAAAACTTGACATTTTTTCTTTTAGAAATAAGCTAAGCTTCTTTGCCGAAAAATAAGATCCCTCACTCATGCTTACTAAGTGAGGAACCTATGCTCTTCTTTCTTGGCATCGTCCTCCTCCTCATCGCTTGTTAAATAAACTTTCTTTTTTTTCTTGACTACTGAATTTTTTTCCTTTTTTGTTGTAAATGCATTTATAAAATAGTTTTTTTTATATCATAGGACACAATCTAATTTGTTGTGTTAATCTTTTCATAAACTTAGAAACTCGTATTCAGTTGTTATATGTAACTAATTAAATAACTTCATAAATTAGTGTTAAGGCCAAACTAAATTTAGATGTTACTTATCAAATCCACCACAAATGCAATTGCTAAATAAATCTCAAATCTATTTCAACAAAGAATTTTATAAAAACATATATATACACACATTGTAGTCATCATCCCTATCTTTTGTAATTTCTTCTCTTTTTGTTTGTCCATTTTTTGCTTAGTGTATTTCTTCGTAACTTTGCTCCTGATTGAGTGAGTGACAAAATAAAAATTTAATATCCTTTCTATATCTGGTTTATATCCTTCTGCTGCGGGCTTGCTTGTAACATCTGAAAGAAAACCATTGGTTATGGATGTTATGAACGTTATGGACTGGTACATTCATGATTATGCATTTGGCGTTCTTTTTTTCATTGACTAAAATGCTATCTTTTTTATCTTCAGCATAGGAAGCGGGGATAAAAATACATCCACAGTGGTGAAGCCAATGAACATGGTCATATTCGTGGAGCTTCGGGTCCATGACTTAATATAGAAAAAAGATATAGGTTTTCTGCATGATACTTTTCTGACTCATGTTGTATTTACCTGCAACATACTTTTATCATTTCTTTTGTTTTAAGCGAATTTGCTACGTTGGTTCTTCGTGGAACAAACCCAAAACCTTTTCTAGGAGAAGTGAGCCGAATCAAAAGAGACAGAGAGTCATAAAATGTTGTGAAGCTTATCCATCTCTAGAAATCTGTAGAGGAAAACAACAACGTCATCTCTTCTCTCCTGCAATTTCAGATTCTGTTCAACGCCAGTCTTCCAACACCCTAACCCCTTTTCTTATCCTCCTCCTACCACTGTATTTACGACTCCAGTGGCGGCTATGGCGATGATAATCATGACTACAACAGAGGTGACGTCAATTTCCCTCGTTGATCCGCACAAATGCTCGTCGTCTTCTCCAAGCGTCCATTGTCACTCACAGTTAGAGAACATGGGATCTGTGGAGCCATTAAATACTGTCCACAATGGAAGACTGCTTTTTACTTCTGACCGTTCAAGCTCTTTCCGCTTCAGTGAAGCTTTGCTCTTCAATCACATAGAAAGAGAAAACCTGGGATGAAAAGGAATCAGTGAGAATCTTCACTAAATCAGTAACATGTACGATCATGTTTAGAGACCTCCCCTAGCAATAAAATATTATATATGAAGGAGAGTAATACAAACCTGGAGAATGCGCAGTCTAGGATTCAAAAAGAAATTGGTCGCTTACCTTTAGAAGTTGAGAGATAATAATATCGAACATCATAATCTGAGAGAGTTGGATAAATGACTTTAAAATAATTATTGATCACATGACTGCTTGTACATTTGGCGCATTAGCATCTCATTTATCCCCACAGCTGAATGCTTTCACACCCAAGAGGATAACGGTGCTTCTCATCACACTGAATAGCCATTGGATTTGTCGGGTCCTGTAATCATATTGAGAAGTAGAACAAAGGTGTTTAGTTTTTTTTTTTTTGTTTATAGCCATTCAAAAACCTCTAAACATACAAAAAATGTCAAATCCAATCCCAGAAAATAAAGTAAAACCAGAGTATCTCAATATACACCTCTATATTGTTGAGTTTATTTTATATATATATCCCAAACACGGCACATTATCTCTTCCCAAGTCTCACTGGTGCCAAAGAACGTTGCTAGTGGAAAAGATAATGTAACACTTGAAGTTGAACTAACAGCTAGAAGCTTCGACTTGAGAGGATATTAACACATGTGCGGTTAAACAAATTGCATGTAAAACTTTGCAGTTTTAATACCAATTTCATCATATATTAGATAACATGAATTGCAGACCTGATACATATAACCATAACAACAATGAGAAGACTGAATATGACCGTCGTTATATAAGCTGCACCACCCACTTTTCTTCCCTCGCCACATGTTCAACCTGAGAGAGAAATCTAAACCAATTCACAATTTCATTTAAAAAACATGTGTAAGAGACTCATGACTCATATGAAGATACCCACATAACACACATTTTTTGGTTCTTTCTTCTTCCTTTCCTAAACTCCTCTGCTTTGTTTCCATCCCATGTTTCCCCATATAAATAAAGAAGGTCAGGCTCTCCTCTCATGGAAACCTCAGGTAAACATCTCCAGAGAGGCTTTACCTTTCAGGAACATCGTAGAGACAAATCCTTGACAATGATGCAATGCGAGCCAATTCTCGGAGATACAACTACATGTCATGGAATTTCAAGCTCTGTTACTGAAAATTCATCCCCAGAAGCTAAAGTTTATTACTTCACTCTTAACATCTGTGAAACTCACAGGTTTGATCCCTAACAAAATCAGAGACTTGTTAAAGCTTGAAGTTTTTTTTGTTTCACCAGCAATTCTCTTCCCGGTGATTGTGAATCATGTCACTAAAGGTCTCGCTGTGAAAAATCTCTACGGTAGACTTCTGGCGTCGAACGGAAACCTGAAACATGTTCAGAAAATAGCGAATCAGTCACTGAGGTTGACAGGTAACATTGAAAAGAGTTTTAAAGATGTTGTTCGAGAACATTCTTAAACGTTTGTCGGCAAATCTTTTCGTATCCTCCTTCTGCAATGATGTGCATAGCAGCATCAGAAAAACTCAGTGCAATTCTCACTGATAAAAACTAAAGATCGATTATAAGAAAATAATTCAGAGTTCCAAAGAATAAACCTTTTAATGATAGCTAAACCTGAGTGCAAACTGCAAAGATTTGATTTAAACCTAAGACGAAATCAAGAACTCACAGTGCTGCCATGTGTTTCGGCAAGGCGTCCCGTCTTCTTTGCAGCTTGGGCAACCTCCTATTCCATCTCCGAAGCGTCCCTTCCACAGACCATCGTGGCTGATCTAATTATGAGAGTGTGAGAGAAAGATTAGTGAAGGTCAAAGACTCAAAACTTTATCGTCGGTCTGTGAATAGAAGTGAAGAGGAAGACATAAAAACTTGTAATTAAAGGGATGACAATGAGACAAAAAGAAAGGTGAAGAGACTATTAGTTTCAACGGAATTAAAGAGCTCCATCGATTCATTCGCAAAGAAAAACTTAGGTTCTACTGCTGATGTGGCAAAAATATAAAAATTGATTGGTTAAATTTTTATGCTTACGTGGATAGGCTGAATATTGAGTATATCCAACTTTTAGTATTGTAAGATACTTGGATAAGAGGAATTTAGGAGTTTATTGGATTGTATTTTTGGATCTATATCCAACTTTAGTCATCATCTATGCTATTAATTTAAAAGACTAGAGAATTTAGAAGAAATAATTTGACTATACAAATGAATTTTTTATTAATGTTCACTTGTAAACCAAACTCCACTAAGCTTGTTATTTTACTGTTTTGAAGTCATCTTGCTCATCTTTCAATAGTTACACCATATTATATCGGTCTATATATTTATTTATTTTGACAAATATAAAAGGTGCTATAAAAGATATCATTATCTTCTAGTTCAGTATAAGTTGAAATTAGCATCAGAAACTAGTAACTGTTTCATTCTGAATTTGTGAAAAAGAGGATTTAGCTTTCAAAGTTCAAGTCTCATATCCGCCTAAGATCATATAAAATAGTCTTTCATCAGAAATTCAGAATATGTCATCGACTAACCAACACGTTTAGCTAAAAGAAGACCCACATTTTTCATTTCACCTCCAAGAGAGAGATCAAGAATGAGAGTTTTGGGGAACTCGACAAGAATAACTATACTCCTGTGTTTTTTTAGTATTATATAGAGATAGTAACTAATTTTAGATAAATGTGGTTACTTATATGGTGTTTCTGATTTTAGATACTTTTTACATTGTGTTCAGAAACAATTACATATTTAGTAACCAATTCGAATACAGCGTACGTTTTTTCATAGTTATTATCAGCAGTCAGAAGCTGTCATTTTCACTGAAAACTACGATTGTAAACTTTTATTCTTGTTGTTATCTCAATTTATCATGCATCTTTTTGTTTTGTAGAGGTTTATATCATCCATTAATCCATGCTCACTTGTATCTTTTCCCACGTCCAACCTTCCTTATATGCAGAGTCTTTTACTACCGTCTATATAGTTTTTCACTAAAATATTCTCAGGTATTTGTACAAAAAGAAAAATCTTAAGTAATTACAAATGTAAACAATGATCCAAATCTTCTTTAATAATTGGATTACTAATCATGAAACCTTGTCTTTCGTTTTCTATTTTCATAAAGCTGTGGTTACTCATGATAAAGAAAAAGAATGAACAATTGTAAACCTGAACCATACGAGAGTCGAGAAAACACCCAACACAAGACAAGTATACTAACAAGCTCTTTTTAGTTTTCTTCTTCTGAACACAAACCCATCAAAGATTTCATCATTTAAATAACTGAAGAGAAGTGTGCTATATGTTCTTGAAGAGTTACATTTTCATCAGCCACAAAAATCGAAAAGAAAAGAAGTGAAAGATTAGGCAAAACAAAACGAAAGTTGAGTGCTTTGAAAGAGGACAAAGCTTTATAATTAAGAAGAGCAGCAACCACTTTTGGCAGCTCCAGATGTGTCATCAACGTTAATCGTTGTACCTTGCCCTGGAATCGCGGAATTAGCAGCCGCTGCTTCTTGAGCCGCCAAAGCTTTTTTGCTGATGATGTGATAAATCTCTGTCAACACGGTTTGAAATGCTTTCTCGACATTTGTGGCTTCAAGAGCAGACGTCTCCAAGAAAGAGAGACCCTCTGCCTCAGCTAGATTCCGACCATCTTCTTCAGAAACCGATCTCAAGTGGTTTAGATCGGATTTGTTCCCAGCCATCATGATCACAATGTTGGAATCCGCATGGTCTCTTAGTTCGCGTAGCCACCTTAGGGCATTGTCAAAGGTCTGTCTTTTGGTGATGTCGTAGACAAGAAGTGCACCTACTGCGCCTCTGTAGTAAGCGCTTGTGATGGCTCTGTACCGCTCTTGCCCTGCTGTGTCCCATATCTGAGCCTTTACAGTCTTTCCTTCAACCTGCATAACCATATGACAATCACAAAACAAGGCACAATGTTAACAACTAATAGGTCACAGAACCTGATATAAGCATAACTGTTGCATGACATTATTATTTGATAAGTTGACTTTTTGAGGGATGAAGGGTTGACTTTGATGATCAGTAAATAAAACATTATTGGGGACACAAGTTGTGGGAAGCCTTTTTTGTCCTCTCCACCATTCATTCATAGACATATATAAATAAAAACAAAAGCATCGCTCATCATGACTCATGGCCAGCACAGCTAAGAATCTCTCTTGATATAAAACTCTCTCAGATAATAACAATAATAAAAACAAACTAACATTCAAAAGGAGCTGGGAGAAGAATGCAGCCGAATAGTCCCAAAGATTAAACTATTCAAATCCACAGAATCTTTCAAAAGTTGTATTGTAGTCAACATACATTATGTTCTTAAGACTGAATGAATCTAAAGGATGCAACTTCAAAATTACAAAAAAGGCAAACCAAGTAAAATTAGAAGAACACAACCGCATCAAATCAAGTACCACTGACCTGAATTTCTACAACTTAGTGATGATACCATGAAGCTAATAGCAAACAAAAAGAGAAAACTGAAGAGGAAGGTAAAGACTTCACAGGTTAGGACTTAAATTTAGTTAAGAACAGAGACAGAGTACCAAAAAACCACCACCACATAGAGATCACGTGAAAAATGAAAACACAGAGCTTGATTGGACACATGGCAAGACCACAGACGCACCCAGAAACATAACTTTTTGTTCATTAGTAGTATAACATCATTGTCTTAATTCACCAACGATTATAACATAGAAGAAAAAGGAAGAAACTTTGAATGACCTGAAGAGTTCTTGTGGCGAATTCAACACCAATGGTGGACTTAGACTCCAAGCAGAACTCATTCCTTGTGAATCTAGACAATATGTTTGATTTCCCGACACCTGAATCACCGATCAACACGATCTTGAACAGATAATCGTAATCCTGTTCTACTCTATGCGCCATCTTTTTTTTCCTCTTTGATCGCACAAATAGTAAAGAACCTATACATAAAACATACCCGACCGATCATCACAGAAACAACATCGATATCATGCATCATAAAAACGAGTCGACGGATTAATCGAAATGAACATACCCTCTTCAGATCTGCTTTCTATGGAAGGAAACACTCTCCGATTATGAAAATTTTCAACTGATTGAGGAACTGCTTTAATTGTCTGTGGCCTTTGTGTATGTTTATGTAATTGAGTAGATTCGACAAGACAAACGACGGCGTATTAAAGAATGATAAGAGTTCTGAGTTGGCTGACAAAAGTTTAAGAGGATGGATGTTTCAGGGGTATCCTAGGAATTATGACGTGACTTATTAATTTTCTATTAGAGTAATCACTGTCATGTTACATTGGTTCCCAGCCAATTGCTGGGAGACACGTCTGCAGAGTGTTTTGAAATGATTTCTCTCTCCGTAATGTTATGATTTTTGTATGATTTACATTCTGTCAATGTATTGGTGATAGTCTGTTGATTGATCATTATAGAAGTTGACAAAAAGATAACAACTAACTTTTCCCCTCGTAATTAGTTATAATAATCACAAAACCACGCAACCAAGTAGGTTTTGCTTACGGCAAGAAGATTTTAGCTAACAGTAAACAACCATTATTTACATAACAATCAATCTTCTATAGTGGTGAGACTAATCAACCATTTTCATATGTTAACAAAAAATTAGCCATTTTCATCAATTTCGTCAACAAGAAATAATCATAATTTTGAGGAGAAAAAACCTTTAGGTGGTTTGTGAGACTAATTAGGCATTTAAAATACATAGACAGATAATAATCATAACTTTAAGGAAGAGGTTTACTGATTAGCCATCTTAACTGACATCAACCAAAAAAAAAAAAAAAAGTCATCTTAACTGACACATGTGACATGTCAAAAATAACAAAAAAATAATGGCTTAAGTGCTCAAATAAAATCAATTAGTTAAAATTAGTGTGTTGGTAAGTTTTAATTTGTTGAATAATACTCATAACAACTCTTGGCGTAAGTTTGTAGTAAAATATTTTTAATTTAATTACTAGATCTCGATCCACGCAACCGCGCAGATTTTTGTTTTCATTTATTTTTATATAAATATTTTGTTTTCAATTCTAAATTGGTATATATTATAATATATATGTGTCTATCAATTTTTAAAACATAATACGTTTACGGTATATGTTTTTCATTGAATAGATTGTTTCAAACTTTCACATGTATTTGTATCTTCTTCTATATATATTTTTTTGGATTATTATTTCATTATTAAAATCGTAACTATATATATAAAGATTAGTAAAATATTGTTTTATTGTCATATTCAAAGATATTGTAACATTTCACAAATTTAGAAAGTTTTTAAAAATTAAACTTTTCGCTTCATGGATTTATATTATCGAGTAAATAATTAACCATTTAGTTTTTGTTTAATTTTTAAAATAAAATATATAGTTTAAAATTTATTTTCATTGGTTTAAGGTAGTAAAGATTAATCATTGTTAGATAATATGATTTTTGTTATTTTAAAAAAATCTTTATAATTTTAAAAGTTAACATCGACAAATATGTAACATATGGAAGTATAGTATTACAACATTAAATTATATCTATTTAATTTATATTATCTATAAATCTAATGAATCATCTATTATTTAAATCCAATTATTGATAGCCCAATAAAAATTTCTGGTAGGCCCAAAATTTAAATGATAAGATTAGAGATTAAATATAACATGAATTTTTAGGAATAGATCCATTAAATCCATGTTTTAAAAAATCACACATAAATCAAAGTCGTGATTTCTTTTTTAATATATAAGATATTTGTTGCAGCAAAGCAAAAAGGCTGAATAGAGTATTTTGTTGGGCCAATTTATTATACATTAATATATATACATATATACTCAGTTATCTTTTATAAAATGAAAAAAATTATATCAAATTTCACTATTTTATAGTTATATCTATCATTTTAAAATAAAACATAGTATTTAACTAAATATGATAAAATTATTTTAAACTGATAAATTAATATATTTTATTTAGAATAAAAATTTATGTTAGAAATATAATATGTTAGTAGAATGGGTTAACATTAGTAAATTAGATAATTCATGTATAAAATTAACTTATCTTAATTTTTTTTATATATATATAGTTATTATCTTAAATGAATAAACATAAAAAAATATTGATAAAAGAAATCTAGCGCTTTGAATTACGGATCAGAATCATAATAATTGAATAAAAAATAATTTTAAAATATATTTAATAAAAAATACCAAATATATGTGATGATTTGAAATAATCAATTAACTTACAGCATGAAAACTATCAAATTGTTATATTTAAAATAATTATATATAAACATTTAAATATATAAGTAACTTAAAAAATATATTCTAATTATGTAAAATATATATAAACATGAAAATTAATACTCGCACGGAGGTGCAGATCCAAATCTAGTCTATCTTATTAAAGTAGAAATACTTTTATTATTTGTTTGGAAACATGGATAGTACCAAAAAAATAAATATAATGCTGTTTGGAAACATGGATAGCAGTAAGTTAGAAAAAAAAATAATGGGCTTATGCTATTAAAAATATTGGAAGTCCATTACATTATATTAAAAGGTAAAATGTTTATGTTACTTGATATACATATTCAGTCTATCTTATTAAAGTAGAAATACCTTTAGTATTTGTTTGGAAACATGGATAGTAGTAAAAAAATAAATATAATGCTGTTTGGAAACATGGATAGCAGTAAGTTAGAGAAAAAAAAGTAAAGGGTTTATCCTATTAAAAATATTGGAAGTCCAAATTATATTAAAAAGTAATTGGCTTATGTTACTTGATATACATATTTAAATCAAAATAATAATTTAAAATTGATTTATATAAAAAATTCATTCAAAAATATACATATATTCAAAAATTGATTTTTACTAACATATTTTCTAATAACCATTATAAAAATGTTTTCAATATATATAAAAAAAAATACAATACAAAGCCAAATTTCAAACACCAACTTAAATTATGGTTTTTATATTTCATATTAAAATTTAAAAATATAATATATGTGATTATTTATATGATTGTACGTATAAAATATTATTAATTATAAGATTACTTATTTGATGGTACGTATAAAATACGATTAATTATATGATAACACATATTTTTGTAACCTATGATGACACATATAAGATATATAATAGTGATTATGAGTGGGCGTTCGGATTCGTTTTCAAGTCTATTTGGGATTTCGTGTTCGGTTCAGATATTTGATGATTCGGTTCAGATTTGGATAACCAATTTAGATTGTTTTTAAAAAATTAAAATTTATTATATGCTTTAATTTTAAAAAATCTATAAACAATATAATATATTACATATAAATTTGAATAACATATGTCAGAGTACCTAACTTAACATATAAATTGGTTTGGTTCAAATATTTGGATAGAGAATTAATAATTATTTAAGTATTTTGGAGTTTTGAGTATATTTTAACTATTTTAGATATAAACGTTTGATTATTTGTATATATTTTCAAGTATTTAAACGAACTTAAAAGTATCATATATATTCTGGATGTTTTTATATATATTAAATCCAAAAATAATTAATATATATAAGTATATAAATCTATTTTGGATACCCAAAATATTTTGGTTCGGATCGGATTAGGTTTCAATTCTTCAAATACCAAAATTTTGAATAATTCGGATATTTGATCAATTTCGATTCAGATTTGGTACTACTTATTCGGATTGGGATCGGTTCGGTTTTTCGAATTCGAATTTTTTGCACAATCCTAAATAGTGATATAAAAAATAAATAGCATCATATTTTAAAAAAATACATCCGCGCGGGCGTACGGATCAAAATCTAGTTATAATTAATACTTCATCTGTTTCACAAAGATAAACTTTTTAGTATTTTCACACATATTAAGAAAACACATTAAACTACCATAATAAATGCATTATTTTCTGTAATTTTTAATTTTTAATAACTTTTAACTAATAGTAATTCAATAAAGTCAATTAATTTTTTTTGAAGTTTACCACTTTTTCATAGAAAACACAAAAATGTATTTTTGTGAAACAATTTTTTTTTCTAAAAAATATATTTTATGGAATGGAAGGAATAGTTGTTAATATTCGTGTAGCAGTCAAAGTCTGCGTTGGATTTAATTCATTATCTGGGATAGTATAATATTGCCACTAATATGAATTTATCGGTCTATACTATTATTATCATTGTATATAATAATCATTACATTTTTGATGTATGTGTTATGCATTGGATGTTACATGTGGGCGTATAGGAGCATGAACATTTTAAGAAGTTTAATAGTTACCATACATTGTACATTATATACAATAATCACCATATTCATTTTCATTATACTATTCTACAAATATGATATGGAGTAGTCTAAAACGAACCACAAATGCAACTAAATTAATTATCGAATATAAAGGTTGGGTCGATGATGTTTTTGAGATTTTCCCTATAAATAAAGATTAGGTTAGAAAATAGATAGCTAAATAATTTAAGCTATAAAAGTAGTTAACACAGGTACCAGTTTCGAAAATAAGTACATTGTCCACTGTGGATGAGCATGAGTACTCTGGTTTTTAGCGGAATATATAAGAATTCGTCTGTTAAATTTTAATTAAAAAAATTAATAATCAGTTCTTAAATATCTAGTTAAGAGATTATATTCCGTTAATAACTCGACCCTAATAATTCTCCTATAATATCGTATATGGCTATTTAACAAATTTATTCCATTTTTTCAATATTGACATTTCGTTAATTCAGCCATTCGTTGATCTCAGCGAGTAAAAAATCACGCGCGATAGCCAAAGGCGACGCAGGGAGAGAGACGAGGAGGAGGAAGATGAGAGAGACGGTGAAGTTGATAAGCATGGAGGGTTTCGAGTTCGTGATCGACAGGGAAGCCGCCATGGTTTCACAGACTATCAGAAGCATGCTCACTTCTCCAGGTTCCTCTCCTCTTTCTTCTCTTTGAATGCGTTTGTAGGGTTACTGATCGATCGCAATCCCTGTTCCTGTTCTTGTGATCTCTTACTTGATTTACATCAAATCTATATCAGTTTGAGCAAAGATTTTACGAGAGATTCGAAAATTCAGCTGCGTGATTGGATTTCGAATCAAATCATCCAAAGTCATAGTCTCTTTTTTTTTCGTTTTTTGATGAGAAACTAAGTGTGTTTGCATATACCAACATGTTGTTTAGAGATGGAAAAGTAATGATGTTGCAATTGTGAAAGATGTTTCAAGAAACTCTGTTGTTGTTGTTGTTTCGATTGGTAGGTGGGTTTTCGGAATCCAAAGATGGCGTAGTGACTTTCCCTGATATCAGCACTACAATTCTAGAGAAGATCTGCCAGTACTTCTATTGGTCTCTTCAATACTCCAGGTCCATTCTCGCTCTCACTTTCTCTAATTTGAGCTCTAGAACATGGTATTGTACCCTCTCCTAGACTCAGAACCTAATCACCAGTTGCATGCATCTATCTAAGTTTCACCAATTAGTTTCCTGAAAAAACTCTTTATCCCACCTATTATATATCCATTCATTTCCAATTCACAATAAAGTTTTCATCTTTATTGATGATTATAATCATGCTTTGAGATTCCTTCTTTCAGCACTCTCTTTGTTTCTGCTTCTTATAGTGTTGTATTTTCTCTTACAGAGGCAAAGAGACTGAGTTCCACATCGAGCCTGAACTGACCTTGGAGCTGATGATGGCTGCTAATTATCTTCACACTTGAAGAGTTTATATGATAGACATTAAACTCTTATTCGGGATAGTGTAGTTTTCCTTTGTAACCATAAGATGTGAATCCTCATGTGGGGTGGTTATAAGTGTTAACGTTTGACACAAATGGTATGCTTGGGTTCGCGCATAACTATTGAATAGCTCCGAGTGAAAACTGTCTACTTTTTTTACTAGTTATGACTATTTACCGCAGCATCAGTGTTCTTGAGGGGTTGTTAGTTACCTTCCTAACTGCTTAGCAAGCTTTGTAATGACCAACAAACATTCTGTGCTAATGATGACTCGCTCTGGTGTCTTATCACTGAAAACGACTATTGTCTGCAAACGTAAAAAGATTACGGATTTTGAGGCCTAAGAACATCTCCAACCCTCTTCCAAAACCTACTCAAAACTTTATTTTGCAGTAAAATCATCTTCAACCCCACTCCAAAACCCACTCCAAAATGGAGTAATTGATATGATTACTCCAAATATGGAGTAAACCAACTCATTACTCCAAAATGGAGTTTGAACTTTTTTATTTATAAAATGATCCTCTATATCTAAATATTTTCGTTTTTAATAAAATATTATTATAAATAAATATATAAATATTATTTTACTATATATATTATAAAAATTAATGTTAATATTTCTTAATTATATAAATATCCATCTAATGAACTATTTTATGCAACAAAATATATATAATATAAAACATAAAAGACCATACATATAAAAATTAAAAGATAAGTACCATACAAAAGATATATAATATAAAACATAAAAGATCATACATATGAAAATGGACTATTTTGCAAATAGTATAAATGAAAGATGATATTACTAATTTTTTAATAAACATAAAAATAATATATATTTAAAATATTCTATTTTGGAGTAGAAAATTGAGTAATACATTGGAGCAAAACTTAACTCCATTTTGGAATTACTCTATTTTGGATTAGAAAATGGAGTAATACATTGGAGATGCTCTAAGATTAGTCCATGTAAGACTCTTCGTGTGAGAAGCTGTGACTTGAGAGGTTGAATCAAAAGCGTTGTCTTCTTTGGGCGGTTAAAATACTGTGCGTTCTATGATGCCACTGCTGACGGTGTTGGACATCGTCACCATCTCTATAGCTAGTATTGAGGTGTACTTGTTCGAGGAAGACTTGATCGCAGTTGGAACTTTTCACGCTCTGTCAAAAGTGATCATCCCTGTAAATGCGGCTGGCAACACTGGTCCGAATATGGTCTAAGAGCATGTTTATCCGGGGTTCTCAGTGAGGTTCTTAGTGCGTGGGTCCCCACAAAACCCTTAAGAATCGGTTACAAAAACTACTAATTAAAAATCGATTTTATTGAGTTTCGTACATTGTTCGCGGGCTCCACTGACTCGTGGCGGCCCGCGATTGGTTTGCTTTTTAATTTTTTTTTTAGAGAAAAAAAAACCTATTTGTATTTCTTAGGGATAAAGATGCTCTAAGTCGCAAGCTCAGCACTGTGGATGTTAACCGTTGCAGGCTTGCAGCCAGGAATACAAACCCTTCATTTGTCACCAAAGTGGTTCTCGGTGAAGGCACTTGTCGTACGTATCAAGTAACACAACGTTCCAATTGAATTTTAAGCTCTAGTTGGTATTTCTCATTTTTTGGCTCTGTAAAGTTCACAACCGTAAAGTTCACAAGAAAATGTAGTATCATTTATCTATTGTATTAATTGAGAACACACTGCTAGATGTCATCATTTGAGCTATGCTATATTCATAATTAGAATAATTCTTAATAATCTTTAGAAAAATAATTTTTTTCGTCTAAATATATATTATATTATCATTAAATAATCATAAAATTAATTAGTAATTTACAAAAATATCTGTATTTTTATTTATAATTGCGCGGGATGAATGTTATATATAAAAATAATTTTTGTATTTTATTATTTATTTGTATTCATTTACGTATTATGTATATAACTAAATTAGAGTAAAGAAGTAAATCAAAACAATATATCTTATTTATTTACGATATTTTTTTGGTAAATAAATCAAAACAATCATTTTATTTATTTTATATGGTATATAACTTAATTTCAATGACATGGACATAGATATATAGTATATTTTAATATAAACATTTATTATTGAGAATTCATACTCATATGATAAACACAAAATTTCTAATGTGCGATTTTTTGAATGCAAATTTCAAAATTAAAATATTAAGGTTTCAATACTTTTTCAATACAAATTTAGAAATTATCATATTTAAGTATTTTTCTATTTTATATAGTTTAATTTTAAAATATATTAATATATAATATGGATGTCTAGTAAATGAGACTTCATATTCATACGATTTATGATCATTTGGATCTTGTTATTACCAAAAACGTTAAACCATTGATCACAAAATTTTAGTATGAGACATTTAATGCTTTTAGTAGTCGTTTTAAAAATTCAAAATATAACATATAAAAACATTAATTTTTTATTATATGATTAATATGGTTATTTAATATCTTTTAATAATATAAAATTAAACAAAAAAGAGTTAAGATACAAAAATTATTATCAAATATTTATTATTCATAATCATTGATTGTCATATATACGTTAATCATATTAGTCAATTTTGTAGATTTTATTTAAGGAAAATGCGAGAATATTCTTTTGTACACTATTTATTAATTTAATAGTTAGTTTAATAAAACGTATAATATAAGTTAAGATGGATCAACCTATTTCTCTAAAAATTTTGAATTTCATTCTCATTGTGACACGTGACTTCAAAACAATGTTGTAATGTTTTTCAATTAATATATAAGGGATATTTAGCTTAAAGAATTAAACTATATTCAATTTAAATATGGAAATGAGTCAATACAATCGCCCAGCATTTTATTTCATAATTTATTATAGTTTCAAACGTGGCCAAATATTGATTATAATTTTTAAATGTATGAATAAGTAGTAATCCTTTGGAAGAAAACTATGAAATACGCATGCCTACATATAGTTTATGTTAACTATATTAACTTCTTAATCATTATATAATTAGGTGTTTTGCCCGCACGCACATGAAGGCATAACCATTTTACTAATAGTTATTAATATATGTATTATGATTTAAACATGAAGATAACTTATTCTTAATCATTTTAAATTTCTTCGATTGTTATTTCGGTCTACGTTTCCCTTACACAAAAAAACTATAAAAGTATGAGACTATAAGAGCATAATTATATATCAAATATTTTACACAATAAAGTAAATTAAGAATGTGAATTTTTGGTCTCTCTTAATCTACTTTGTATTTTTGAATCAGAAACATGTATTAAATTACAAAAAAAAAACACTAAAACACACAAAATCCAAGGAAGAACAAAATAAATAAAAAATAAATAAAAATTAAAGTTCGATGATAATTTAGAAGAAAACTCTTTTTTTTTAAAACCGAATTGAGAAAATGACAATATTTCATTGGTTTACTTGATCAATATATACATTGGCTTGTCTTAATATTTCATAAGTTTACTTTTAATAAAAATAAAAAATAGATAATAATAGTTTTATTATTAAAGTTAAATTATGGTTAATTATATAATGATAAATCTAATTATTAATTAAAAATATATCTATTTTATCCGTTTCATAACATGATTACATATGCAACTCTCTAAACTTAATATCAAAGCATATTTTTTTTATAGATTAAACAATAATTAAACATACACGGGAAATAACTACAGAAGTAATTCAGAATACTTAATTCATAATTCCAAACTCCATGTGATAAAACCGACTTGCTCCTAGTCTTTCAAACTCAAAGAAAGAAAAAAATATAGAATTCTAACTAAAAAAACAAATATCAAAAGTACATAAATATATATGTCAAAAACTATAATCGAGACAATTTAGAATGAATGAGAAAAATGAAACTATAGAATTTTAAAACATCTTACATCATATGAAAATAAGAATTGGCCCTAACTTGTGTAAAATAATTATAATTGTAATTCCAGTTTAAAAATTTGAAATAGTTTTATATTATTTAAATTAATAAATTATTGATTTATGCTAAAAACTAATAAGAATCTCGTGAAAGTTAAAATAATTATAATCATATTCTAATTAGAAATTTTGAAATATTTATATTATACAAATTAATGAATTATTTAGAAAGTTTGAAATATTTATATTATCTAAATTAAAAAGCTGATTATTTAATCAAAAACTAATAAGAATATGACAAATAAGCAAAATTAGCTAAAATCAAGGAGAATGTGACAAATCAACAAAATCATTTCATAAATAATAGTATAGATAGATCATAACTATCTATTTATTTTGAACGCATATTATTTTCTACTTAAAATTTATAATAAGGAGGGAAAAGTTTTCCTTAGTAATCATTTCGAAAAGTATGAATACTTATTCACTTTAGACGTTGTAAACAATAGAAAAAGTTATATATGTGTATTTAAAATTTTCATCTATTATTTCCAACGGGTCGTATTCTAACCCATTAAGTACATAATGTAAACCATAAAAAAGTCAAACTGATTTAGTCTAAACCAAAGTTAATGTTCATAATTGTCTTTCCTTGAGTATTGTATTTCCTTCAGTATGTTAATCACGATAAGAAAAATATTTAATTACATGATTTAGTCAAATATTCATACGTGCCTACAAAGTTTTCCTTTGACTAAGTTCTTTACTTTAATTTTCATCTAAAATTCCGATAAGTTTCAATAAATTTTTTTACTTCAAATTTCACATCTTTTATATAATGATTTAAAATTTATAATTTTTTTTTGTCTTGTTATTATGCTATTATTACATAGACGATATTACAGTCGATAATTTTACATGCCTTACGAGGATTCACGTATGACTGCATCACCCTGCGCCGTGCTGAAAATCTTTTTGTAATTATTTTTTTCATTTTTTTATGCATAATTCGCCTTCTCCGGAAATTGAAAACCAGACCTCTTGATGTAGAAATTGCGTTGTCTGGGATTTGGACCTCATACCTGAGTGTAAAAGGCTTTAAACCTTTAAACTTTGATCATTAGGCTTTAAACCTTAACCATTAAACTACGGTGCTTCCACTATAAATTTATATTATACTTTATTTAGATATCTCATTATTGCCTAGTCATCTAATTAAACGGCCTTCATATAATAAACTCCAATCAATATATTTGACCACGTGGTAAAATATGTATCTAGTCTCATTTCTGTTTAGTAACTGAAACTAAAAAATCAATTGTAATTTTTTTTAGTATTTTCCATTTACTATATTTTTATTGTTCTATAAGAAAATCAAAAACCAAATAAAGATAAATTGAGAACTCAATTTTTAGGATACGGATCTATTATATCCTGAACTAGTTTTGTTTTTATTTGCTGAGTGCAATTTAGCCGATGGACTCCATTCTAAAAGTGTGAACAAAATGTCACAGTTTAATTGATACAGATACCAATATAATCAAGTATGGTAAAACTTGACAATTAAAGGCACAAAATCAGAGGATTGAATTGAATTAGATTCTTTTGATTTAATACCATGCATGTATGATCTCTCGTATATATGTACATCATTTCATCTTGATCTCAACAGAAAGTAAGAAAATAAACTGCAGTGACCTTTAATTCAATTTAGAAGAAAATGGGAAAATTACGAGCACCTTCCTCTTGCCTCCTCTCATGTCTCCTTGTCCTATTCTTGAGTTCAGTTTCAGCAGTCACAGATGATCCTCAAGATAGACAGGTATTATTATTATTGTTATCATGGTCTCTTGTTTCTCCCTATATATAACATGACCGTCTATACATGAAGATAATGTTGATGAATGATATGATTATATTTAATCATCGATGAAGGTGTATATCGTCTACATGGGTTCACTTCCCTCTCGAGCAGACTACACACCAATGTCCGATCACATGAGTATTCTTCAAGAGGTCACAGGAGAAAGGTGTGATTTCTCTTTAATATATGATTCTATAAGCATGATGCGTTATAATCAGTTTAACGTTATGAATATTCTAACACGTGATAATATACACTCTAGTTCGAACGAAGGTCGTTTGGTGAGAAGTTACAAGAGGAGTTTTAACGGGTTCGCTGCCCGACTCACTGCGTCGGAGCTCGAACGAGTATCAGGTGAGTGTTTTTCGATCGATACATATCATTAAATGATTTAAAAAGTTAAATAATTGAATTATTTTTTATAAATTCCTTAGAAATGGAGGGAGTTGTGTCTGTATTCCCGAACAAAATGTTACAACTCCATACAACTCAGTCGTGGGACTTCATGGGTTTAAAGCAAGGTAAGGGGACGAAGAGGAACCCAACCGTGGAAAGTGATACCATTATTGGAGTTATCGACACTGGGATCACACCGGAATCTGAGAGCTTTTCCGACAAAGGCTTTGGTCCTCCTCCTGCGAAATGGAAAGGTGTTTGTTCTGGCGGTGAAAACTTCACATGCAACAAGTAATTCTCATAAATGATTTTCTCTTTAAAAATTAGTATTACTGGTTTTAATTTCGGCATGAAGTAAAAGTTAATATTGTGGATCTGTTTAATATTGTTTTTTCAGTAAGTTGATTGGGGCAAGAGACTACACAAGCGAAGGTGCTAGGGACACTGAAGGCCATGGTACACACACAGCGTCTACTGCGGCTGGAAACGCAGTCGCGGACACAAGCTTCTTTGGGATCGGCAATGGAACAGCGAGAGGAGGCGTTCCGGCTTCTAGAATCGCCGCTTACAAAGTATGTACCCCGACGGGATGTAGCTCAGAATCTCTCTTGTCTGCATTCGATGACGCGATTGCTGACGGTGTGGACCTCCTCACCATCTCTATCGGGGGTAAAAAGGCGTCCATGTTCGAAAGTGACCCGGTCGCCATAGGGGCTTTCCACGCTATGGCCAAAGGAATTCTCACTGTTACCGCGGCTGGTAACAGCGGTCCTCAAGATAGTACAACCTCGGCTGTAGCGCCGTGGATGTTAACTGTTGCAGCTAGTACCACAGACCGTTCGTTTGTCACCAAAGTTGTTCTAGGAAACAACAAGACACTTGTCGTAAGTACAACGTAACAGTCTCATTTCTAGTATCAAAGTATCTTCGTAACTTTTAATTACCAATGACTGTTGTTATTACCAGGGGAAGTCAGTGAATGCTTTTGATATGAAAGGAAAGAAGTATTCATTGGTGTACGGAAAATCTGCTGCTTCCTCTGCTTGCAGTGCGGAAACCGCAGAGTAATTTCTTCCCTGACAACACTATCTTAAATGTGATCATCTTGATTTTCTAATGTGATTATATCAATTTTATTTTTACAGGCTATGTAAGCCAGAGTGTCTAAAACAATCACTTGTGAAAGGAAAGATCTTAGTGTGTAGTAGTCCTGGTGGTTTGAAAGTAGTTAAATCAGTTGGAGCTATTGCAATCATTTACAAAAGCCCTAAGCCAGACGTCGCCTTTGTTCACCCTTTACCTGCTTCTGGTTTGCCAGAAAAAGAATTTGAATCTTTAGTCTCTTACATTGAGTCTGAAAAGTAAACACAATCATCTTCTCTATGCTTATACATTTGCTCCAGAATTCTTCAACTATATCTTAACATGTCTTTTGTTTGTTTTCTCAGTTCTCCACAAGCGGCTATTCTAAAAACAGAAGCAATCTTCAATCGTACATCTCCTCTAATTGGTTCCTTCTCTTCTCGTGGTCCAAACACCATCGCTGTGGATATTCTCAAGGTAACATTTATAACAACGGTTATGTTTATTTCTCCGGTTTAATAAAAAAATGGTGGATTACTTGCAGCCGGATATAACAGCACCGGGAGTTGAGATTCTTGCAGCATATTCACCGGATGGTGAACCATCTGAATATGACACTAGACATGTGAAGTACGCTGTTCTCTCAGGAACTTCTATGGCTTGTCCGCATGTTGCAGGTGTGGCTTCCTATGTCAAAACGTTTTACCCTAAATGGTCTCCCTCCATGATTCAGTCTGCTATCATGACAACCGGTAAGAAAAATAATATTGTTATTTCTTGTCCACAAGTAACCTTTTTGGAATCTGTGCTTATATGGTCACGTAACAAATCTTTGCAGCATGGCCGGTAAATGCTACTGGAACTGGTATCGCATCGACTGAGTTTGCTTATGGAGCTGGACATGTCGACCCAATAGCCTCTCTAAATCCTGGACTTGTCTACGAACTGAACAAAGCAGATCACATCGCCTTTCTATGCGGCATGAACTACACTTCAAATATCCTTAAAATCATCTCTGGTGAAACTGTCACTTGCCCCGAAGAAAAAGAATATCAAACAAGAAACCTCAACTATCCTTCAATGTCGGCTAAGTTGTCAGGATCTAATAACTCCTTCACCGTCACTTTCAACAGAACCGTCACTAATGTTGGTGCACCGAAGTCTACATACAATTCAAAAGTAGTCCCTGGTCATGGATCTAAGCTCAGCGTCAACGTCACTCCTAGTGTTCTGTCTTTTAAAACGGTCAACGAGAAGCAATCGTTCATGGTAACTGTAACAGGCAAGGATCTTGACTCAGAACTGCCTTCCTCTGCGAATCTAATCTGGTCTGATGGGAAACATAACGTTAGAAGTCCTATTGTTGTTTATACTGATGCTAACTAATGAGGCCTCATCAGTTCTCCATAGTCATCACAAATAAATCTTGATTGTTGTTGTTATGCTTTTTTATTATACTTTGACAAAAAAGTATATTAATACATGCTTTTTTATTTTTTCTTTTCCTAATCAAGTTTGAGTTCTTTAAAATATAGAAATGGTTGGCGTGTATTGAGATTCACATATTCTAACCATTTGCTAGATTTTATGAGTATATAAAGGATATATGCTTCTTGATTAAAGTGGAATCAGACTCAGCGGTCTTGATTAAAGCCATTCAGACGAGGTCGTCTCTCGCTGGCCTCTACGGCATTCTCTCTAATACCAGTGTGATTGCATCTTCCTTTGAATTTATTTCGTTTAGATGGATATCTAGGGACAAAAATGTTGTTGCGGACTCCTTAGCAAAACATATCTTGTCGGTTGAGATTGGCTTAATAGCCCCACCAAACTCTGTTTGATCGAATTTAATGCAAGTGTGTTTCAAAAAAAAAAAAAGAAGGATATATGCTTCTTTGCTCGCTATCAATTTGGTTCGAGTTGAAAAAAATTATGATTCTTCGACACAAACATGTATAACACTATGGTGTCCGTCGAGAGCAATAAACTTTATTGAGTTGGAGAAGTCATCCAAAATAGTAAATAATACTATGGTTTCCGTCGAGAGCAATACAATTTTAATATATAAACCAACCTTTCTTCTTCTCCTTCAGTTCGTTCTCTTCTTCCTCATTTTTTCCGCGGCTCTCCTTCCTCTCTCTGTCACAAACCGCCGATTCCGACTCCAACTCTTCCAAATCTCTTCTCCAACCATGTAAGTCTTTGAATCCCTCTTTATATTATATGTTTTTAGGTTTGGAATGTTAGATTTGGGGATTATAGGTTTTGAATCTAAAGATTTAGGATATAATTAATAGTTTTAGGAGTTATATGTTGTTAGATTTGGTTTTAGCTTGTGGTTTATATGTAGATTGAAAACTTTAAATTTGTAGATTTTAGGGTTTATATGTTAAATATTTTTATAAAATATTTTTATAATTTTTAATATATATAAAATGTTTTAATTTTTGGTAAAATTTATAATTAGAGTTTTGGAATTATAATTATATATATTTTTGATATACATAAACGTTTTCTATATGTTAAATATTTTGATAAAACGTTTTTATAATTATTAATATATATAAAACGTTTTAATTTTGGTAAAGTTACAATTAGATTTTTAGAATTATTATTATATATATATATATATATATATATTTTATTTACATAAACGTTTTGTATATGTGAAATATATTTATAAAACGTTTTATAATTTTTAATATATATAAAACGTTTTAATTATATATATTATTTAATATACATAAACGTTTTTACAAAGTTTAAAACATTTTTATAAAACTTATTATTTTTTTGGGATTATAAACATTTAAATGATATAAAGCATTTTACTATTATTAAAATATATGTATATATGAACTTGTTACAAAATTAGAAACATTTTTTTTAAGTTATATTTAGATTTTAAAAACTATAAACATTTATAATATAAAACATTTTATATATATGACTAATTTTGACGGATTTTATTTTGTAGGTCTGACGGTTCTGATAGACCAGCAGCAGCACAACGTCGTCCCGTACCTCGGAAGCGAGTTCATTCAGGGAGTAGTTTCCATGTATCAGAATCATCGCAGGAGCAAAATTCGATTCCTCCTCCTGCAGCTCCACCTCAGGATCCAGCTACTCGATATGAGCCCGGTGTCATGCCAGTTGAGACGTTGGTTCGACAACCAGGTCGAGAGCATCTCAAGGTGCTCCATCCCCAACCACGAGGATATACTACATGGTAACTTTTCTCTTCTTTATTTTTAACATAATCTTTGTTTTTTTTGTCATTTTTTAACTTAATCTTTGTTTTTTTTAAGGTTCAACAAGTCACACAACGGCATTACCGCCTGCATTAATGTAATGATGTATTCGATGCTCCGCAAAGGATACAAGACCTAGAGTGTGATGCCTTCAGACGAAAAGGAGATATGGTTCCGTAATTTTGCGGTAATCTTTTAATTTTCTAAATTTTTTTTACTTTTAATATTTTTTATATATTTACTAATTTCGGTTTTTTTGTAGCAACAATTCAATTGGGAGTATGGGCATACCGAAACTGTTCGTCAGGCCTTCCACGAGAACACTACAAGAAAACAGCAAGGATTCTGAGGGAAAAAATCGTCGGAATTTCGTCGGAATATCGTTATTCCGACGACATACCGACGAAACAAGTCGTCGGAAATAATTCCTCGGAATTTCTTCTTTCCTCGGAAATCCCTCGGATTTTTCCGACGGAAGTCCGAGGAAACAAACTTCCGAGGAAATTCCGAGGATCACTAGTTTGTCGGAAATGTCCTCGGAATATACCGAGGGAGAACTTCGTCGGGATATTTCCTCGGACGTTCATCGATCGATGCGTTTTTGGACATATATACATCGATCGATAGGAATATACCGACAGACATATTCCTCGGAATATTCCGAGGGAAATGTCCCTCGGTATATACCGAGGGAACAGTTCCTCGGTATATTCCGAGGAACAGGTCCCTCGGTATATTCTGAACGTTTTTTTGTAAACAGATCGATCGATGGATTTATGTCCAAAAACGCATCGATCGATCGAGTAAAAATATAATTAATTTCCTCGAAATGTAAAAAATATTAATTTTTAAAAAAAAATAAAATTTCTGAAATTTAAATTCGAAAATATGAAATTAAAATTAAAATTGAAATCATATTTATTAATATTCAAAGTTTCACAAATAAAAATAAAACATTCCGAGTTTTTGGAAAAAAAAAAAAACTACGGGTCTGGCACGTCCGGGAACACCTCGTTCGGGTACATCCTCTGCATCATCTCCATCATTTGCTGGTTCAGCCTACTCTGTGCCTCATAGCCCGCCTGTTGAGCCGCCATCTGGATCTCCAACAAAGATATACGATCATCTTTGTCCTTCAACTGAGCCGTAAGTACTTCTGGATCAACAAAGGGCGGTGGTGCAGAAGAAGGAGGAACCGACCGGGTGCGACGATCCAAACCGACCAAACGTCCCTTCTTCTTTGGAACCGACTGAATAGAAAATAGCCAAATTTACAAATTTAAACCAAGAAATAAATGAATTGAACTTAAAAAAAAAAAGAACTTACGGATTCAACGATTTCGTTGATTCGAAACCGGGACAAGTTGGTCGAAGCCGTCGAAGCGTCATCCTCGGTTTGAAGCTGAGACACTTCGTCTACCACCTGAGTTTGGACCAGGTCGACCACGTCCCTCACAAGACCGTCATCAATCTGGCCGGTCTTCTTGTTGGTATACGCCCTCCTCATTAGGGGCGAGATCATCAACCGACTCACCATCATTTTCTTCCGCCTTGAAAAAAAACATAAATTAAAGAAACATTAGAAATTAGAAGAAATGCACAATAAATTAAAATTCTGAAACTCAAATAATTGAAGAAAAAGCGGTTGAACTTACCATGCGATCTCCCAGAGTGGCAATAGATTGAGCACCCAAGTTATGCTTGTAGATGCCCTTCCCTTTACGGTCACTCCTGCGGTTGGTGGAGTTGGTGGAAGAAGTTTCTTTCGTCTCTTCCTTATCCCAATGCGCACATAACTCCTTCCAGACCGTGTCGTTCATCGACTTTGGGACCTTTTAATAAAAAAAAAAAGAAAATAGTTTAATAAATTAAAAAATTGTTTAATAAATTAAAAAATTGTTTAATAAATTAAATCGAACCTTATTGATTTCCCACTTCTTCTTCCACTCGTGGATCTGCTTTCCATAGTTGTCCATAACTTTATGGACGAAGTGGTGATAGATAAAGAGCGTCTCATCGGAATTCCAGTTGAACTCTTGCTGAAAAAAAAAACAATTAGTAGAAAATTTATATTAAAGATTAAAAATATAAGTAAAAAATTAGAATACTTACCGCAAACTGACGAAACCACAGAACCTGCTTGTCGGTAGGGAAGTGAGTGAAAGTTGGATGTCCACTGTCGAGGTCCGATTACATCATACGGTTGATCCATGCGCTGATCCCTTTCCCGGATCGGTTGAACCTAATAAAAAGAATAAACGGTTAATAATGAATCCAAATTTAAAGAAAAAAAATGTTTAATTACCATGTTTGACCCCGTCCATGTGGATACGGAGTGAGATACGGAAGATGGTCACGACCGGGCTGTTGAACCAACTCCGCAACACGCATCACTCCCGGAGGACCCGGAGGAACAGGAGCGGATGCAGCAGCGGGAGCGAGAGGAGCAGGAGCGGGTGCAGCAGAGGGAGATGTATGGTTGGAGCTGTGGGGCGAAGGGGAATCCTGAAAATGGCTGGAATCCCGAGACTGGCTCCCCGTACCACCACGACCACGACGCTGTCGAGGCCGGGTCTGATCATCATGAGACCTGTAAATAAAAAAATATATTTAATAAATAGAGAAATATATAAATTAATTTTTTTTAAAAAAAAAATCCCAAATAATTTAATCACAAAAAAGATTTATATATATTAAAAATATTTAATAAATATATAAAAATAGTTCTAATAAACAAAAAATAGTTTTAATAAATAAAAATAGTTTAATAATTACAAAAAAATAGTTTTAATAATATATATATATATTAAAAATATTTTTAAATCCCAAATAATAGTTTTTAATCACAAAATATTTTTTATAGATATTTAAAATGTTTTGTAAAATCCAAAAAAATCGAATTTATATACAAAATTGTTTTTGTAAAATCCAAAAAATCGAATTTATATAGAAAAATCGATTTGTAAAATACAAAAATCGATTTTATATACAAAAATCGATTTTATAAATACAAAAAAAAAAAAAAAAAAAATAAAAAAATTCTAAATCAATTCAACAAAACAAATTATTCAACCAAATCATAATTCTAAACCTATTATACAACCAAATCACAATCCTAACCAATCACCCTAACAAAAATCTATCAAAACTACACAAAAACCTAACAAATAGAACATAAGAGAGTGGGATAGGGTCCTTACATGATTTGTGTAAGAGAAGGGGGAGATCGCCGGAGATATCGTCGGATTTCAGGGGGAAATCGCCGGAAAGGAGAGAGGAGTCGCGCAGAGGAAGAAGAGAGAAATGGGGAAGAAGAAGCGGCTCGTGGTTATAAAACCTAGGGTCCGACGGATAATATCCGTCGGAATTCCGTCGGAATTCTAATTTCAATTTTCGCGAAATATTTGCCCGGTAAAATGAAAATATTCCGAGGAAATACCGAGGAACTAGTGTTTGGAGTTTCAAAACATCATTTTTTTTGCCGTATTTCATTTCTTATACAATTGTAATGCATACCATTGAGGATTCTTTGTATAGATGAGCATAAACCATGAAATAACAAATTTCAAAACTAATTGAAAGTATTCCCTTTACCGTTCATTAAAAGGTATAAGTGTTTCTCTTATGTTGTGGGATTTCGTTCATACAATCGGAAAAGTGTTAATTATACGGTAAGGAACAAATATTTGACTTCAAAATGAACGTAAGACACTTAATAAGGGTTATATAGGTGTTATTCAAACCGCAAAACGTTGTTTTCGGTTAAAACCCTATTTCCTCGGAATTTCCTCGGATTATTCCGAGGGAACTCCGAGGAAACCCTCTTCTTCCTCGGAATTTCCTCGGAATATTCCGAGGAAATTCCGAGGAACTAGTGTTTGGGGTTTCAATACGTCAATTTTTTTTATAAACGGATCGATCGATGTATATATATCCAAAAACGCATCGATCGATCACTAAGATGGACCGGACCGTAAGAATGTGATCGATCGATGAGATTATCCCATCGATCGATCGAGAATCTCAAGTGTTCCTCGGAATGTCCTCGGAAAATCTTGTAAGTTTTTTTATAAACGGATCGATCGATGGATATATGTCCAAAAACGCATCGATCGATCACTAAGATGCACCGGACCGTAAGAATGTGATCGATCGATGAGATTATCCCATCGATCGATCGAGAATCTCAAGTGTTCCTCGGAATGTCCTCGGAAAATCTTGTAAGTTTTTTTATAAACGGATCGATCGATGGATATATGTCCAAAAACGCATCGATCGATCACTAAGATGCACCGGACCGTAAGAATGTGATCGATCGATGAGATTATCCCATCGATCGATCGAGAATCTCAAATGTTCCTCGGAATGTCCTCGGAAAATCTTGTAAGTTTTTTATAAACGGATCGATCGATGGATATATGTCCAAAAACGGATCGATCGATCACTAAGATGGACCAAAGCGTAAGAATGTGATCGATCGATCCGTATTTGTTCAAAAACGCATCGATCGATGCGTGTGCGGGAAACAGAATTATAAGGCAAAACCCGACCTTTTTTGGATCTAAACCTCAGAACTCTCATCCCCTCCGATTTCCCCTATAATTCGCCCCCCTTTCTCTCTCTATAATCATCCGATTTGAACAATTTTGGGCTCTATTCCCCTTGATTTTTCGAGCTCTACCTGATTCCTACACTCGTTTTCACCCTAAGACAGGTATACTCCGCGAATCTCCACATTCTGAAATCGTGTTCTTGAGCAATTTTTTGGGTTTTGTGAATTTCTTATTTCCGTGTTGATTCCTTGATCAAATATGCATGAAACAGATGTTTAAACATGGAATAGAACACAATTGTCTGTGATCAACGAGTTTGGAACAGGATTTGAGATGATTTAGGGATTGAGAATTTTTTTCAATTTGGTTTTTTTTTATCACAACTCGATTTCGCCTTTCATTTTCATGTTGCTTTGAGTTCTTAATTGATTATAACCATGTTGAGAGCAATGATTCTATTTTGTAGAGAATGAAGCGCACGAAAACATCAGCAAAGAAGAACACACAAGAAGAGGGTTCGTCTCAGCGAGAGAAGCAAAGGCCAAAGAAGTGGGATAAGTCTGATACCACCCACTACAACAACATGAAGAAGGTAGCCGTTCCGGCTACACAACTAGCATGTCCTGAGACGATGACAATATTGGGAATCAAATCAGACATTGAAGGGCTGTTCCAGAACATGGGTCTAGGCCAACTATGCAACCTCAACGAACCCACTTATCCGGAGTTGGTACGCCAGTTCATAGCATCCGCATACGTCAGCCGTCCCGATGATAGCCATCAGGAAGGTTTTCTGGCATTCGTAGTGCAGAAAGTATACTTTGAGGTATCTTTCACAGACCTCTGCGGACTATTTGGATTGAGTGCAGGGGAGAGGACATCTGGTCTTTATTGGACTTCAGAGCTGTTGAACTTCTGGGAAACGATTGGCACAGGGGTTTATAGATCTTCTCAGGCAAAGGAGTCACTTATCCGGAGCCCAGTACTGAGATATGCCACACGCCTCATTGGCTCATTGCTATACGGGACAACCACAGCCGCATCAGTCACGCAATGGGAGTTGTGCCTCCTGTACCAAGGTGTGAGGCATTTGCTACCGGCATTTGGAAACTCTACATTCCCACCTGCTACTGCCTTCAACATGGGAGCGGTGCTGGCCGCAAACTTAGCAGGATACAAGGGGAAAGTAACCAAATCCAAGAGCAATGCATGTGGATTTGGTGCAGTGATTACTCGGATCCTTAGACATGTGGGTGTAGACTGCGAGAACCAGCAGGTAGCACTGGACAGATCGAACAACATTGCTTGGAACTACCTGGATGTCAAAGTCTTGTAAGTAAGGAGTTCATAGCTGGTCCCCACTCGAGGATCGATCGGGATGGTCCTTACGTCTACGTATTCCAGGACCGAGCGAAGAAAACACTCTACTGCCACCTGCCTCAGATCGGCCTGACTGCTCTACTTTCAGAGGCTGCAGTTGAGTTCCTACCCCCTGCTACCGCACTAGTAGACAAGCCATCCTTCTTCACGCCAAAATATCAGACCAAAGGCAAGGCCGTGGTTGATGAAGAAGGAGAAGATGAGGCTGCACAAGCCATTCCAGATGATTCACAACCCCATCAGCTACTCCCATCAGACTCCAGCCAGTACAAGCTGCAAGAGCTTCCACCGAACGCCACTTCGCGCCAGCAACAACATTGGAGAGATCAGAGCATAAAGACAAACAACGACATGCTACACAAGATCTGGGCTGCCATTTCACGTATCAGGCCGTGTCGTTGCCAAAAGGATGATGTAGTTCATCGGGACAACTCTCCATCCAGCTCTGGTTCGGGTTCGAGTGGTACACACAGGGTAAGAAAGAGGTCCAAGAGACCCAACGATGCAGGAACATCTGGAGCAGGAGACGAGGAGTAGGAGCTATCACCGGCCAGTATTGCCATTTGATTTCCGACCGCGCTATTTTATTTTCTTTTCTATTCTAACGTTTTATGGTCTTATTTTCTGTTAATTTTGAACTTAGTTTTTTTTTTCTTAATTATGAGTTCGTATTTCTTTTACATGGTTTCTTCGTTTTATTTGGTTGTGTTTTGAGTAGTTTTTAATTCGTATTCAGCTTTGCCTTGCTAGATAAACCAAATAACTAATATCCGAGGAAAGAGGTTATATCAAGTGTTCCTCGGAATTTCCTCGGTATTTCTTAAAAAAAAAAAAAAAAATCAATGGTAGTCTGTTTCCGAGTCATCATCACCAGATGAATCTGAATCTGGATCTTGGTGAAACTCTCCAATCACTGGTTCATCCTCTACGTGAACGACGGCTTCCTCTCCAAAGTCGGTTAAATCGACAACAAGGCCAACTCCAGCTAAATCTTCTGCTGCACTTAAGTTGCCGGATGTGCTTGGTTGTAGTGGGTCTTCCAGCTCAGAACTTCCCTGAACTCGGCCTCTCGGGTTGAGTCTTGTAACAGTAACCCATGGATCATCTCTGTTCCTTACCCGGGGGTACTTGATATAACAAACCTGTAACATTTAGAAAAATTATAAATTAATACACATGATGATGAATCATTCTGAATAATTAACATTTAATTACCTGATCGGCCTGAGAAGCAAGAATGAAAGGATCATAATATTGCAGCTTTCGCCTCGAATTTACTGATGTAACACCAAATGCATCTGTTCTCACACCTCGATCTGGAGTGTTGTCGTGCCAATCACAATAGAAAACAGTACAGCGCAATCCAACCATGCCCAAATACTTGATTTCCAAAATCTCATGTATGTGTCCGTAGTATACATCATCTCCTGATGCAGAACAAACGCCAGCATCATAAGTCGTACTCGAACGTCTCCTCTTCTGAGTTGTGAATGCATATCCTCGAGTACAAAATCTCGGATATGACTTCACAACAAAGTTTGGTCCAACGACCATCTCACGTATCCAATCGTCAAATGTTTCACCTCTGGCCAAACCAGCAGACACCTATTAATAGCACATATATATATGTTATATCAATAAATGTGAATTAGTATAAATATGTGATAAAATATATTTTAATTTGTTTAAAGCACTCACATAAGTAAACATCCATCCAGTAAATTCTCTCTGCTTCATTTCTTCTAGTTCGTCCTCTGTGGCGTATCTATACTCGAACCGCTTTTCTGCCATGAAAATCCTGTATATGATGACAATAATGTAATTAATTAAGATTTAAATTTCAACTTGTTAAAATAAAAATTTGTAAGCTCATTTATTTACCTCTCATATTGAAGAACGTCTTCGCAGTTGGTGAGCAAATATGTTTGCAAATGACTGCGCTCCTGCTCAGTAAGTCGACGGTCCTTTGGTTTTCCGCTAAGTCGTCCAACGTCTGTGAAAATGTCTGGAACCGTAACATGATATGTTGCCCGTTCGCCTCTATCATCATGCCGAGCAGGTCTTCTGTTTTTGGTCTGAACTTCTGCTGGAAAGTAGTACTCGGCAAAGTTTGAAGTTTCTTCATTGATCATCTGTGCGACTATAGAACCTTCCACCCTACTTAAATTTTTCACCATCTTCTTCAAATGGAACATATACCGCTCATACAGATACATCCATCTATACTGCACAGGACCACCAAGTTCCAATTCTCTTGCCAGGTGAATAACAAGATGCTCCATAACATCAAAAAATGAGGGAGGAAATATCTTCTCAAGGTTGCACTGAATCACGGCTATGTTAGTCTTCAAATTTTCAATACCTTCAAGAGTCACTGATCTCGTGCATAAATCGCGGAAGAAACCACTTATCCCTGCAATTGCTTCATGAACATTTCGTGGTAATAGTTCCTTGAAGGCGAACGGAAGGAGGCGCTGCATCATTACATGGCAATCGTGGCTTTTCAAGCCAGTAAACTTTCCTTCCTTTCTGTCGATACAGTTACGCAAATTTGATGCGTAACCGTCTGGAAATTCCACATCGTTTGAAATCCAATCAAAGAACGCATCTTTTCCCGCTGCATCAAGTCGGTATATGGGAAAAGGAGCCCTACCATTCTCATCAACATGAAGTTCTGAACGAGCACATATATCGACTAAATCCAGTCTTGACTTCAAATTATCCTTTGTTTTACCTTGAACATTAAGGATCGTGTTCATGAGATTGTCAAAAAAGTTCTTCTCAATATGCATGACATCTAAATTATGCCTTAGCAGATGATCCTCCCAGTATGGCAGATCCCAGAAAATACTTTTTTTGTGCCAGTTATGTAGTTCTCCAACAGCATCTACCGGAAAACGCTCATGTCCACCGACGTCTGGCGTCCTTTCTGCACCAAAATCTCTTAGTTGTATCTTCAAATCTTTCCCACAAATTTCCGGAGGTGGACTGTCAAACACCCTCTTGTTCTTCGTAAACAAATTCCTACTCCTACGATATGGATGATCAGGTGGTAGGAATCTCCTGTGACAGTCAAACCAACACGTTTTCCTTCCGTGTTTTAGTTGGAAAGCATCAGTGTTATCTTGACAATATGGACATGATAGCCTTCCATGCGTTGTCCATCCAGACAACATACCATATGCTGGAAAATCACTTATTGTCCACATTAGTACTGCCCGCATTTGAAAGTTTTCTTTACACGAAACATCGTATGTTTCAGCACCTTGAGCCCATAGTTGTTGCAACTCATATATTAGTGGCTGAAGAAACACATCAAGTGATCTCTTAGGATGCTCTGGTCCGGGAACGAGAATCGAGAGAAACAAAAACTCTCGTCGCAAGCACAAGTTTGGGGGTAGGTTGTATGGTGTAAGAATGACGGGCCATAGAGAATACTGTCTTCCACTCTTGCCAAACGGACTGAAACCATCAGTACATAATCCAAGGTAGACATTTCTTCTCTCATACGCAAAGTCGGGATACTTTGATTGGAAATGCTTCCACGCTTTTGCATCTGAAGGATGTCTGATCTCACCATCTGTTGAGTGCTCCGCATGCCATCTCATTGGTTGCGCTGTGCGTTCAGACAGATACAACCTCTGCAACCTTTCCGTCAAAGGTAAATACCACATCCTTTTATATGGCACTGGAACTCTTCCACTCGTATCTTTATAACGAGGCTTTCCACAAAATTTGCATGTAACCCGCTGTTCATCCGCCCTCCAATAAATCATGCAGTTGTCGCTGCATACATCTATTACCTGATACGATAAACCAAGACCAGCTACGAGTTTCTGAACCTCGTAGTATGAACCAGGAGCTACATTATCCTCGGGTAGAATACCTTTTACAAAATCAGCAATCGCATCCACACAGTCTTCAGCCAAATTATAATCTGTTTTAATGCCCATCAATCTTGTAGCAGATGATAAAGCTGAATGACCATCTCTGCAACCTTCGTACAATGGTTGCTTTCCAGCATCCAACATATCATAAAATCTCCTAGCTTCTGCATTGGGTAAATCTTCCCCTCTAAAATGATCATTTACCATCTGCTCAGTACCTACACCATAATCTACATCCGTTCTAATTGGTTCTTCTAATCTAACCGCTGGCTGAGGTTCGCTAGTACTACCATGTTCATAATCAGTTTCCCCATGATGATACCAAATTTTGTAACTTCGTGTAAACCCACTCAAATATAGATGAGTCCAAACATCCCACTCTTTAATAACCTTTCTATTTTTACAATTAGAGCAAGGACATCTTAACATACCTGTTTTTTCTTCCGGTTGTCGGTGAACTAACCCCATGAATTCGGTTATACCTCGTTGGTATTCTTCCGTAAGCAATCTCGTGTTCGGATCCAAATGAGGTCGATCGATCCAAGAACGAAAATAATTTGAAGAAGACATATTTTTTATGAATCAAATTCGTGTGTAAATAGAGTAAGAGGGAGGATGAAGATATGGAGTGAATGAAGAGGAAGAGGAGTGCTTGTATTTATAGTTTAAATCCTGCCGACAGACCGAGGAAATTCCGACGGAATTCCGACGGAAAAGGCTAGTTCGTCGGAATTTCCTCGGAATTTTGTAAAATCCCCCAACGGCTCTCCAACGGCTATAATATTTCCTCGGAATTCATCGATTTTTTCCGAGGAACCCATTTTCCTTGGAATTTCCTCGGAATATTCCGACGGATTGATATTTCCTCAGAATTCCGTCGGTATATTCCGAGGAAATTCCGAGGAAACCCAATTTTGTGTTTCCTCGGAATTTCCTCGGAAATTCCTCGGGATATTCCGAGGATTTCATTTTCCGTCGGAATGTCCGTCAGAATACCGCTGTTTTCTTGTAGTGGAAGGTCGCGGAGTCTTATACGAACCAGATCTATGAGTGGAAGCGACTATGGCTCAAGGGTAAGATACCGAAGAATATCAACACCAAAGTTTGGGAGGGCTTGCAGGTGTATTGGGGGAAGCAGGAGACTAAGGAAAACCGCAACAGTGATCGTGGCGGGAAAGGTGTTTTTGTCCACAACCTCGGGGCTTGCAGTATGTCTTCTAAGGAGGATCAGCTTGTAAGTTATATATATTTAAAATATATATTTAAAAATATTTTTACATATTTATTGATTAATTTTGTGTTTAGGTTGAAGCAAATGGCGGTAATCCCGTTGATCATGTTGATGTCATGAGGGAAGCATATACTAACAAGAAGACAGACGAAATTCAGGATCCCCTCATCAGAGATGTCATAGAGTTGGTGCAAACCAAAAAACCAGAACTCCTAGCTTCTCAGCCGATGAACTCTGATGACGATTCTACGGCAGCTTCCAGCAACCTTTGCCGACTTCAAATCAACGAAATGGTGGAACAGGTAACTTTTTAATTTTCCTTTCATTATTATTTTAATTTGATTACTAATATTTAATTTTTTTCTATATAGACGGTTCCAAAGAAGAAAGGACGTTTGGTCGGTTTGGCTCGTCGTGCGTCTTCGTGTCCTTCTTCTTCACAAACTCCATACACAGATCCCATGATCATGGAGCAGCTGCAGAACAAGGATGAGCGGATTGAAGCGTTGGAGACGCAGAACGCTACAATTCTTGCGGAATTGGCGGATCAGAAGAAGACCAATCATTGACAAGATGAAGCGTTTGTTCCCAGATGAATTTTAGTTTTTTTGTTTAAAAACTTGAAAATGTTTTTTTTAATTTATGTAAAACGTTTTTGTATAATATTATTTTTAATTTCAGTTTTTATTGATTTATAAAAAAAATTATAAATTACATATTTATTTAAAAATAAAATAATTAAATTATTCAAAATAGTAAAACAATAAAGATTCCGACGAAACCTTTTCCGTCGGAAATTTCCGACGGCAAATTGCGTCGGAAAAGTCCAACGAACATATTTCCTCGGAAATTTCCGACGAACATGTTGCGTCGGAAATTTCCGACGAAATAGCCCGTCGGAGTTTTCCTACGGACTCCAACGGAACACGGCTCCCGGAAATTCCGACGGATTCAGGTGTCGTCGGAATATCAGAGTAACATTATCGTCGGAATTTTGTCGGACATTTTTCCGACGACGACTTCTGTCGGAAATATATTCCGATCAATTACCGACAAAACACTTCCGATGAATCTTGTTGTCGGAATATCCGTCGGAATATTGTCCGTCGGTACTGGTTGGAATTTCGTCGGAATTTGTGACGAATTTCCGACGAATTTTTTTTTTCCGACCAGATATTTCCGACAACGGTTTTCGTCGGAACTATTCCGACGAATATGGCCGTCGGATTTCGCATGTTTTATTGTAGTGACCTTTTAATTTAACCATCATAACTTCTCCTTTTACTTGTGTTCATAAAAAAGAAAACTTCTCGTTTTACACAAAAAAAAACCATCATAACTTATATATACGTTATGAAAGGCTTATATTAATTTCTTATATAAATAACTTTTTATTATCCATTAAATAAACGTCAATATATAAATACTGTCCGTTGCTTACGTTTTGTTTTAGTCTTATACAAGTCCACTCACTTCGTATCCTCCAGAATGATAAAAACAAAAAGAAAAGAAAACAATGAACGAGTTTAGTATGGTCTTGTATTTGTTTATGTTTTTTACGGTCACCTCCGCCCAACCCAGTCACGATGGGAGAAAGGTATTATATACCGAGATACGTTATATATTTTGATTGCCTCTTTTAAAAAAGATTAATATATAACAGCGTACGTAAGATGGTAATCAAGGGTGGATAATGCAGGTCTACATCGTTTACATGGGAGCATTACCGTCAATCAACGACTACGTCACTATTGAAGATTACCATTTCTCATTGGTTCGTAGTGTCACCGGAAAAAGGTAAACCATTTTCATATCTAGGTCCGGTGTGGAGTCAGCGTGTCTCGATTAATTGAACAGGCTCATCATAAATTCATAATATATATATTCTTTACTTCTGCTGTACACAAGCTGATTACTTGAGGTGTATACATTTACTAATCAGTTACACACCAAGCCTAATTGTCTCCAACTACGGGAGGTCCTTCGACGGGTTCGCTGCATGGCTCACTGAGGAGGAAAGCAAGAAGCTTTCAGGTAGAAAAGTTTCCAACCTTTATTCACTGACACAATATTACTTAGATTGAGCATTTTAGTTGAGCAAAAATTATAATCCTAAAGTTCATTTTTTTTTTTTTTTTTGCCAAATTAATCCTAAAGTTCATGTTATAAACGAATCAAACTAAATCTGAAATAGAAAACCGAATATGTTTCAACCAAATCGAACTTTGACGTATAACCCGTAACTCTTTTTTTGAATAATATAACTGAAACTTCACCAATTAACACACCGAGTCAGACAAATTTTAAAATGAATTTCCATATCAAATGGCTATGTTACAAAAAAAAATCATAAATAAAGCAGCTTTGTTTGGGTTTTAGATACATAACTACATTCTCACCCGAAATTTTGAATAGACAATCTGTCGTAGAGTAAAATATTTAGCTTGTGTTTATAACTAAAGGTAATTTATTTGAATTATGTTCTTGTCTGCTTAAAATTGTATTATAGTCATGCCCGATGTGTTTTCGGTTTTCCCGGACGGGATGCTACATCTGGACGTGATCAATAACGGTGGCATACACTCGGGACTAAGAACCAGGCCCGGCTCAGGAGGGTGGGCAAAGGGGCATTGGCCTAGGGCCCAAAAGATTTTTTGCATAAATAGTATTGAAAAGGGGCCCAATATTTTTAAAAAAATTGAAGATAAGGCCCGAAATTTTTAAGTTATCATATAATTATGTAAAAAAAAAAATTTTTGATTATTTTGCCAAGGGCCCAAAATTCTTTTGAGCCGGGCCTGCTAAGAACTCGACACTTGTAACTTGTAGCCATTGATTTTTTGTACTAACCATACATACTTTGTATGTAACCATCATATCATACTATTACATACGTAAATGAGTATTTCTATTTCACAAGAAGGGGCCGTGACTATTTAATGTCGCTGTTATAACGTGTTCTTAAAAGCTGTTTACGTTAATTATTTATATGTACTGACTCACACTTGTTCAAAAAGAAAACTATATATTAAAACTTTTTTAAAAGTTCATCAATGGAAAACTTTGACCACCTCATGTTCCCTTGTAAAGCAATTAAGATCATATGTAACCCAAGATCTCATTTTAAGGATATCTAAACTTCAAAATGAAAATTTGAGGATTGGTTAATTCAACTATAAATCCTCAAAACAATCCTTAAAAAAATATTTATTTGCATTATAATTTTTGACATTAACAAAAGTTACTAATATTTATGAAAAGAAATAATTATAAAGACCCAAAAAAAGATAGTTTTGAGGTTGTAAGTAGTAAAATTTCAAATTCGAAGTTTTACTATTCGCAACCTCAAAATTTAAGTATTTGAATTGGGTTGTAATGACATAAAACCTCAGAATATCAAGTGGGGAAGCTCTGACTTTGATCAATCAAAATAGAATGTGCGTTGAAGCTCTGGTAATTGTTACATCACAAGAAGACTTATTAAATGTCTTCTTTTATTCCTTTAGTTCTGATGCTTGACAATTGTCAGATGAGACCACATTCTTTGATTCTTGTGAGAAGAGTATCAAGTGGGGAAGTCTCTGACTTCATAACTGTCAGAAGAGACCACAGTCTTTACATCCTTTTAGGATTCACAGTTTCACACTGTGCGAATGTAACAACTGACATATATTTATGTATTTATGTAGTAAATACTCTTGTTTCATTTTCTCACGTTTCAATATAGAGTACATGATTTCTAATACTTTGAGTTTTTTTGCCGACGTATTAAGGGAAAATTGTCAAATATGACTCACAACTTGATTTCAAACACAAAGGTAAACTCAATCTTGAATTAAATGCAAAAGTAACCTAAAAGGCTATTGAAATTACAACCAGCCCCTTGTGAACAAGCAAAAAAACCGATTTTTTTTACGTTTCTAACCTCCGTAAGTCGTCTGGTCTAGTTCTACTTAGAAATAATTTATAATTTTTGTAAAAAATATTTTGATAACTGAAAAATTGAAATCATGTAATTAACATATGTTTTAAGAGATATAAATTAAAATATAACAAAATTTAATTGTTTTCAACATAGATGAGTGAAAGTAGTGAGTCATGATATTCTTTGGTTTAGGTTTTGCCAACATATGTTGTAATATTGTATGTGTTCTTAGGTTTAGATTTTGGAATGCATAAATATTTTTTTGAAAATTTTAAAATTTACCTAAGTGTGTTTATTTATGTGTATAGTAAACACTATTTAAGTATAACTACGGCTTTATAACGTGGTTAGTTAGTTAATTTAGTCAATTTAGTTTAGGGGTTAAATTTAGGGTATGGGACGACTTACTAGTAAGTCGTCTGATGTACAGTATTCAACAGACGACTTACTAGTAAGTCGTCCAAACCGGACCGAGCCTTTAATTTTACAATGTACTTTTAAACCTAACCGGATTATTTACCGGCCATATATAAGGTTTTTTTTTTATTCACTGTTTCGCGAAAATCAGAAAACCCTAACGGCGTTTCTCTCAAAGGCGATTTCCGTCGATTCTCTCTAATCCATCGTTCTCATCGTCGGTTATCTCTCCGCTGTTATCACCGTCGTTCTCACCACCGTTCTCACAGCCGCTTCCTCTATTTAAGATCCGAGAGGAAACCCTAGCGCGCATTCTCTCAGAGGCGTCTCGTTGAACTCCGCCGCCGGTAAGTTATATCTCTTACTGTCGAGTGATTGATTGAGGAAAAGATGAACATAAAACTGGAAGTCTTGGAAGAATTATAATTAAGTCGTCTGGAAAGTCTTCCAGCTGGAAGACTTTCCAGACGACTTAATTATAAGTCTTTCAGCTGGAAAACTTGCCAGACGACTTAATTATAAGTCTTTGATTGTTTGAGATGGTTGTCTTTGATTGTTTTACAGGCAAAAAAATGGAGATGCCAAAACTCCCCCGTAGGATATATACATTAGGGGAAGAGCCCCCAGAGTGCATAGCATTTCGTATTATACTTGTTGGACGTTGCATTCTGCTTTAAAGAAAGCTCTTCATGATGACGAATATGAAGAGCGGAAGGAGTCGAAGTTGGGAGTTTTCATCAAGTACCAAGAGCTGGGATTTGATTGGGCTTCAAGGCTGGTTCACTACATGCTCGGTTTCCAGCTTGACATAAAGAAGAAGTATGAGCTGTGGAGTCTCGTTGATCCACAACCTGTGAGGTTTTCACTGTTAGAGTTTTAAAACATCATTGGTCTAAACTGCGAGTACATCGAGGACCTTGAGAGACCTCACTGTGTTGTTACAAAGGAGTTGACTTCTTTTTGGGAGATGTTGGGAGTTCATGTCGAAGCTGGGCCATCTACTCATGAGATAATAGCAGCATTTGAGAGATGCGAAGGGTGGTCTCGGGATGATCGCAAGCGGCTCGCGTACCTTTCCATCTTCACTGGATACATTGAAGGGAGAAAGTATTCAACCCCTACACGGGTTAGTCTGGCAAGGCTAGTGATGGAGCTAGAACGGTTTGAGAATTATCCATGGGGGAGAGTCGCGTTTAAGGTGCTGATGGACTCTGTGAAGGGCAGAGATATTTCGGGTTGTTACACTATTAATGGGTTTGCACAAGCTCTCCAGGTCTGGGTGTACACAGCTCTGCCGGAATTGGGTGCTAATTATGGTAATCCTCTCCCAAACAATCCGTCTCCACCGATACTGGCTTACAAGGGTCGCAAAGGACGCAGACAGTTTAAAGAGGCTATCCTCAGTCAGGTATTTACTTCAATCTGGACGACTTCGCAGAAGACTTATAATTAAGTCGTCTGATGAGTCTTCCAACTGGATGACTTAGTAGAAGACTTATAATTATGTCGTCTGGGAAGACTATCCAGACTACTTAATTATAAGTCTTCTACTAAGTCTTCCAGCTGGAAGACTTTTCAGACGACTTAATTATAAGTCGTCTACTAAGTCGTCCAACTGGAAGACTTTCCAGACGACTTAATTATAAATCGTCTACGAAGTCTTTTCTTTCCATCTTTCTTAATCCGTCAAATATCTAAGTTCATATCTTCTATTTACTGCAGACTAGGGTGATCAACTTTGTTCAGAAGGACATTGGTCAAATGTTTCCAAAATGGGAGTTTGATGTTGAGGACAAGCCCGCATAGAACATAATTGAACTCATGTTTGTGAAGAAACCGTGGAAGTGGACCATGGATTGCTGGGAAGTCACCGGTACTTGGGTCAATACAAAGCCGACGGTTGTGAGTCCAACGAAGAAAAAGGTAGTGAAGGAAGACAGTCCAAGACCTCAGAAGAAAGCTCGTAAAGAGGCAGCTGCAGAAGCTAGTGAAGAGGCAGCTGCAGAGGCTAGTGAAGAGGCAGCAGCAGAGGCTAGTGAAGAGGTGACTACGACTGTTGGTGGGTTGACCAAAGAGGATATTAAAACCATGTTCAAGGACATAGCTGATGCCATGAGGGAAGGGTTTGGGACGTGCCTTAAGGAGATCAAGTATCTGTCGGAAAAGGTGGAAGCTGTGGAGAAGAAGGTTGGTGTCACCACAAAATGGAAAGGGACATCATCTCAAAACACTACCTCTCCACCTAAACCGACGCTCGAACCCGGGGTTAGTAACAAATCCTCTCCCAACAAGAGATTGACTAGACAAAGTCTTAAGAATAAGAACTGAAAAGTTGCATTTGCTTTGTTTCTTGTATGTCAGAACATGTGTGCTTTGTTTATAGTGTATGGATTTTATATATGCATTTTGTTTCATGTTTGAAGACACTCATTGGTTATTATTGTTTGAAATGGATCTTTGGTTATTATTGTATAAACCCATCTTGTATATTGCAGAGTGAAAGTGTTAATGGGACGAGCGCGGAAAGGAAGAGCTTGGCGGAGGATAAAGGTCCAGATGTGCCCGCAGCTGTGCCCGCAGATGCTAGTTCCTCGAAAGATAATGCTCCAGAACTGAGCCTTGTTCTATTGGACAAAAATCAACCCACTGTTTCGGATTTACAGAAGGAGGATGCTAGATATCAGGAAAAGAGGGATGCTGCTTTGGCACTTTGCCGTGCAAAGAGTGATCGAACAAGGAAACTTGCTGCCTCACAGCAATCTCCTTATACGGCAAACAGCACGGCCAGAGTGATCATTCCAAACAAAAAGCTTTATCCAGGCTATAATCCTTTTGCACCAATTGACAAGAAAAAGTTGAAGGAGCTCGCTGATTGGTTGAAAACTTATCCGTAAGTGTTTGCTTTTTCCATAATAGATTGTTTTTCCCATAATAGCTTGCTTTAGTCTAAAAAAACTGATTGCTTTTCAACATTTTGTGTTTGCAGTCATTATAGAACACCTCTCGATAAAAAACCACGTAAAAATAGAACTTGGTGGTATCAAATCCTCCGAACCTCCTTAGAGTGGCTGGAGGACTGTGTAAGTCTTCTGCTATGACTTAGATGACTTACTGATAAGTCTTCTTTGTAGACGACTTACCAATAAGTCGTCTGGTAAGTCGTCTACATAGAAGACTTACCAGACGACTAGACGACTTACCAGACGAGTCGTCTGGTAGACTTACCAGTAAGTCGTCTGATATCTTATGACTTGTACCCTATTTTATATGCAGCATATTGATGCTTGGATTAATGTGCTGAGGAAGAGGTACGACGCTAACCCACAACATTTTAGGAGCGAGAGAATGTGCTTCCTTGATCATCTCTTTGCTCAGTAATGGAGATTCAACTTCAAGGATCTTAAGGACTCGGAGCCCGATCAGAACGGTTTAGGAAGAAGACTCTCCGGTGAGGCGTGCAATTATTATGCAGGCACTATACCATCATTTTACCAATCGAACAAGGTTTGGGGGACAGATATTGATGAAATCTATGCGCCAGTGAACTACGCCGACACTCATTGGATTGCTATGTGGATATCGATCCGTAAGAGACACATAGTCGTCTTTGACAGCATTTGTTCCAGTATCTCCCCAGAAGAACTCGATGTGGTAATGGAGCCTTTTCTCTACATGGTCCCTTATCTTCTTGTTGAGTGCGCTTCTTCATACGAACAACGTGCCCAATACAGCCTGGAGCCATTCACATATGAGAGACCGACCAATATACCTCCGGCCCGAGCTGGTGATTGTGGCGTGTACACTCTAAAGTACATTGAATGTCATGTTCTTGGGATAGAGTTTAGTAAAAAAATACTTTGCTAAAGTCAACGGGAAGACTATGAGGGATAAGATGGCGGTGGATATATTTCAAGAGCTTCCTGACGCGCATGAGTTCGAAACCAAGGACAATGATGCCAACCTGGGTGCGTATAAGGGGTGATAAATATGCTACATTAGATTATTTTGTATGATAGATTAGGCTGATGTGTGTATTTGAACTTGATCCATATTTTGTATTTGAACTTAATCCCTATTTTGTAACTATATTCTGCGCAGAAGACTTACAGTTAAGTCGTCTGGAATGTTGGACGACTTAACTATAAGTAGTCTGGAAAGTCTTCTGAGCAGTGACCTTTTGTAACTATATTTCGGATAGTATAAAGGGCAAGCCCATCTAAAAATTTGTTTGGTAGTGCAATTTGACAAAGAAGTTGACACATATAAGTTCATAACACAAAATTTTAATACATAGACTAAACACTGGACGGCTAACTGGACGACCTTCTGGACGACTTAATTGAAGGTCTTCTGGAAGACTAAACACTGGACGACTAACTTGAAGGTCTTCTGAAAGAAAAAAACCTGGACGACTAACTGGACGACCTTCTGGACGACTTAATTGAAGGTCTTCTGGAAGACTAAACACTGGACGACTAACTTGAAGGTCTTCTGGAAGAAAAAACCTTGGACGACTAATTGGACGACCTTCTGGACGACTTAATTAAAAGTCTTTTGGAAGACTAAACACTGGATGACTTACATTGTGGTTTCGTATGGCCAGTTTCCTTGCATTTTGAACATCTATAAACCATGTGTTGCTTCCGGGGTTTGCGTCCTCTCATCCTGGATAGCTCCAACCAAGATTGCCATCTTGATTTATTCTGTCTTCCCGGACCATGCTTTACATCCGGAAGAAAGCATGTGTGTTCCTCAACTTGTTGTCCAACACAAGGATATATATTCTCTGAGTATCCTGCAAACAGAAAATCCTTTGAGTACACTGGACATACAAGTGTGGAGATATGCAAACCAGCAGATGTTCCAGCAGCTATAGCATGAGAGTAAGGTATTTTCTCCACTGCATAGACACCAACTTTCCATGTTCCAAATCAACCACACGGTCCATTTTGCCACCTTTCACAAAGAATCGCCATCCATCAATTGGTTGTACCGTCATCGTATCCGCTATCTCCGATCGAACAACAAGCAAGTATTCAACACCTCGACTATGTTGAGTTGGGAGACTCAAAGCATCTTCTATCCTTTTCCAAAACCACTTTCCTAGCTTCTCCCTTATGAACTCCAACAGGAACTGAACCGGAAATTCTCTAGCTCGCTTCAGAGCGGAATTAATAGATTCAGATGTTGCTTGTCTTTATGTTGTACCTGTCCCCCTGACAATAAACCCTTGACCATAGGCTGACGTCGGCATTCTCCAAATACGTTGCAAGGTCCGGGTTTGCACTTCGTATCTCAGCCATGTACCGGTCAAAATCTGAAACCGTATGAGCATAAGCAGCACCTTTCACCAAGTACAAGAGATGTTTCCATTTATACTTTTTGACAATGTTATCTTGAAGGTGATAATAACATATTCCTCGGGTTGCCCAAGGAAACACCTTATCACACGCACTTTTAATGGCCGCGTGCCGGTCGGAGACTATCACCAGAGACTGCTCATCAGATACACAACTAGCCAATTTTGTGAAAAACCATTCCCAAGAAGGTTCATCTTCAGCATCTACGATCCCAAAAGCCAATGGAAATATCTGAAAATTCCCATCTTGTGCGGCTGCAACTAACATAACACCTCAATACTTCCCACTTAGGTGAGTCCTATCCACCACAATGACCTTTCTCTGATACTTAAAACCTTTGATAGAAGCTCCAAAAGAGAGAAATAGATACTTAAACATATTGATAAAATCAAGTTCTATAGTCGTGATAGAATCATGATTTGCTAAGGAGATTTGCTCGAGATATGATGGCAGACGCGAATACCCATCTTCTGCTGATCCTCTCACCAATGTTTGTGCATATAAAAGTGCTCTGTATGAAGTGGTGTAATCAAGCGTCATGTCAAACATGTTTTTCATTGCATCAGTGATATGTTGCGGATTCAACCCATCAATGATTCCAACACGATCAATGAAAAGCCTACCAACATACTTTGGAGTACAGTGTCTCTGCTAAGCGAGTCGGTTTCCCACTGAGCATGTATATTTTTCCACATACTTTGTTACCCAAAACGTGTTTGTCCCATGTTTCACACTCACTCTGACCTTCCATTGACAACCACTAACCGGACATGTTTTCACAAGAAGAGTTTTCGTTGACTTGTATATTCTGAAGGAGAACCTAAACCTCACTGCTGTTAACCGCAACTCTGAAAGCAGTGCATCCTTGCTAACAAAACTCTGGTTGACATAGATATTGTTACCATTCGATCTTCCTCCTTCAATCTTTTTGATATCTTCAAAACACATATCATCATCTTCCTCATCCTCATCTTCAAACTTTCCATAAACACTGTAATCCTCACCATTTTCGTCCGCTTCAGCAACAATAGAGATACCAGCATCCTCCTCCCCATCGTCCTCCTCCCCATCATCCTCCTCCCTATCATGATTTTCATCTTCAACCAAATCATAATCATCATCTTCAAAACATTCATCAGCTTCATCATCTTCTTCCCTGAACTCTGAAACCGTTTCCACCTTGCTACGGCTTGATACACAAAGCCGTACTCCATGCGTTTTGGTTATCTCGAGCAAGTTTCGAACTTGTCTATCACTTGTAACATGAATAGGAGGGGTGTCTGGAGCCTGCATCATTTCTGCTGGTAATGAGTAGGTTATCTCCACAGATTATGTGCTCATGTCCAGGTTATAATCTTCTTGAGCCATTGCAAGAAGTTCAGCATGTGTCGAACCTTCCCCCCAAAAAATGATTCTCGCTCCTTTGACATTATCAACCACAAAATCCCAACGGAAATCTTTCAACAACCATTCTCCATACACTGCATATAACTGATGCATCATCTATAAAAATTCAAAATAAAACACATTAGTAAACATAGAGAAAATTTACTAAACATTGACGCAGACGACATACCACTAAGTCGTCTGGAAGACTTACCAGTAAGTCGTCCAAACATGTCATTTTTGCAATTGAATTTTAAATAGGACTCCAGCTTTGTTTGTTAAAAAAAAAACCTAGACGACTTACCAGTAAGTCGTCTAGGATAAACGGGTTAGTTTTGCATTTGACCGAATTGTGTCAGATATTTGACTTTTTCTGGATGACTTACTGGTAAGTCGTCTACGGGAAAACAAAAATTTCAATATTTTATTAAAGCTAGACGACTTATTTGTAAGTCTTCTCAGGTTAGTTTGCAATTTGAAAAAGAAACTTAAATATTTAACTTTACCCAGACGACTTACTTGAAAGTCGTCCAGGCAGACAACGTACGAGAAAGTCGTCCGAGATAAGCAAAGTTTGACCATAATCTAGGAAATAAATCTGGACGACTTTGCTTATCCTGGATGACTTTCAAGTAAGTCGTCTTACTTGACGACTTCCGCGTAAGTCGTCTGGGAAAAGTTAAATATTTAAATTTTATTTTCCAATTGCAAAAGTAACCTGAGACGACTTACAGATAAGTCGTCCAGCTTTAATAAAATATTGAAATTTTTGTTTTTCCGGAGACGACTTACTGGTAAGTCGTCCAGGAAAAGTCAAATATCTGACACAATTCGGTCAAATACAAAACTAACATGTTTATCATAGACGACTTATCAGTAAGTCGTCTAGGGTATTCTCTAGATTTTTTTTTAACAAACAAAGATGACGACTTACACCAGAAGACTTACCCGTAAGTCTTCTACAGCCAGACTACTTACGGGTAAGTCTTCTACACGAACAGATCTGGAAAAAAATTTCAATTTCATACCTTAAACTAGTGAGATGACTTCCTAAGCACACAAAGTCTTCTCCAATCACCCAGAATCTCAAACGAAAGTAACCCACCAAGAATAGTATGCTTGAATGGCTCTATCAACCATAAAAAAAATTTTGAATCAAAAGCTTGAGTTTTTTGGATGAATATGGAGGCAAAGTGAAAGAGATTTTGTTTTTAGTTCATAACAAGTGAGAAAGAGAGAGTGTAAATCGATTTTAGGTGCATTAAGAGCTTCAAATTGGTTATTCATGGTGGTTGGAGTATTGATGACAATGACAATCTTGTAATTACTTGAAGATGATGAGGGTGAAAGAGTAAAAATGTCATTTTCGGAAAAAAAAAATTTGATGGCATTTTCGTAAATTATATGAACTTGTGGGATGAATGGGACAAAAAAAAAATCCAAGAAAAACATGGATTAGTTTTAGGTTTTACTTTGAGTTTTGAGTCAGCCCATATATTTATATGTTATGATCGCGAGAACATCATTTTTATGATTTGTTTCCAAGAATTATCATACTTTGGTAAAAATTTCAAACTACTAGTACAAAACAATTTATGAAATGTAATACCAAGCTATGACAATAAATAGTTGCAATATTAATTAAGCAATAAATAACTTTCTCGACAATGATAGACTTTCCAGTAATTATTTCATTCAATGTCTTTTTGGGTTTGATCTACCAAGGACGATAACTAAAACTTAATATGCATGAAACTAAAACAAATTTACATTAATAAACTACTTTTATTGTTAAAACGCTTCGAGATAAACTATTTCAATATGTAATTTTTTTTTTTGAACTGGATATTTGTCATTTTTTCTCTAAAGAGTTATTGATTAATATTTGTGAGCCTTCAGCATAAAGAAAAAGAAAACGAATACTTCATCGAGTGGAGAATTTTTGTGGACCTCATCTCCCCGTTCTTGATCATATGTTATTTTCTTAACTAACTAAAGATATTAAGTTGTATATTTAACCAGTATTAATAATACTGTTTTGGGCATATTACCTTTTTAAATTATATTTTAAAACATAAAGGGTAACTATTTCATATCTAAGAAACGGATCAGATGAAGATGCGTGGGATTTGAAGAAGATCAAGTTCTTCTTCTGTTCTCTTTTCCACTTTGGCCCTATGTGATCAAGAAGGGTCGGCTACTTATCCTCTTTAAGATATTGTTTTGGTTATTACAAGGGGAATATTGAACATTGAAGTCTTTTAAGAATCTCACTGTTTGTCTCTATCCGGAAGAGATAAGAATCCAAATGTGTCCATAGACTTACAACAAAACAAATAAATCGTTACAAGTTGAAAATAAGCAGTAACCAATAAGAATGGCAAAGAAGGAAAGATAGCGAAGCTTCTAAATTTCTCTAACAAGGAAAATAAAATTGAAATCATTTATAAGCAATAGTCTTTTCAGCATCAAGAAGAGAGAACCTTACCCATAATAAGCTTCTTTTTCTTGACGGATGGTGACCATGACAATGATCATGATGGCTCCACTATCTCCATAACCTATCCCTTGTAGCATTATGTTATATATAGCCCCATTGAGATCTTCTTGTAAATACACAAACCTAAGAGAGATGTACTCTTCTTGACTCTAGTTCTCTTACATAAGAAGAATCACAAAGAGAATCTCTTTTCAAAGTGATTAGATTATTAAGCTTTGACAGTTATTAATGGAAGGTAAAGGACGAGTTGGATCATCAACTTCTTCTTTAACCACAGAACTCTTCGGCTCCAAAGATCTTTCCCCGCCATCTTCTTCCTCCGGAATGTTTTCCTCCATTTTCCCTCATCGTTCTAAGGTCATATTACCTTCCTTTTCTTCAAACTTTGTTTCTTGAGTGATCAGAATGATTATTGAAACTTAATCTTCGGTTTCTTGATTTTCTCAGGGTGTTGCAAGGGATGGTCCAAGCTCCAAACATGGCTCACAAGGTCAGTGAATAATAACTTTCTTCTTCGTTTTTGCTCACGTTTTCGTCTAAAAACAACATCCTTCTTCGTCTTAATTTGCTCACTTTTTTCGTCTAAAGTTGGCTATGTTTTTCTAATAATATGTTTTCTTACGCAGCTCAACGTAGAGAATCTTCAACTGCACAAGAAGACAGAGTTGAGCCATGTCATCTAAGCTCTTCTCTTTACTACGGTGGTCAAGACGTATACTCTCGATCCACCACCAACCAAACTTACCCTACAGTGAGTCTTCATAATTTTACCTAAACTTTGCTAATCGCTTTCAGTAAAATAAATAAATTAATAAACAGAGGACTTGACTGATCAGAGAAACAATTTTTCAGGTAAGAAACGAGCGGCCAAGAAGCGGAGAAGACGATGCTAATGGACAGAACTCACAAGATGTTTCAAGAGGAAACTGGTGGCAAGGTTCTCTTTATTACTAAAGAACCAGTTCCTTTAGTTTCCTTGTAAATGTCTCCAGAAACCCATAAAGCTCAAGCCACGTACTAATTATCTACCGAACCAATACTTTGTATAAATAAGTTATGGACAAAAGGGATAATTTATTAGGGATTCGAAGATTAAAAAAATATCTAGCAAAATTGTATTGAATAGTACTTCTTGTAATCAACTGTATGTCTGTATTAGTGTTAACTCTACTTATTCTATCTCATGTTCAACATATTTTAGCATTTTGCCAAACACAAACGCGTGACTAAACTATACATCTTTACGTAGAATCCAAAGCCTTAAACATTACCCAAAATGTTTTTAGCCGTTACTCCACAAGACCAAAGCATGTTCGACTAATCTTTATTTTCCAAAAAAAAAATCCGTTGCCGGGATCGAACCAGGGTCACCCGCGTGACAACAGGAATACTTTACCACTATACTGCCACGACACTTTTCTGTTTTGCAGGAATACTTTAAATAACTGCCACTTCACAGACAATGTCTCAAGTATATACGTACAGTTGTATAGATGTACAATTTATGTTTTCTACGGCGATGCCTGCAAAAAGTTCTAATAAAAAAGGTATTCATTATTTCAGCTATAAGAAATATGTCAGCGTAGAAGCTTGATTATCCCGTACTCAAAGTCTAATTTATATGGTTAATGGTTGTTAGATAAAGGCTTTACCATTAAGGGATATTAGACCTACTATCTTGTAACAAAAATAATTATTAGCGAGTAAAACGTTGCAGAATCGGAAAAGAAATTAATATATGTTCTCATATAAAATGTGAATTCTAAAAGCAATTAGCTAGTGGTACTGTGGTAGTAGCCCTGTTTAAAAATGCGGCCATATAGGCGTTCTTTGGAGGTTGACTGCGGCGAATATGCTCAAATCAGTGTAGCTAGGCGTTAACCCGCGTAAGACCGCTTAATTTCCGCATTGACCGCCTAATTTCCGCCTAGACCGCCTAAGTTTTTTTTTTCCGTCCGTGTAAAGTTGAGACACGGTTGATTATTCATTACTAAATAATTACAATTAGCTATCAAACCCAAAACAATCACAGAATTACTTCATTAAGGGATTTTTTTCGTATCAAACACACCATAATCAAAATATTCGACGAATCAAAAAGAAGCTGCTTAAAATTATATATAAAAATTATATAATTATGTCTAAAAATATGTGTCATCATGTTTAAAATTAGCTAAATATATTATAAATATATTAAATTGTATTTAAAACCTGCGTAATCCTCGAATACTCCCTGATTTTTTGGTAACTCGATAGGCCCGGGGTTGCCGCCCAAGTAGCGCCTAACGTAGTTCCGAACAGGGCTGGTAGGAACTATTTATAGTAGTTATACAGTTATACCAAGAAAAAGTATGCATACTTACGTTTGGTCAGGTCTTTAAAGGTGAACCTAATCTTCCCTAACATTTGTTACTTCAAAACATCGCATAGAAAAAAGAAACATATACTATATCTTGTCTCTGAATCAAACATCTCAACCTGCAATTGTTGACTTAAACCACATTAATCTCAAATAAATCACTTAAACCAATATAATACTGAGATGTTACTCCGTATGGCTAGCTCATGAAATATATACTTATATCATAATCTTACACATCTTCTTGTTTCAAAAACTGGTTTGAGATGTAAAATCGTATATTTTATATGGTTGACAATCATAAAAATATATATGTCTGTAATGGTTGATAATGGAATCTTAATTTAATTGGTGTCAATCTGGTTATAGTTAGCAGTTCTTCCATAATTAGATGTTAGAATAAGAATAATATCGTGTGTCCTACCTACCAGAATGTGAGGGATACACGACACATAACTTAGAAGTTAGACTGCGCAATTGTTTTTAAAATTAATTTAATTTCATTAGAAAAAATGAACTTTGTATTTTTAGTCGATCTGATCATGACAAGTTTTTTTCAATGTGTCTTTTTAGTTAGTTTCATCTGTATTCTTACATTTTATAGTTTCCCTTGTAGTTAAATGGATATTTGATGACGATAAAAAAAATGGATATTTGATTAGTGAAATAAAACAGCCGTTTAAAAAAAAGATTAGTGAAATAAAAATTTGATAGATTTTAACAAAATCAGATAGTTTGTACGTTGTGCATATGGGCTAGAAGACCATAATATATGAATATCTCTTCAGAAATGACATATTGAGGATATACCATGGTCGTTGAAAAAATGGTTCGAGTTTTCCACTTCGAATTCAATTATGATTAAAAATATAGATGCCTTGAATAGAAAGAGATCCCTACTTTCACAGTCTCTATATTTAAACTGAGGATTTCTCAAGTTAACCATTAGAAACTATAACTTTATATAGCTGAGGACATGATTTTTTCAAGAAATATACGTATGTAAACTAGTTCAGCAATGAGCTCTATTTTTCTTCACTTGAAGATCAAAGTATTGTATGAGGTTAAGCGTGACAAGAATCGTTATTTCTTCAACGCTCGGTTAGATAACTGGTTAAGTCTTAGAAAAACTAGCTTCTTCCTTCATTTGCTGCGATTCAATTTGTATACTCACTCCATTTTGAGTAATTGTAAGAATTTTATTTTGAGGTTAGCGGAAACTGTATAAGTCGTCACTTCCAAGACGTATATTACTTACTGCTTGGCTCTCGAACTCGTGAAATTGGCCGAATTGTTTTTAACGGTTTTAAGTTGTTGTTCACTCGTGAAAAATGTTCAAGAAAAAAAAAGTTATTCAGAAGCACCAAACGTCAACAGTGGTTAAAAATTTGTGTACGTTAATTTTGAAAATTTGTTTACTAGTTTACCAACTTGTACAACCCACGAATATCAGAGATCCAAAAACATCATCCAAAGGTTTTTCTATAAAGTTAATTTGGGACATATCGTCATCATAATAAATTTGGAACACTAAACATGGAATACAAACTTTAAAACATCGTTTGACAAATTTTGTGAACTATAAAAGCTAATTTGACAGGTAATGACTGTATAACATTATCACTATCTAAAATTATCACATATTAGCTGTAAATGGTAGGGGAATCAGTTTAATTGATTACAATGTTATAAGCGAGAAAGAAAGAAAAATGTTATAAGCGAAATTTTAATAAACATTCACCCAAACTAAGAAAGAGTTCGTCATAAATAAATGCATTCATATTTCACGAAAGAAAAAAGAAAAAGAGAAAACTACATATGTAAGTATTATTTTTTAGCTTTCCTTAATCCTTAATCTCTCGTGACTCGCAACAATTGGCAGGTGATCGTAGCGCCTTCCGCTTAAAGCTGTCCATCTGTACGGTCTCCTTCTTTCTTCCTTCTTTATATATCTCTTAGCTCAAACTCTTTCTGTCTACTTGCTCTCCTCTGTTTCTCTTGCTCTCTCTATCTCTCTCCCTGGTTGAAGTTTTTTTTTGAAAAAATATCTCTGGTTAAAGTTCGTTTGTTCTGTCTGTATCAATCCAAAGATATTTTCTCTGTTCTTCTAGACAAAAATTCATCAACATGGAATCTACTGAACTGCAAGACATAGATTACTTTAGTTCCTTTTCCGACCACACAAGCCCAACTTTCTTCACTCCAACCACAAGCTCCCTTAGATCTGACTCCGTATCCGAAGACCCGGATTCACCAAAGCCACAGAACGAAGAAGAAGACGAGTACGTGGAAGAGTTGACTCGTCAGATGGCTAACTATATGCTTCAAGATGACGAAAAGCATCAGAAGGTACAAAACTTTTTTCTTGAAACCCAACAGATTCGATTCTTTTCTCTCTTTTTTTTTATTTAATTCATTTTATACTTTTTGATCAGTCTTGTAGTGGTGGTGGTGGCTCTGGCTCGCCGCAATCTACTCTTTGGTCACCTTTCGCCTCCGGTTACAGCAGCCCTATCGGTCCTTCCAGAGAACCATCGCCACCGCTAACTCCGGTGACGGCGATGGAGACGCAACCCGTTATGATTCCTTTTCAATCAAAACAAGCTTTAATCGATGACCAGATCCGATCTATTCAAGCTAACGTGAGCTCATGTTTTATCACACATTATTTTACCAAAAATCTTCTTTTTATAAAAAAAAAATCCGTCGGTTATAAATCAACGGTTTAGAATTAACCTTAAAGAAAAGAGTTTCGTTACCACCGTCGGATGCATTATCTTTTTAAATAAAAGTTCGTATTAATTTTCTTTTCTATATAGTTTCATAAGATCAAAAAGGAGAAAGATAAGCAACGTACAGATGACGTGTTAGGACACAAAGCAAGGAGCTACCACCAACAACAGAGACCAAGGTCGGGCGTGAAGGCGGTGTTCGTTGACGGGTCAGGTTCGAAAACCGGGTCGGGTGGAACTGGAGTGTTCTTGCCGCGTAGTCATGGTACTGTCGTGGAGACACGCAAGAAATCAGGTTAGAGCCAATAGTAATGTCATATTAATTTATCATTATCAAAAGAAACTTTATTGATTTTAAAAAAGGTTACGTATGATAAAGGACAAAGAAAATAATTAAAGATTGAATGACGTCGTCTTAGTACTTTGAGATTCCTACTTTGTTTTTTAGGGGTTGACAAAGTGGGAATCTTGCATATATACATTAGAAAATTTCATAAATTATCTCCTTAATATAAACCACTGAATCTTATGTTTAGTTAAGAGTGTGTAATTCTTTTTCTGTGGTCGACGAGATGGATAGGATTTCGTATTCCTGCCACACACTTTCAGAATCGACTTTTGGTGTTCCATAAAATTCCATTCGTTCTAATTTTGATAAAGTTCTTATCATTTACTCAAAACGATTTTGTTTGTTCGAGTAAATTAGAAGGATTCAAAAGTTGTGACATGAATGATGAGTAGTTTTAATTGAAATGGTTAAGATTAGGTTGGGTTAGTTTAGCGATCATCTCAATCTCAAAACTCAATTATTTAGGACAGATATATAATAATATAATCTTTCTCTTACATTATTACATTGTTTGACTGAGTAGATTCCAAAGATTCCTTCTCACCTATTAATCTCTTTTTTCTTTATAAGATTTTGTGTGGATGTCGAGTTGACAGATATACCCTCCTTAGTTAGAATCTTGCCTCAAGTTGTTGGCCCCCATTGTTAGTCCATTTCCATTTCACCAAAAATAGAACCACATAGGTTCAAAAATCATTATCGTTAAGTTTTTCTAATGACCCCACTTGTTTCTTTCAATAAGTGGATTATAATGTACGATAACCTTAGATATTTATTCATCTCGTGATTCTTTCTCATATCACCGTTCGATCATTAATACCCAAGGCTATAACCCAACCACATAGTGTAAACTTTTTTTCTTTCTAAATATAGTATTATATTCGTTTTGGAATTGAATACACTTAAAAGTCTCATACCCACATGGAACATTAGCCAAGGTTGTACGTTCTTTAAACACAAGGACTTGTACATAACATACCAACGTTGAGAATATCTGATTATTTCATATTCGACTCTTAACCGTTACCCAATCTAGGAGTCCGTGGGTTTGTCAACAAATATCATCGACCTTTTATTTGATAAAAAATATTATATGCATCATTTGATTTGATCTGGCTTTAGATATTGGTGAGGTGGTGACCATTCACTACCTATTGTACTGTTATTATTAAGATTTGTTGTCGTTCTGTGAAACTGATGTCTCAACCAAACAGTTTTTGAAGTTATTACTCAGGATTAAGTACAAGTCCAATTTAGTTTGGTTCAGATGTGGATTTAGTTTGGTTCGACTTTGTGGCTGAAAAAAAAATTGTTGCAGGATGTTCAACAGTAATAATACCAGCAAGAGTAGTTGAAGCCTTGAAAGTTCACTTTGAAAAATTGGGTGTTCCTTCTACATTCTCTTTTGATATCCCTCCTTTTCATGGTACCAACCCCACCTATCTTTTTCCTTATTCAAATTTCTGTTCTACTATTCTTTTGAGTACAGTAATGATTTTACAATAATTAGTCATAAATATATATAAACAGTAAAAACACTCTCTAATTGAATCATTAAAGTCGATTTGTGAGAAATTCATTACCGAAGTGTTTTTAATATAAACATAGGTTAAACTATTATTTTGATTGATAATTGTTGAAATTTTTTACCATATAGATGCTTTGTTGGTGTCCATGAAGAACAAAAATAACAAAAGTAGCTCATCAACTCGGGGCCAAAGTGGACCATTGTACATGGCGGAGACGTCGGCGGAGACGCATCAAGAACCACCGGCGGATTTGCCACATGAATGGACGTACTGATCAAAACATTGGCACATGCCCTTGGTTGCTGAAGTTATAGGTTTCCAAAAGGTAAAATGTCTTATCGGATTGAATATCTTATAGTGGGATCAAAATCTGAAATTCATAAATAAACAGCTTTAAATAATCATTGTTTTTTGGAAATATGTAGATTTTAATCGGGGTTGAATTTGTTCTTTTATTATTGGTAGTTCTATTAGCTGGTTCAGGTAAAAGAAATAGTTCTTTGATAAAAGAACAATAAATATGCATTTGTATGTTTATACATGTCTATTGTAATAAAAGGGATGTGTTGTTTTTGTAAGATTCCTTGTAATAAAAGCATCGCCAGTGTTATAAAAATAAAAGTGATATTATTATTACACCTTAGTTCTTACATTTACTTCGTTTGCTTAAACTTTCTTGTTTACAAATTGCGCTTACAGAATTGCAGCCATGGTTTTTTGAAAAACACAGTATTAGTTTTGTATCCTCAATATATTGTTTTTTCAAAAAGATTATATACAGAATGCGTTTATATATTCTGTGCTCCTCTGTCCATTCGTCCGATTCTGACCTTTTCTACTAGAGTTTTGAAACCTGACAGGATCCGTGGTTGAACCGGTAAATCCGGTGATCCGAATATAATCCGGTTTGGGTTTAATGAAAAACCCATTATTTAAAAATCCAGTAAAATCTGCAAAAAATCACTAAAACACGGAACACGGCAACCGATTTAACCGCTGGTTAAACTAATATTATTTATTAGATTTCTTAATTATGTTATTAAAATTTGTTTTTTGTTCAAATTAAAAAGTGAAATTTTCAGATTTTACTAATATCTTTTTTCTCATGCCGACTATGTATCTCCTTTTTTTTATTCTTTTTCGTAAATCTAATATGCACGATTTAATTTGTGATTTATTTATGATTTTGTTTAAGATTCTGATGAAGATCTATGTCGTCATTTAAAAAAAATAAAGTGAACGATGATGAAAAGAACCAAAATTAGTCGTTGTGATTTGGTCGGTATTAGTTTATTTTTGTTATCGTCTTATCGATAATCTATTATTACAGTTTAATATTTAACTTTTTTTTAGGATTTAAAGTTTAATTTTACTAGTCACATTCCACATTTAAATACTTAAGGATTTCAAGTCTTGATATCTTTTATTAGATTTCATAACGTCTAATTTGTTACAAAAATTGTTAAATAGTTTGAATTATATTTTGATATTTTGTATGTTTAAATGAAAATAAAAATAAGAAAAATTAAACGTTTTTTAATATTCTTAAAACATAAAATATGTATTACATTTTTAATAGTTAATATATATTTTTTAATAAATTTAATTAATTTATTGATCTGTGGTTTGTTTGGTCGACCCAGTAACTCGATGACCTGATAAGTCATCATGCCCAGTGTTCGGATTGGGTTTTGAAACATTTTTTTCTACGTATTTTTGATTTGCGTTTAGTCCCCCAATATTTTTTATGTTCTTTCTGATGAGCTGAATGTAAATTCCAGACTTAGTTCTAATTTTGATATATGGTAAGTATTTTTCGATCTTCCGACTTCTTCAAAAAGATTCTTTAATGTTAAAAAAAAAAGATAAAGTTTTTTAAAAAAAATGTGAAAAGATACGACATATTGACATGCTCGTGGCCTCGTGGGTGGTCTTAAATCCGCCGACTTATCGTAATGTGCAAGAATGTTGTTGACTTATTCTTCGTACTTTATAAGGTTCATGTGCACTCACGGTTTGTCATTTATTCATATTAATTCTGAGCCAGTGACGGTGTACACAATACTTTCCCCACTCGTCTGATGTGACTCCTCTTTTTCATTTTTTGTCTACGTACACCGACAATTTACATAGGTTTTAGGTATTCGTGCGCATACGACTTTATAAAACTAAAATGATACTGCATTAGTTAGGAGAACCGACTATGATAGAAATACGAATATTAAAATTTTGACCGAGCTGTAGTCGAGCAATATCTACATGTTATCGTGTTAAGAATCATGTCAGTTACGTTTGTTGATTTCCAAAATGAAGTTATCAACTTTGTTGGACTCTGTTGTTCCACTAAAACTAAATACATTAATACGGTACTATTCGTTTTAGGTCAACTGGTCAAGTCCGTTTAGTCTTTTGTTTTTGGCACCATCTCAAAAGAACCTCATACTAATTAATTTTGACTTGATATATATATCAAACGACGATTGTTTACAATTTTCTGGATATGGAGCTTAGAATAATATCCCAACAAATCCCAACATACGGGTTACCTAGTCTAGTTAAGTAGGTTTAAGGTTGGTTAAGTTCCGGTTAAAGGTTATCAGTTTCAGTTTATCTTTTTCACATATTAACAGAACTTGTTCCTTTCTAACCATCTGTTAATATGTCTTCTTTTTCACATTGGTGATCCAGGTTAACTAGTCCATTCGCTAAACCTTCATGTTAAATAACCTAGGATTTCATGGTGTAAATTTGTGGAAATTCCGGATTCAATTCCTGTGTTGAGCAACAAGTTGCGTGTAGGCATCCTTGTGTTTCGGGTTATCGACCCCCACAACACCACACACGGGTTTTGTATAATCTCTCTATTACAAAAAAAAAAAAACTGAAACTCCAAAGTCCATATTTAATAAGTCTGATTGCCCCTCAGCGTAAATGCGTATGCAACGAATATGGAAACGGTATGGAACACCTCTTAAATAAGACAATTTATGTATGTATATGAGCCGTATATGACTTTGATATATCGAGATCCACGAATCTTACCATCTTATTTTGTTCCTTTTGGTTTCCACAAAGTCACTTATTTTCTTCTATATATTTTAGCTTTTCCAGATGAGACTTCTCTAACTTATGAGAATGGGTAACTATAACAACGTCCGTTTTGAAAAGGTACTCTTTTGGTTATCAATAAGATGGGTGATTGGGAGTTGGGACGAACACAATCTTTTATAGACCCACGGGTAGACACATAAACACAATCTTCTTAACGCAAGCGATTCCAACAACTTCTTTACGTCCAGCTAGTATCCAAAAAGAAATTAAAAACTTGTTACTTGTTAGTGCCTGCCCATTCAACCTCACAAAATGAAAAATCAAAGAAATTCCTTCTATATTTGATAGACTTATCTTACCTTAATATTTTGCTCAAGAATATTACTTTAATATATTTTCATCTAAGAAAACTACTACGCACTTCTAGGGAAATTGCCCCAAACCAATATATATTCCTCTAGCCTCTAGGCCCATGACATAATTTCTGGCTTATATATATCCAAATCAGTTTACCCAAATATTTGCATAATATGTATTTGATTCTTTTGAGCATGATATATTTGATATGTCGGTACTGATAAAATCAACAAACGAAAATCATAGATTACCGATAATAAACCGGAAAAAGAATATCGAAACTTCTAATCAGTATTAATTCATTCGAAGAGTATTTTGAGTTCTTACCAATCGAAGCTTCTCCCTCAGCCTCTGAATTCATGAAACAGGAATACGTACATTAGTAACCTAAAATGTAACAAAGTTAAAATAAATAAATACACAAAATAATAGGACTTGAACCAGCGTTTGTTTAATTTATTGAATCAACATGACCGTAAACAAAATCCAATTATATCTTAGACAAAAAAAATACTAAAATCTTAAAATCTTGAAATAATTTTTTTTCGTTATTATTATTTAAACGGGGGAAAAATAAAGCCTACAAAGAATCAATCAACAATGTGATTGAATTTCGGTGTGATTGTTATTACTTCCAGTGTCCTTAAAAGACCTACTTCCAAAAATCATAAACCCTAATCCAAAACCAGCCATTGCAGCCAAGAAGACTCCTCCATTGAATGACATCACGGCCAGCATGATCAAATAAGACAAACAAGCCCTCACGGTGTAAACCAACGTCTGGACTAGCCCGCCGCCAAAGCTAGCTGGACCGACTTTCATGACCCCGCATCGCGAAATCCACTCTGACAATGCGGAAGTGACGAAAATGGAGGCTAGGCAGACCCAATACATGGTCAGACTGGTCCCTGGCCATCCGTCGAATAGAACCTCCGTGTTTTTCCCCCAGAAGAAGGTCATGTGCATCATGCCACCGTGATGACGTCGGCGATGTTGGAAAAACGCCGACGGTGAAGGTGCCGGAGCCGCATGAGAAGATCCACCCATCATGTCGTTCATATTGTTTAGAGATATTATTAACTGATGTAAGGGTTTCCTTCTTGTATGTGTGCGTGTGGGTTATTTATAATAGTTTTGTGTTTGGGTTGGAGTTTGGTGTGTAGTACAATGAACATTTCAAAACAACTATGCGATAATCTTGTTTATATTAAAGTTGTACTTTAAAGATAGTTAAGTGAAAAAAGATATTTAGTTGAGATTATTTTCTTCAACCTTTTTCAAGTCTAAGAAATGAAATTTGAAGAAGTAAAACCAAAAGATGGGGAAATCCAGAATATTTTGTTCTTTGAGACTTGGTGCATTTCTTCTTGTTTGTAGCTTTACCGTTGGAGCAGATATGTTCTTTAAATAAATAACTCTAATAAAAATAATTGGAAAAACGCCATTTAAATCCTGAACTTTCAAAAAAGCCATTTAAATACAGGAAAAAACGCCATTTAACTCTAATAAAATTACATAATCTCAAAAACATTTTCATATAGTTTTTTATACACCATGGTATAAATTCATTTTCTAGACTTTTAGTTATAATATATATCGTACTTTCCATATGTAGCTAACAAAATAACTGTATTTAGCTTAATCATATTTAAAAAATAAACTCTATCGTCTTGAATCAAAATCAGTTTTATTTCAGCATGAGCAATTGAGTCAGGTACTCAGGTGGGTTTTAGATAATGTAGAAAATAAAACTGAACCTAGATGGGTTTGATTTTTTTTTTTTTAACGCTGATTTATTATGAGATCTTACAATTATGATACGAGAAAGATTACATAGACGATTCGACAACCGAAAATACTAAGATTCTTTTTAAGCATTTCTTCCGTAGTCTGCATAACTGTTTAATAAATCGCTATCTCCGAGACTTGAAACATGGATTTCCTGTAATCTACAATAATTTGCATAGTTTGGGATTCGAACCCCAGACATAAGTGTAGAAACCTTTAAACTTTAACCAGTAGGCTACGATGCTTCCACGAACCGGTACGGTGTAAAACCTAGATGGCTTCAATTTTCATAGAAAAACTGGTACATGTATTATGGGCTGAGACAAAATAACAATTCAAACAAGAATACTGAATTGACATTAAAATAAGCCCATCGAAAATGGTCCTATCAAGAAGTAAAGAGTAAATTGTACAAAAAGGGATTTGAATATAATTAACAACTTTTTTCAACACTGATTTATCAGTTACAAATTATGAAAATTATTACACAATGGATCTATAACCGACAGGTTACATGTTTATTATGGTTCTCTTTACATCATAAAGACCGTTTTATAAAAACCCTACGCCTAACTTTACTACACTGTTAGTAGGCATAGGCATTCGGGGTCCCAATCGGATTTCGGTTTAGTCCAATCGGGTTTCGGTTTTTCGGGTTTTTCAAAATCAGCCCTATTCGGGTTATATGAAAATTCGGTTCGGGACCGGTTCAGGTTCTATCGGGTTCGGGTCGGAGTTAGTAAATCTTCAAAGAACTGGTACAATCCGATGTACTTTCGAGTTCGGGTCCCAATCGGTTCTTCGGTTTAAATGTACCTGATTTATATCTATTTTGTAACAAAAAAATAAGTAAATCGGTTATTCGGTTTTAAAATACTTGATTTGTACCTATTTTGTAACCAAAACATAAATAAAATCGGTTTAAAAAAAAGAAACATCAAATGTGATCATTCAAAATCAAATGAAAGCATAAAACGAAAACCAAGTTCGCATGAAATGAAAAACATTATTCAATGAAAACAAAAGCAAAATTTAAAAACTTCAACCTTCAACCATCAATCTTCGTATAATAGATAATTATTTTAGATGTTCAATATATTTTGAATACATATTAGGAATTGAGATCATGTTAGGTAGAAGTTGGAAATTTGGAATGTTTCGGGTTCTATCGGGTATCCATTTAGGTTCGGGTTCGGTTCAGATAATACCCATAACCCGAAATACCATAAAACAAGACTCATTCGGTATTTAAGCCGGGTTCGGATCGGCTCGGGTTCATTTTTATCGGATCGGGTTCGGTTCGGGTTTTCGGGTTCGGTTTATTTGCCCAGCCCTAACTGTTAGGCTAAGACATGCTTTTTGCACAGAATGAGCATTATATATACAAATAATTTTTTTTAAATTATTATTATTATTTTTTATTTACGTATTATATATATAATTAAATTAATTAAGCACATAAATAAAAACAACACTTCTTGTTTATTTACAATAATTGTTTTGGTAAATAAATCAAAACAATAATTTTATTTATTTTATATGATACATAATTGAATTTAAATAATATTGAAAAAGATATAAAGTATATTTTAAAATAAATATTTATTATTGAGACATCCTACGATCATATGATTTTATTAGCATTTGCATATTTGTTGTAACAAAAAAAATTAAACCATTAAAGTTGTATATAAAGTTCAAATTTTATATTAGGATTTTTTAAACAAATTTGATGCTTAGACAGAAACATTAAAAATAAGTATAGCCTTAAAAATAATAATTAGCTAATAATTTAAGTTAGTGAATTGAGCCATTTTGTTATAATTTAAAATTTTGTCCATATATCATAATTTACAATTACGTATGGACCGTTTAAATCAGTTATGTTGACTTTACATATTAACTTTCAAATGGACCTTTAATCCAAACCCATATACTGTTTTTTTCAGAAAAGAAAAACCAAAACATATGCCTTCTACCAACTTTTTCATTCTCTTTGTGCGTTCGCATCTCACATTTTATATTTATCATGTTTGGTCGAGGGTGTAGGTTGTTAAAGAAAATTGGGAAAATTATTTTTTTAGGCCAAAAAAGGGTAACTATGCCACATTAGACTACTCTCATATACTTTATGTTTCATTAGGCTAATTATTTTTAAAATGACAATAATGCCCCTTAATTTCAATTATAAATTCAAAATTACAATTAACAAAACAATTGTTAAATATTAAAATATAATAACTAATTAAAATAATTAAAATAAAAAAACACTAAAAATCCTCAAATCAAAAAAAAAAACTAAACCTACACTTTATGTCCCACAATTTTTATTTTGTTTTTTTTCTGAAAAATCGTTTTTCATATATGGAAACTGAATATTTTCAAAACAATTTTTTTCTTTCTGAAAAATCATTTTTTTCAGATATTAAAACTGAAAAATTTTCAAATATTTTATTCCCATATTTTTCGGAACTGATTATTCTTATATTTAGAATACAGTAAATGTGTAGAACTCTGTTTCTACAGATTTTTAGATTTATAGTAATGTGTAGATTTCGATTTCTACAAGTTTTAGATTAAATCTGTAGAACTCGTTTTCTACAGGTTTTTAGATTTATAGTAATGTGTAGATTTCAATTTCTACAGGTTTTAGATTAAATGTGTAGAACTCGTTTTCTACATGTTTTTAGATTTATAGTAATGTGTTGATTTCAACTTATACATGTTTTAGATTTATAGTAATCTGTAGATTTCGATTTCTACAGATTTTAGAGCGATGCAAAATGTGTATTCTAAATATAGTAGATTCAATGAAAAAAATGTATTTCATTTTCTACTTTGTAGAATGGTAATTCTACTTTTTGTAGAACATAATTTGAAATTATGATTTAAACATTTTTAAAATTGAAAAACAAACACCACTAAGTTTATATGGGTATTTCGTTAGTAGTTACTATTTTTCCAATTTTTTTTAGTTTGTAAAACTATTTATTTGATTTATTTTTAAAACTACTAAATGGCATTAAAAGTAAAAGTGGTACAAAATATGAATTAGCCTAATGGAACATGGTTACCATTTTTTTGGTCTAAAAAAACAAATTTCCCAAAAAAGTTTTACCACTAAAGATATAAAAAATTGATTTCACGTTTAAAGTGAATATATGTATCTTTCAAAATTTAATAACTATTCATTTAATTTATCTAGTTAAAAAAATATTTGTTTAGTTAATATAATATATAAAAAACTTGTTTGTCACCTTCTAAATCTTCGAATATACGATTTTTGAATAATAAATGTTTCATTCCTTTTTTTTTTCTAATAGAGAATAATATTTGGTAAGTTAAGATAAGAGACTTAGATATGCTAGTATAAAGTAGCTCAAACAGTTGGAGGTTGTTAAAAAAGTAATATTTGTTTGTGGATTCGTAGTTGATTTTTTTTTAACAAAAATTTATAACTTAAAAAGAGGAATTTTTTTTCGGATGTCCTTTAATGTAGTTACTAGGTTACGATCCGCGCCTTGCGCGGAATCAACATTATATATAAAAATTATTTTATGTATTAAATATTTTTACATATTATAAAATAATAAATATATATTAAATAATTAAAAATCAGTAACTATTAAAAATATAATTAAATTGGTGCGAACATATAAATCAATTGTATTAATCCAAAGAAAATTTTATTTGATAGGATATGTTATTAAATTTAAATGATACTAACATAGATAATATATTTTAGTATATTTTTAATATTAATGTCTATTAAATGATGATTTCTACTCATATAGTTTTTTGATCATTTGTATCTTTTATAGAAAAAAATTTAAATTACTGATAACAAAATTTTCATTGTGGGATTAATAGTTTTAGTAATTTATAATTTAAAAAAAAAAATAAGTTGTCAATGATCGTTCAAAACTTTTATCAAAAAAATGGTTCAAAGTAAATTTTGAAACTAAAATATTGTATTTTATATGGTTTATAGTTTAATTTAAAATGATATATATATTAATCGTATTAATTAATTAAATTAGACTTTTTACTTATATAATTTTTGTAATCATTTGTATTTTGTCATAACAAAAATTTTAAACCATGAATCATAAAATTTGAATGTGAGACTTTTAACAGTTTTAGTAATTTATAACCGTTTGTAAAAATTCAAAATATAACATATACATAAAAATCTAAATTTTTATTATATGGTTATTGTGGTTGTTTAATTTATTTAATAGCTTAAAATTAAACAAATATGATAGAAGATACACTATTTTTTATCAAATCTTTATTATTCAAAATCATTAATTGTCATATATACTTTAGCCACATTAGGCAATTCCGTAAATTTTATTTAAGGAAATAATAAAGTACATTAATGATGAATTTATTGTTAGTTTAATAAAAAGCTTATTATATAATTAGATGGACCAACATATTTCTCTAATGATTCTAAGAATCATTCTAGTGATGACATGTGGCTACAAAAAGAAGTTGTAATGCTTCTCAAATAATATATAGGGGATTTATAAACCAGTTGAATAGCATTCAAATGATAAAGAGTTCTTTATTATACATGAATTGTTATTAGCCATATTTTATATATTAAAACAGAAGTCACAACTTTGATTCATGTGCGATTTTAAAAAAAATAGACTTATTTCTAAAAAATCAAGTTACATTTAATCTCTAATCTTATCATCTAAATTTTAAGTCTACCAGAAATTTTTATTGGGCTATCAATAATTGTATTTAAACAATAGATGATCCATTGAATTTAAATATAGTATAAATTAACTAGTTATAATTTAATGTTGTAATACTATACTTCCATATTTAATTATTTAAATATTTGTCAATGTTAACTTTTAAAATTATAATTTTGTTTTTTAAATAACAAAAATCATATTATCTAACAATGATTAATCTTTACTACCTTAAACCAATGAAAACAAATTTTAAACTATATAGTTTATTTTAAAAATTAAACAAAAACTAAATGTTTAATTATTTACTCGATAATATAAATCTATGAAGCGAAAAATTTAATTTTTTAAAAACTTTTTAAATTTGTGAAATGTTACAATATTTTTGAATATGACAATAAAAAAATATTTTATTAATATTTATATATATAGTTACGATTTTAATAATGAAATAATAATCCAAAAATATATATATAGAAGAAGATACAAATACATGTGAAAGTTTGAAACAATCTATTCAATGAAAAAATATACCATAAACTTATTATGTTTTAAAAATTGATAGACACATATATATTATAATATATTAAAATTTAGAATTAAAAACAAAATATTTATATAAAAATAAATGAAAAAAAAATCCGCGCGGTTGTACGGATCGAGATCTAGTTTTGGTTAAAATATAATAATAGCTAGGGTCGGGCGCGAAATTTGAACTATATATAATTTCCGTTTGAGAAGAATTATGAAATCATTGTTTATTAGGATATTGTTGTGGCTAAAAAATATTCAAGCAAATCTTTTTTGAGTAATTTGGGTTATAAAGAGTATTTTAAAATATTTTATTATTATAAAACTAAACATAGGAATTCATGCAGCCATTAAATTTTCGATTCAATTTTGTTTTTTTAATTCTAAAAACCCCTTCTCTAATATCCAACCCAAACCGAATCTTGTTTTTAGTTTGATTTGGTTCTTAGATTCCGGATAAATGTGTCACTGTCTATTTGACAAATATGTTTTCTAGGTTGTTGTAATGATACATAATTATTTTATATAGTTTATATATTTCCAAGTCAAATATAGTTTTTACAAATAAATGGTTTATACAATAGAAATTTTATAAATTAATATTCAATAAAACAACGTTTAATTAAAAAATAATATTTTATTTCAAATTAGACCGGTTCGAAATATAAGACAAATCGATAAGATAAGATAATATTTTTTTAAAAAAATTTATGCTCACACTAAAATTCTAAATTAATAATTTATATATATATATATATATATATATATATATATATATATATATATATATATTGTACAAACAAACCATTGTTTTTTTTATACTGGAGTTATCTTTATATTTTTTAATGTTTCAATATATTATAATTTGATAATTTTTCTTATGTCAACATAATGTGATAATTAAAATATTTATTTGTGTGATACGTAAATCCATTAAAATAAAAACATTTTAAGCATTAGATTATAACATCACATCTAAAAAAATGACAGAATTTGTATTTATTTTTTAAGGAAAAAAAAATTGTATTTTGTATTGACATAAGCAACATCAAACTATAAATATCATGTGTAGCATGTGTCATGGATTGTGAATTTATGTATATACAAACTTGTTTCTTCTGTTGTTTGTACAGTTTAGTGGATAAAAGAGCAAATGAACGAAAGATAACTAACACAACAGTGGCGTGGTCATGTGATCAGGTTGTAGGGGATATTCATTATGCGGTTCATACGGTAGTTCATGGTAGTGCCCTTCTTCTCCGCCGTGACTGCCGGTGAGATCTTCAATTAGAGAATTTCAACACTCCGTTCCATCTTCTTCTGCAGTTTCACTGCAACATCTTGCGTTCTTTTTTCGATCACGTGTCTAAACTTCTGCATAGAAAGTACCAATGCATTATGGTATTAGTATCACATTCTTTACCCACCGAAAATATCAAAAGATCACCAATTAACAAAAAAAAAAAAATCAGAGAAGTGAGTTTTAGCGTCTGAGTGGACAAAAGTATTCTACGGACCAAGTTATTTTCTTCAAAATAAGCAATTTAATATATAAATCATCAAAACCATATGATAAATGTGAGAGATCCCCAAATGCCACCCAAAGAGAAGCTTCCTTACATTATGAAAGTTGTTTTAGTGTATCCCTTTGCACAAAGTGATATGGAAAATTAGAATATTTGGCACAAATCTATTAGGCTGATCTTTCAGCATAAATCAAAGTAGATATCCAGGGATAAGGCTGAACCTTACTTGGAGCTCATAGTTTCAGTCTTTGATTTACATCCTTTCATTATTGTCAAACACACGTATTAGACACACAACATATGAAATCCACTTGTCCCCAGCAGCCGCCAGCCAGCTACATCTCCAACCTGATTATCTATGAAAATTTGACCGCAATACAACTTTACAGATTTAAAGGGTAAGGTATAAAAGAATATTTAAGATGAGGAGAATCACTCACTCAGAACAGCAACAAATTTGTTATTGGGATGCTCTTTCTCCAGTACTAAAACATAAAGCTTAGGTAGAAACAATAAGGGAAAAAACAAAAAAAAAAACAGAACAACCAAATTGAAAGGAAAATAATCACAACAAATATAAAAAGTTTTGAACTATAATCAAAACAGATATCAGGTTGTTGATTTTACCGGAAGTGGAGACTGATTGAGTGGAACCAGTGCGAGCCTGTACTTCAAGCGGTTTCCGACTCCCAAAGCCGCCGTAGCCGCCGCCTGAATCACCATCTACGTAGTATTGACATGCTGATCACCGTCGACAACATGGCCACTGCTCCCTTCAATCTCGTTAACGCTTCTCTATGTCCGCTTGAGTTCCTCTGTAATCAGACCCTCTGTGAGCGTGAGTTCGCCATTTTATTGGAAAACAAAACTTTTCAAGTAGACTAACCTTTTTATAGTTGTAGATGCACCGCCTTGAACGGAGGGAAGAAGCATTGAAGGAGAAATCGTGGTTGCAGTGAATCAATTAACCTCGTAGCGGTACAGGGGATAAGAAACGGAGACGAAACGACACCAATATTGATCTAGTGTAAGGAGGATCACATAAAAAATAAGCACTTACGTCCCTCAGCCTGTTTCCATAGCCATTCTGAGACAGCGGAATCATAAGCAGCAACGTGCTGAAAGGCCTTCCACGCAAGTTTGCTGCGGAATTGTTGGTCGTTCTGACCTCCTTTGAGATACTCCAAAACAACGATGAGGACATCTTTGTGGTTCTGTCCAACAACATTTATCATCAAGATATGAATATAAGGAATAAGTTTCATATGCGCATATATATACCTTAGCAGCTGCTCTAATCATAGCAGGACCACCAATGTCGATGTTCTCAATCCCATCCTCAAAACTGATCCCACCAGGAGCAGTAACTTTGTCGTAGAAAGGATACAAATTGACAACCACCACAGGTATTCTATTTTTAACGTAAAAGTGGTTAAAGTTAACATAAAAAATGATATTATGAATGTCGTATTTTTGACAATTTTCCTATTAAAATAGCTATATATATATATATATATATAAGAGAAAAAGATAAAAATAGCACTAAATCAAGTTTATGTTTCCAAACTAGCACTCAAGGTCAAAAGTCACAAAAATAGCACTTAATGTTTTATCAAAAGTCACAAACTTAGGGTTTAGAGTTAAAGGGTGGAGTTTAGGATTTAGGGTTTAGGGTTTAGGGTTTAGAGTTTAGGGTTTAGGGTTTAGATTTTAGGGTTTAGGGTTTAGGGTTTAGAGTTTAGGGTTTAGGGTTTATGGTTTATGGTTTAGGGTTTATGGTTTAGGGTTTAGGGTTTAGGGTTTAGGGTTTAGGGTTTAGAGTTTAGAAATGAGGTTTTGGGGATAAGATTTCAAATTTTGAAAAATAAAAAAATTAAAATTTTCAAAGGATAAAACTTAGAAAGGATATGCTATTTTGGTCATTTTTGTTATTGAGTGCTATTTTTGTGATATAAACTTAGAAATATGCTATTTTAGAGATTTGCCCTATATATAATATGGAAATTCTCTCAAATAACCATTTTTAAAGTTTTTTTGTCACAAAATAGCATTCAATAAATAAAATGATCAAAATAACTTCTTTTTATTTGAAAATTTTAATTTTTTTAAAAACAAATTTGAAACCATTTCCTCAAAATCTTGCTCTTAACTCTAAACCCTAAGTCTAGATTATTTAACTTCAGGGCATAAATGTATTTTTGCCTTTTATTAAAGCTTGTTTTGACCATTTTCTTCATTGAAAACTATTTTTGTGACAAAAACTTAATAAGGGTTATCCTATGGAATTTCTCTATATAATATGAGGGAGAATTGCCAAGTGTGACTCAAAACTTGGAGTCAAACCCAAAACAATACCCCAACTTGGGTCAAAGGCAAAAGTAACCTAAAAGGCTATTGAAATTACAACTATCCCCTTGTGACCAAACAAAAAAACGGAATTTTTTTTACGTTTCTACCCCTCGCAAGTCGTCTGTTTAGACGACTTGAAAATAAGTCGTCCAGACGACTTAACTGAAAGTCGTCTGTTTAGACGACTTGAAAATAAGTCGTCCAGACGACTTAACTGAAAGTCGTCTGGACAGTTAGTCTTAAACATAATTTAAAAATTTTGTAAAAAATATTTTGATAAGTGAAAAATGAGAATTATGTAATTAACATATGTCTTAGGAGGTTTAAATTAAGATATAACAAATTTCAATTGTTTTCAGCATAGATGAGTGAAAGTAGTGAGTCATGATATTCTTTAGTTTATGTTTCATCAACATATGTTGTAGTATTGTATGTGTTCTTAGGGGTAGATTTTGGAAAGCATTAAAACCGTTTTTGAAAATTTTTAAAATTACTTATGCGTGTTCATTTCTGTGTATAGTAAACACTATTTAAGTATAATTTGATTTTATAACGTGGTTAGTTAGTTAATCTAGTCATTTTAGTTTAGGGGTTCATTTTAGGGTCTAGGACGACTTAATATTTTGTGGTCTGAAAACAGACGACTAAATATTAAGTCGTCTGTTGTACATTATCAGCCATAATAAGCCGTCTTAACCGGACCAAACCTTAAAGTTTACCAATGTACTTTTAAAGCTAACCGGATTATTTACCCAATATATAAGGTGATTTTTTTTTTTTTTCATTTTTCGCGAAATTCAGAAACCCTAACAGTTCTCTCTCAAAGGCGATTTCGAATTCCCACGATTTCCGAACAAACCATCGTTCTCAATGTCGGCTATCTATCTCACTTCATTCTCACCGTTGTCGCCGCAGCTTCTTCTAACCCTAGCGCCGCCGATTCCTCTAAACCCTAGCGCCGCCGATTCCTCTAAACCCTAGCGCCGCCGCTTCCACTATTTCCGAACAAACCGTCGCCCTCGCCACCGTGGTCACCAACGTTCTCACCGCCGCTTCCTCTAAACACTAGCGCCGCCGCTTCTTCTAAACCCTAGCGCCGTCGCTTCTTCTAAACCCTAGCGCCGCCGCTTCTTCTCTGTAAACCTTAGCGCCGTTTCTCTGTAAACCCTAACGCCGGTAAGTCATCAATCTCGAGGAAAAGATGAACATAAAACGTTGTCTCTATCAATTTACTCATTCTCACCGTTTCACGTTTATTTTTTCAGATCTATAACCGCAATGACGAGTACTCCAACTCCTTCTGCGACTAATCAGGTCCGCTTTGTACTGGAAGACTTGTAAGTAATTTAAGTCGCCTGGAAAGTCTTCAAACTGGACGACTTAGTAGATGACTTAAATATAAGTCGTCCATTTGGAAGACTTTCCAGACGACTTAAATTTAAGTTGTCTGGAAAGTCGTCCAGTTGGACGACTTTCCAGACGATTTAATTATAAGTCGTCTACTAAGTCGTCTGGACTTTTATTGTTGTCTTTGATTATTTTGCAGACAAAAAGGATGGATATTCCAGAACTCCCCCGTAGGTTATACACATCAGGGGAAGAGCCAGAAGCCCACAATAGCATTTCGTATCATACGGATAACAGCAAGTTGCATACTGCTCTTAGGGAAGCTCTTACTGATGACGAATTTGAAGAGTTGAAGGAGTCGAGTTTGGGAGTTTTCATCAAGTTCAAGGAGCAGGGATTTGGTTGGGCTTCAAGGCTGGTTCACTACATGCTCAGTTTCAAGCTGGACATTAAGAAGAAGTATGAGATGTGGTCTCTCGTTGGTCCAGAACCTTTGAGGTTTTCACTGTTAGAGTTTGAAAACCTCACTGGTCTAAACTGCGAGTACATCGAGGACCTTGAGACACCAAAATGTGGCGTTACCCAAGAGATGGTTTCTTTCTGGGGGATGCTGGGAGTTCATCTGGAAGCTGGGCCAACTACTGATCAGATAATAGCAGCACTGAAGAGATGCAGGGATTGGTCCAGGGAAGATCGCAAGCGGCTCGCGTACCTCTCCATCTTCACTGGATTCATTGAAGGGAGAAAGTTTTCAACCGCTACACGATCTACTCTGGCAAGGCTAGTGATGGATTTAGAACGGTTTGAGAATTATCCATGGGGGAGAGTCGCGTTTAAGGTGCTGATGGACTCTTTGTGGGACAAAGAAATTACTGGCTGTTACACCGTGGATGGGTTTATACAAGTTCTTCAGGTCTGGGCGTACACAGCTATGCCGGAATTGGGTGCTAGTATTGGTGGTCCCAGAGCAGACAGTCCGTCTCCACCGATACTGGCTTACGAGGGCAGCAGAGGCCGCAGATCAATGAAAGCTGCTATCTTGAGTCAGGTATTTACTTCAATCCAAAAGACTGCGCTGACGACTTATAATAAGTCGTCTGGAAGGTCGTCCAGCTGGACGACTTATCTAACTCGATTCTTCTATTTACTGCAGACCCGCGTGATCAACTTTGTTGAGAAGGACATTAGTGAAATGTGGCCAAAATGGGACTCTGATGTTGAGGACCTGCCCGCGGAGAACATCATTAAAGTCATGTATGAGCGGAGACCGTGGAAGTGGACCATGGATTGCTGGGAAGTCACTGGTACTAAAGTCTATACAAAACCTAAGGTTGTGACTCCATCGAAGAAAGCCAAAGAGATGGTTGTGTTGGAGGAGGAGGAGGAGGAGGAGGAAGACAATCCAAGACCTCGGAAGAAAGCTCGTAAAGAGGCTCCTAAAGTGGCTAGTGAAGAGGCTAGAGAAGAGGCTAGAGGGGTGACCAGAGAGGATTTGGAAATTATGTTCAAGGGCGTAGCTGACTGCATGAAAGAAGGGTTTAAGAAGTGCATGAGGGAGATTAGGAAGTTGTCCGATAGATTGGAAGCTGTGGAGAAGAAGGTTGGTGTCACCAATCAGGCTACCCCTCCACCTCTAACCAATCAGGCTACCCCTCAAGATAAATAGCTTACCCCTCTTGCCAAAGAAACCGGGGGTAGTAACAAACAGGCTACCCCTCATGCCAATGAAACCGTGGTTAGTAACCAGCCTCCTCCTCATCAAACCAAACAGCAGCCTCCTCCTCCTCAAAAGAAACAGCCTCCTCCTCCTCCTCCTCAAAAGAAACAGCCTCCTCCTCAAAAGAAACAGCCTCCTCAAATCAAAGAGGTTAGTATCAAATCCAGGGTTAACTAGTTGTCCAGACGACTGTAAAAGTTGTCTGGACGACTAGTTGACCCTGGACGACTTAAACGTAAGTTGTCTGGACGACTAGTTGACCACGGAAGACTTAATTTTAAGTCGTCCAGGGTCAACTAGTCGTCCAAACGATTTATATTTAAGTCGTCCAGGGTCAACTAGTCGTCCAGACAACTTTTATTTAAGTCGTCCAGGGTTAACTTGTGTGCAACTTTTATTGCAGAGATGGTTGCCGGAGGATACATCAACCGAGGCGAACTCGGTATATAAGATCTTGTTGGAGGATAAAGCAGATGGTGTCACCTCCAAAGAGATTGTTGCTGTCACTTCCACCGATCACCAACCGAGCCTCGCTTCCACCAATCAACAACCGAGCCTCGCTTCCACCGAGCCAAGCGATCCAGTTTCAGAACCGAGCCTGGTTGTATTGGACAAGCGTGCAAAGAGTAAACGAGCGAAGAAACCTGCTCCCACTGTGAGATCTCCTTATACGGCAGAGAAAAAAAAAGATAAAGTGGCAGCCTATAATCCATTTCCGCCAGTAAACAAAGATAAGTTGAAGGAACTCGCTGATTGGTTGAAAACTGATCCGTAAGTGATTGCTTTACCCATAATAGCTTGATTTAGTCGTCCAAAACTGATTGCTTTTTTGTTTGCAGTCATTATTCAACTAAGACCGAGGACAAACCACGTACATCACCAACAAGGTGGTACCACTTCCTCCGGACAGCCAGAGAATGGCTGGAAGACTGCGTAAGTCTTCTGCACACGATTTAAGTCGTCTACAAAGTCGTCCAAGTAGACTACTTTCCAGACGACTTAAAGATAAATCGTCTGGAAAGTCGTCTACTTGGACGACCACGTAGACGACTTATATTTAAGTCGTCTGGTAACTTCTAACTTGTTATATTTAATATGCAGCATATAGATGCTTGGATTAATGTGCTAAGGCAGAGGTATCAGGAGAACCCACAAGCTTTCAGGAGCGAGCGAATGTGCTTCCTGGATCACAACTTTTCCCAGTCTTGGAGAGAGCAGTATCAGCTCTTCAAAACATCGGAACCTGATCACAAAGGTTTAGGAAGAGTTCTACCTGGTGGGGCGTCGAATTTTTTTGACGGATCAATACCTTCATTTTGCCAATCAAACAAGAAGTGGGGGGAGGACATTGATGATATCTATGCGCCAGTGAACTTGAACGACAATCATTGGGTTGCTATTTGGATATTAATCCCTAAGAGGCACATAGTCGTCTGGGACAGCATACCTTCATCTAGTGTACCAGACGCATGGGATGCGATAATGGAGCCTTTTCTCCAGATGGTCCCTTATCTGCTTGTTGAGTGCACAGCCACCGACGAAATACGGGTCAAATACGGGTTGGAGCCATACACATATGAGAGACCGCTGAAAAGTGTACCCACGGCCAACAATGGTGATTGTGGCGTGTACGCTGTAAAGTACATTGAATGTCATGCTCTTGGGGTCTCCTTTGACCCTAAAGACTTTGCTAGGTGCAACGCGAAGAAAATGAGGGATAATATGGCGGTGGATATATGGAAGGAGCTTGTTGATCAGCATTTGAAAGAAAATGTGGATGGTGATAAGTTCGTGGGCATATATGATTAGATTTGTGTTTGTATTTGAACTTGTCTTTGTATTTGAACATGATTTTTTAACGAGCGAAGTATTTGTATTTCAGCTTGTCTTTGTATAGATTTGTAAATATATAAGTTGTCTGGAAGAAATAAGTCGTCTGGAAGGTTTTCCAACTGGACGACTTACAAATAAGTCGTCTAGAAGGTTTGGACGACTTATTATAAGTCGTCTGGAAGGTTTTCCAACTGGACGACTTACAAATAAGTCGTCTAGAAGGTTTGGACGACTTATTATAAGTCGTCTGGAAGGTTTTCCAACTGGACGACTTACATTGGACTTCTAAAAATAAAATACACTGGACGACTTACACTGGACTTCTAAAAATAAAATACACTGGACGACTTAGTAGAAGGTAGTCTAAAAATAAAATACACTTGAAAGGATAGTAGAAGGTCGTCTAAAAATAAAATACACTGGACGACTTAGTAGAAGGTCGTCTAAAAATAAAATACACTGGACGACTAAAATTTAGTCGTATGGACGGGTAATCAAGACTGGACGACTTAAATTTAGGTCGTCTGGACAACTAGTCAACTGGTTGTGTACATTGTGGTTTCGTATGGCCAGTTTCCTTGCAGTTTGAGCATCTCCGTGCCCTGTGTTTCTTCCTGGGTTTGTGTCCTCTCATCCTAGATAGCTCCAACCAAGATTGCCATCTTGATTTCTTCGGTCTCCCCCGACCACGCTTTAGTTCTGGAGGAAAGCATTCTCGTTCCTCAATATGTTGTGACACGATAGGATATATATTCTCTGAGTATCCTGCATACAGATAATTCTTTGAGTACAGTGGACATACAAGTGTGGAGATATGCAAACCAGCATGTGTTCCAGCAGCTATAGCATGAGAGCAAGGTATTTTCTCCACTCCATAGACACCACAATCACACTTTGCATGTTCCAAATCAACCACACAGTCCATTTTGCCACCTTTGACAAAGAAATGCCATCCATCAATTGGTTCGACCGTCATCGTATCCGCTATCTCTTCTCGAACAGCAAGCAAGTATTCAACACCCCCGCTATGTTCAGTTGTGAGACTCAAAGCATCTTGTCTCCTTTTCCAATACCATTTTCCTAACTTCTGCCTTATGAACTCCAGCAGGAACGTAATCGGAAATCCTCTTGCTCGCTTCAGTGCGGAATTAATAGATTCAGCAATGTTGCTTGTTTTTATGTTGAACCTGTTCCCCTTACAATAAACCCTTGACCATAGCCTGACGTCGGCTTTCTCCAAATACGTTGCAAGTTCCGGGTTTGCACTCCGTATCTCAGCCATGTACCGGTCAAAATCGTAAACCGTGTGAGCATAAGCAGCCCCTTTCACCAAGTACATGAGATGTTTCCCTTTAAACTTTTTGACAATGTTATCTTGAAGGTGATAATAACATATTCCTCGGGTTGCCCAAGGAAACACCTTATCACACGCACTTTTAATGGCCTTGTGCCGGTCGGAGACTATCACCAGAGGCTTGTCATGAGATATACAACTAGCCAATTTTGTGAAAAACCATTCCCAAGAAGGTACATCTTCCTCATCCACGATCCCAAAAGCCAATGGGAATATCTGAAAATTGCCATCTTGTGCGGCTGCAACTAACATAGTTCCTCCATACTTTCCACTTAGGTGAGTTCCATCCACCACAATGACCCTTCTCTGATACTTAAAACCTTTGATAGAAGCTCCAAAAGAGAGAAATAGATACTTAAATCTTTTCATAGAATCAAGTTCTATCGCCGTGATAGAATCAGGATTTGCAATGGAGATTTGCTCGAGATATGATGCCAGACGCGAATACCCTTCTTCTGCTGATCCTCTCACCAATCTTTGTGCATATAACAGTGCTCTGTATGAAGTGGTGTAATCAAGCGCCATGCCAAACATGTTCCTCATTGCATCAGTGATATGCTGCGGAGTTATCCCATCAATGATTCCAACACGATCAATGAAAAGACTACCTACATACTTCGGAGTACAGTGTCTCCGCTGAGCGATTCGGTCTCCCGCTGAGCATAAATGTTTTTCCACATACTTTGTTACCCAAAACGTGTTTGTCCCATGTTTGACACTCGCTCTGACCTTCCATCCACAATAGCTAACCCGACATGTTGCCACAACGAGAGTTTTCGTTGATTTGTATAATCTGAAAGAAAACTTACCCCTCACTGCTGCCAACCGCAGCTCTGAAAGCAGTGCACCCTTGCTAACAAAACTCTGGTTGACATAGATACTGGTACCATTCGATTTTCCTCCTTCAATAGCATTTGTCTTAGCATATGTCTTTTGGATTTCTTCAAAACAAATATTATCATCATCTTCCTCGTCCTCATCTGGAACCTTTCCATAAAGACTGTAATCCCCACCATTCTGATCCGTTTCACCAACAATAGAATTATCAGCATCCTCCTCCCCATTTTCCTCCTCCCCATCTTGATTTTCATCTTCAACAAACTCATTATCACCAACATCTTCAAAACATTCATCAGCTTCATCATCATCACCAACATCTTCTTCCCATTCACCAGCTTCATCATCATCACCAACATCTTCTTCCCATTCACCAGCTTCATCATTATCACCAACATCTTTTTCCCATTCACCAGCTTCATCAATATCCCTTTTCTCTGAAACCGTTTCGACCTTGCTGCGGCTTGATACACAAAGACATACTCTATGGGTTTTGAGTATCTCCAGCAAGTTTCGAACTTGTCTATCACTTGTAACATGAATGGGAAGACTGCCTGGAGCCATCATCATTTCTGCTGGTAATGAGTAGCTAATCTCCACACTCACTGTTCTCATGTCCAGGTTATAATCTTCTTGAGCCATTGCAACAAGTTCAGCATGTGTTGAATCTTCATTCAATAAAAACAATCTTGCTCCTTTGAGATCATCAACCACAAAATCCCAACGGAAATCTCTCAACAACCATTCTCCATACACTGCATGTAACTGAAAAATCATCTGCAAATATTCAAAATAAAACACATTAGTAAACATAGAGAAAATGAAGAAGTTCAATAAACATTGCCGCAGACGACTTAGCATTAAGTCGTCCAGAAGACTTAAAGGTAAGTCGTCTAAAGAGGTCACTTTTGCAATTGAAAATTAAAAGGGACGACTTAATTCTAAGTCGTCCGGCTTTGTTTGTTAAAAAAAAAAACTTCAGACGACTTATATATAAGTCGTCTACGAGAAACGGGCTAGTTTTGCATTTGACCGAATCGTGTCAGATCTTTGACTATTTCTGGACGACTTATAATTCAGTCGTCTCTGGGAAAGTTAAAATTTCAATATTTTATGAAAACTTGACGACTTACGTGTAAGTCGTCCTAGGTTAGTTTTGTAATTGAAAAATAAAACTTGAAATTTAACTTTCTCCAGACGACTTAGATGAAAGTCGTCCAGCTAAACGACTTAATTTAAGGTCGTCCGGGATAAGCAAGGTTTGACCAGAAAATTGGGAAAAATTCTGGACGACTTTGCTTTCCCGGACGACTTTAAATTAAGTCTTCTGGAGGGACGACTTTATATTAAGTCGTCTGGTTAAAGTTAAATTATGAAGTTTTATTTTTCAATTACAAAACTAACCTAGGACGACTTACACGTAAGTCGTCAAGTTTTCATAAAATATTGAAATTTTAACTTTCCCAGAGACGACTGAATTATAAGTCGTCCAGAAATAGTCAAAGATCTGACACGATTCGGTCAAATGCAAAACTAGCCCGTTTCTCGTAGACGACGTATATATAAGTCGTCTGGAGTGTTTTTTTTTAACAAACAAAGCTGGACGACTTAATTTAAGTCGTCCGTTTGACCAGAACTCATCAGTAAGTCTTCTACATACAGATGACTTACTAGTAAGTCTTCTACGCGAACAGATCTTGAAAAAAAATTCAAATTCGTACCTTAAACTAGGTGAGATGACTTCGTTTGCACACAGGGTCTTCTCCAACCACCCAGAACCTCAAACGAAAGCAACCGTAAGTCAAAACGAAAGAAATATGGCTCTGTCAACCATAGCCCATATTTTGAATCAAAAGCTTGAGTTTTTTGGATGAATATAGAGAGAAAGTGAAAGAAATGTTGTTTTTAGTTCATAACAATTGAAACAGAGAGAGTGTAAAGAGATTTACGTGCATTAAAGGGCATTAAAAGCTCCAAACAGTTCGTACAAGGTTGTTGCCACTATTCATTGCAGTGACAATATTGTAAATACTTGAAGAAGATGAGGTTGAGACAGTAAAGAAGCCATTTTCGAAAAAAAAAAAAATGTTAATGGCATTTTCGTAGATAAAATGCAGGTGTGGGGTTAAAATCTCAAAAAAAAAAGGAGTCAAAAGAAAAAGTTAGTTTTCTGTTTGACTCCAAGTTTTGAGTCACTTTTGCAAAAAGCCCATAATATGATAGTGATAAATAATATAAAAATAACAACAATACCAAATTAGTAAAGCCCATTTGCCAGAAAATACAAAATAATTATTTAATTCAAACACAAGAATTTATAGTATGTATGCATAATTTAGTTATTTTTATTAATTAGTGATAATTTCTCTTATTAAAGCATGACCATTAACGAAAATCTACATTATGTGATTTTTACGACAATTTTTTTTTCAATTTAATACTAACTTAGAATATTAATTTCCTTAGGTTATACTTGTATTTTAGGTTGTAGTCATACATATATGTTAATAATCAATTATTTGTATGAATTAATCATTAACTGAATAATCTATATTAAGTGTAATTTATAAAATGTCTGGATGCCTTTTGTGGAGGTGTATTTAGGCGCTAGTCGGGTTCCCTCCAGGGTGTTTGGATTACCTGAATTATCAAAAAAAAGGTGTAATTTATAAAATATTCGCTTCATTTAAATTATTAAACCAGAAATTGTAATGCATTGTGTTTGTTTTTGTTCTTTTAAATCTGAATTTTCTCTTTATTATCTATGTTCCTTTTTAGGTTTCTTATGCTGTCTATTGGTGATTTAAAAAAAAATCCCCAAAATCTTGGATTATTTACAATGTATCATTCAATCTTAAACTCTTATTTACAATTCTTTGTCTATCATACATCATGTTATATAATTAACACTTGAATCTACAATTACATTTGATAATAACCACACCGAAAAAAAATATTCACATGAAATATATTTTTTTAATCATTCATTTGTTATTTGTGTTAATGACATAAATTGGTGCAATACCTATTGCACAAGATAAAAGAACCAAAAACAATTACATTAATAAATATTAGATGAATATGGTCTATATAAAAATAAGCTTGATTATATTTTTTGTAAACAAAGCAGCCATATACTTCTATTATCAAAAAATAAAACTAAACCGGACACTATATTTAATAACAGAAATTTAATGCACCTTTAAAATAGAAATTGTAGACCAATTATTCAAATTGATAGCATGTTTATAACAGCGTGGTACAAAATTATAAATTAACAAATCTTAACAGTTAAAGATGAAAGATTTAATTGAGCTATATTATGTTAAATTAATATCACAAATTTAATATAAAATTGTACATGAGTTTAATATAATTAAAAAAATAATTAGATACTTAAAATTTTTATTTTAGTGAAAATGAAATATTCATTTATATTTTAACAATTACGAAATTAATTAAATATTTAAAAGGTTTGTTTAAGTGAAAAACGAAATATACATTTATATTTTAAATAAATACGAAAGTAAGTAAATATTTTAAAATCCTTGCTTTAATAAAAAATAAAATATATATTTATATTGTAAATAAAAGATACGAAATTTTTTTTCAGATATAATTCAGAGAAAATATGGAAATATCTATTTGAATTTTTTAGAACAGTTAAAAAAAATCAAATCTGTATACCAAAATCCATTTAAGTAATTTTTTAAGGGATGATCCAACTTAAAAAATGACACATGAAATGAGCGGGTTAATCCAAGCGTCGAACATGATAGAAGCAGCTTAATCCAAGCATCATCTTTACTTCTCTAACGATTTTTCATTCAATGCATCTCTCATTATTTCTTTTGATCTTTTGAGTGAATCTTAGATTATAAATAGGCAAGTCTCATCCCATGAAATTCATCAGTTCAATCCTCTCAATCTTTAGTTTTGTAAAATTTCAGCAATAAGAATGGCTAACTCTCTTCTATTCTTTGACGATTTGAAGGCTAGCTGTTGGTCGAGTACCGGTTGAGATACTCAAGAAGTATTCACCGCCATTTGAGATTGAACCGCGCGCACTTGAGATCGCTTTTGGTTGAGTAAAGACGGGAACATGAGATTGAACGGAAGAAAGCAGCGTTGAGAATGTCGGAGACGGTGTCGAGTGGGTTGTAAGGGTGTACAGTGGAGGATGGATACAGTCATGGTGGATCAGCTGGAGTGTTGGGTTTGGCAAGCGAGCTCGAAACATATTGTGCCAGGGCACTTGGAAGATTCGTCCATTGCTAACAAGAGTCTACCGAGAAAAGACTCTATGGAAAGGCTTGGCTTTGTGAGGACTTTGTTGATTGATAATTACAATATGTGCACTCAGTGCTATCAATGGAGGTACCTTCTAATCCTTCTCTTTGTCACTCTCTATACATAGATTCTGTGTGTTTTTCAACTTTTGTTTGTATCCGGTGTAGTGCCTCCGGTGGTTATTTAGAATGATGAGTGGACGTGGGAAGAAGCTTACTGTTACTTATATGAAGACACTGCTTTTGATAATATTGTTATATCGCCTGGACCTGGTTCTCCCATGTGCCCAGCTGATATAGGCACCAGCCAAACTTTTATTGAGTTTTTGCTTTATGGCCCCTTATAGACCCACATGTGTTTGTCTCATCTGGAACATGGCTCTGGCTCTGTAGGAATATGTCTCTACCTTTTGCTTGAATGTCGTGATATTCCAATTCTAGGTGTTTGCCTTGGCCATCAAGTATTTATGTCTTCTTACTTGCTAATATCTCTTACCTTTCTTGGCGTAGTTCTTGCACAATCATGACTCTCTCTCTCTCTCTCTCTCTCTCTCTCTCTCTCTCTCTCTCCTCTCTCTCTCCTCCCTCTCTCTCTCTCTCTCTCTCCCCTCTCCTCATCTCTCTCTCGCTTCTCACCTCTCTCTCTCTCTCTCTCTCTCTCCTCTCGATTCTCTCTCTCTCTCTCTCTCATCTTCTCTCTCTCTACTCCTCTCCCTCTCTCTTCTCTCTTCTCTCATCTCTCTCTCTTCTCTCTCTCATCTTTCTCTCTCTCCTCTCTTCTCTCTCTCTCTCTCTCTCTCTCTCTCTCTCTCTCTCTCTCTCTCTCTCTCTTTCTCTCTCTCTCTCTCTCGGTTATTTATGTGAACCAACCAAGACAACATGCTTTGACAGGAACTGGGTTATATGTATGGAGATTATGTGGTGCATGCCCCGGAACCAGTCCATGGACAGTTAAGGTATTGAGACGGTTAAGGTATTGAGGTTTTGGCAATACAAGGATTTTTCAATGCTCTTTATGTGCCTTTTCTAGAAATGAATTTTTGTCAACTGAAACAATTCATTTTTTTTTAATTTGGTCATTTCTGCTTTTTTATTTTATTTCTCAGTGTCTTCTAGATATTCTACTCACCATTTTCATCTACTTCATGTAGTGGGATTGAACATGATGGAACATATTGTATTCTGAGCAGGTCATCTACTACTCACACAAACTGAAACACAAAGTTATTCAGAGTTTTAGTAGAGGTGTGGGGATGTTTAACGGCTGATAACCGAATTTAGAAGCAATGCATTGCTCTCAAATCACTTACCACCTAAGGTGATTCTCCTTCTACATCTGCCACATGCATTCATCTTCTGAAAATGTAGAAGTCAGAGACGTTGAACACGATTTAGAATCTGCCATAGTTGATAACGTCCCGTTGTCATTGCAATGATCACTTAAAGTTATCAGTTGCACAACAGATGAAAGAAAAAGAGATTTTTGGGAAGAAGAATTTGAAGAGCCGCTTTTGTTTGATTGCCAATCAAGTTCTCAATATGGTATTAGGAGTTATATTTTTTTCCTTCCAGCTTTTAGTTTGATACACAATTCTTAGATTCTGTTTGTCGTATAATCTCTATGAGTTTGTCACTTACATGGCTTAGAGCATAAATATCCATGGTTTCTAAAGGAGGTTTTTGAACTGTTTGTGGACCCCACTGACGCGTGGGTCCCACAAAAATTTTAAAATCACTAAAATAAGGATCGGTCATTGGGGAGTTTTGCACTATTTGAGGGCCCCACCGACACGTGACGGCCCGCAATTGGTTTACTTTTTTATTTTTTATTTTTTTTTAGAAAACAAAAAGAAAATAAAAACAAAAAAAATTCTTAAGGAACCCATTTGGAATTTTACCGATAATCATAATCTTAGACAGTGGTCGAAAAATGAAAGAGCAATTATACTGTAGGCCACTATAGCAAATAGTTAACATTATATACATAATTTATGAAAGATATATTATGCTTAATGATTATTAATTGACCACAGTGGAGTAAGAAAACAAATTAAGGCATGTGACAATGCTTTGTTCTATATTTCTATCAGGTTGAGAACAATAAGCCTGCGTAATAGATGGAGGATATAATGACCATGCAAGCTCACCTATTACGTAGATCTAATTGATCTTTTACTTTTAAGAATTTTTTTTCTTTTAAGAATTTCTTTGTTTATATATTCATGAAACTTGCCCTATCAAGAGCGAAGCTGAGGATATTGGTAATTAAGCCTAGATGACTCATGGTATTATCCTACCTGATCACTAAATCTCTATATATTCATACCAAACTCTTAGACAACTCACATGTAGTATTGATCCTACCATAGTTAGTAGCAACTTGTGTGACAGTTGAAACAATGAAGCATTTATTTATATATATATAAAAAAAAATTCAAAATAAAAACGATATAGGTTTAGTATATAAAAATTATATGTTCATTAATAAAGTCATTGTAAGATGCCATTCACGCCTGTCTTTCAAGTATATAAAAATTATATGTTCATTTGAAAGTTTATTTGTCAAGTTCTTTTTGTACAAATGACTTTAGTACAATGCTTCTTAAGTCTTATGTGGTTTCGAAAACAAGTTTCTGAATAATACAAATTTCCATGTTGAAAATGTGGTTCTCATATCCGTTGTACTCTAAGTTGTAGGAAATTAATGATAAAAAGATCAGAATGTTGTAGAACTTAAAGGAAAATATGAAATCCTATTTAGTAAAGAAGATTATTCAAGATTGATAATAGAATAAGTAAGAACTAGGATAAGACTTGCACCTTTCGCATGGTAAATTTATATGAAAATTATTTAAGAAATATCGTAAGGAAAATAAAATTTATATTATTGATCGAATTAATATTTTTGGCCCTTAAACAATTTTTTAACACGTTTTTTGTTAATTACATAATTTGTTTACTAATGAATTGATCACATTTTTAAAAAATATTTTAAATCAAAAAATTATTTATCGCATAAAAGCCTAAAGTTTAGGCCGAAGAATCTCATGCCTACTATTTTATATCATGATTTAACAATTTAAAAGTTAATTATGTTTATGAGAAGTTTACATTCACGTGTCAATCTTATTTATCTTCGATATTTTTCTCATTTTTCTGTCATTTTGGTTATTGCTCAATATAAATATTGATTTTTGAGTTTATTCTCATTTCTTTCTTTTATTTTGGCATGAGATTTAGAAAATGTTTAATATTCAAAATTATTATAGAGATACATACTTATGTTAAGATTTGCGCCTTATGCAGAATAAATATTTTATATTTATTATTTATTTTATATTTTATATTTTCTGCATATTATGAAATAATAAATAATAATTATATATTAAATAACTAAGAAATCATTTACTATTATGTAATAAATTGACTTGCACATATAAATCAAATGACAGCTCTTGTTTATTCGCAATCATTTTAGAATAAATAAATCAAAATAATCAGAGTTATGAGAAATTTTAAAAGTAGTTGCATCCACCACATGAGAGTATATCTCCTCATAATCTATTACTGGTCTTTGTGAGAATCCTTGTGCAACATTAGCTTTATATCTCACGATTTCTATTCCTCACAAGACCCATTTATATCCACTGGTTTTAACATCATATGACGTCTTAATCATATGGCCAAATACGCATTTCTTCTTTAAACTATTTAAGCCCACGTTTCCATTCAATCTGTTCTACGAGTGCGCACTCTTATATTGACGTGGGTTAATGATCCTCGCTTATATTCATAAATTCAAGTACTACCTTGTATCATCTTATGTCGACATTCCTTATTGTGTTCCATTCTGTTCCAGACATGATATAATCGATTGAGATTCATTATTATCAGGACCTTTAATACTTTGCAGCTTGGCGTCCCAAGCTACATTGTTTTGTACCTGTACCTTAGACTCTCTTGATAGAGGTCAACAAGATGCTTGAGAGTCCTACAAGTCTTATCCCAATGATTGTTCATACCACATCTATGGCACACGTATTTCTCTGATTTAGTCGAGTGTTGGGGTTTGAAAGAAGATCCACGGCCACGACCATGGCCTCGTCCAAATGAGCCACTGTCCCGTCCATGGTCTCGACCATTTCCTCGCCCGCGGCCAAAGGATCTTTGACCGCGGCCACGTCCATTCGATTTGTCTCGACCACGGCCATGCTGGCCGTTTCCTTGGACGTGGTTGGACTATTTATTGTCCTCTGTAGCATGTGCATCAGGTAGTGGAGCTGATCCAAGTGGTCTCATCTGACTGTTTCTCATTAGTAATTCATTGTTCTGCTCAGCGAGCAAGAGACAAGAAATAAGATTAGCATAGGTTTTGAAACCTTTTTCTCGGTACTGTTGTTGTAATATCACATTTCTCAAGCATATCCTGTTCCGTAATACTTTCACCACACAGTTTCATTTTAGAAACAATCTTAAACAGTGCAGAGTTATATTTTTCCACAGACTTATAGTCTTGGATCCTCAGATTCGTCCAATCAAACCAAGCTTTTGGTAAGATCACCGTTCTCTGGTGATCATATCTTGATTTCAATTCAGTCCAAAGATTTAGTGGATTCTCAATGGTTAGGTATTGATCCTTGAGACTCTCAGCTAGATGATGACGAATGATCAAGATGGCTCTGTAACGATCCTTTTCATTGGCATTATTGTTCTCGGTGATACACTCACCGAGTCCCTTGGATTTCAGAATGATCTTAGCATCGAGCGCCCACTGAAGGTATTTGTCTCCAGATAGATTTAGGGCAGCGAAATCAAGGTTGTTGATTTTCGACATCTGAAGTTATAGATTAATATTTTTAGATCTTTTAGGAATAGTTTTTAATGTTTAAACGATTAGGGTTTTATGTTCGAACAATCAAACAAGCCTTCACAGCCAAGATCTATGTCTCACGGCCAATGAGCAAGCCGCACAGCCATGGATGCAAACTAGTTCGTTTTTATGCATTTAGTTTGTCGTGTAATTGCAATCCTAACATGGTTTGTTTTTATCATTTCATGATGCAATCAAAACAAGCAAACCTATAAGCCAAGAAAAGATCAAGCCACAAGGCTATTTGATTCAATTCAACACCATTCCTAGAATAAGTTCTAAGTGTAATTGCAATCAATCAATGTGATTAAGTTATGGTATGAATGTAACAAGGCCACACGGCCACGAGTATGATCAAGTCTAGAACAGTTTAACCTAATATGTAGTTTCAGATTTCGATTTTAAAATAATCTAAACTAGGTCATTAGGGTTTTAGTTTAAACAAGCCAAAGAATCAGATTCGAGTTTGAACAATCCTAACAATAGTTCTAGGTGATCAAATCAACCAATCAATGTTCAATTTCAAACAATCAAAATCGATTTTCAGAATGAGGGTTTTAGGGTTTTGATTTTATTAACAAGCAATTTCAATTTCAGGATGATCAAATTCAATCTCAATCAATCAGTTTAATTAATCAATAGTTTTCGAATTAGGGTTTAGGGATTTCGAAAATTTGATCTTAGATCAAAGGGATTTGATTTGAGATTCAAAACTTTTAAGGTTCTGATTTTAATTGATCAATGGATCAATCTCGATTTTTAGGGTTTGGGGATCGAACGTATAGAGTTTCGATTTACTCGCTTAGGGATTGATCTATTATCCTATGGCTTTCATCTTATAGATTATATTTTAGGGTTTCATTCTTTACAATCAACCAAATTTGATTCATTATGTTCTTAGAATTCGAAATACCTTTAGTTTAGTTGTTTGTAGAAACCGGACCACCAAGAATGAACCTCGAGCTTAGACACGATCGGGACGCGAGCTGCACACGTGCTGGAATGGAGTCGCGAACGGATTAGGGTTCGTCGGGTTCGGATTAGGGTTCCAAAGCAAATCGGCGTGCAATGTATCTGTGCGTGAGGGCGCGTCGGTAGTCAGATCGACAAACGGTTTGCACTGACTGATTCTTCTCGGCCAGGGCTTCGATTTGATATCTTGATCGTTTTCTAGGTCCTCACATTTTGGGAGAACGGTCTCTTCGAGGTTCCGAGGTAGATTCCTTTTCATTTAGGGTTTTAGGGTTTTAGCGATTTGGTTTTAGGCTCAGGGTGTTAGAGGCTATCGTGCTGATAACGTGTTGTAAACTTAAGGATTTAGAACTGTAAGTTTCTGTATATTATTAATGAATAAGTGTTCCCTTTATATATAAGTTACAAGAGAGATACATGGAAATACAATAATAGGAAATATTACAAATCATAAACATAAACGAATTAGTAAATAGGCAAGTTGTAGCAGCCTCTCTCTCCTCTCCAAGTCTCTCGGCCGCCTCTCTCTCTCTAGGGCTGGGCCGTCTCTCTCTCTAAGTGTATGGGCTGGTTATAGACCGGGCCGGTTATGGATATCCACCAATTGATTTATAACACATAATATGTATTTGATTCTTTTGAACATGATATATTTGAAATGTCGGTACTGATAAAATCAACAAACGAAAATCATAGATTACCGATAATAAACCGGAAAAAGAATATCGAAACTTCTAATCAGTATTAATTCATTCGAAGAGTATTTTGAGTTCTTACCAATCGAAGCTTCTCCCTCAGCCTCTGAATTCATGAAACAGGAATACGTACATTAGTAACCTAAAATGTAACAAAGTTAAAATAAATAAATACACAAAATAATAGGACTTGAACCAGCGTTTGTTTAATTTATTGAATCAACATGACCGTAAACAAAATCCAATTATATCTTAGACAAAAAAATACTAAAATCTTAAAATCTTGAAATAATTTTTTTTCGTTATTATTATTTAAACGGGGGAAAATAAAGCCTACAAAGAATCAATCAACAATGTGATTGAATTTCGGTGTGATTGTTATTACTTCCAGTGTCCTTAAAAGACCTACTTCCAAAAATCATAAACCCTAATCCAAAACCAGCCATTGCAGCCAAGAAGACTCCTCCATTGAATGACATCACGGCCAGCATGATCAAATAAGACAAACAAGCCCTCACGGTGTAAACCAACGTCTGGACTAGCCCGCCGCCAAAGCTAGCTGGACCGACTTTCATGACCCCGCATCGCGAAATCCACTCTGACAATGCGGAAGTGACGAAAATGGAGGCTAGGCAGACCCAATACATGGTCAGACTGGTCCCTGGCCATCCGTCGAATAGAACCTCCGTGTTTTTCCCCCAGAAGAAGGTCATGTGCATCATGCCACCGTGATGACGTCGGCGATGTTGGAAAAACGCCGACGGTGAAGGTGCCGGAGCCGCATGAGAAGATCCACCCATCATGTCGTTCATATTGTTTAGAGATATTATTAACTGATGTAAGGGTTTCCTTCTTGTATGTGTGCGTGTGGGTTATTTATAATAGTTTTGTGTTTGGGTTGGAGTTTGGTGTGTAGTACAATGAACATTTCAAAACAACTATGCGATAATCTTGTTTATATTAAAGTTGTACTTTAAAGATAGTTAAGTGAAAAAAGATATTTAGTTGAGATTATTTTCTTCAACCTTTTTCAAGTCTAAGAAATGAAATTTGAAGAAGTAAAACCAAAAGATGGGGAAATCCAGAATATTTTGTTCTTTGAGACTTGGTGCATTTCGTCTTGTTTGTAGCTTTACCGTTGGAGCAGATATGTTCTTTAAATAAATAACTCTAATAAAAATAATTGGAAAAACGTCATTTAAATCCTGAACTTTCAAAAAAGCCATTTAAATACAGGAAAAAACGCTATTTAACTCTAATAAAATTACATAATCTCAAAAACATTTTCATATAGTTTTTTATACACCATGGTATAAATTCATTTTCTAGACTTTTAGTTATAATATATATCGTACTTTCCATATGTAGCTAACAAAATAACTGTATTTAGCTTAATCATATTTAAAAAATAAACTCTATCGTCTTGAATCAAAATCAGTTTTATTTCAGCATGAGCAATTGAGTCAGGTACTCAGGTGGGTTTTAGATAATGTAGAAAATAAAACTGAACCTAGATGGGTTTGATTTTTTTTTTTAACGCTGATTTATTATGAGATCTTACAATTATGATACGAGAAAGATTACATAGACGATTCGACAACCGAAAATACTAAGATTCTTTTTAAGCCTTCACTATCTCCGAGACTTGAAACCTGGATTTTCTGTAATCTACAATAATTTGCATAATCTGGGATTCAAACCCCATACATGAGTGTAGAAACCTTTAAATCTTAACCAGTAGCTACGGTGTTTCCACAAACCGGTACCGTGTAGAACCTAGATGGCTTCAATTTTCATAGAAAAACTGGTACATGTATTATGGGCTGAGACAAAATAACAATTCAAACAAGAATACTGAATTGACATTAAAATAAGCCCATCGAAAATGGTCCTATCAAGAAGTAAAGAGTAAATTGTACAAAAAGGGATTTGAATATAATTAACAACTTTTTTCAACACTGATTTATCAGTTACAAATTATGAAAATTATTACACAATGGATCTATAACCGACAGGTTACACGTTTATGATGGTTCTCTTTACATCATACGGACCGTTTTATAAAAACCCTACGCCTAACTTTACTACACTGTTAGGCTAAGACATGCTATTTCCACATAATGAACATTATATATACAAATAATATTTTTTATATTATTATTTATTTTTTGTTTATTTACGTATTATATATATAATTAAATTAATTAAGCATATAAATAAAAACAACACTTCTTGTTTATTTACAATAATTTTTTTGGTAAATAAATCAAAACAATAATTTTATTTATTTTATAAGATACATAATTGAATTTAAATAATATTGAAAAGGATATAAATTATATTTTAAAATAAATATTTATTATTGAGACATCCTACGATCATATGATTTTATTAGCATTTGCATATTTGTTGTACAAAAATAAATTAAACCATTAATCACAAAATTTTCAATAAGATATTTTTTTCAGTGTAAAATTCAAAATTAAAATATGAAGGTTTCAATATTTTTTCAATACAAACTAGAGTTTGATCCGCGCGCTCGCGCTGATGTTTCTGTTTCATTATTTTATATTTTAGTCTTTTATTACTAATCAACTGAATTGTTTTAGTTCCCGTTATAGATTTATATGTTATTCAATTTTGATATTTGTTTATCTTTTTCAATGTGTTTAGCTTCTAAGCTTCATAAGTTATGAGTTTGTGTATCTTGTTGTGGATTATTATATTTTATTCATTTTATTTTAATAAACATTAAAATGTAACATATTAGAGTAATAAAAATACTCTGGGTTATAATATAAGATATGTTATATTTGATTTAAAGTTGTATATAAAGTTCAAATTTTATATTAGGATTTTTAAACAAATTTGATGCTTAGACAGAAACATTAAAAATAAGTATAGCCTTAAAAATAATAATTAGCTAATAATTTAAGTTAGTGAATTGAGCCATTTTGTTATAATTTAAATTTTTGTCCATATATCATAATTTACAATTACGTATGGACCGTTTAAATCAGTTATGTTGAATTTACATATTAACTTTCAAATGGACCTTTAATCCAAACCCATATACTGTTTTTTTTCAGAAAAGAAAAACCAAAACATATGCCTTCTACCAACTTTTTCATTCTCTTTGTGCGTTCTGCGTCTCACATTTTATATTTATCATGTTTGGTCGAGGGTGTAGGTTGTTAAAGAAAATTGGGAAAATCGTTTTTTTAGGCCAAAAAAATGGTAATTATGTCCCATAAGACTACTCTCATATACTTTATGTTCCATTAGACTAATTATTTTCAAAATGACAATAATGCCCCTTAATTTCAATTATAAATTTGAAATTACAATTAACAAAACATTTGTTAAATATTAAAATATAATAAGTAATTAAAATAATTAAAATAAAATAAAACACTAAAAAGTCCTCAAATCAAAAAAAAAATTAAACCCACACTTTATGTCCCACAATTTTTATTTTATTTCTTTCTGAAAAATCGTTTTCCATATATGAAAACTGAATCTTTTCAAACGGCCAAGTGTTCCATAAGATAAAGGGATCTCAGATAGAAAGGAATGGTGCATGGAATGATAGATCCGAGATCATACTAGAAACCAAACAGACATTGAGAAAAGGCTGCGCAGCTACACATCTAAGGTACCAAACCATGTAGTCTTGGGACGCCAAGCTACTAGGTAATAAAGGTCCTGGATAATAAGATCTCAAATCTATAGATCATGTCTGGAACATAATGGAACCACATGAAACTGTCGACACACACACATTTGTATAAAGATACATAAAGTTATAGCACTTGAACATGAAGAGATGAACGAGGATAATGAACCCACGAATGAGTACTCATACAATCATAAAAGATCATAGAGATTAGAAAAGATAAAACGTGGAGGTTCAAGGTATCTAAAAGAGAGATGGACGTATTGGCCATATACATATACAGAAACGTCATCTGATCAACCAGTGAAATAGATGGATCTTGTGAGAAGTAAAGAAACCGTGAGAGATGTACATGATGTAAAGGTGTTCATGTTTTCCTACTAACAGCATTATATTAAAGCTTGTTACACAAGGTACTCACAGAGATCAAAGGAACATATTATAAGGAGATAAACTCCTATGTGGTGGATACTGCTACAGATTTTGAAATTGACAATGGTCTGGTCATAAGAAAGAAATTAGATACAAATGATGTAGTAAGCAGCATATGGATCACTGGATAAATTGAAAGAACAGCTTTGTTCCTAAGCTAATTCATGGACTGAAAAGCAGCTGCCTATAGTATGTAAAATAAAGTGATCACGCATGATCTTGGAGTTGTATAAAAGACAATCCAATACAGTCCATATATTTGAAATTCCTTGTGATTATACTAAACCTAAAAGAGGCATAGAATAAATCTATATGGGTGTCCGGCTAAAGGCGTCCGGCCCATCGGCTAAAAGGCATCCGGTCCTTATCCCTTGATCACAGATTAGTAGATCAACCATCAGGTTGCAATCCGACATCAGATCCCCTAAGTAAGGATCCGGCATAGCAGAACGGTCTGCTGCCGTATAAACTCCACAAGGCAAGTAGTGGACACTTATAGACGAGCTCTATGACCCGGTCATGATTCGGCCAGATTGATACATGGTCGATGGTACCCATAAATCGCCAAAGTAAAGAACAGTTGATAGTAGACGATCACGTCTAGACTATGGACATATGCAAACATGATTTGCAAAGACCAAATAGTGATCTCCGAGGACAATATGGTTCATATTGTTTAGCACACATGCTTTACCGGGACACTCAATGTCAAAGGACATGAGAAACGACCTAAGAAGTCGAAATGGTCTAATTACGGTTCAGTAATGAAACTGGCCGATTACTCCCATCCTATACATACAGGAAATATCACGCACCAAGATGCGTAGAATGTAGAACCCACAGTAAGGTTCACATCAGGGGGAGTAGTGCGTGTTGTACTCTTTTTCCTTCATCATGGTTTTGTCCCACTGGGTTTTCCTGATAAGGTTTTAATGAGGCAACATGAAGCGTACTACGAATCTTGTATGGTTATGGCATCCAAGGGGGAGTGTTATAAATCATGGAGTGGATTGCCATTAACCAGGCCCGGTCCAAGACCGGCCCAATACCTAGAAGATGGAGGGACGGCCGAAGCCTAGAGAGAAGAGAGAGAGAGCCGACTTCAGGAGAGAGAAAGACGGCCACAAAGCTTAGAGAAATAGAAACCCTTTCCTTTTCTTAGTAGATGTAATCTTTCCATTATTATGTTTTAGTAGTTTTCCTATTTCCTGTTGGATTAGGATATGTACACTTTCCTTTTCTCTTTATCTTGTAATCCTTATATAAAGGAACCCCCATTGTTCATTAATAATAACACAGAAATATTCAGTCTCTAAACTCTCTAATTACAACACGTTATCAGCACGATAGACTCCAAAAACCCTGAGACAAAACCTAACCTAAAATCCGTCACACATAAACTCTAAAACAAGCGCAACTTAAAATCGATCTATCTCTCAAACTCCGAGGAACCAGACAGCGAGCCACATATCAAATTGAAGCTCTTGACGAGACGAATCCATCAGCGCAAACCGTTTGTCGATCCGACCTCGGACGCGCCCACAATCGCAGAAACAATACACGGCGCCGCCTTGGTCTTTTGGAACCCTAACCCCGAAGAACCCTAAATTGTTCTTGCTTGCGTTCCAGCTCATCAGCATCCGATCAGCTCCAGCCCTAAGGTGTTCCTGATCCTAGACGACCTCAGATTACAGTTTTTATTAGGGTTAGCTTGAGTTCCCAACCAACCAACCCGAGACCCGATAGGTAGAAGACAGCTAGCGTCCGCGTCGCAGCTCGCGTCCGCGTCGCTGCTCGCGTCCGAGGTTCATCCATTCATCTTGGAGGTCCGGGTTCTACAATCTGCAAAACAAAGGTAATCCTAATTCTGAGAACATGAATTGAACATGGTTGTTTTGTAAAGATTGAAACCCTAAAATCAGAACTCTAAAGATGAAAGCCATAGGAAAAATAGATCAAACCCTAAAAGAGTAAATCAGAGCTCGAATAAGTCCGATCTCCTAAACTATAATTCGAGATTGATCCATTGATCAATTAAAATCAAAGTCTTAATGATTTTGAATCTCAAATCAAACCCCCTTGATCAAAGATCAAAGTTGTCGAAATCCCCTGAAACCCTAATTTGGAAAAACGATTTTAAAATTGTTCGATTTGAAATTTGATTGTTTGTTTATCACCTAGAGATATTGATAGGATTGTTTAAACTCGAATCTGTATTGCTTGACATGTTTAAACTAAAAATCCTAATTAAACTTGATAAAGATCTTGATTATATCATCTCATGGCCGTGTGGCCTTATTGCTTTCATAATCGAATTTGATCATACCTGATTGATTGCAATTGAACCTAGATATTACTCTAAGGATGACATTGAATTGAACTAAATAGCCGTGTAGCTCCTACTTGGCCGTAAGGCATATACCTTGGCCGTGACGCATTGTTTGAAAGTTTAAATGTTTAAAACTCTAAATCTCGTTTTAAATCTTAAAAGGCCTTGAAACCTTAATCTTAAAACCGAATCCTACTAGTGTTTAAATCAGAAACCCTAGGATTGATTAAGGATTTCTTGCATACATATGAATCTGAATATGGATTGCATTCATACTGTTTAAATAAGAATTGACCAGCATGTAGTTTATACAATCTTGAAACCGGTTGCATTAGATATAACTGCATGGCCGAGTGGCTTGATGAATTGATCGCACCATGGTCGTTTCTAGATTGATTGTTTTTCATAAATGCGTAAGACATGTTTGTGGCCGAGCTTGTTAATATATCTTGCGGCCGCATGATCACATTGTGAAACTCAATTTTTAATGATGATGTGATTCAGATGTCGAAAATCTCAAACAGAGACTATGCGGCCCTTAATCTCTCCGGAGATAACTACTTGCAGTGGACGCTAGATACAAAGATCAGTCTAAGGTCAAAGGAACTTGGTGATACTATCATCAAGGGCAACAATGGGACCGATAAGAATCGGTACATGGCTATAAGTATTATACGCCATCACCTCATTGAAGGTCTAAAAGATCAGTACATCACAATGGAAAATCCACTAGAACTTTGGGATGTTTTACAGCATAGATATGATCACCAGAAAATGGTGTTACCTCCAAAGGCTAGAAACGACTGGAAGAATCTCAGATTCTTGGATTATAAGTCGGTGGATGAGTACAATTCAGTCTTATTTAAGACGGTCTCGATGCTGAGACTTTGTGGTGAAGTAGTAACCGAAGAAGAGTTACTTGAGAAGACTTACTCTACATTCCATTCATCGAATGTGATACTGCAACAGCAGTACAGAATGAAAGGCTTCGCCACATATACTGATCTGATCTCGTGTCTGCTTCTGGCCGAGGCAAACAATGAGCTCCTGATGAAGAACAGTGAAGCTAGACCTGTTGGAACAGCACCATTACCGGGGGCTAATGAGGTTGAAAGGAAAGATCCCAACGAGTGCAACTATGTCCAAAATGACAAGAGATCACACGGCAAAGGCCGAGGTGGATACAAGGGGCATGGCCGTGACAATTACTCGAACAGCCGAGACAACTACTCGACCGACCGGAAAGGAAACCACAATAACCGTGGTCGTGGTTCCAATTATGGCCGTGGCCGAGGTAGTTATGGCCGTGGTCGAGGCGGCATATCCAAACCGTCTTACTCGATCAAATCCGTTTGTCACAGATGTGGAATGGGAAACCATTGGGCCAAGAACTGTAGAACCCCTAAGCACTTATGTGAGCTCTACCAAGAAAGTCTTAAGAACAAGAACCCTGAGGCTCACATGGTTCACGATTCCGGATATGAGGCCGATAATGATTCCGACATTCCTAAAAATGACCAGATGGACTTTGAGACTTCTGATTGTCTCAAGGACTAAATTTTCGATACGACGTCTTATTCCTTTATGATTTGCTTTGATGTTTCACGATTTTATATATATATATAATAGAATTGATTTTGATTTCATTATATCTTGCATGATCTTACTTGAACATATGAATGTTTTTTCTGATAAAGAATTGCCTAAAGGGCATAATATCCAAGTAAGAAATCGTGAAAGTAGTATAGTGAGCCTAGTAAAGAAACTATGGCTAAGGCATTGTCTAAAGGACATTAGATACACCCAATAATATGTGACCCTTTGAGTTATGATAATATGGTTTCTAAGTAGAAACAATGGGCAAACAAAAGGAAACAAGTTCCTTCAGATTTTGAAAGAAAAATCGCCTAAGACCTTATAAGAAAGTGGTCGAGACTATACCTAATGATCTCTATTGATTTAAACTATGCTATAAGATCAGTATGATGAGAGGCAAGAACCGTGGTGACCATATTGAGATACACCACGAAATTTTACACTATCTGGCATGATAGGATTAGCCATCCTAAAGTCTAAACTCGATGCAAAGATTGAAAAGGCACAGAGTTATCCCGTAAAAGATCTCACGTTGTGAAACATGTACACAAAGGGAAACTCATTAGGCTTAATTGTCCCAAGCACCACGTCCTTATAGTATGGTCATGAGGGGGAGAGAGGATAAACCCATGATCAATACTACAAGTTCGTGTACCGCTATGGTCTAAAGACCATGTTATAAATGGCTTGGCCATAAAGGCCATTACTCGGCCATAAAAGGCCATTCCTCGGCCGTAGAGGCCATGTTTTAAAACGGCCAAACCATAAGGCCATTACTCGGCCAAAGAAGACCATGTTATGAACAGGTCGGCCACAAGGGCCATAACCGGCCAGAGAGGCCATTTCCTATAAAAAGTTCGGCCATGTAAGCCATAATCTATAAGACTAAGATTCTAAAGTCTATAAGCTTGGAACATTATGAATTTACATGTATAGAATGATAATATGCATCAGGCCATATAAGTGAGCATAGATATTCCCATCTCAGATTAAATACGGGTCATAAAACCAGACATACAACATCTTAAGAGATTTTGAATAAGCCACCACATACATATATGTGCCGTCTAAAGATGGAACCTCAGAAGAGGATTGAGAATATATGTTGGATAGGAGTATTACTTTCTCCCACGATTTATAAAGAAAACTTGAGCCAAACATGGGTGATCAGATTGTGGCCAAGTACACGGATTGCATCCGTCTATCCAAACAATAAAGGAGAAAGATTATAAGCTGGATAAAGAATGATAAAAAAGGTTTTAAACCATCATTGTCTTGGCAAAGATCCTCGGACTAGAGATTATAATTTAAGACGTCCAAAGAAAGATTATATAAAGCTAGCTAATTGAGAAGCTAATCGAAATGCCAGACACTGACCCGAGAAATGACTAACCAGCTTAGCACCAAATGAATGTCCTAGAAGAGACATAATCAAGTTGCTATAGAGTCTATGCAAGATAGACCAAGTGTTCCATAAGATAAAGGGATCTCGGATAGAAAGGAATGGTGCATGGAATGATAGATCCGAGATCATACTAGAAACCAAACAGACATTGAGAAAAGGCTGCGCAGCTACACATCTAAGGTACCAAACCATGTAGTCTTGGGACGCCAAGCTACAAGGTAATAAAGGTCCTGGATAATAAGATCTCAAATCTATAGATCATGTCTGGAACATAATGGAACCACATGAAAGTGTCGACACACACACACATTTGTATAAAGATACATAAAGTTATAGCACTTGAACATAAAGATATGAACGAGGATCATGAACCCACGAATGAGTACTCATACAATCATAAAAGATCATAGAGATTAGAAAAGATAAAACGTGGAGGTTCAAGGTATCTAAAAGAGAGATGGACGTATTGGCCATATACATATACAGAAACGCCATCTGATCAACCAGTGAAATGGATGGATCTTGTGAGAAGTAAAGAAACCGTGAGAGATGTACATGATGTAAAGGTGTTCATGTTTTCCTACTAACATCATTATATTAAAGCTTGTTACACAAGGTACTCACAGAGATCAAAGGAACAGATTATAAGGAGATAAACTCCTATGTGGTGGATACTGCTACAGATTTTGAAATTGATAATGGTCTGGTCATAAGAAAGAAATTAGATACAAATGATGTAGTAAGCAGCATATGGATCACTGGATAAATTGAAAGAACAGCTTTGTTCCTAAGCTGATTCATGGACGGAAAAGCAGCTGCCTATAGTATGTAAAATAAAGTGATCACGCATGATCTTGGAGTTGTATAAAAGACAATCCAATACAGTCCATATATTTGAAATTCCTTGTGATTATACTAAACCTAAAAGAGGCATATAATAAATCTATATGGGTGTCCGGCTAAAGGCGTCCGGCCCATCGGCTAAAAGGCATCCGGTCCTTATCCCTTGATCACGGATTAGTAGATCAACCATCAGGTTGCAATCCGACATCAGATCCCCTAAGTAAGGATCCGGCATAGCAGAACGGTCTGCTGCCGTATAAACTCCACAAGGCAAGTAGTGGACACTTATAGACGAGGTCTATGACCCGGTCATGATTCGGCCAGATTGATACATGGTCGATGGTAACCATAAATCGCCAAAGTAAAGAACAATTGATAGTAGACGATCACGTCTAGACTATGGACATATGCAAACACGATTTGCAAAGACCAAATAGTGATCTCCGAGGACAATATGGTTCATATTGTTTAGCACACATGCTTTACCGGGACACTCAATGTCAAAGGACATGAGAAACGACCTAAGAAGTTGAAATGGTCTAATTACGGTTCAGTAATGAAACTGGCCGATTACTCCCATCCTATACATACAGGAAATATCACGCACCAAGATGCGTAGAATGTAGAACCTACAGTAAGGTTCACATCAGGGGGAGTAGTGCGTGTTGTACTCTTTTTCCTTCATCATGGTTTTGTCCCACTGGGTTTTCCTGATAAGGTTTTAATGAGGCAACATGAAGCGTACTACGAATCCTGTATGGTTATGGCATCCAAGGGGGAGTGTTATAAATCATGGAATGGATTGCCATTAACCAGGCCCGGTCCAAGACCGGCCCAATACCTAGAAGATGGAGGGACGGCCGAAGCCTAGAGAGAAGAGAGAGAGAGCCGACTTCAGGAGAGAGAAAGACGGCCACAAAGCTTAGAGAAAAGGAAACCCTTTCCTTTTCTTAGTAGATGTAATCTTTCCATTATTATGTTTTAGTAGTTTTCCTATTTCCTGTTGGATTAGGATATGTACACTTTCTTTTTCTCTTTATCATGTAATCCTTATATAAAGGAACCTCCATTGTTCATTAATAATAACACAGAAATATTCAGTCTCTAAACTCTCTAATTACAACAGTAAAACTATTTATTTGATTTATTTTTAAAACTACTAAATGACATTAAAGGTAAAAGTGGTACAAAATATGAATTAGGCTAATGAGACATAGTTACCTATTTTGGTATAAAAAAACAAATTTCCCAAAAAGGTTTTACCACTAAATATATAAAAATTTGATTTCACGTTTAAAGTGAATATATGTATCTTTCAAAATTTAATAACTATTCATTTAATTTATCTAGTTAAAAATATTTGTTTAGTTAATATAATATATAAGAAACTTGTTTGCCACCTTCTAAATCTTCGAATATACGATTTTTGAATAATAAATGTTTTATTCCTTTTTTTCTAATAGATACATATATATTATAATATATACCAATTTAGAATTGAAAACAAAATATTTGTATAAAAATAAATGAAAACAAAAACTCGCGCGGTTGCGCGGGTCGAGATCTAGTCTTATATATTAAAACAAAAGTCATAACCTTGATTCATGTGCGATTTTAAAAAAAAATGGTCCTAATGGACCTATTCATAAAAAATCATGTTACATTTAATCTATAATCTTATTATTTAAATATTGGGCCTACCAGAAATTTTTATTGGGCTATCAATAATTGGATTTAAACAATAGATGATCCATTGAATTTAAATATAGTATAAATTAATTAGATATAATTTAATGTTGTAATACTATACTTCCATATTTAACTATTTAAATATTTGTCAATGTTAACTTTTAAAATTATAAAGATTTTTTTTTAAATAACAAAAATTATATTATCTAACAATGATTAATCTTTACTACCTTAAACCAATGAAAACAAATTTTAAACTATATAGTTTATTTTAAAAAATTAAACAAAAACTAAATGTTTTTATTTACTCGATAATATAAATCTATGAAGCGAAAAGTTTAATTTTTAAAAACTTTTTAAATTCGTGAAATATTACAATATTTTTGAATATGACAATAAAATAATATTTTATTAATATATATATTTATAGTTACGATTTTAATAATGAAATAATAATCCAAAAATATATATATAGAAAAAGATACAAATACATGTGAAAGTTTGAAACAGTCTATTCAATGAAAAAAATATACCGTAAACTTATTATGTTTTAAAAATGATAGACACATATATATTATAATATATACCAATTTAGAATTGAAAAAAAAATATTTATATATAAATAAATGAAAAAAAACCCGCGCGGTTGTGCGGATCGAGATCTAGTTTTGGTTAAAGTATAATAATAACTAGGGTCGGTCCGCGTTACGCGCGAAATTTGAACTATATATAATTTCCGTTTGAGAAAAATTACGAAATCATTTTTTGTTAGGATATTGTTGTGGCTAAGAAATATTCAAGCAACTCTTTTTTGAGTAATTTGGGTTATAAAGAGTATTTTAAAATATTTTATTATTATAAAACTAAATCTAGGAATTCATGCACCCATTAAATTTTCGATTCAATTTTTTTTTTTAATTCTAAAAAACCCTTCTCTAATATCCAACCCAAACCCAATCTTGTTTTTAGTTTGATTTGGTTCTTAGATTCCGGATAAATGTGTCAATGTCTATTTGACAAATATGTTTTCTAGGTTGTTGTAATGATACATAATTATTTTATATAGTTTATATATTTCCAAGTCAAATATAGTTTTTACAAATAAATGGTTTATACAATAGAAATTTTATAAATTAATATTCAATAAAACAACGTTTAATTAAAAAATAATATTTTATTTCAAATTAGACCGGTTCGAAATATAAGACAAATCGATAAGATAAGATAATATTTTTTTAAAAAAATTTATGCTCACACTAAAATTCTAAATTAATAATTTATATATATATATATATATATATATATATATATATATATATATATATATATTGTACAAACAAACCATTGTTTTTTTTATACTGGAGTTATCTTTATATTTTTTAATGTTTCAATATATTATAATTTGATAATTTTTCTTATGTCAACATAATGTGATAATTAAAATATTTATTTGTGTGATACGTAAATCCATTAAAATAAAAACATTTTAAGCATTAGATTATAACATCACATCTAAAAAAATGACAGAATTTGTATTTATTTTTTAAGGAAAAAAAAATTGTATTTTGTATTGACATAAGCAACATCAAACTATAAATATCATGTGTAGCATGTGTCATGGATTGTGAATTTATGTATATACAAACTTGTTTCTTCTGTTGTTTGTACAGTTTAGTGGATAAAAGAGCAAATGAACGAAAGATAACTAACACAACAGTGGCGTGGTCATGTGATCAGGTTGTAGGGGATATTCATTATGCGGTTCATACGGTAGTTCATGGTAGTGCCCTTCTTCTCCGCCGTGACTGCCGGTGAGATCTTCAATTAGAGAATTTCAACACTCCGTTCCATCTTCTTCTGCAGTTTCACTGCAACATCTTGCGTTCTTTTTTCGATCACGTGTCTAAACTTCTGCATAGAAAGTACCAATGCATTATGGTATTAGTATCACATTCTTTACCCACCGAAAATATCAAAAGATCACCAATTAACAAAAAAAAAAAAAATCAGAGAAGTGAGTTTTAGCGTCTGAGTGGACAAAAGTATTCTACGGACCAAGTTATTTTCTTCAAAATAAGCAATTTAATATATAAATCATCAAAACCATATGATAAATGTGAGAGATCCCCAAATGCCACCCAAAGAGAAGCTTCCTTACATTATGAAAGTTGTTTTAGTGTATCCCTTTGCACAAAGTGATATGGAAAATTAGAATATTTGGCACAAATCTATTAGGCTGATCTTTCAGCATAAATCAAAGTAGATATCCAGGGATAAGGCTGAACCTTACTTGGAGCTCATAGTTTCAGTCTTTGATTTACATCCTTTCATTATTGTCAAACACACGTATTAGACACACAACATATGAAATCCACTTGTCCCCAGCAGCCGCCAGCCAGCTACATCTCCAACCTGATTATCTATGAAAATTTGACCGCAATACAACTTTACAGATTTAAAGGGTAAGGTATAAAAGAATATTTAAGATGAGGAGAATCACTCACTCAGAACAGCAACAAATTTGTTATTGGGATGCTCTTTCTCCAGTACTAAAACATAAAGCTTAGGTAGAAACAATAAGGGAAAAAACAAAAAAAAAAACAGAACAACCAAATTGAAAGGAAAATAATCACAACAAATATAAAAAGTTTTGAACTATAATCAAAACAGATATCAGGTTGTTGATTTTACCGGAAGTGGAGACTGATTGAGTGGAACCAGTGCGAGCCTGTACTTCAAGCGGTTTCCGACTCCCAAAGCCGCCGTAGCCGCCGCCTGAATCACCATCTACGTAGTATTGACATGCTGATCACCGTCGACAACATGGCCACTGCTCCCTTCAATCTCGTTAACGCTTCTCTATGTCCGCTTGAGTTCCTCTGTAATCAGACCCTCTGTGAGCGTGAGTTCGCCATTTTATTGGAAAACAAAACTTTTCAAGTAGACTAACCTTTTTATAGTTGTAGATGCACCGCCTTGAACGGAGGGAAGAAGCATTGAAGGAGAAATCGTGGTTGCAGTGAATCAATTAACCTCGTAGCGGTACAGGGGATAAGAAACGGAGACGAAACGACACCAATATTGATCTAGTGTAAGGAGGATCACATAAAAAATAAGCACTTACGTCCCTCAGCCTGTTTCCATAGCCATTCTGAGACAGCGGAATCATAAGCAGCAACGTGCTGAAAGGCCTTCCACGCAAGTTTGCTGCGGAATTGTTGGTCGTTCTGACCTCCTTTGAGATACTCCAAAACAACGATGAGGACATCTTTGTGGTTCTGTCCAACAACATTTATCATCAAGATATGAATATAAGGAATAAGTTTCATATGCGCATATATATATATACCTTAGCAGCTGCTCTAATCATAGCAGGACCACCAATGTCGATGTTCTCAATCCCATCCTCAAAACTGATCCCACCAGGAGCAGTAACTTTGTCGTAGAAAGGATACAAATTGACAACCACCACAGGTATTCTATTTTTAACGTAAGAGTGGTTAAAGTTAACATAAAAAATGATATTATGAATGTCGTATTTTTGACAATTTTCCTATTAAAATAGCTATATATATATACATATATATAATATTGAAATTCTCTCAAATAACTATTTTTAAAGTTTTTTTGTCACAAAATAGCATTCAATAAATAAAATGATCAAAATAACTTCTTTTTATTTGAAAATTTTAATTTTTTTAAAAACAAATTTGAAACCATTTCCTCAAAATCTTGCTCTTAACTCTAAACCCTAAGTCTAGATTATTTAACCCCATGGCATAAATATATTTTTGTCCTTTAATAAAACTTGTTTTGGCCATTTTCTTCATTGAAAACTATTTTTGTGACAAAAACTTAATAAATGTTATCCTAGGAAATTTCTCTATATAATATGATAGTGATAAATAATATAAAATAACAAACAATACCAAAATTTAGTAAAGCCCATTTGCCGAGAAAAAAACAAAATAAATTATTTAATTCAAACCAAGAATTTTGTAGTATGTACGCAGTAATTTAATTAATTATTTCAAATTATTAGTGATATTTCTCTTATTAAAGCATGACCATTAACGAAAACCTTATATTATGTGATTTTTACGACAATTTTTTTTCAATTTAATACTAACTTAGATATTAATTTCCTTAGGTTATACTTGTATTTTAGGTTGTAGTCATACATATATGCTAATCAAATTATTTGTATGAATTAAATCATTAACTGAATAATCTATATTAAGTGTAATTTATAAAATGTCTGGATGCCTAATGCGGAGGTGTACTTAGGCGCTAGTCAGGTTCCCTCCAGGGTGTCTGGATTATCTGAATTATCAAAAAAAAAAGTGTAATTTATAAAATATCCGCTTCATTTAAATTATTAAACCAGAAATTGTAATGCATTGTGTTTGTTTTTGTTCTTTTAAATCTGAATTTTCTCTTTATTATCTATGTTCCTTTTTAGGTTTCTTATGCTGTCTATTGGTGATTTAAAAAAAAAAATTCCCCAAAATCTTGGATTATTTACAATGTATCATTCAATCTTAAACTCTTATTTACAATTCTTCGTCTATCATACATCATGTTATATAATTAACATTTAAATCTACAATTACATTTGATAATAACCACACTGAAAAAAAATATGGGTGTTTTTCAAAACCAACCCACAATTTCTAGTCAAACCCAAAACAAACCTCTTTTTTTTGTCATTACTATTCATCAATAAAATTTTCATACTATCCCTATGTTTTTGAATTATTCACAAAATTGCCATTTTTATTTAATTTTTTATTAATTTCGAAATTAACAAAAAACCAAATACACCCTAACCATTTTTTCTTATTTACAAAAATGTCATCATCATCAATTTTTCCAACCACCATGAACCACAATTTTTGAGCTCTAAAGCTCAAGAATTCAGTTTTCAACCACTTTTTTTCTCATTCTAACCAAAAAAACTTCATTTCCTCTCATCTCCTCTACATTTCCATCTAAAAAACTCTCATAACTTTCATTTTCATAATCACAAACTTCATATTTTCGAGTTTCTTCATTAGTGAATAGTCAAAGATGTTTCTTTTTGCTCATATTTGAAGTTTGGACGGTTGAAAAGGTTGGAAACGAGCTTTACACAGGAAAAAGATAACTATTTACATGGTTTTCGTTCTTTTTCAGATCTGTGTCGCGACGGTAGACTGTTTTGTATGTCTACGCCTCCATGGAGACTTACGATGCAGTCTATTTGTCAACGCACGGGTTAGTTTTGCAATTGACTAAACAAATTTTTTTTCTAACGCAGACTTCCCCAATAGTCTCCGTCTTTACCTTTGACAACAAAAATAAAACTTTCGGTAGACTTACTAAGACGTCTACCTAAAAGAGGTTAGTTTTTCATTTGACCGAACTTTTGACTTTTCAAAATAGAGTTCAACGGAAAATAGAGTTCAACGGAAGTCTACAAAATGTAGACTGCCAACAAAGTTTATAAAAGGTCAGTTCTGCATTTGACCAAAAATTTGACTTCGTTGAATAGGTTAGTTTTGTGTTTGACCAAAAATTTTAAAAAGCAATCAAAAATTTATTAAATTGTAGACTTCATATGCAGTCTTCTTATCTTAGAAAAAAAAATGTAGACTGCATATAAAGTCTACTTTTTTTATTTTGGTCAAATGCAAAACCAACCCGTCGGATTTGAGAGTAGACTTCACAAGAAGTCTACACACCCGTAGACGTTCATTTCAATCTACTGATTGGAAGTCAAACTTGGTCAATTGCAAAACTAACCTCTTTCAAAAAAATTCAAACATGTAGACTGCATATGAAGTATGGTTCTGAAAGTTAAATCTTGGATGAATTCTGGTCAATTGCAAAAACTAACCTTTTTAAATTGTAGACTGAAATGAAAGTCTACATGTACAAAATCACAGCTTTTTTTCAACTATAGAAAGCAACCCATAAAATGGTCAATTGCAAAAACAAACCCAAAGAGTAGACCTATCTGACAGTCTACGTCTGTAAACTGAAACGAACGTCTAGATCTTCAGAGACTGAATATTAAGTCTGCATAGAAAAATCTATAAAAATGTGAATTTGTGTTTTATTCATTAAATTTGTTTAGTTTTTTTTTTGTTTGACAGTGTGTGTTAGTTAATCCTAATGGGTTTGAGTGATTTTGAAAAGAAAATGTTTTTTAATTATGAAAGTGTAATTCATTTGATTTGACAATATTGTTAGCTAATAATTGTAGACGTATTTGTAAGTCTTCGTTTATAGTTTTATGAAACATGAAATATTTTTTTGCTGATTATGTAAACCTGTATTTTTTTGCAGGAAATGGCTCAGATACCTGTTGTATACGGAGAATGGGTGGTGAAAGGCTCTTTGCGGGAGTTTATGGTCAATAATCGGAAATGAGGGAGAATGTTTCTTATATCGGGTGGTTTTACACATGGTGAACTTCTTGAAATGGCACTAGAAGATTATGGTCTGGACAAGAAAATCGAGAAGGTGGTGCTAACATATTCCTTACCAGACGTCATTTTACAACAAATGGCTCCGGATACTCCTCCTATGCATGTCACGAATGATAGACAAGTGCGGAACTTGATCGAGTTAGCTAAGACACACTTTGTACGCCTTTGTGTATCAAGTCAGAGCCAACTATAAATTTTTGGTGTTAGATAATAAGTGTAGACGTCTTTGTAAATCTACAAAGGTAGACTGCAGTTGAAGTCTACGTCGTAAATTCTATTAAAAGTGCAATTGTGTATTATTCATCATATTTTTTCATGATTTAATTATTTTACAGTGTATGTTAGTAATTTAATGGTCTTGGGTGAATTTCAAATGTTAATGTGTTATAATTATACACTTGGAACTTATTGCAAAAAAATTTGATTAGTTTTACTCTTGAAACTTTTTGAGAATTTTGTATAGATTTTATTCTTCTCACATGTGTGTTAGTTATTATTTTAGCCTATGGTGGTTTTACTTGTTTGGTTGATTAGATCTTGTGAAAAAAAATTGATATCTAACAAAAAATTAATAATATCATACATGTGAAACACAACTAAAAATGAATACAATCTTTATAGATTATGCATAAAACAATTATTTAAAAATTAATATTTTATTATGAGAAATTATTACAGAGCAATATATTAAAAAGTATTCTTGATTATGTTTGATTTTTCATAATCTTGATGTCTCAAATAAAGTCTTGAAAAAAGTACCTGCAAAATAAGATAGAGTTATGAGAAAAACATAAGATAAAAAAATAAATCATATTTTAGTAGACTTTTCATTAAGTCTACGTAAAGTTATTGTTTAGTAGACTTTAGTTGAAGTCTACACTGACGTAAAGTTTTCATATCTAAAAGTGTACATTTAGAAAATTTGAAAATATTCTGTTCTGGAAGATATTTCAAAAATAGTTTTTTTTGTCATCCTTGTAACAAAGCAAAAACATAAAGTATGAATCTTTAAATTTAGTTCATTATAAACACAAAATATCTTATAATGAATATATGTAAAGCTTACATTTTTGGGAAGATGATTTTAAAACTTTGGAAGAGAATACCTGCAAAAAAAGATTAAAAATTAAAATCATATTTGAGTAAGCTTCTAATAAAATATGCATAAAATTCAAGGCTTGTAGACTTCTTTTCAAGTCTATCAGCCCTAACTTTTAAGTAGACTTCATTTGAAGTCTACTCTATCAAAAAAAAATTAGATCTGAAATAAGGTAAATTCTAAAAAACTTTTAAAACTATAATTTAATAGATAAAATAGTAATAATTAAAGACATAGAATTTGAATATGTAACTTTATTTTAATATAAATACTAGAACACATATTTAAAATCTATAGATGTAAACCTTACATTTTTGGGAGGAGAAGAAAACAACTATGGAAAAAAATAACTGCAAAACAAGATAAAATTATTAAAAACATAGAAAAGAATTAAAGTCATATTTTTGTAGGCTTCCAATGAAGTCTGATTAAACTTTGCGGTTTAGTAAACTTCATATGAAGTCTACTAGCTTTAGTAAACTTCTTTGGAAGTCTATACTGTCTGATAATTTTCAGATCTGAAAAAATCTATACATTTTGAAATTTGAAAATAATTTTAAATCTGAAAATACTTTTCAAAATAGAATTTATAAGATAAACTAGTAGCAAATTAATGCACCGAGCTTGATCTATAAATTTATTTGAATATAAACATATAAATACATATTTAAAATCTATTAATCTAAAACTTACATTTTTAGAGGAGAAATGAAATCCATGAGTGATAATACTTACAAAAAAAAAGATAATATTGTTAGAAATAAATAACATAAAAATACACATTTAAAATCTATAGATCTAAAACTTACATTTTTTAAAGAAGAAGATGAAAACCATGAATCATAATATATAAAATGACAAGATAACATTGTGAGAAAGACTTGAGAAAATTTTAGAGAGAAAGAAGAGAAATGAGAGAGTTTTTGAAAGAATTGAGAAAATTTTAGGGAGAAGGAAGATAGTTTTAGAGAGAAGGGAGAGAGTTTTAAAAACTTGTGCAGCCACTTTAGAGAGAGACTGTATTAATTTTGTTTATATAGGGAGACAAAAATGTAACTAGGTTAAAGTTTACGATGCTGTAGACTTTTTTTGAAGTCTAATAAAATTAAAATTTTGGAGTAGATTTTACTATAACATAGTAGACTTTTTTAGAAGTCTACTATAATAATTTCATTATTGTTGCTTATTCTTTATTATTTTAATAATTTTAATATATGATTTACTAAATTTATTTATTTATTTTTTAATAGTTATAGTTTATGATTTCATTTTTTTATTTTTAAGGAACTTAACTTAGTTTAAATATAATGATTTTTTGTAAAAAAAATGAAAAATATAGACTAAAAAGACGTCTTCAAATAAATAGACTTTATTGTAGGTCTACGATACCCTAAACCACAAATTTCAAACCCTAAATGTTTTGCTTGATAATCAAAGAGTCTCAATTATACAAAATATAAACTACTAAACATTAATATGCAGATTAAAGTTAATAAAACAAAATCAAAACAAAATCTAAAATCTAACCCTATGAAATCAATCAGTAAAAGACATAACATGTTAGAACCTTTTGTTTTTAAACTATGAACATTGTCTAACACATGATAACCAAATTAGTATATATTCTTCAAAATTGTTCAATTATATGAAATTTTAATTTATTTACCTCATATTATCCATTATATTGATGATTAGTTAAAAATATCACAATAATTATTTTTATACATTTTCAAAATTAAATTATTAGATCAAATTAGAGTGTAGACTCCAAAATAAGTCTATAAGGTAGACTTCGTAGGAAGTCTATATATATGTAGACTTCTTTTATTACGTGTAGACTTCCGAAGGATAAAAGCGTAAAATATATTTCTGTTTTTTTGTTTGGTCATAAGGGTTAAATAGTACTTTCACTATCCCTTTAGGTTAGCTTTGCATTTGACTGAAAGTGGGGTACACTTTTAGGTTTGACTTGAATATTTAGGTTGTTTTTAGCAAATGTCCCAAAAAATATTCACATGAAATATATTTTTTTAATCATTCACTAGCTTTGGACCCGCACAACCGTGCGGGTATTAATTTTCATGTTATATATATTTTACATAATTAAAATATATTTTTAAAGTTACTTATATATTTAAATGTTTATATATAATTATTTTAAATATAACAATTTGATAGGTTTCATGCTGTAAGTTAATTGGTTATTTCAAATCATCACATATATTTGGTATTTTTATTATATATATTTTAAAATTATTTTTTATTAAATTATTATGATCATGATCCGTAATTCAAAGCGCTAGATTTCATTTATAAATATTTTTTATGTTTATTAATTTAAGATAATAACTATATATATAAAATTTTAAGATAAGTTATTTTATATATGAATAATCTAATTTACTTCGTTCAACAAAAAAAGAATAATCTAATTTACTAATGTTAACCCGTTTTACCAACATATTATATTTCTAGCATAAATTTTTAATGTTTGTGAAAATAAAATATATTAATTTATCAGATTAAAATAATTTTATCATATTTAGTTAAATACAATGTTTTATTTTAAAATGATAGATATAACTCTAACATAGTAAAATTTAATATATTTTTTTTCATTTTATAAAAGATAACTGAGTATATTTATATTAATGTATAATAACATTAATTTCATTACTAACTACAAAATTAGTGAAAATATTTATATACAATTTTTTCTGATAAAATCTTTGAACAAATATTGACAACTTAGTCTTTAAAATTTAAAATTCGCATTAAATGTTTATAAAAAATATAAATTACTAAAACTTTCAAAAACATTGCACAGTGAAAATTTGTTATCAGCGATTTAATTTTTTTGTTATAAAAGATATAAATAAGTAAAACTCATCATTTAACAATATATCAATATTAAAATATACTATTTATCTATGTATATATTATGTAAATATATCAATATTAAAAATATACTATTTATCTATGTATATATTATGTAAATTTAATTATATAAATATAAAATAGAAGAAATGATCGTTTGGATTAATAAAATTTATTTACGTATTCACACCAATTTAATTATATACGTAATAGTTATTGATTTTTTATTATCCAATATCTATATATATAAAGTTATCTTTTTCTCTTCTTATGACAAGTAGCAGGGGGGTTTGATGACATGTGTCCCCATATATTTTTTGTTTTTACATTTTAGGTCCTTATTCTCTTACACTTTTATAATTTGGCTTAATACTTTCTAATTGTGCCATAAAATCTTTCTCACACTAACCATTATTATATGAAATTTTATAATCTATTTTATTGGTCAGTAAAATTGAAGATGAATAAAAAATATAATATAAATATATTTTAAATATTTGATTTATTCATAAATAAAAAATAACATAATCTTTTATTTTTTTTTGATATTTTCTATTATTTTATTTACAAATTATAAATATATTTGACTATTAAAAACTATAAAATAACTAAACTAAAAAAACTAGAGTACGATACATAATCTAAACCTAAATTTCCAAAATCACAATGAAAAAGCAAAATACTATAGTAACACTAACTCAATAAAAGTCTGAAACACAAATGAACGTGATCAATCACCAACCCAAAAAATCAAAAAAACGGGTTAGAAGGAGAATAATCAATGGAAGATAAAAGTCACCACGAAACATTAAAACACATGCCTAAAGCACAACCACCAGCTAAGAGTTAAGAAGCACCTCAGAAACAAACAACCACATAAAAGACGCTCATTGCCAACGAAGAATCACAAAGCTCTGAATAGAAGAGATCAAAGCTCAAAGAGACTAACTCCACACACCTATACCAAGGGAAGCAGGAAAAGAAGAAAAACAACATAAATGAGGGAGAATGGAAGCTAACCACAAAGAAACCAAATCTCAAGTTTGAGACAAGAAATAATCTTCCAAGCCCACATAACATACACGAAGGAAAACACTATCCAAACCTGGAGTGGCAAACATGGCGAAATGGAGAGCCACCGGAGACGCAGCCAGCGATGAAAAGTGCAACGAGATGAGAGAACAAACAGAGAAAATGAGACTACAAAAAATCAATAAACTGTGGAGCCATCCTCGATCTATTAAGAGAACGTAAAAGTCAAATCAGCAAAAACTAGATCTTGAAAACCAAGACGAGCAGTGACTATCAACGACAAACCAACTACGAGGAAGACAACATAAAGACAGCTAAACTCTGACAAACCCAAGGAGATGTAGTTCCTAACATTAGCCAAATTTAAGGAAGAAGAGGACAAATATTGACCAGAACAGCGTACAACATCATGAGAAACAACCGCACAACTGGGAACTCATAAACCTGATCTACAACAAATATTAGATAATCTCACAAGAGAAAAAGACGAGGAAAAACAAGAGAAACGAAGGTGAGTCTTTTTCCGGTGATGGTAAGAAACACCCACACTGGAAATGTAAACGAAATACATAGATGGTGATGGCTCAAGTCAAAATATGCGGAGAAGAAAAAAACATCTTAGGAGAATAATGTTCGACGTTGTTAACAAAAAAGAATAGTGTTCAAAAATGTGAAAATATTAAATACAATGTTGACGCTTAAACCGTTAATGTTAGAATCAATAAATGTTTAAATGAAAATTTATTGAAATTCAAGATGCTTTACATCAGAAGCTCATTTCACCACTAACATACTACTATACACACAACAACACATTATTGAAAAAACAAACACATAATATATTAACCTATAACCTAATACTACATCACACAATAAAATAGTAAATCATGCTCTTCACAAGTAAAAAAATGACCATATAATTACATCATTCAAAAACATCATACTTAACAACAATAAAATAATATTCCGCTCTATAGTTTATAAAATGTTAAAAGAACATATAATATGTAAAATAATTTATATATACGATGTTCATTTCGCGCAATGCGCGGATCTTAATCTAGTATATATTAATCTTAAAGCATTAGTTAAATAACAACCTTTAGAAATATGTTTACGTAGCAAGCTAAGAGAGATTTCCAGCCCCTTTTTTTATCGACAGACCTTACTAGGAATTAGGCGAGAATAATTGCATGGACCATTTAGAGGACTATTAATTTTTAATAACATTTAATGGCTTTCCTTTGTTGTTTGGTTATTTAATGCGTAGTAAGTCAAATTAAATGCACGATGGAAAATGAATCATTTTGTATACATTTCGTTATAAGCTTTCGAAGTGTAATATATAGCATTAACATTTTTTATATTTGGTATACATTAATTATCTACATTAACAAGTGTCTATTACTCCGTCTATTTCTAAATAAATGTCATAATGATATTTTCACGCAGATTAAAAAAGTTGTTGAAATATACGTAAATTATTATTAATTATACTTTTCTGACCAATAGCATTTGAAATAAATAAAATTATTTATAAAAACAATAGAGTTTGCAATTAATTTTCAATTAAAAGTAGAGAAAAAAACAAAAATAACACTAAATCAAGTTTATGTTCCCAAACTAACACTCAAAGTCAAAAGTCACAAAAATAGCATTTAATGTTTTATCAAAAGTCACAAACTTAGGATTTAGAGTTAAAGGGTGGGGTTTAAGATTTAGGGTTTAGGGTTTAGGGTTTAGGGTTTAGAGTTTAGGGTTTAGGGTTTAGAGTTGAGAAATGAGGTACTATTTTGGTCATTTTAATTTTTGAGTGCTATTTTGTGATATAAACTTAGAAATGTGCTATTTTGGAGATTTGCCCTTAAAAATAAGTATAATTTACTTTAGAATTGTAAAGTGACGTTTTTTATGTAACAAAAAAAATATTAGAATAACATTTATTATAATACAGAGGGAATACTTTCTAAATTGACATATGAGATACTACACTATCAAAAGAACTAATATTATAGATGTTTTCAATCTAAAGACGTACACAACACCAACATAACAAACCCAATAGTTATAGAATGAGCTTTATCAGATTTATAAATTTTTTGACAAAAGTGATGAACCAAACTTAATCAACAAAATCCACAATTATTTAGAAAGTGTGTCGGTTTTGTGTAATTTTTTATACAATCATTTGTGTTTCGGTTTACCAAATTTATATGAAATTTTCACCCCGCGCAGGTGTTCAGATTATCACCTAGTATAAATATAAATACCAAATATATAATAAAAATTATTGAAAAATATCGGGCGTAGTCTAGACCGACACTAATAATTTATAATAAACCGCAAACTCTAAAATTTGAAACCTACAATTTTAGTGTAGAAGTATTAAGAAAACTTTAATCAAACTATGGGATTTGATCCAAAAAAAAAAAACCAAATTATTGGATTATGGATTTCGACAGTGATTTGAACTCACGCCAGTAGTATTTCAAAAGATAGTCTGCTTCCTTGAAAATGTAAATTAGTTATGCGAATAACCCAGAAGCGGTATTTAGACGTCACCGTCTGCATCAATGAGTTTCGTCAACGGAATGTTTACAATTCATTAACTGAAAAGGTCCATTCGGGTCCCTTTTATATGAGATCTCGCATCATACTACTATCTTCTTTTGTATGGTTGGTTTACGTGTAAGCTATACTATCCGAATCACAAAATTGATTTAGCAAATTTTGAAAATTCCAAGAATGGTAAAATATTTCTATATGATTACACTGCCTGCAATTCCAAACCAAATATAGTAAATAATAAAATTAAAATTTTGTACTGTCAATAATTTCCTCTTTTTGTACGATACAAAGTTTGAAAAGTCAAAAAACAAGTTGTACTGTAGTACTATAATAGTACTATAATATCGTTACTCTTATCTCCACACAAACCCAAACAAAAGAGGAATCTCAATAAACGCGTATATCAATAAATATCAAGCCAGCCCTCTTCTAACATTGTTATTCATTCTCCTCTCAAAGCAACATTACAAGAGAGCAAATAACAAAGAAAGCATGGATCATGGTAACATGCATGACATGCCTCCACCATCAACACCATCCATGATGAACAATGGATCCATGAACGGAGGAGGAGGACATCACAAGATGATGATGATGCACATGACTTTCTTTTGGGGCAAGAACACGGAGGTTCTTTTCTCCGGTTGGCCGGGAACAAGCTCCGGCATGTATGCTCTTTGTCTCATCTTTGTCTTCTTCCTCGCCGTCGTCACTGAATGGCTTGCTCACTCCTCTCTCCTCCGTGGCACCACCGGAGATTCCGCTAACCCCGTCTCCGGACTCGGCCAAACCGCCGTGTACACCCTCCGTACTGGCCTCGCTTATCTAGTCATGCTCGCCGTCATGTCGTTCAACGCCGGCGTGTTTCTAGCCGCCCTCGCCGGTCATGCCATCGGTTTCATGTTGTTCGGAAGCCGAACTTTCAGAAATCCCTCCGGCGACCAGAAGACTAACGATCCTCCTGCCTCAGGTTGTGCTTGTTAATTTTCATTTATGTACCGACTGATGCATACTTATATTTTAAGATCTAGGGGTTGTAGTTTTCTTGATTGTTCTTGACGTTAATGTGAGGAGGAATATTTTCTATTTTCTATTTGTTTTGCTTTACGTTTTTTATTTCCTTCTTGTTAATATGATTAATGGCCACAGCTGAATATATCAATTTGCTAAGTTTGGACACCGGTTTGTTTTCTCTGAGAGTTCATATTCAACTTTCTTATCTTACTATTACACTGCTATGAACAGTATTATATGTACTAGATTGCTTATGCAGCGCGAGTATAATCATTTTTAAAAAATAACCTATAGTTTTATCTTGAGGTGAAACTTGTGTTTATATATATGTGTTTTTCTCCCTCGTACAATAATCAGATTCGTATTCATTTGCAACTTTAGATTAGCATACTGTATTTCGTCTTACTTTAAACTCTTTTAATCCTTTTCACTAATTATCTCTATTGTAATGTGTCTGAATCCTTATAAATTCTAACCCACTTTGAATTTATTTCTGTTAGCTATAATAAGTTTTTTATTGCCTCTTCTCATAGTTGGTGGTAGGCCATAACTTGCAGATGTGGTAATTTGCTCTTTTTTCCCATTCTTTAAAGAAAAAGGGTAAAAACAGATCGGTTTTTGTCCGGTCAAAACTATAGCAAGATTAGAATCTGAGTTGATGAATGGGCCACGTGAATATGGTCATCGACTTGTTAGGAATGTACCAAAGTCGTTTTTACTCCCAAGTGTTGTGTGGCTTTAGAAGAGTTTTTACAATCCCTTGTTGCCAATCAATGTGAAAACAATCCACTATTCGTACTCTCACCACTGTTTAAACTCTCCTACTCCCCACACAAATCTTCGAACAAATTAGATCTCGATATAATATTATCTTTAATATAATAAAGAATTGTCTACATATTTGTCTTTATCACATAAACACAATGCTTGACAAAGTCCAGTTGTTCTGTAGTCTACTAGAATATTACTATCAATACTTTATTCACAGTCCCCAAGATAATTAAGACGATTTTGGAAAAAAATTGTATGCCAACAGATACTACCAAAAAACTATGTCCTATATTTTCCCCAGCTCCAAAAATGCATTGATAATGCTGTCGGAAAACTCAAGAGTATGTAAATTAGTCTTCTTTTGCTTTCAAAAAGCTTAGAAAAAAATTTGTAAAATAGTTTCTTTTACCTCATTGCCTTGGATACCGATTTACATTTTTTCTAAGCTTTTTTTAAAGCTTCAAAATTTACTCTATTGCTTTGGGTACCGATTCTTTCGTGTCATCGCCAAGCAGAGATTGTCTTTGATGATCTCTTCAAACTCGTATTCTTGAGTGATACTAAACTCTAGAGTCGAATGGGAGAGGGGCACCAGACTTACAAAGAAGCCCGAGCCACTAGAACCACCTGGCTCCGGATGCACGAACCCACGACTTGTAGCCAGTAAGCAAGATGCATCCTAATAACACAGGCTGCAATGTCTAACATAATCAAACAAATCAAGACTTCAGTTCCTGCATAGAAGATGGAGATTAGTCTGCTATAAAAGGCTAAGGAACCTCCAAAGCATTGGGATGACTGTAGATACTAAAATTTACATTAAGAATTTGATAGTGATCGGGAGTTCAATTCAGGGAAGATAAATGATGTAGGCAACAATATCTTTAGAACATAACGATATAATCAGTTTCCAGTAGGTAAAAATGGACTTTTATTGATGGATAAGGTCGAATACAATGACTTAAACAAGGTCGAATGTTACAAACGAGATCGCTAAGAGAAATGATCTAAAGACGGATGAAAACAAGGTCGAAGTATGGATGTATCTCTCTCTAGGGTTTTCAACGTGTCCTTTTCCTTATGCATCGATCTCTTCTTATAGCGGGCTGCTCCCGTGATGTTCGTAACCGTTCCGCGATCTTCGTTTCCTCGAATCGATCTTCTTCCTGCCTTGCCGAAGTTGGGCTTCTTTCGTGGTCGCGTGGCCCAAGGCATTGGGGCCCAATTACTTAACAAACTAATATTGGGTCCAACATTTGTCCCCCAACCCTTTTGGTTTATTGGGAAATCGAAAGGGTGAGAACTGACATAACCCGACGTCGTCGTAATTCTCGGGAAGTGGGATATCACGCGCATCGGCTTGATTTGATTAGTCGGCCATTTTTCAAATCGTGTGGTTGAGATCGATAGTTCGTGGCTGGTTAAAATTAAATGCTTCGGGAACCGTTTTTTTGTGTGTATATATATTATTCTTTATTGGATATATCGTCTTCTTCACCACAACGGTTTTACTTTCTCCCTTATTGTCTTCCTCTTGGTATTTCTTCCTGTTTCGAATCTATGGCCTCTGAAAAATTCGGTCCTCATCTCACGACGATTCTCGATGTGAAACATATCGAGGCCATCTACGAGCTCTGGGGAGTTGATTATGCCGTCGAGATCGAACTTCCTTGCGACGATGAAACTCTGGAGACTGTAAGGCCGGGGTACTGCAGGGCCTACATGTCGCATTTCGAAGACGGAGGCTTGTCATTTCCTCTTCCTCGTTTTATTCTTGAGGCGCTTGCGGAGCTTGGGATGGCTTTTGCTCAGATGGCGCCTAGTTTCTTCCACTAGTTCTCGGCTTCGTGAGCTAGGGAGGAATGTCTCGATTTTGGCCTTGGGGAGTTAAAGCAAATGTTTGCTATTAAGCGGTCTTTCTATCATAGACGGTATCCCTAACAGGGATGACCGGTGGAGAGAGAAGTTTTTCTTCTTCAAGATTAACCCGGCGTCGGTCGGCGACTTTGATTTCGGAAGGATCCCTGGGGAGTGGTCCGACGAGATTGGTAAATTTTTCTTTTTCGAAGTAAATTATGCTCTTCGATTGGGGCATGAAGGACGTGAACACTTCAGCCGGTTCTGTCGGTGATCGAGCTCTTGATGACGACGTCGATGCATCGAGGCCGACGTCGATGCATCGAGGCCGACGTCGAGCTTTATAGAATATCAATTCAGTGAGTTTGAATTCGCTGAGCTCGGGACTTCCTCTACCGCTGCGGGCTTCTGGCGAAGGTACTTCTCAGGTCGACCCGAGTGCTCATCTCCCGGAGGTGCAGGATACCTCTTCATGGAGATTTTCTTACGATAACGAGGTACCGATCCTCAAGAATCCCGAGCGTCTCGCCTTGATCTGGTGTAAGATCAGAGAGAAGGGATGCGAGCTTCCTTCTTTGGGGGACATGCGAGAACGTGACATTTACGTTCCAATGGCGGTCGCAAATGCTAAGGTAATCTATCATGCGATTGCTTCTGACGTTTTATTTGGATAAACTGATGGCTGTCTGAACTTTATTATCGCTTTTTCTTAGGCTATGGAGGCGAGCAATGAATATGCTCCTCACAATTCAGCAACTTCGAGGTGAGTTGGAGGCCGTTCGAGTGACGGAGCAGCAACGTGATGTTGAGATTGAGGGATTGAAGGGGAAGTTGGCTGCTGCAAAGATGGAGAAGGTCGCTGTTCAGAATGACCTCAACTCGATGAAAGAAAAGCATAGGCGGGAGCTCGAAGGTTGTGACGCGGCGGCTCGCAAGGAGTGCAATATTGCTCGTCGTTCTCTGGCTCGAGAATATGACGCGGTTCTGGCCTTGGTGAAGGATAAGCTTCAGAAAAAGAAGAAGGAGACGGCTGCGGAGATTCGTTTGCAGGAGGTGTGAGCTCTTATCGAGGCTATGACCGAGTACATCGAAGATGGTTTCGAGCTTGAAGAAGAGTTGGAGCGTCTTAGAGACCAGGATGTCTCACTCGATGTTGATTATGGTCTTGCTTCGGTGTCGGATCCTTCCCTTAGTCACCTCGAGCTTCCTAAGGTTTCTGGTGACTCGGTCGATCAAGATTGATGCGAAAATTGATCCTCGTAACTTTGGAGTTTGTGATTGAATGCTTTGTTCAACTTTAGCTTCATTGAGCTTGTTTGTTTTATCCTTTAGAATGCGTAGAACAGAGACTGATCAGGAATCTTTTTTGTGGGCCTTTATACAGCCTGATGGCATTAGGCCTGGGCATCCGGGTCTTCGGGTCGGGTTCGGGTCGGGTATTGTCGGATCCGGGTCCTTCGGGTCCTAACAATTTAGACCCATATAGGTAGCTATAACTTTTCGGGTCGGTTCCGGGTCGGGTCTTGTCGGTTCGGGTCTATAATTTCAATACACGTAAAATACCCAAACTTTTGGGTATATTTCGGATCCGGGTCGGTACAGGTTTTAGGACCCGAGATAGACCCGAAATACCCAAACTGGACCCGAACACTCTAAAAATACCCGAAGAACCGCAAAAATACCCAAATATTTATCCAAAATCAGACCCGAAAACCCAAAACATACCCTAATTTTACCTGAATACCCAAATTATATTTTCTAAAAGTCTAAAAATTTCACCAAAAACCTACAATTATACCCGAAAATCCAAATCCGAAACTTATAAAAAATCCGAAATACCAAAAATATACCCAATAGCCCAAATATACCTAGTATATACAATTATTTACGGGTACTTCGGGTACCCCAACGGGTCTCGGGTAGGACCCGGACCCGAACCGAGACCCGCGGGTCCAAAAAAAAAGACCCAATAGGTACTTAGCATGGACCCGGACCTGGACCCGAACCTGTATTTTCGGGTCGGTTCCGGTTCGGGTCTTCGGGTCCGGGTAAAATGCCCAGGCCTAGATGGCATAATCGATTGGGTGGGATATGCTAGTAGTTCAAGTCTTCTAAATAATATAAGGAAAGTGACAATAGTTTGTTAGTTGTTTGGGCTACGCTCGGTATCGAGCTGCCTACGTACCCTCTTCGAGGGATCAAGCCTATTCGTAATTCTGTTTCGTTTTACTGAGCTGTAGGTGCCGGTAGTATGATTTTAGAGAATATAGTAGGTATTGATAGATTAGAGATAGATTAGAGAAGGTTAATGGGAGATTTGTAGAGATATTAGGTAGTAAGCATGTTTAAGAGTATTTAAGAATCATTATGAACAAGAGAGAGAATATAGAGAGATAATCCCAAACTTCTTAATTATTAATCTGATCAGAGTTTACAATATATATGAGGAGGCAACACTAGGATGAGAGTTTCATAAAGAGGCACTATTACAAGAGATAAGGTTTGCTTTAATCCAAGCCATCCAATGAGCTTCTTCTTTGTGCATAAAGCTCCTTTTGCTTTATTTAGCTCTTATCCAGCCTGTCACACGCGCATCCTCTTCCTTTGCACGGTCTGATGCCTTAGCTAAGGGAATAGGGCTTCTCTTCTTCATCCAAAGTTACTCGGGTAACTAGTATAACTAGTATACTAGTATAACTAGGGTAACTTTGGTTTAACCTTTGCAAGTTACTCGGGTAACTAGTATTACTACGCCATGTACGGCTTCTTCATCATACTCAACTCCTCATGTCTTTCTCTTCCCATATATTGATTTCATCTCAACACTCCCCCTCAAGCTTAGCTTTGTGAAAGTCTAAGCTTGGATAGCCATGAGATCTTCCTTATTAAAAACGTCACCAAGGAAAACCCATTGGGACAAAACCTTGATGAGGGAAAAAGAGTAAAGACCTCATGACTTAGGGGATCAGCTCCTTCTCTTCCCAAGATCTATGAGTCCCAATCTGATGTGAATGGACTCCATAGTCTTTGTCTTGCTGCCTTGGTGAACACATCTGCCAATTGATCTTCACTTCTTGTATAACATGGCAAGATTACTCCCAAGACTATCATCTGGCTCACTTTATGGCAGTCTACTTCAATGTGCTTTGTCTTCTCATGAAACACTGAGTTTGTCGCAATGTGAATAGCCGCCTGATTGTCACAATGCATAGTCATTGGTGTTGCTTGCTCAATCTCCAGGTGCCTAAGAATCCCTTTGATCCATACCAACTCGTTGGTAAGCTTTAGCATAGCTCTATACTCAGCTTCAATACTAGAGCATGATACAACCTTCTGCTTCTTACTCTTCCAAGTAGCCATCTTTCCACCAATGAAAGTGCAATAGCCTGTTGTACACCTTTTATCTACTCTATCTCCAGTCCAATCAGCATCACAATAACCCACAACTTCAGTGCTCTTATTGACTCCCATCCATATACCAAGCCCTTGAGTTCCATTCAGGTACATGAGAACTCTCTCCACCATGCGCCAGTGATGCTCTCGTGGAGCTTGTATATGCTGGCTTACTTGGTTCACAGCAAAGCATATGTCTGGCCTGGTGATAGTCAAATATATCATCTTCCCCACAAGCTTCCTATATAGCTTTGGATCATAGAACATCTTGCTGTCTTCAATCTCCCCCTCACGTGGAACCTTGTACCCATCCTCCATGGGCATCTTGGCTGTTCTTCCTCCATACGCACCAGCATCCTTCAAGAGATCCAATGCATACTTCCTTTGAGAGATGAATAACCATTCCTTGGATCTGCACATCTCAATCCCAAGAAAATACTTCATCTCTCCCAAATCATTTATATCAAATTCTGATCTCAGAAACTCCTTGGTGGCACGGATTCCTTCCTTATCACTGCCTGTTATGATGATGTCATCCACATACATAAGCAAAATAATGATGCTTGAGGGAGTATTGAGGGTAAAGAGAGTGTGATCAAGCTCGAACTTCCTGAAGCCTCTACCATTCAGTGTTGTGCTTAGCTTATTGTACCATGCTCTAGGTGATTGTTTCAATCCATAGATGGTTTTCTTCAGTCTAAGAACATTTCCTGGCTGCACCATTCCTTCAAGACCCGGCGGTGGTAGCATATAGACTTCATCTTCTAGCTCTCCTTGGAGGAAAGCATTCTTCATATCCATTTGCCAAAGATCCCACCCAAGGTTGGTTGCAACTGATAGTACAATCCTAATGGTATGGAGCTTTGCAACAGGTGCAAAAGTATCAATGTAATCCTCTCCATAGGTTTGTGTGAAACTTCTTGCTACCAGCCTTGTCTTATGCCTATCAATCTTCCCATTAGGTAAATACTTGATGGTGAAGATCCACTTGCATGACACAGCTCTCTTCCCCTTAGGCAACTCACTCTCATACCATGTATCATTTCTAATCATGGCATCAGCCTCATCATTGACTGAATCTCTCCACTCTTGAATCAGCATTGCTTCTTCATATCTTCTTGGCACATAGCTTTCATCTAAGCTTACCATAAAGGAGTAGTGCTCTTCCGGAAACTCAGCAAAGGAGCACACAGCTTGGGAAGGATGCTCCACAGCCTGGGCATTGTAGTACACTCTCGTGTTTATCCAGTTTCTCGTGTTTGCCCAGCTGGAAGCATCCCTCTTTACCCGTGTGCTTCTTCTCAAAGGAACTTCTACTTGTTCCTCAACAGCTTCTTCTTGTATCTGGATTTCTTCTCTAGCTTCCTGACCTTCATTCTGAACTTCTCTTACTGATTTATCTCCACTTTGGACAGGAGAATCTGAGCCTTGATCTTCTAGACCTCCAGCTTCTTCTGAACCTTGATCTTCAGCCTCTTCTGAGCCTTGATCTTTTAACCCTTCAGGTTCAGGTTCACTTCCCCCCTCATGTTCAAAATGGGATGGTTCTTCAGCGGCCACTTGAGTAGGCTCTTCACGCCTGCTCTGATCCTGGGACACGCCAATACCGAGTTCTTCTAGTATGTTTCTCAAACTAGCAGCTCTATCTGATGGTTGAGAAATCTCTTCAAGCTCCTCTCAATTCTTCTCTTCATAATACCATTTATATTCCATGAACTTCACATCCCTAGACACCAAGACTCTTCTAGCAGTGGGATCAAAGCACTTGTATCCCTTTTGAGATGCGGAATAGCCAATAAGCATAGCCTTGGTGCTTTTTGCTTCAAGTTTGTTTCTCATCTCACTTGGCACCAGTACATAGCACACACACCCAAATGTCCTCAAGTGATCCATAACTGGTCGACTCTTGTTGAGTACCTCAAATGGAGACTGATCCTCTAGGATTCTGGTTGGTATCATGTTGATCAGATAGCAAGCAGTCATCACAGCATCACTCCAAAATATCTTAGGGACACTCTTGTGGAACATCATTGAACGGGCCACTTCCATGAGGTGTCTGTTCTTCTTTTCAGCAACTCCATTCTGTTGTGGAGCGTAAGGACAACTAGTCTGATGTAGAATCCCATGTTGAGCTAGGTGATCTTTGAATGCGTGGCCTATGTATTCCCCACCATTATCTGACCTGAAAATCTTAATCTTGGCATGATAATGGTTAGCAACATGGCTTTGAGATTTTTTAAATGCATCAAGAACCCTATATTTTGTTTTAATGAGTGTTAACTAGGTGTATTTGGATTTTTCATCAATGAATATGACATAATACTTATAATCATCCCTAGATAAACAAGGTGCTGTCCAAACATCAGAGTGAATCAAATCAAAACAATTCTCATAAATATTGGATGATCTTTGAAATACAGTCCTACAATGTTTGCCCAAAATACATGCCTCACAATCATTATTTTTAAACATGACACCTGATAACATAATGCTTAAAGCCGTAACATGTGGATGTCCAAGTCTAGCATGCCACAATGCATCTTTACTTAAGGAAAAAATATAACTAAATGAAAAACAAGAACTAGAGATGGGACTAAGATCTTCAAGCATATAAAGGTCTCCTTTGGTTGTTCCTTGCCCAATCAACTTATTGCTCTTAATATCCTGGAACTTAACATCATCAGTACTAAAGATAACATTGCATTGAAGATCAGTGGTGCATCTTTTGACAGATAACAGATTAGAAGTAAACTCAGGCATGAAAAATGCTTTAGAGTCTTTATTAAACAGTTTCAGTTTACCAATTCCTCTAATAGGAATTTTATCTCCATTAGCAATCATAACATGTCCATGAGCCGGTTCTATGTCTTTAATCAGGTTATTATCACTAATCATATGATGAGATGCACCAGAATCACTAATCAAAGGTTTATGCATGTTTCTAGTAATCTCAGTCCTCGATGGTTCATTTTGTTTTATCAGGTTTCCTAGTAATCTTAACATCTTACTAGTTATACTCGGCTCACTAGCAGCAGTGTAAGAGCTTTTAAAAATGTCTAGTAAATTATCAGTAGTACTAGGATTACTAGCAGCAGTGTAAGAGCTTTTAAAAATGTCTAGTAACTTATCAATAGTACTAGGCAGTGTATGAGCAGCATATGAGTATCCAAAGGTGTTTCCGAGAGTGTTACCAGACTCCTTAAAAGCTTTGAAGAAGGCTTCAAGGTCAGCTTTCTTGAACACCTCCTTATCCATACCCTTTCCAATCAGTTAATGAGACGCCAATGCTCTACCTTCACTTTCACCCACCTTAGCGCCTGAGCTAGCTCCGGATGAACCATATGAACCAGCACCATTTGCTTCAGTAGAAAGATGAGCCTTTGCTTCTCTATCCCTGTTGAACCCGCCTGAGGTGAGGATGTAAGATCCAACACTCACTCTTCTTGTGACCGGTCCTCTTGCAATGCTCACAGCTTCCCTCATACTTTTCATACTTCCTTCATGAGCCTCTGTATGCAGCAATGTTTGCTTGCATTCCTTCAGCTTGATGAGCCATAGTGAGCTCACCATTGCCTACAAACAGGCCAAGAGATCCCTCCTCCTTCTGAAGTTGCTCGCATACTTCCTCCATGGATGGTAGGTTAGGCGATCTACAGATGTGTTTGATGACATCCTTGTAGCAAGGATCCAATGTCATCAACAACCCAAACACTTGATCATGTTTTCTTCTTTCCATAAGACCTGCTTGATCTGTGGTGTTAGGTCTTAGACTTTCAAGTTCAAATCATAATGATCCAAACTTTCCCATGTGTTTGGTGATCTCTCCTCCATCTTGCTTCATGGAGTTAATGGCTCTCTTCAGCTCAAACACACGACTGATGTTGGAGACGTTTCCAAACGTCTTTAAGAGGGTCTCCCACAAGTGTTTTGGGGTCTCACAGTAGCTGTAAGCTTCAAGAAGAGGGACATCAAGAGATCCTTGCAGCATGGAGAGCACCATCAAGTCTTCTTGCACTCACTTCTTTGCTTCAGCTTTGGTTAGAGTCTTTTCCTCTTCTCCTTCTTCAGTTTCTTTGGCCACTGGCTCCGGACCATCATCAGTGATGTGGCTCCACAGCCCTAGCCTTCCAATAGCAGTCTTCACTAATCGAGACCACAAGAGGTAGTTTGAACCACCTTTCAACGCAACCGGGACAGTAACTAGCTTGCTGAAGTTGTTTCCCTCCATCTTCTCTTGCTTGAACCAGAAATGACCAGAAAGCTTCAAACTTGCAACTCAGCTGAAGAACACACAATACCCGACTTCAAGAACACACGAACTCAACGCACAACACCAAAGAACTCAACTTTATCACACTGCTTCACGGAACACTCAAGAACACAAGAGCAAGAACACAAGCTAGAGAAAGAAAGAAATAAAACGAGGTTTCTCAATACCAAAGCCAACCTGGCTCTGTTACCATATGATTTTAGAGAATAGAGTAGGTTTTGAGAGATTAGAGGTAGATTAGAGAAGGTTAAAGGGAGATTTGTAGAGAGATTAGGTAGTAAACATGTTTAAGTGTATTTAAGAATCATTATGAACAAGAGAGAGAGTCTAGAGAGATAATCCCAAACTTCTTAATTATTAATCTGATCAGAGTTTACAATATATATGAGGAGGCAACGCTAGGATGAGAGTTTCATAAAGAGGCACTATTACAAGAGATAAGGTTTGTTTTAATTCAAACCATCCAATGAGCTTCTTCCTTGTGCATACAGCTCCTTTTGCTTTATCCAGCTCTTCTCCAGCCTGTCACACGCGCCTCCTCTTCCCTTGCACGGTCGGATGCCTTAGCTAAGGTGATAGAACCAAAATATGGATCACTCTTTAGGTATGGTTGATATGAACTCAGATCCGAGGGGATTGAGAACTGATGGATCGAGGGGTGACACTAAGGGTTGCGGAATAGCCCAAAGATACTACCAGAGATTCGAAGGTTGCCGGATGTGACGCACCGGTCCAACACAACGAAGTGGTTCGCTTGGAGATGACCTCACCAAGAGAAGTATGAATGTTCTAAGCAAAGAACAATGAGAGAAGACTCAAAAATAAGCAAAGGAAAATCGATTATTTTTACTAAGGGGATCATCACATACTTATAAAGTTTGTGAGTCAAAGAAACATAAAGACATTTGTGGGAAAAGACAACATGGAAAATAGAAATGAATGAAAACAAGACATAGAATTTCGAAATTTGACTAAGACTGGTCAAGGTGCGGATTCTTATGTTGACTGGTCCAGATTCATAAAGATGTCCAGGTTCATTATGTGGTGATCAGGTCGTCCGCGGTAAGGAGCAGGATGGACGTAAGGCTGCCCGCATGGTTGATCGTCGATGATCCATGAACGGATGAAGAGATAGCTCGACCCAAATCTTCAGAGAGCTTAAGTATCCTTCCTTTGGAGTAGTTGGAAGCATCGATCATCATGAAATCATCAAAGTGGTTGGAAATGTTGTGATCAGCCTGATCCGGGCGTGCGGTACGTCCCATTCAAGAAAAGCATCCGGATCATTTTTGATGGCAAAAATTCCAATTTTTGCCATCAAAAATGGGTGGCTTGAAATTGAAAATTCCAATTTTACGATCTTCATCATAAGACTCTTCTCGGATTTCTAGGTCGGACCGGCTGTTCCTCCTTGGATGGTCACGTCTGGTTCTGGTTCGTGACTGAGTTGGACGGCCCTGAAGTTCATCTAGCCTCTGATGGATCGCCTCCAAACCTGTATTCAACAAGTTAGACATAGAATCATTTAGAGCACGCATTTGCAAGTTAGATAATCCGGCATGTGAATTTCCGGGTCGGTTTCTTTCTTCTTCACTATCCATGGTTACCTGAAAACTTAAAACAAGGTAAAGTTATATTAAAACCCTCACACACTCAGGTGTTTATCCTCACCCACACACGTGTTTCACCCAATTTCAATCACACAAGAGAGTTCCTCCCAAAGTTCTAAGAGAGCAAACTAGATCACCCAATGAGCAAATCCAAGTGAACCACAAAAGATCAAGAGAGAAAGATAAGAGATTTAGAGGGGAACCCGCCTTAACCACCTCAAAGGCCGGATTTCTCTTCGGCCAGCAGGCTTTCTCTTCCACCACCACACCACAAACAAAATCAAACTTTGGAATATCTTTTTTTTTTTTTTTTTAATACTTTTCCTTTTCTTTTTTTATATATGGGGGTAATGAGGGGTCCGGGTTCAAGATAGATAGATAAGAAATTTAGATGAAGAATATGGAAGAGTTACCGAGAGAGTGGCTCTGATACCACTTGATAGAACCAAAATATGGATCACTCTTTCGGTATGGTTGATATGAACTCAGATCCGAGGGGATTGAGAACTGATGGATCGAGGGGTGAAACTAAGGGTTGCGGAATAGCCCAAAGATACTACCAGAGATTCGAAGGTTGCCGGATGTGACGCACCCGTCCAACACAACGAAGTGGTTCGCTTGGAGATGACCTCACCAAGAGAAGTATGAATGTTCTAAGCAAAGAACAATGAGAGTAGACTCAAAAATAAGCAAAGGAAAATCGATTATTTTTATTAAGGGGATCATCACATACTTATAAGGTTTGTGAGTCAAAGAAACATAAAGACATTTGTGGGAAAAGACAACATGGAAAATAGAAATGAATGAAAACAAGACATAGAATTTTGAAATTTGACTAAGACTGGTCAAGGTGCGGATTCTTATGTTGACTGGTCCAGATTCATAAAGATGTCCAGGTTCATTATGTGGTGATTAGGTCGTCCGCGGTAAGGAGCAGGACGGACGTAAGGCTGCCCGCATGGTTGATCGTTGATGATCCATGAACGGATGAAGAGATAGCTCGACCCAAATCTTCAGAGAGCTTAAGTATCCTTCCTTTGGAGTAGTTGGAAGCATCGATCATCATGAAATCATCAAAGTGGTTGGAAATGTCGTGATCAGCCTGATCCGGGCGTGCGGTACGTCCCAAACGGGCCAGGAAAGACAGGCTAAGTCTGGAATCTGATTCTTCTCGATGATCATGGGTTCTGGCTTGACTGTTGGCTCTAGAATGGCGAATGGGTCGAGGAAGAACGCCTGTGGTTTGGCTGATTCGGTCATCAGGTCGTGGATCCATCCTTAGGTCACGTCCGGGTGCACGCGGGTCGATCCGGTACACGGCTCTGTCCGTTGATCTGGTACGGCTGAATGGCTGAACCTCAGCTGGACTGATCTGATCGTCCTGGTCACCATGCTGAGTCTGCTCCACGTCCTGGTCCAGGTTCTGGGTTCTATCATAAGGGAATAGGGCTTCTCTTCTTCATCCAAAGTTACTCGGGTAACTAGTATAACTAGTATACTAGTATAAATAGGGTAACTTTGGTTTAACCTTTGCAAGTTACTCGGGTAACTAGTATTACTATGCCATGTACGGCATGTTCATCATACTCAACTCCTCATGTCTTTCTCTTCCCATATATTGATCTCATCTCAAGAGGTAGCCTTCCAGCTCGAAGCTCGATCGACTTGGTCGGGATTCGGGTTTGTGTTATTTGTAGTATTCTTTAGGTTGTATGCATTCCAGGGTCTCATTTCGGGGTGACCATTTTTACATTTTTCTAGCTCGTATACTCCGGAACGGATTTCTTTGGTTACTTTGTATGGTCCTTCCCATCTGGTTCCCAATTTTCCTGCTTTTGGTTTTCCGTCGAATACTTTTCGAAGGACTAAGTCGCCGATGGAGAATGCGCGGTTTCTTACATTAGAGTCGTAATAACGAGACGTGACTTGTTGGTAATTTTGCATGCGGATCGCAGCACTTTCCCGTAGTTCTTCAATCATTTCGAGTTGATAGATTTGTAGTTCTTCCTTGAGTTTGGCGTCTTCTGGGCACACCCTGCGTCGCTTTCTTGGGACCTCGATTTCTGCTGGTATTACGGCCTCGACCCCATAAGATAGTGAAAATGGAGTCTCTTGGGTTGCCGTGTGAGGGGTCGTCCGGTAGGCCCAGAGGACTCGGTGCAGCTTTTCGCCCTATCTTTCTTTTTTGAGGTCGAGCCTTTTCTTGGGATTATTCATTATGGTCTGGTTCGCAGCTTCGGCGTGTCCGTTACACTTTGGGTAACAGGGGCTTGCGGCCTTAATCTTGATTTTCCATTTGTTGCAGAATTCTTTGAATATCTTGGAGATAAACTGTGGCCCATTGTCGGTTACTATTTCGTAAGGCAGACCGTGCCGGCATATGACGTTTTTCCAAATGAAGTTTGTCACCGTGTCGGAGGTGGCCTTGTGGTATGTCTCAGCTTCGATCCACTTGGTAAAGTAGTATGTTAGCACTAGAAGGGACCGTAGTTGAGCTGGTCCCGAGGGTACTAGCGGTCATACTATATCCATGGGCCATTTCATGAAGGGGTATGGAGATGATATTGTGGAGAGTTTCTGCGTCGGTTGGTGTATCATTGGCGCATGTCGTTGGAATTTGTCGCATTTTAGTGAGAATTGTTCGCTGTCGTCGGCGATCGTCGGCCAGAAATAGTCGAGTTTCTTGATCCTGATTGCTAACGACCGTCCGCCGGAGTGGCTCCCGCATGATCCTCTGTGGGTCTGTTTTAAAATTGTGAAGTCGTATGTGGGAGATACACTCAGCAAGTAAGGTTCGTTTATGCTTCGTCTATATAATTTTTCTTCTATAATGCAATATCGCGAACTCCGGGCTTTTATCTTTCGGGCTTCCCATCTGTCATCGGGGAGCTCAGCGTCTTTTATGTAGTTGTATATCGAGATTCTCCAGTTTGGTCTGGCCTCGAGTTCTTTTTGAAAAGCTTTGTGCGCTTCGTTTTAGTTTCGTGGACGACCACTCCAGGGATAGTCGCGGCAGTCGCTGTCCTCCTGGTCCTGACGGGTGGTTCATTAGGGGATGGTCGATCGTCGAGCTCGTCGTCGATTTCGTCGTCATGATTTTGGGTTGTTCTCTGAGCTCTGCTTCGTGTTATGATTGCGCGATGCGAGAAGGATTATCCCCCTGAAGTTCGCTTGCTTTGCATGGAAGGTCTATGATGGGCTTCTCTATTCCTTCTACTGGTATTACTCTCCTTATTGTCGGATTGGAAGTCGAAGCTAGCGCGGCTAGAGCGCCGGCAGACGTGTTATCTCCTCTTGAGATTTCCGTGAGCTCGAATTTGTCGAACTGCTGAGCGATCTCTGGTAGAATTGCAAGATATGCTTCCATTCTTTCGTTTTTTGCTTCATATTCTCCATGGAATTGGCTTGTGACTAACTGCGAGTCGCTGAAGGCGCTAATTTCCCGGGCGCTGACGCTTCGTGCGAGTCGTAAACCGGCGATCAGGGATTCGTATTCGGCTTCGTTGTTCGATGCCCTGAATCTCAGGCGTAATGATTATTCAATCATTTCTCCTGTCGAGGATTCGAGTTGTATTCCAATCCCGGATCCCTGTCTCGGCGAGGCTCCATCGATGTGGAATTTCCATGTTTGGGTATTCGATCTCGTGTCTTCCTTCAGGACGAGTCCGATGACGAAATCAACTAGTACATGTGCTTTCGAGCTCGTTCGTGGTTTGTACTCGATGTCATATTCGCTGAAATCGATTCCCACTATGCCAACCTTCCAGATTGGCTTGGACTGTGGAGTACCGTCCGTAAGGGTTGCGATGTCATGACTATGATCGAATGCGACTGGAAGTAGGGTCTTAATTTTTGAGCCGCGGTTACCACTGCTAGCGCTAGCTTTTCCATTACGGGGTATCTAGTTTCGGCGTCGACCAATGATTTACTTACATAGTATATCGGTCTTTGTTCTCTGCTTTCTTCGCGGATTAGTGCTCCGCTTACTGCATGTTCGGAAGTTGCGACGTATAAAAAGAGGGTCTCTCCTGTGACCGGTTTTGGTAGTACGGGCGGCTCGCTGATATATGCCTTAAGTTCTTTTAGGGCGGAGTCGCATTCGGTGTTCCATTCGAACTTTTTATTTCCTTTCAATAGCTTGTAGAAAGGAAGGCACCTGTCGGTTGACCGGGAGATGAAACGATTTAATGCAGCTATTTTGCCGGTGAGGCGCTGTACCTCTCGGATTGATCTCGGAGGCATGGTATCGATGAGCGCTGCGATCTGTTTCGGGTTGGCTTCGATTCCCCTTTCAGTCACGAGGTATCTGAGGAACTCTCTGGAGGCTACTCCGAAAGTACATTTTGTAGGGTTCAGTTTCATTCCGAACTTGTTTAGAATGTTAAAGCACTCCTGGAGTTAGAGAACGTGGTCGCTGGCTCTTAATGACTTCACTAGTGTGTCATCTATGTAAACTTCCATCGTTTTTCCGAGTTGCGTGGAGAACATTTTGTTTACTAATATTTGGTAAGTGGCTCCGGCGTTCTTTAATCCGAATGGCATCACCTTGTAGCAGTATGTGCCCCGCCGGTGATGAAGCTCGTTTTTTCTTGGTCGTCGGGGTTCATAAGGATCTGATTATAGCCAGAAAATGCATCCATGAAGGAAAGTAGTTCATGTCCAGCTATGGCTTCTACCAACCGGTCGATGTGTGGTAATGGGAAGCTATCTGGCATGCTTTGCTGAGATCGGTGAAATCGATGCACACTCTCCACTTTGAATTTTTCTTTTTTACTACGACTGGATTTGCGAGCCAGTCAGTGTATTGGACTTCGCGAATGGAACCGATTTTTAGGAGCTTGTCTACTTCGTCGTTTACAGCCTTGGCTCGTTCGGGTCCCAGCTTTCTTCGTTTCTGCTTGACATGCTTAAACGTAGGGTCGATGTTTAGGTAGTGGGAGGTGATACTGATGTCGATTTCGGGCATGCCTGCTGCGGATTATGCAAAAGTTTTGATATTTTGCTTGAGGAAAGACAAAAGGTCGCGCCTGACTTCAGGAGGGAGATCGTTTCCGATGTGGACGCCTTTTTCTAGGGAGCTTTCGTCTAGAGCGACGATGCTCGATAGGTCTCTGGCGGGGTCTTTTACCATGAGATCACGGACGAGTGAGACGTTCTCTCCTCGCGGGGGCATCCTTTGGAATCCGATCATATAGCAGGCTCGTGACTGTTTCTAGCTCCCGCGTATAGTTTTTTCGCCGCTTGGTGATAATAACTTCAAGCATTGGTGATAAACCAAAGGGACCGCCTTCGTCTGGTGTAGCCAGGGACGTCCTACGATGGCGTCGAAGGGCATGGAATGATCAACTACGGTGAACCAGGTCTCTAGTTCGACGTCGTGAGTTTTGGTGGTTAGTGGCACGATCCCGAGTGATCGGACCGACTTTCCTTCGAAACTATTGAGGGGAGTCGTTTCGTGATCGATTACTGGGGTCGGTTGGCTAATCAATTGCAGTGTCTTTTGTGAAACGACGTTGACGGTGCTTCTGGTGTCGACGAGAATTTTCGTAAAGATTGTGCCCGCAAGTTCTAACGTGATGACTAGGGGGTCATCGTGGGGCATGTCGAGCTTAGCGGTTTCCTGTTAGTGGAAATTTAGTCTCGATTTCCAGTGTTATTTCTTCGGAAGGTGCGATGCCCGGCTCGTTTGTTGCTTGTTGCGAGGTATCAGATCGTTTGTCACTGGAGAGACAATCTCGTCTTCGGAGAGAGATGCTTTGATCCTTCGTGTCGTGGACGATTTTTGACGACTCCGGTTTTCCCGATCTAGAGAGGTCGGGACTGGTCGATTCGAAGCAATCGGATCGTGTGTGACTTGGATCCATAGTCGCGCTTAGGAAACTTAGATCGGTTTCTTAGCAAAGATGTTTTTCGTTTATCTTCCCCACAGTCGGTGCCAAAATATAGATCCTAAAATCTACACTAAGAATTTGATAGTGATCGGAAGTTTAATATAAGGAAGATAAATGATGTAGGCAACGATATCTTTAGAACACAACGATATAACCAGTTTCCAGTAGACAAAAATGGACTTTTATTGATGAATAAGGTCGAATACAATGAGTTAAACAAGATCGAATGTTTCAAACGAGATCGCTAAGAGAGAGGATCTAAAGACAGATGAAAACAAGGTCGAAGTATGAGTGTAGCTCTCTCTAGGGTTTTCAACGTGTCCTTTTCCTTATGCATCGATCTCTTCTTATACCGGGCTGCTCCCGTGATGTTCACAACCGGTATGCGATCTCCGTTTCCTCGAATCGATCTTCTTCCTGCCTTTCCGAAGTTGGGCTTCTTTCGTGGTCATGTATCCCAAGGCATTGGGGCCAATTACTTAACTGACCAATATTGGGTCCAACAATGACCACACATCCACCAAGTCCTATCACCAATTGAAGCCCAATTGGCTAATTTGAACTTCAAACCAACACCCTGGCCTGGATTGGAGAACCCAACACCAGTCTTTCACACGCCGTTAGGCTCTAATCGTTGGGAAACAATCAAGAGTCGAAACAGCGGAATCAAAACAAACATAGAGCCACATGATTGACTCGGGTAACTTTAAGCTGATTTACGGTAGGGAGAGACAGACAGGGAGATGTCTCAAAGGAAGAGGATATACTGCCATAGACGATAGCATCTCTCGGACCACAAGATCTTCAGACGCAGAACCCTAGGGAAGCCACGACTACGCAGCCTCAGATAGCAATAGGCATGTGCCTCCAAACCAACTCCACACGACCTATGCTGCTTAGCCTATACACAAAATGTTGTATTACAAGATGAAGCAGAAGGAGAGAGTCTCAACCGAACCATCACGCGCTGACATCACCATGAACGAAATCGGGATCTACACAATGAAAATGAGATCCGGCGGTGTTCGAACCTTAAAAGTCGACTCTGTTCATACCAGTCCACACCGCCTCGTTGATTCTCCAGAAGGCAATACGACCACCAGACATAGGACTCCGGAGCCCAGAAATATTTCACAGGACCAGACATGTTGACGGTAAAAAGATATTGGTGAAAGGAGCAAAAGTAAAAAGAGACGAAGGGAAAAGATGTGTCTCCGGTGTCAAAGCTAATGCACACCGACATGGCCTCGGATGTCTCCGGACGCTGGAGCTGTTACTGGATTCGAGCGAGTTGGTCTTTGGCAAAAGAGAATACAAGTGCAGAGAGAAAATAATAAAAATAAAAGTTAAGTAACTTACAGAAAATAAGTAATTTATAAAAATTAAAAGTTAAGTATGGTTGAGTTATAGCTAAAAAAATAAGTAACTTATAGAAAGATGATTTTTGTTGCCGTATAAATGAGAATAAACACACAAAAAGATTATGTGCTAATTGCAAAACTAGCTTTCCACCTTCAAGTTACACACTGATCTTCTAAAGTAGCATGGATCATTGATAGGGGTGTCAAAATGAGCTACCAACGTTCAACTCAGTTCAGCTCAGCTCATAATGAATTTAGATATTCAAAACATATTAGTTTCAATATGTAAAATTGAACTCGGATCATCTAGATCATGAGTTAATCGAGCTAACTCGAACTCAGATGATGTAGGTGATTTATCGGATGCTATGTTGCTAGAATTGTTTGACCGTTAAATTGATAGATTTATTTTCTCATCCTGCTTGGTTAATTGTTCATCTGATTTAAAATTGTTTAAACCGACCAGTCTGTTAAAACATTGATTGAATCCGATAGGTTGCTAGCTTGCTTTGCTTATAAAATCCGATAGGTTGATAGATTGATTGAGGTTTACTTGTTTAAAATCCGAATGATCTGGTTGCATGATTCTTGAGGTTTAATATCATCTGCTGGGATTGATTGTTTTGTAATCTGATCTGTTTTAAATAGAAACCCTAAATAATCCGTATGATAGGTTATATTGATCTGATTTGGATGTCTTTGAGAATTGAGAATCCGTATGCTAGGTTGATAGATTCATGATAAAATCTAATGTCTTGAGGTTTATGATTGTATGCTAAGTTCGATTAAATTGATTAATCTGATTATATGTTTTTGAGGTTTGATAAATTCGGATACTAGATAAATTATTTACACATGGTTTATGCTGAATACTAATCACCCTTGAAACTGATTCATTGAAATTCATGCTTGAAATCTATATTCTAGTGTTGCTAAAATCAGCCTTGAAACTGATTGAGTGATTAATAAATCTTTTTACTAGTCTTGCTAAAATCCATTGATTGTTAAACTCTAATTGCATGATTAATTGAATCCATTTTTGCTAGTCTTGATAAACCATAATATTATGAGCACATAGAAATAGTATTGATGAGACTTACTAGAAATTGACTGATTGATTAAATGCCTTTAAGATTGATAATTTCATTGTCCTCACAAGATTAAAATCCGAATTGATTGTTTTTAAGAGTAAGTCCGCATGAAAATTATACCTAAATATTGAGTGATATATGATTTGAGAAGTCGAAAATCAAACTGGATTTTTCTGCCCTAAATCTCTCTGGAGATAATTATTTACGGTGGGCATTGGATACAAAGATTATCCTAAAGTCAAAGGACTTGGTGAATGAATCACAAAAGGCGATAATGCCAAATGAGAAAGATTGATACATGGCAATATTAATTATTAGGCATCATCTTATTAAGAGTCTCAAAGATCAGTATCTGACTATAGAGAATCCTCTACACCTTTGGACAGAGTTAAAAGTCGAGATATGATCACCAAAGAACGGTGTTATTACCAAAAAGCCCTATTTGATTGGAGGAATCCCAGAATCCAGGACTATTAGTCCGTGGATGAGTCTATTGCTAGCTGAGCAAAATAATGGATTACTGATGAGAAACAGTGAATTGAGACCTCCTGGATTAACCCCATTACCTGATACCAATAAGGTCACAGAAGAAAAAAACGAAGGGGTAACCACATTCAGAATGATAAACCACACGGCCATGACCGTGGAGGGTGGAAATGACGTGGCCATGACCACTATAACACATTTTGGCCGTGGGTATCAACCCAATTTGAGTCATGGTCAAGGTAGTGGCCGTGGTATATCCTTTAAACCACAAAGCTCGACCAAATCAGTGTGCCATAGATGTGGAATGGGGAACTATTAAGCTAAGATATGAAGGACTCCCAGACATTTTTGTGACCTCTATCAAAGAGAGTCTGAAAGGGAAGAATCCTGTAACCCACTTGGTCTATAAAGATGGTGAAAATAATTTCGAACATGATCAAGATGATCTTATGGAATATGAGACTTATGATTGCCTAAAAGAATCAAGTTGATAATCTGATTTCGACATCAAACTTGTGTGATTGCTTTGCTTGTATGCTTTCTCTGATTTTTATCTCCTTGAATTTATTTCTATTACATTGTCTGCTTAGATTAAATGAATGAATGATTTTTCTATATGAGTACACTGAAAAACGCCAATATAAGTACTAAAGCAGGTATCGCCAGTCTGAAAGAAGAATATGGCTAGGCTAATATATTATTGCCTAAGGGTATGCATCTAGAAATCAGTGATGCCTTATATTCACCCACCTCTAAGAGCAAGAGCAGCCTATTGAGTTTTAAAGATATAAGAATGAATGGTTTCCATATTGAAACAATGGGCGAAGAAAACAAAGAGTTCCTTCAAATATATGTATAAAATCGCCCAAGACCATAATAAGTCCTAAATACTAAACATGCATTCTCTACTGACCTAGACTATGCATAGATCAGTATGATAGAGGCTAAAAGCCTGCGAAAATATACATTTTATGGCACGACCGGATTGGCCATCCTTGTCCAAACATGATGCGAAAATTGATATTCAAAAGGCACACATTAAAAGATAAGAAGAGTTATCCCAAAGAATCTCACGTGTGAAGCATGTACACAAGGAAAACTCATTAGGCCATCGCCAGTAAAACGGCTACGAGCCCCTTTTTCATAATAAAGACTATATGTCTAGATAATACTGGTGAATACATGTCCCAAGCATTTAAATGATTATTGTATGTCCATAGGGGTAAGTGTGGACAATTATGTGATACATGTTAATACCAAGAATGGCTTGGCCGAAATCTTTTAAAACGCAAATAGCTGATTGATAAACCATAACTTATGAGGTCAAAACTACCATTCACAGCTTGGGCCACACGAAATTTACATGCACCTAAGTTAATACGAATCAGGCCATTTAGTGAGCATAGATATCCCCTATCAAAATTATTAACGGGTCAAGAGCCAGACATACCCCATCATAAGACATTTGGATGTGCTGTCTATGTACTAATTGCTCCACCACAAAGAACTAAGATGGGACCTCAAAAGGAGGATGGGGATATATGTTGGATATGATTCTCCCACAATAATAAAGTACTTTGAGCCAACTATGGGTGATTATATTTGAGGCCAGGTACACAGATTATTTTAAGACCAGGAGGAGAAAAATAATAAAGCTGGTAAAAGAATGGTAAAAAAAATAGAATGGAATTAACCATCAATGTCTTGGCAAGATCCTCGGACTAAAGAATGTGAAATAGACGTCCAAAGATTATACATTTACAAAGCTAGCTAATCAAATGCTAGCCACATTTGCTGGCCCGAAAAAAAATGACTAAGTCATATATAAACCAGCTTGTAAAGTACCAACGAATTTGATGTCCAAGAAGAGACACAGTCAAGTTGCTACAGAGTCTAGACAACGTATGAAACGTGGTAGACCAAATAGGTTCCAGAAGATAAGAATCCTCGGAAGCAAAAGAAAGGTGCAGAGAATGATAATCAAAATCTAAATCCGAGTTTACTAAGGAAACCATCCCAGACATGGAGATAAGGCCGGCCGGCTCTAAGGTACAGGTACCAAACAATGTAGCTTGGGACGCCAAGCTGCAAAGTATTAAAGGTCCTGATAATAATGAATCTCAATCGATTATATCATGTCTGGAACATAATGGAACCAATAAGGAATGTCGACATAAGATGATTTATTTTCATACAAGGTAGCACTTGAATTTATGAATATAAGTGAGGATCATGAACCCACGTCAATATAAGAGTGTGCACTCGTAGAACAGATTGGATTGAATGGAAACGTGGGGTTAAATAGTTTAAGACGCCATATGATGTTAAAACCATTGGATATAAATGGGTCTTGTGAGGAATAGAAATCGTGAGATGTAAAGCTGATGTTGCACAAGGATTCTCACAAAGACCAGTAATAGATTATGAGGAGACATACTCCCATGTGGTGGATGCAACTACTTTTAGATTTCTCATAAGTCTGGCTATATAAGAGAGAAAATTAGACTTGCAGCAAGTTGATGTAGCGACTGCATATTAATATGATCCACTGGATAATAAAAGTACTATAGTGTATTGAGCTTAAAGTACAACAAGTTCTCGAAAACAATATTGATAATCATCAAAGTATATGATCTGAATATCCTAGGAACCTCTGGATACAATTTTCCAAACAGTTGAATATCTCAAGAAAGAGTTTGAGATGAAAGATCTTGGAAAACAAAGTTTTGTTTGGGATTACAGCTTGAGTACATTAACAATGAAATCCCTGTGCATCAAATAGTATATACAGAAAAGGGTACTCAAGAGATTTAATATGGACCAGTCTCACTCATTATCTAGTACATGGGCGTGAGATCACTTGTTTTGGACACTGATCCATTCAGTCCAAATGTGGACGATAAAGAAGTTTATTTAGTCCTGAGATGGACGATGCAGAAGTCTTGTTTTAGACACTAATCTGATTGGTCCATAAGAAGGACGATGAAGAAGCTTTTGATTTTGGTTTATTTTATACTAACCAGCCCAAAGAGGGGTTATTTGATTTTGTTGATTTGTTTTCAGACAGGTTATGTTTTACACATGGTGGTACAAGCATATCACAGCAACATCATCCAAGATTTCGTGTGTGTGTATTTGAGATCGATGACTCAATATGTTAAAAAAGACGAGCCCAGAAGAACCAACTATCATGTTCGAAGACGAAGCATATTCTGCCCAAGATCTTCATCACCCACGGATTGCAGAAAATTGGAGAGGTCCAAGGGACCTTCAGTGATGTCCAAATCATGAGGAGTAATGTCTGTTGTACTCTTTTTCCTTCACCATGGTTTTGTCTCAATTGGGTTTTCCTGGTAAGGTTTTAATGAGGCAACATTAATGCACATTACAAGCTCTAAATGGTTATGTCATCCAAAAGGGAGTGTTATGAACCAGATTGTGGATGGCTCATAACTAAGAGATTATGATTTGTAATATTTTCATTTATCTATAACGGTGTAATATCCTATAGAATGAACCTCTATATTATGAATAAATATAGATTTTTCCATTAATTTTATAAGAGTCGGGATATTTTTTATAGAATTTTCCCTATAAATAAATAAATTTATGACCCTAATTACTTTTGTCTGATCCAAGATATGCTAAATTGCTAACAATATTTTTTAGTACACAACTGTTTCACCAAGAGGTCAATAGCTTTCCCCGCAAGTCAAAACCTTCTCTCTCCTCTCCGCCATGGCAACATTCGCCACCAACGGACAGCTTACCACGCTACCGGCGGTTTCAACCACCGGCTGTCATCTCTCCACTAGCCGTAAATATTCCGCTCCTTCTTCCTCTTACGAACTCCGCTACAACGCTCCTTCCCCTCGCTTCCCATCTCTTACATGTTGCTGCAGCTCACCTAACCGGAGCACGGAGCCTTCGTCTAGGGGCCATCTCCTTCAATCGCTGGGGAAGTCTCTTTTCTTCGGCTCGATTTCGTCTCAATTCTCGACGAATTTCAGCGGCGGAGGAGGAGGAGGAGGCGACGGGAACTTGGGTGGATCTGGAGGAGGCAGAGGTGGAGGAGATGGTGGCTTATGGAGGGACTTGTTCTCTCTTGCGACTCCAGTGGCTGTCGCAGCCGAGGAGCACTCACCGGAGTGGGATTCTCACGGATTACCGGCGAACATTGTGGTTCAGCTGAACAAACTCAGTGGTTTAAAAAAGTACAAAATCTCCGACGTTCTCTTCTTTGACCGGCGGAGCAAAACCACCGCCTCAGCAGAAGATTCCTTCTCCGAGATGGTACCGATTCATCCAGGAAAAGTCTACACAAAAGATCAACTTCAGAATGAGCTAGAAACCCTAACTACTTCGGGGATGTTCGAAAAAGTCGATCTCTTGGGGAACACGAAACCTGACGGAGCCCTAGGTCTCACATTCTCTTTCATTGAGAGCACGTGGAAAAACGCGGAGAGGTTCCGTTGCATCAACGTCGGGCTAATGACACAACCTAACCCGATAGCTCCCGATTCAGACATGACGGACAGAGAGATGATTGAGTACATGAGGAACCAGGATAAAGAATACAAACGGAGGATCGAGAAGGCGAGACCTTGTTTGCTTCCAGGACCGGTTCAAAGAGAGATGATGCTTATGCTTAGGGACCAGAGGAATGTTAGTGCGAGGCTTCTGCGGAGGATTGGTGATAAAGTTTTGAAATGGTATCAAGACAATGGGTATGCGTATGCTAATGTTACCAACTTTGGGAGCTTGAACAGCAAGGAACTTGTCTGTGAAGTTTCTGAAGGAGACATAACAAGGCTTGTTATCCAGTTTCAAGACAAGCTTGGTTATGTCGTTGAAGGTAACACACAGATTTCTATCATCCACAGGGAAATTCCCAAACAGGTATTGTATCTTTACTCAATTCTCCAATGTTTAAGCTGTGAAGAACATTTTGGTTAATGGTATTATTGTGTTTGTTTGGTTGACAGCTTCGTCCAGGTAATGTGCTCAACATGGAAGCTGCGAACCAAGCTGTGAAGAACATTTTTTCTTTAAACTTGTTCTCTAACGTCGAGATCAATCCACGTCCTGATGAGAAGAACGAAGGAGGTGTTGTTGTTGAGATAAAGCTTAGGGAGTCTGATCGGAAATCAGCAGAAGTCAGTACAGAATGGAGTATTGTTCCTGGACCTGGAGGAGCTCCTTCGTTGGTATATATGGCATTTTTTTTTGTCTAGTAAATTTTGAACCTTATATAAAGTTTTCCACTGAGTTTTCTATGTCCCATTGTTTAGGCTTCGCTCCAGCCAGGTGGATCTGTTAGTTTCGAACATAGGAACATCCACGGTCTTAACCGATCTCTCATGGGTTCAGTGACCACTAGCAACCTCTTAAATCCTGAGGTACGAACACTCAGTTTCTATATGATTTTATTCTGATACATATCTGGTTCAAAATTTTACATTTTGTTTCTCTCAGGATGATCTTGCGTTTAAGCTTGAGTATGTACACCCACATGTAGACGGTGTTAACAATCCTAGAAACCGTGTCTTCAAAACGAGCGCCTTCAACAGCAGAAAACTTAGCCCAGTGTTCACTGGGGGACCCGGATTTGAGGAACTAGTGTCTCCATTGTTGGTGGACCGAGTTGGTGTAAAAGCTAATATTACTGAGGTAAACTAAGTTTCCTCCTATGGTCAACTAGTTTTTCTTGTCTCACAAGCAACTTAATAATCCCTGTTTTTTATTTTTATTTTTATTTTGTGCAGAACTTCACCCGTCAGAGTAAAGCCACTTATGGACTTGTTTTAGAAGAGATAACAACCAGAGATGGAAACAGTGAAATCTCTACAAATGGTGTGAGGTTATTACCTAGTGGAGGAACCAGTGTTGATGGACCTCCAACAACTCTAAGTGGCACTGGTATTGATCGTGTAGCCTTTCTACAAGCCAACGTAACCAGAGACAAGACCAAGTTTGTGAATGGTGCTATTGTTGGAGATAGGACTGTGTTTCAGGTGGATCAAGGGTTGGGTATAGGAAACAAGTTCCCTTTCTTCAACCGCCACCAACTAAGTTTGACGAAATTCATTCAGCTTAAGCGTGTTGAACAAGGATCCGGTAAACCACAACCGCCTGTGCTAGTCCTCCATGGCCATTACGGTGGCTGTGTAGGTGATCTTCCAAGCTACGAGGCCTTTGGTATTGGTGGACCTTACTCTGTTCGTGGCTACACCATGGGAGAGCTAGGTGCCTCGAGAAACATCCTCGAGGTAAGCAAACATTAAAATACAAATCATTTTTTATCTTTATCCCCTAAAGTTTGTAAATGGTGTTTTTGCTGGTTATAGTTGAGTGCTGAGATTAGAGTCCCTGTGAAGAACACACATGTGTATGCATTTGCTGAGCATGGTAACGATTTAGGGAGCTCAAAGGATGTGAAAGGGAATCCGACAGAGGCTTACAGGAGAATGGGACATGGCTCATCGTATGGTTTTGGTGTGAAACTCGGTCAAGTACGTGCTGAGTATGCTGTAGATCACAATCGTGGAACCGGCGCTTTTTTTCTCCGGTTTGGAGAGAGGTATTGAAGTTAAACCTAAAAATAAAACTCATGTAACCTAATCTTAGCCTTGTGAGATTAAACTACAGATGGCATTATAGTTTTTTAACGATTTTATTGAAAACAAATCATATTATTCATTACAAAAAGAAAACCCAAAGGAAACTGAAAAACATCTACTAGATTTCGTTAACTATACTTTAAGACAAAAAAAGCTAAGCGACTTCAGTTTGATGAACCGACTCCAAGAACACTGCAATGTTGCTTCCACGAGATTTGCGCAAGAAATTGAGAAAAGGCATGAGCTTCTTCACCAAGTCTCGAAACAGATCAACCCTAGTCATCCTCCTCTGCGTGACTATCAGTGCCTTGTTCACCACGAAATTCCCAAACTCGCTCCTCGCCAGCCTCATCAACCTGTCTCCATCGCTCTCCACAAGCTCCATCACCACCACAGCCACCGACTCGTCCGCCTCCAAAAGCCGCTCCACTATGTAGCTTCCGTACTTCTTAAACGACAGATCAATACAGTGGCCACGTAGGCTGAGAGCCACGTTACGCGTGGTTCGCGGATCGTTCAGTTTAAGCACGTGCTGTACCACAAAGTTGCCTGAAGTGTTGTTGCTTAGCGGGAGAGCGTTGTGAGCGACTATGTCCAGCAGCTGGTTTCTGTAGTAAGGATGGTCCAAGTCGGTTAACATCTCGTTGAGTGCGACGCAGCCGTGTCGGTCACGCGCAAGGAGAAGCGCGTGGTGGATAAGTTCCTCGCACATGAACTCTTTCTTCTTCCCGGCAAACACTCGTAACCCCCGCGTCGCCACGTAGGACGCGTGCTTGTCCGTCATGACGTGGAGGAAGCGGTACAAGGTAGCCTCGCAGATTAGATAGTCCACGTCATCTGATTTTCCGACGAGTTTCTGAAGGCGGTTGGAGCCGTTCTTGTTTCTTGCGATCTCCAAGAAGTAGTCGGGATCTGACGTCAGCAGAGACGCCACCCCTAGAAGCTCCCTTCTGTCTAGGTTCGAGATAAAGACTTTAAAGGGATACGCAGCATCTTCTTCTTCGCTCCTAGTCATTAAGTTGAACATCCACTGCAAAGGCGACTCATCGCAGAATCCGCAAGCACATGGCTGGAACGGTGGGGCGTATCCCGGAGGAGGAGCGAGGGCGACGCCATATGGCGGAGGAGGAGGGAGGGCGACGCCATATGGCGGAGGAGGAGGGAGGGCGACGCCATATGGCGGAGGAGGAGGGAGGGTGACGCCATATGTCGGAGGAGGAGCCGCCGGATCCTTCTCTGCGGCGGAACGGAGATCTTGTAAAGATTTGAGCATTGCTGACATCGAAAAGGGATGGTTGTTTGCCATTGTATTAGGACGTTGATTCTACCGAGTGAATATTACTCGGTGTGTGATATCTTGTGTTGAGATCTGTGGTGTAACGATGTGTATTTATATACTAGCTAGGTTCTTATTTTCCTAGTTACAACTTACAAAGCAAGTAATACTAATACATTTGGGAAAAGGAAACTTATCTGGCGGCGGCATGGATCATCCTTTTTCCGTTTACAAATAGTTTCCTTATCTGCGATTGCTTTTCTATTCAGATTAATCAAAGTGTGATACTCATATGAGATGGTCCAGAAGATGCAAAATTAACTGCTGATATAATTATTTAAACTGGCATTCTTCACAGTTCCTTGAAGCTATTGATATACATTTTGTTATAACAAACCCAACACAGTTTTACATAATGCATTCTTTCACCTCTTTACATCACAAAAGTCGAGACTTTTGAAGAGCCAAAGAAGTGTTGTGTAAATTTTCTCAGGTTTGATAAGATACTTGAAAAAAACGGCCGTTGGGACAATCTGTCCAAGTCATTTAAACAGAGTTTGGTGAAAAACTAACGCATGCACTCGTCTTCTTTGAGTTTTTCTTTTAGGGCCTTACATTTGTAAATTAATCTGTAACACACAGAGGTGGTCGTCTAAACTTGTAAACACTACACAAATGCAAAATATAATTTCGAATGCCATTATGAAGGAAACTCCATATAGGTTTAGCTTCAAGAGTTCATTATACAAAATGAAATAAGAATTGTTGCCGGGTGTAGACTAAAAAAAATCAAGAATCTAAAATGAAGACAACTTGTAGATGGACTTCGAATCAATAGGCTCATAGAACCCAAAATCCTGTTCAGTTCCGACTGGTTATGTGTTAATTAACTTAAGTGAAATTCAGCTACATGTTGTTTAACATCAGTAATTATCCCAATGGAAAGGTCACACTCTCCAATCTGCTAGTTTTGGAGAACTGGCAAGCTTGGATAGATGTATTTATAGTACGACTATTGTCTGCATTCAGATTCCTTGTATAAATGCATCTCGAGATCACTTGGAGCTGAAGAGAGCAAATAAGTTCAGACATTAAAGGTTTATGAACAAAGAAGCATTATTCTTAACGAATAAAAGTGTTTTTTTTTATCATTATGATAACCAGTTTTCCCAAGAATTCAACAACACTTTTCAGAACGATCTGGATTTTGAACGCAACAAAAAAAAGATGATGTAAACGAGGTTGTGTCTGGACAGTTTTGAAGGTTTTCAGATAAGGGAACATGACGCAACTTTGATGAAACTCCATAGAGAGATATCATCAGAAATGTAGAAAGCTCGGAGTTGCTCATAACATTTCTTGAGACTTTCTCACACACCGGCTCACCTTCTTCTTGAACTCGTGTCTCTTCTCACGCCACTCTTTCTACGCAAGACCAAAACACAACAACAACAACAACACATGATCTTAAATTTTCCAAGCTAAGTGAATCAGATAAAGAGATATTAAATAAATCGAAAAAAACTCACAGCAGCTTCAACGTTTGCAGGAGACTCATCGTTGGGACCAGAAAGCATAGATATAATACTCAACATAATACTCTCAACCTGAAAGGCCACAATTTAAGAATGGGTAACACTAGACTTAAAATCATCAAGCAAGATCTCAAAAATCATTGATAACATACAGTATGAACAGGGGTCCAGCGCTCGCTAGCAAGCTCATAACCACTTGGATCATCACCAGGAGGATGCAGAATCGAAATGCAAACACGACCATCAGAATAAACTGCCAAGTAAAATAAATAAATAAATAAAAAGAGTCTCTCCTATTCAGAATCCTCAAGAGAATAAACTAACTAACCATTAGGATGCCACATATCTGAAGTAAACCTAACAGTTGGTGGGCTATTAGGATAATTCTGAGGGAAGCTCATTATAGCGTTAAAGAATCCTCCTTCACTGCACAAGCAACAGACCAATAATTCCATTCTCTTAAATCTATTATTCAATCCCAATTCGATTTCAAATGTTCAATCTCAAAGCGTACTAGAGAGTATCTGGAGGTCCGATGATGGTAACGTTCCACTCGAATATATTCTTCTCGTCGACGAGTCCAGCTGAGAATCCATCCACAGGATGCTTACATAGATCTGAATCAAAATTTAGAAATTAAAGCAATCAGAAAGAGAACCGTGAGAAGGATTGATTTGTGCGTGCGTGCGTGCCTTTCAGTTGTTTCTGAAGGAGAAGGATAGCTTGGGAGGAGGCCATGGATGATGATGGGATCGAGCTTGAAAACTCTAGAGATTTGAGAGAGGAAAAGAGATTTTTTTATGTGGGGAGATAGAAGAAGGCTAATGATGCTCAAGATCATCATGAGATCAAACACATTGAAGGAGGTCTGATCAGCTACGGACAGTCTATTATGTACTTTACCCTTCTAACCAATAGGCTTTCGGGACTTTCTATTATTACCTTCGGTTATTTTTCTAAATTCTATTTAGACCGGTTTTGATTTGGTTTGATAGATTTTTGGTTCGTGCTTTCGTTTTTAGACTTGGTCTAAATTGGAAAACCGATTTAACTCCACTAAATAAAATACAAGACTTGATTATGTCGGTATACTTGCAATTTTTTTATTTTTACTCAATTCAACCGAATCAGAATGGAAAAAATTGAATTAAGCTAATGCCAAAATAGATTATTAGGTTCTAATTGGGTGGGTGTATTTCGAAAATCGAATGTTTACCCCTTAATATGGATCAGCTTCTTTTTCATATATCTAAATTTGTTGCACCAAAAACTATATATCTAAATTTGCATTGATTTAAGGTTTCTGTAGTATTCCTTAACATAAGCCATAAATAAATTATTTTTATAACTTTAATTCCTTTTGATAATTATCGATATCTCAAATCAAGTTGTCATCATGAATGATCTGGACTTTATGTATGAGGGTCCGTGACTAAAGATACGTTAACCATCTTCAATATTGTCGTGATTAATAAATTACAAACGCATTTTATCAAAAAAAAATTAAATTTCAAACGCACAATATTTAAAATAATTTTACTAATCAAATCGCGTCGACATAATGCAAATCAATCACACGACAGCCAAACACAAAAGTGGTAATAGTATTGTAGAGTTAGTTCTACTTCTAGCTAGTGTTTGGCTGATAGTTGAACGTAACATTGGTCTTTTTGGAAACAATTTTTGTTGCTAAGCATGTAAATAATATTTCATTTGAGATTTTACAAAGTGTGATAAACAAAAATGTAGAGTTTTTATTCTTGGTGCCACGACAAAAACAAAAGAAGAAGATAAAAACATACTTGACCAAAATATGGAGTTGCTATGCAAGGCAAAAGAATGAAACCTACAAGCTGGTCTGAATAGTATAAAACAAATAAGATATGTGAAATAAGCTCTAATATTTTTCTTATTTGTAAATGAGAAGTATGTTTGCATAGGATTCCAAGGAATGACATTTAACCAGAGAATCTTACCTGGTTTCTTCAAATGAAGTAATCATCACAATTCTCCAAGGAGAGTACCAACTAGATGTGACAAATTTGTTGTACCGCGCTTTGTTACACAGTATATATATGATGATGATCCTACATGAAGAAAATAAGCTTTCTCTACATAAAAAATATGCGAAGACATACTGTATTAATCATTATCCTTCTCCTTCATACCTGCCTCTTTCTCGGCATAATTGTGACTCGGGAATGCCAAGAAGGTAATCTCATAGCTCTTTCTGTGTGTTTGGTTTGGTTTGCACGAATTACGGCAAAGAGACGAGAAATTTTAATGTGAATATGTGATCATAATTCTTTGGCCCTCTTACATACTAACCTCCGTCGTCTGCCTGTTTAAAATGTGAATATGTGATCATAATTCTTTGGCCCTCTTACATACTAACCTCCGTCGTCTGCCTGTTTCAGTCCATTTTAAAAGTGAACCTGAAAAGATCAGCACAAAAACGAATTACGAAAGATTGATGCCAACTTGGGTAAGGATATCAATATTTTTTCTGTAACCATTAGAGAACGGAGAGCATATAGATGTGAGTCATGTGACATCTATCTTTTGTAATCAGGTTGAAGAAAAGATGGGGCATAAGCACCCATCAGGACCTAACCCAACAGGAAATCGCCACCCACCGGTCAAAGTGAAACCCTGAGTCGACAACAGTTTAACTATTGCAGCAAAACGATCTTATGTCAATCTCTTTGATATATATATCTAGTATAATAAATAGGGAACCGACGTTTGATGATTGAGATTCCTTAAAGCTGTAGACTATAGTTCCAATGTAAGTGTAAAACATATGTACTCTGATCAGTTACATCAATTCCAACGAAAATAAATTCCACAGAAGAGTGGATGAACATAAAAGATGGAACTATTTGTGAGGAGTTGAATGATTCTTTTGTTACCTTACCTATAATCATGAAGGCTATATGCTTTACAGTTTAAGGTGGGAACATATCTGTTTTTACACTTTATGCAGAGATAATTATGTTCTAAACAACCGATTTCATCTAATCCAAAATGAATGAAAGAAACCTAAACACAAAGCACATGTGTATACTCTGATCATTATTTCTCTCCATTATTATTGGTTATTGTTAATTTTGGAACTATTTTAAATCTTACATACCAGTATTTGCTGGATAAAGATGTTTTCCTAGTATAACGATGTTTTTCTAAAAGTATTCTAGAATTAGAATTTTTTTTAATGATAATTATGTTTTTCTATTAAAGAAAATTGAGTTTTGAAAGTACTATAAATACAGGTTTAAAAGATTATAAATTTATTCATTCACATAATCACTATACAAATTCTAACGGGTATTTGCCTCACTCAATTGTTTTGTTTTTTTTTTTTCTATTATTTCTTCAAAGTTAATTTGTGTGAATTCATAACCGGTATAGTAGTCTAATTGACTGTATAATTAATATCTACGAAGGAATCTCTTCGGAGAAAATATATCAAGAGACGATGATTAATAAGATACAATATATACCAAAAGACTGATTACAAGGTAAATGATAAACTTTTCAACAACAAAATAAAGAACAAGACAACAAGGGCATGCTGGAGGTCAGCGTACACAGACCTTTTTTTTTGCTTTTGCTGAGCCAATTACTTTTCATCCACACGATAAATATGAGTTCCCACTTCACTGGACGCTGCAACAATACAATCGACCAAGAATCTAAGTTTGGCTCGTTAAAAAAAATAAAACAGTCTCTAGATTGAGTAATATAAAGTTAAAAACAAAAAGATAAATAACAGTTCGCAAAAACAAAAACAAATAAAGATAGTGCAAACATGAACTTAACCGACAGAGAACAAAAAGCTTACGTGTCGCAGTTGGTGTTCTTGGAGATGGTATATGGAATGCTAATACCGCACTTTCCAGGAAGGCTAGAGGCTATACTTGGGTTGATGCCCTGTGCAGCGGCCTTTAAGCATTTGCATGCTTGCTGACGATCCAGGGTGGTTTGAGCCATATCATTCAATTTTTTAACTCCCGCAAAGCATGAGGGAATCATCATCCCGCCTCTCCACAGATAGCTAGCACATGGAGCCAATTGACGTGCCACTGTGCCACATGAGATTGCTGCATCTACTGATGCAACAATGCACACCGTCAAAACAAGGCATGTAAAGAACCTCAAAATCAAAGCCATTTTGTTATGATTTTAGTTTTGTGACAAGAAAACAAGGGAACTATAGTTGAGTTTTGCGTTTCTAAGCGTGTGTTTGCGGCTAGATATGAGAAAAAGTGTGAGGTTGTAATGGGTTTATATATGATTTTTTTTGTCGACAATGAACGGCTATTCTAAATTTATACTAGACGCGGGTATAAATTTTCAGTTTTTAATTATTTATTTTATTAAATGATGTATTTGTAATATTCGTTCATAATATATTCATTAAGTAAATATTTTTTTTTTGCATCTTAAACTATCTATATTTTTACGAATGTGTGATATCATATAAAAAAAATGAGTATAGAGTTAATTAGATAATTTTAAAAACATAAATTTTTCTTTCGTGTGCGATATCATATAAATAATGATCCGCCCAGTTAACAAAAATCATGACTATTTTATGTGTAATTTTTTTATTTTGACTATTTCCTTAAAACTATATTAAATTTTGCATATTTTAATTAGAATGTTTTTAATATCTTTACCTTTTTATTTGAAATGCAACTCAATATTTTTTTAACAATTATAACAAAATATTTAAAAAATATTTTTAGAATTTGTTTGAAAAATATGAAAATTACATTTTAAATTAAAATTATCCTAAAATATAATAAGTTTTGATGTAAACGAAAACTCAAATTATGTCAAAAATAATGATATTCAATGATAATAACAATTTTAATTGATTATTTAAAAAAAAATACATTTACAAAAAATTGTTTGAAAGAAAATTCATTTATCTTTCAAATATAAAATGAAAATATTATAATTAAATAATAAAAAATATAAATAAAAACCATAAATTTAGCAAATGGCAACTGAGTTATATTATGCTAAAAAAAAATTTCTAACAATTTATCAAATGACAAATGAGTTATGAGTAAATAATACCATATAATTTTTAAAAACATAGCCATTCTTAAATATTTTTTGAATAAATAATTATTTTTAAATTTAATCAACTGAAAATAATATCCGTACAATTGTGTGAGTCAAATTCTAGTTTTATTGATGCATGTTATGTATTAGTGCTGCATGTTTTATGTAACATTTTAATGATGCACGTTTTTAAAAATCTTCATTATTAAAATTATGCACGTAAGGATAACTCATGAGTTTTTTTGGTTGATTAAATGACATTATGTCCAAATTTATTTAAAGATATTTCATTAAGGTAACTGAAAAAGACAAATAATAAAATAGGAAGTTTAAATTCATTTAAGCATATTTTATTAATGTAACTGAAAAGACAAGTAATAAATTATGCAGTTTTATTCGTTTTAGGATATTTCATAAATGCAACTGAAAAAAACAAGCAAAAAAAAAATAGGAAGTTTAATTAATGAAGTAATAACATTTTTAAATGGAACTTCTCTTTTAATAATATAGATACTAGATTAAGACCCGCGCCTTGCGCGGGATAAACATTATATATAAAAATTATTTTATGTATTATATGTTCTTACATATTATGAAATAATAAATATATATTGAATAATTAAAACTCAGTAACTATTACATATATAATTAAATTAGTGCGAATGTATAAATCAAATTTATTAATCCAAACAATTTTTTAAAAAATTTGATAGGATATGTAATTAAATTTAAATGATATTAACATACATATTATATTTTTAATATTAATGTCTATTAAATGATGCTTTCTACTCATATGTTTTTTTAATCATGTGTATCTTTAATAGCAAAAACTTTAAATTACTGATAACAAAATTTTCATTGTGGGATTAATAATTTTAGTAATTTATAATTTTAAAAAAATTATCAATGTTAGTTCAAAACTTTTATCAAAAATAATTATTCAAAGTAAATTTTGAAATTAAAATATTTATTTATTCAATATGGTTTATAGTTTAATTTAGAATGATATATATACATTTATATTTTAAATCTTAATGATTAATTAAGTTAGACTTTTATTTATATGGTAATCATTTTTATTTTGTCATAACAAAAATTTTAAACCATGGATCGCAAAATTTGAATGTGAGACTTTTAACAGTTTTAGTAGTTTATAGTCATTTTTTAAAATTCAAAATATAACATATACAGAAAAATCTAAATTTTTTATAATATGGTTATTGTGATTTTTTTAAATTATTTTAATAGTTTAAAATTAAACAAATTTGATAGAAGATACATTATTTTTTTATCAGATCTTTATTATTTAAAATCATTAATTGTCATATATACTTTAACCACATTAGGAAATTCCGTAATCTTTATTTAAGGAAATAATAAATGACATTAATAATGAATTTATGGTTAGTTTAATAAAAAGCTTATTATATAATTAGATGGACCAACATATTTCTCTAATAATTGTAAGAATCATCCTAGTGATGACACGTGGCTACAAAAATAAGTTGTAATGTTTCACAAATAATATATAGGGGATTAACTTTACATGGGAAAAAATGATGATTAAGTAGAGTTTTTATTTAGTAGTTGGATTTGCATTTACGTCGTTCATTCCTTCTTGTTTATTCTACTAGAGACTACCGAGAATAATTTGTTTCCTTATACAACAGTATGTTAATATCAAACATTAAGAGTTTAAAGGATTGATTAGTAGTGTAACAATTTGGTTGTTTTGAGATATTTGTATGAGGGATATTTCAAGATTTTAGTAGTAGTAGTATCCCCTTTTTCTCTGTACAGTAATAAGATCGCTTAACATTGACAAAACTAAAAGGAACATTCTTTAGCAAATAGTAAAAACAAAAGAGAAATTTAGTTGTATAATCAAATCAAAAACATAGCTAGAATATATTATATATTTAATGTATTATATAATTATATCAAAAGCATGGCTAGAATATGTTGTATATTTTATGCAATATATAATACATAACTTAATATATAATTATATCAAAAACATGACTAGGATATGTTGTATATTTTAAGTAATATATATATATAACTTAATATATAATTATATCAAAGGATGGCTAGAATATATTGTATATTTTATGTAATATTAGAATACATATCTCTACTATCATAAACTTTGATCCAATTTTATTTTTCATATTTTTTTATATCGCTCGTGGGCATACCTTGTATATTCTATGTAATATTAAAATACTATCCCTAATGTAGCACAACCTTTGATCCATTTTTATTTTTCATCTTTCTTTTTTATTTATTTATTTTATTCTTCTTTCATTTCATTTGATTGTGTGCATTGTATCTCAGTAGATTCAGCAATCTCATGTGGCATAGTGACAATTAGCTTAGCTCCATGTGCTAACTACCTATCTCAAACATATTAATATGGTTTTGTTGGTAATTTTATTTGATAGTTTTCTAACTTGAATTATTGCACAAGTGTTATTTTATTGTAAATATAAATATTATATCTATATAGCCTATGGCATTAAAAATAGTTGTCACGGTTCTGTTCCTGGAAAGTGCGGTGTTAGCATTCTCTACCTCGTCTCACTAACTGTAACAAGTAAGTGTCTTTTTGTTCTCATTTTTTTGTGCAAGTTCACATTCTTTTTATTATTATTTTTACTTGATTACTCGACATGGTTAAATTCTTTTAATGATCTAACATATTTCATTTTGATCGTTTGTGTTGTTGCAGCGTCAAGTTAATTAAGCCTTCACTTGATGCTGCATATGTACGCTAATCCAGTGGCGGATCTAGCAGCTGCTTTGACTGGGTCAAATTTCTAATAAAACATATTTACATGGGTCAATAAGCTAATTTTGTAGTATATTTTTAGATATCTTTTACAAAACACATAGCAAGTTTGTTTTTGATACAACTTCACATGGGTCACATGACCCCCTCCCAATAAGCTACCTCCGCCGCTGCGTTAATCTCAATCCATGCTTTAGTCTTATGGCTACATGATCTTTTCATTTCTTCAGTTGTATCTTAATATGTTTGAGATATGAAATTTATCTTAAACATATAATTAAATGTACTTAATTTTGTCGTCGGGTTCGTACCAAAAAATAATATCGTGATGAGTTAAAACTTAAACACATCCATTGAAACGTCTTTTATGGATATCTTAAAATTAAAACAATCTTACACTATTAAAAGGAGAATATGAAATCCTCTTAAGCTGTCCACGTCAGCGAAAAAATTCTCAACCAATCATTTGTCCATGTCATCATGGATGTTAAGTTGTTGGACCACGAATCTGTGATGCGTAACATGCCCTTTAGCTTTAATGACCCATTTGTTTTATCATCTTCTTACTCCAACTTAATTTTGTTACGACGTCTACAGAAAACCTTTCAGAACTCATTGTCTTCCTATCTCCTCTGTATAACGCCTGTGACGGCTATAATGACGAATTAAAGCTACTTAATTACTCCTCCAGACAAATTGGCGTCTAACTCTTCACATCCCTCCTCTTACTCAATTATAATGATGCCTCCTCAAGCAAAAAATCTATTGCTCAGATCCTCAAATCCATTTCTAGCTTTATGGCAAATCAAACGGCAGTCACCACCACCCAAGTTCATTCTCCAGTTTTCTTCAGTAAAGTTTCATCAGGACCTGGAGATTTCCCTTTTTAAGCTAATCTATTTCTGGAAAGCTCGCAATAATTCCAAAAGAGACATCCTTCTCGGCCTTGAGATGTTGATGATTGATGAAGAGGTACGTGTCCATATTTCAATATTATGCTTCTGATTTCATACACGTCTCTGATTTTTTCTAACAGAGAGAGAATATGTTAACAAGATTCTATCGTGAAACTCAACACCTAAGAATTTTTAACGTTAAGAGATAATTTTTAAGATTAGTTAAATAAGCGACTATCTGCGAATATGTTAATGGTTCTCAATATCCTTTTATGTAGTAACTAAATACAGAATTGTTCATATTGAAATCTACTACATATTTCACATTTTTATAACAAATAATTATTTACAAAATAATAAATACCAAAAAGTTTAATATTGAAAATAAATTATGGCTTCAAAACTTAAAGAATTGCTGAATCATTTTATTGGGGGAGAATTGCCAAGTGTGACTCAAAACTTGGAGTCAAACCCAAAACAATACCCCAACTTGGGTCAAAGGCAAAAGTAACCTAAAAGGCTATTGAAATTACAACTATCCCCTTGTGACCAAACAAAAAAACGGAATTTTTTTTACGTTTCTACCCCTCGCAAGTCGTCTGTTTAGACGACTTGAAAATAAGTCGTCCAGACGACTTAACTGAAAGTCGTCTGGACAGTTAGTCTTAAACATAATTTAAAAATTTTGTAAAAAATATTTTGATAAGTGAAAAATGGGAATTATGTAATTAACATATGTCTTAGGAGGTATAAATTAAGATATAACAAATTTCAATTGTTTTCAGCATAGATGAGTGAAAGTAGTGAGTCATGATATTCTTTAGTTTATGTTTCATCAACATATGTTGTAGTATTGTATGTGTTCTTAGGGTTAGATTTTGGAAAGCATTAAAACCGTTTTTGAAAATTTTTAAAATTACTTATGCGTGTTCATTTCTGTGTATAGTAAACACTATTTAAGTATAATTTGATTTTATAACGTGGTTAGTTAGTTAATCTAGTCATTTTAGTTTAGGGGTTCATTTTAGGGTCTAGGACGACTTAATATTTTGTCGTCTGAAAACAGACGACTAAATATTAAGTCGTCTGTTGTACATTATCAGCCAGAATAAGTCGTCTAAACCGGACCAAACCTTAAAGTTTACCAATGTACTTTTAAAGCTAACCGGATTATTTACCCAATATATAAGGTGATTTTTTTTTTTGTTTCATTTTTCGCGAAATTCAGAAACCCTAACAGTTCTCTCTCAAAACCCTAACAGTTCTCTCTCAAAGGCGATTTCGAATTCCCACGATTTCCGAACAAACCATCGTTCTCAACGTCGGCTATCTATCTCACTTCATTCTCACCGTTGTCGCCGCAGCTTCTTCTAACCCTAGCGCCGCCGATTCCTCTAAACCCTAGCGCCGCCGATTCCTCTAAACCCTAGCGCCGCCGCTTCCACTATTTCCGAACAAACCGTCGCCCTCGCCACCGTGGTCACCAACGTTCTCACCGCCGCTTCCTCTAAACACTAGCGCCGCCGCTTCTTCTAAACCCTAGCGCCGCCGCTTCTTCTCTGTAAACCTTAGCGCCGTTTCTCTGTAAACCCTAACGCCGCTAAGTCATCAATCTCGAGGAAAAGATGAACATAAAACGTTGTCTCTATCAATTTACTCATTCTCACCGTTTCACGTTTATTTTTTCAGATCTATAACCGCAATGACGAGTACTCCAACTCCTTCTGCGACTGGAAGACTTGTAAGTAATTTAAGTCGTCCGGCTTTGTCTTCCAACTGGACGACTTAGTAGATGACTTAAATATAAGTCGTCCATTTGGAAGACTTTCCAGACGACTTAATTATAAGTCGTCTACTAAGTCGTCTGGACTTATATTGTTGTCTTTGATTATTTTGCAGACAAAAAGGATGGATATTCCAGAACTCCCCCGTAGGTTATACACATCAGGGGAAGAGCCAGAAGCCCACAATAGCATTTCGTATCATACGGATAACAGCAAGTTGCATACTGCTCTTAGGAAAGCTCTTACTGATGACGAATTTGAAGAGCTCAAGGAGTCGAGTTTGGGAGTTTTCATCAAGTTCAAGGAGCAGGGATTTGGTTGGGCTTCAAGGCTGGTTCACTACATGCTCAGTTTCAAGCTGGACATTAAGAAGAAGTATGAGATGTGGTCTCTCGTTGGTCCAGAACCTTTGAGGTTTTCACTGTTAGAGTTTGAAAACCTCACTGGTCTAAACTGCGAGTACATCGAGGACCTTGAGACACCAAAATGTGACGTTACCCCAGAGATGGTTTCTTTCTGGGGGATGCTGGGAGTTCATCTGGAAGCTGGGCCAACTACTGATCAGATAATAGCAGCACTGAAGAGATGCGGGGATTGGTCCAGGGAAGATCGCAAGCGGCTCGCGTACCTCTCCATCTTCACTGGATTCATTGAAGGGAGAAAGTTTTCAACCGCTACACGATCTACTCTGGCAAGGCTAGTGATGGATTTAGAACGGTTTGAGAATTATCCATGGGGGAGAGTCGCGTTTAAGGTGCTGATGGACTCTTTGTGGAACAAAGAAATTGCTGGCTGTTACACCGTGGATGGGTTTATACAAGTTCTTCAAGTCTGGACGTACACAGCTATGCCGGAATTGGGTGCTAGTATTGGTGGTCCCAGAGCAGACAGTCCGTCTCCACCGATACTGGCTTACGAGGGCAGCAGAGGCCGCAGATCAATGAAAGCTGCTATCTTGAGTCAGGTATTTACTTCAATCCAAAAGACTGCGCAGACGACTTATTATAAGTCGTCTGGAAGGTCGTCCAGCTTGACGACTTATCGGACGACTTATAATAAGTCGTCTGGAAAGTCTTCCCAGCTGGACGACTTATCGGACGACTTAATTAAGTCGTCTGGAAAGTCTTCCATCTGGACGACTTATTAGACGACTTATAATAAGGCGTCTGGAAAGTCTTCCCAGCTGGACGACTTATCGGACGACTTAATTAAGTCGTCTGGAAAGTCTTCCATCTGGACGACTTATTAGACGACTTATTATAAGTCGTCTGGAAGGTCTTCCATCTGGACGACTTATTAGACGACTTATAATAAGGCGTCTGGAAAGTCTTCCCAGCTGGACGACTTATCGGACGACTTAATTAAGTCGTCTGGAAAGTCTTCCATCTGGACGACTTATTAGACGACTTATTATAAGTCGTCTGGAAGGTCTTCCAGCTGGACGACTTAGTAGACGACTTATAATTAAGTCGTCTATTTAGTATTTTTTTTCAAATATCTAACTCGATTCTTCTATTTACTGCAGACCCGCGTGATCAACTTTGTTGAGAAGGACATTAGTGAAATGTGGCCAAAATGGGACTCTGAGGTTGAGGACCTGCCCGCGGAGAACATCATTAAAGTCATGTATGAGCGGAGACCGTGGAAGTGGACCATGGATTGCTGGGAAGTCACTGGTACTAAGGTCAATACAAAACCTAAGGTTGTGACTCCATCGAAGAAGGCCAAAGAGATGGTTGTGTTGGAGGAGGAGGAGGAGGAGGAGGAAGACAATCCAAGACCTCGGAAGAAAGCTCGTAAAGAGGCTCCTGAAGAGGCTAGAGAAGAGGCTAGAGAAGAGGCTAGAGGGGTGACCAGAGAGGAGTTGGAAATTATGTTCAAGGGCGTAGCTGAGGCTATGAAAAAAGGGTTTAATAAGTGCATGAGAGAGTAGAAACAAACAGGCTACCCCTCAAGATAAACAGCCTACCCCTCTTGCCAAAGAAACCGGGGGTAGAAACAAACAGGCTACCCCTCATGCCAATGAAACCGTGGTTAGTAACCAGCCTCCTCCTCATCAAACCAAACAGCAGCCTCCTCCTCCTCAAAAGAAACAGCAGCAGCCTCCTCCTCTTCAAAAGAAACAGCCTCCTCCTCAAAAGAAACAGCCTCCTCAAATCAAAGATGTTAGTATCAAATCCAGGGTTAACTAGTTGTCCAGACGACTGTAAAAGTTGTCTGGACGACTAGTTGACCCTGGACGACTTAAACGTAAGTTGTCTGGACGACTAGTTGACCACGGAAGACTTAATTTTAAGTCGTCCAGGGTCAACTAGTCGTCCAGACAACTTTTATTTAAGTCGTCCAGGGTCAACTAGTCGTCCAGACAACTTTTATTTAAGTCGTCCAGGGTTAACTTGTGTGCAACTTTTATTGCAGAGATGGTTGCCGGAGGATACAGCAACCGAGGCGAACTCGGTAAATAAAGCAGATGGTGTCACCTCCAAAGAGATTGTTGCTGTCACTTCCACCGATCACCAACCGAGCCTCGCTTCCACAGATCAACAACCGAGCCTCGCTTCCACCGAGCCAAGCGATCCAGTTTCACAACCGAGCCTGGTTGTATTGGACAAGCGTGCAAAGAGTAAACGAGCGAAGAAACCTGCTCCTACTGTGAGATCTCCTTATATGGCAGAGAAAAAAAAAGATAAAGTGGCAGCCTATAATCCATTTCCGCCAGTAAACAAAGAAAAGTTGAAGGAACTCGCTGATTGGTTGAAAACTGATCCGTAAGTGATTGCTTTACCCATAATAGCTTGATTTAGTCGTCCAAAACTGATTGCTTTTTTGTTTGCAGTCATTATTTAACTAAGATCGAGGACAAACCACGTACATCACCAACAAGGTGGTACCACTTCCTCCGGACAGCCAGAGGATGGCTGGAAGACTGCGTAAGTCTTCTGCACACGATTTAAGTCGTCTACAAAGTCGTCCAAGTAGACTACTTTCCAGACGACTTAAAGATAAATCGTCTGGAAAGTCGTCTACTTGGACGACCACGTAGACGACTTAAATATAAGTCGTCTTCGTCTGGTAACTTCTAACTTGTTATATTTAATATGCAGCATATAGATGCTTGGATTAATGTGCTAAGGCAGAGGTATCAGGAGAACCCACAAGCTTTCAGGAGCGAGCGAATGTGCTTCCTGGATCACAACTTTTCTCAGTCTTGGAGAGAGCAGTATCAGCTCTTCAAAACATCGGAACCTGATCACAAAGGTTTAGGAAGAGTTCTACCTGGTGGGGCGTCGTATTTTTATGACGGATCAATACCTTCATTTTGCCAATCAAACAAGAAGTGGGGGGAGGACATTGATGATATCTATGCGCCAGTGAACTTGGACGACAAGCATTGGGTTGCTATTTGGATATCGATCCCTAAGAGGCACATAGTCGTCTGGGACAGCATACCTTCATCTAGTGTACCAGACGCATGGGATGCGATAATGGAGCCTTTTCTCCAGATGGTCCCTTATCTGCTTGTTGAGTGCGCAGCCACCGACGAAATGCGGGTCAAATACGGGTTGGAGCCATACACATATGAGAGACCGCTGAAAGGTGTACCCACGGCCAACAATGGTGATTGTGGCGTGTACACTGTAAAGTACATTGAATGTCATGCGCTCGGGGGCTCCTTTGACCCTAAAGACTTTGCTAGGTGCAACGCGAAGAAAATGAGGGATAATATGGCGGTGGATATATGGAAGGAGCTTGTTGATCAGCATCTGAAAGAAAATGTGGATGGTGATAAGTTCGTGGGCATGTATGATTAGATTTGTATTTGAACATGATTTTTTAACATGATTTTTGTATTTGAACATGATTTTTTAACATGATTTTTGTATTTGAACATGATTTTTTAACATGATTTTTGTATTTGAACATGATTTTTTAACATGATTTTTGTATTTGAACATGATATAAGTTGTCTGGAAGGTCGTCTAAAAATAAAATACACTGGACGACTTAGTAGAAGGTCGTCTAAAAATAAAATACACTTGAAGGGATAGTAGAAGGTCATCTAAAAATAAAATACACTGGACGACTTAGTAGAAGGTCGTCTAAAAATAAAATACATTGGACGACTAAATATTTAGTCGTCTCGACGGGTAATCAAGACGGGACGACTTAAATTTAGGTCGTCTGGACAACTAGTCAACTGGTTGTGTACATTGTGGTTTCGTATGGCCAGTTTCCTTGCAGTTTGAGCATCTCCGTGCCCTGTGTTTCTTCCTGGGTTTGTGTCCTCTCATCCTAGATAGCTCCAACCAAGATTGCCATCTTGATTTCTTCGGTCTCCCCCGACCACGCTTTAGTTCTGGAGGAAAGCATTCTCGTTCCTCAATATGTTGTGACACGATAGGATATATATTCTCTGAGTATCCTGCATACAGATAATTCTTTGAGTACAGTGGACATACAAGTGTGGAGATATGCAAACCAGCATGTATTCCAGCAGCTATAGCATGAGAGCAAGGTATTTTCTCCACTCCATAGACACCACAATCACACTTTGCATGTTCCAAATCAACCACACAGTCCATTTTGCCACCTTTGACAAAGAAATGCCATCCATCAATTGGTTCGACCGTCATCATACCCGCTATCTCTTCTCGAACAGCAAGCAAGTATTCAACAGCCCGGCTATGTTCAGTTGTGAGACTCAAAGCATCTTGTCTCCTTTTCCAATACCATTTTCCTAACTTCTGCCTTATGAACTCCAGCAGGAACGTAATCGGAAATCCTCTTGCTCGCTTCAGTGCGGAATTAATAGATTCAGCAATGTTGCTTGTTTTTATGTTGAACCTGTTCCCCTTACAATAAACCCTTGACCATAGCCTGACGTCGGCTTTCTCCAAATACGTTGCAAGTTCCGGGTTTGCACTCCGTATCTCAGCCATGTACCGGTCAAAATCGTAAACCGTGTGAGCATAAGCAGCCCCTTTCACCAAGTACATGAGATGTTTCCCTTTAAACTTTTTGACAATGTTATCTTGAAGGTGATAATAACATATTCCTCGGGTTGCCCAAGGAAACACCTTATCACACGCACTTTTAATGGCCTTGTGCCGGTCGGAGACTATCACCAGAGGCTTGTCATGAGATATACAACTAGCCAATTTTGTGAAAAACCATTCCCAAGAAGGTATATCTTCCTCATCCACGATCCCAAAAGCCAATGGGAATATCTGAAAATTGCCATCTTGTGCGGCTGCAACTAACATAGTTCCTCCATACTTTCCACTTAGGTGAGTTCCATCCACCACAATGACCCTTCTCTGATACTTAAAACCTTTGATAGAAGCTCCAAAAGAGAGAAATAGATACTTAAATCTTTTCATAGAATCAAGTTCTATCGCCGTGATAGAATCAGGATTTGCAATGGAGATTTGCTCGAGATATGATGCCAGACGCGAATACCCTTCTTCTGCTGATCCTCTCACCAATCTTTGTGCATATAACAGTGCTCTGTATGAAGTGGTGTAATCAAGCGCCATGCCAAACATGTTCCTCATTGCATCAGTGATATGCTGCGGAGTTATCCCATCAATGATTCCAACACGATCAATGAAAAGACTACCTACATACTTCGGAGTACAGTGTCTCCGCTGAGCGATTCGGTCTCCCGCTGAGCATAAATGTTTTTCCACATACTTTGTTACCCAAAACGTGTTTGTCCCATGTTTGACACTCGCTCTGACCTTCCATCCACAATAGCTAACCGGACATGTTGCCACAACGAGAGTTTTCGTTGATTTGTATAATCTGAAAGAAAACTTACCCCTCACTGCTGCCAACCGCAGCTCTGAAAGCAGTGCACCCTTGCTAACAAAACTCTGGTTGACATAGATGGTACCATTCGATTTTCCTCCTTCAATAGCATTTGTCTTAGCATATGCCTTTTGGATTTCTTCAAAACAAATATTATCATCATCTTCCTCGTCCTCATCTGGAACCTTTCCATAAAGACTGTAATCCCCACCATTCTGATCCGTTTCACCAACAATAGAATTATCAGCATCCTCCTCCCCATTTTCCTCCTCCCCATCTTGATTTTCATCTTCAACAAACTCATTATCACCAACATCTTCATCATCACCACCAACATCTTCTTCCCATTCACCAGCTTCATCATTATCACCAACATCTTTTTCCCATTCACCAGCTTCATCAATATCCCTTTTCTCTGAAACCGTTTCGACCTTGCTGCGGCTTGATACACAAAGACATACTCTATGGGTTTTGAGTATCTCCAGCAAGTTTCGAACTTGTCTATCACTTGTAACATGAATGGGAAGACTGCCTGGAGCCATCATCATTTCTGCTGGTAATGAGTAGCTAATCTCCACACTCACTGTTCTCATGTCCAGGTTATAATCTTCTTGAGCCATTGCAACAAGTTCAGCATGTGTTGAATCTTCATTCAATAAAAACAATCTTGCTCCTTTGAGATCATCAACCACAAAATCCCAACGGAAATCTCTCAACAACCATTCTCCATACACTGCATGTAACTGAAAAATCATCTGCAAATATTCAAAATAAAACACATTAGTAAACATAGAGAAAATGAAGAAGTTCAATAAACATTGCCGCAGACGACTTAGCATTAAGTCGTCCAGAAGACTTAAAGGTAAGTCGTCTAAAGAGGTCACTTTTGCAATTGAAAATTAAAAGGGACGACTTAATTCTAAGTCGTCCGGCTTTGTTTGTTAAAAAAAAAACTTCAGACGACTTATATATAAGTCGTCTACGAGAAACGGGCTAGTTTTGCATTTGACCGAATCGTGTCAGATCTTTGACTATTTCTGGACGACTTATAATTCAGTCGTCTCTGGGAAAGTTAAAATTTCAATATTTTATGAAAACTTGACGACTTACGTGTAAGTCGTCCTAGGTTAGTTTTGTAATTGAAAAATAAAACTTGAAATTTAACTTTCTCCAGACGACTTAGATGAAAGTCGTCCAGCTAAACGACTTAATTTAAGGTCGTCCGGGATAAGCAAGGTTTGACCAGAAAATTGGGAAAAATTCTGGACGACTTTGCTTTCCCCGGACGACTTTAAATTAAGTCTTCTGGAGGGACGACTTTATATTAAGTCGTCTGGTTAAAGTTAAATTATGAAGTTTTATTTTTCAATTACAAAACTAACCTAGGACGACTTACACGTAAGTCGTCAAGTTTTCATAAAATATTAAAATTTTAACTTTCCCAGAGACGACTGAATTATAAGTCGTCCAGAAATAGTCAAAGATCTGACACGATTCGGTCAAATGCAAAACTAGCCCGTTTCTCGTAGACGACGTATATATAAGTCGTCTGGAGTGTTTTTTTTTAACAAACAAAGCTGGACGACTTAATTTAAGTCGTCCGTTTGACCAGAAGACTCATCAGTAAGTCTTCTACATACAGATGACTTACTAGTAAGTCTTCTACGCGAACAGATCTTGAAAAAAAATTCAAATTCGTACCTTAAACTAGGTGAGATGACTTCGTTTGCACACAGGGTCTTCTCCAACCACCCAGAACCTCAAACGAAAGCAACCGTAAGTAAAAACGAAAGAAATATGGCTCTGTCAACCATAGCCCATATTTTGAATCAAAAGCTTGAGTTTTTTGGATGAATATAGAGAGAAAGTGAAAGAAATGTTGTTTTTAGTTCATAACAATTGAAACAGAGAGAGTGTAAAGAGATTTACGTGCATTAAAGGGCATTAAAAGCTCCAAACAGTTCGTACAAGGTTGTTGCCACTATTCATTGCAGTGGCAATATTGTAAATACTTGAAGAAGATGAGGTTGAGACAGTAAAGAAGCCATTTTCGAAAAAAAAAAAAAAAAAATGTTAATGGCATTTTCGTAGATAAAATGCAGGTGTGGGGTTATAATCTCAAAAAAAAAAGGAGTCAAAAGAAAAGGTTAGTTTTCTGTTTGACTCCAAGTTTTGAGTCACTTTTGCAAAAAGCTCTTTTATTGGTTATCAAAATTTGCAGATTTAAGTGTTCAAAATTATTACACATTTATAAAATTATATATTTATATGAAATAAAGGTTATTTACCTATACTTCAAAAAATAATTCAAAATCAATCAGACGATATATAAGAAAATATATAATATACACAAGATGATAGATTTTTTTTATTTTATTAAATGTAGAGTATTTTAAATTTTAAGAAAGATTTAAACATAGTTACGAAAAGATTAATAGAGACATTTAATATGTTAACATAAATTAATGATATTTCAAGCAAAAATATATATCGAAACAAATAAATGATATAACATTAAAAAACAAACTTAATTTATTTTTTTAAATCTAAGGTTTAATTTTGATAGACAAACAAACCATACGCGCGGTAAAATCTCTAGTAAACTCACAAAAGAACAAAGATGATAGAATTGTGGAAAAAATGAAAAATTTCAAAACGATACAGCAAATTTGTATGTAACCAAGAATGCTCCGGCCACTGCCATTGACTTTTCTTACTCCGACACCAACGCTATTAATAGCCACAGCGATAGCCATTGAAATCTTCTTAAGATCCTCAACGCTCGCATAGCTCTTACACACCATTCCCATCAGCCACTTGCGTTTTCCCCATGCATTCGCCGATTTTTCCCTCTCGCAGCGGTGGAAGAAAATGCCGATCTCTTCAAACACATCCCTCATGGTCCCCAACCACCCCGTTCTTCCTCCACAGACTCCACCATTGCTGGAATGGCACAAGCTAACGACCACTGATGGCTCAATCCGCATTGCCTACCTACCACACTCGCATGCCTTTCCCGGTAATGCCAAATTCAAACAAAGAACAAGACTCCGACGTGAAATGGCCCACCGGACTATCTTTCTTCAATGCGTTGACTAAGCTCTTGTTTGATTCGGAGGGTTTAAATGACAAACCAGAGCATCAGAGCCAGGAACAGAGCAACTCTGAGAATGAAGCTAATACGAGTGTGCTCTTGAGCCTTGATATTCACCACAGAAACATGAGTTTATTGGAGTGATGACATTCGTGTATGACTCTCGCAAGGAACTTAGTTTGCTTCTTTTATATGTCTTTTGTTTGTTGTTTCCATAGTTGTCATGACTTGTGTTGAACATAGTTGATTTACTTCTCTTTTATTTATTTTTATCTGTCAACAATTTGCCTTTTTTTTTGTTTTTTTTTCTTTCTTGAAAACTTTTCTTGACTTTTTTTTTTTTTTTGTTTAACCAGGTGTTGACCTTGCGGCCCACCACCTAGGTCCGGCGCCAGCCTTTGTCTGTACCTTCTTACGGGCCCTGGACACGCCTCCCCCTCCCCGCGAGTCGAACCGGTCACCTCCCCTCCCCAAGGAGGATACCACTGGACTACGAGGTCCTGGGTAAGGTTTTCTTTTCTTGACTTGTTTTAAGGTTTTCCTCTTGCATAAGCAAGTGTTTGTTTTTAAAATTATAACAATTTTTTTCATTTTCTTAAAAATTATATGATTCCAAATAACCAATTTTGTTTTCAAGATATCTTTATACTGTATTTCTCCCTAAGCAACGATAGCAAGTGCAATTTATAATTTACCCACGAAATCCTAATAAATATGTTATTATAAAATATACTGGTTTTTGTAATGTAAGAGGTTGTTTAGATGATACACTTTGGTTAAAAGCAAAAGCTACAATGGCTTTATGCGCGACCAGATAAAATGAACCTATATATTAACTATCTATCAGACAACTAACACAAGATAAACATTTTTAATCGCAGATTAATAATATCCGATATATGATTTGAGAGACTTAACAAGAACCTGCTGTGACTGCGATATTGATCAACTGCCAGAAGCTGGTGGTTGCTAAATATGGAGACTCTCGAGCTGTTATTTGCAAAGATGGTGTTGCCAAACAACTCAGATTATCACGGGCCCAACATGGAGAAAGGTGTAATCGAGAACAGAGGCGGTTTCGTGGAGATGTTACTCGAGTGGATGGCCAACTGGCTGTGGCAAGGACATTTGGTTATACGAGTTTGGAGATGCATTTAAGTCAAGAACCATATGTTACTGTTAATACCATATGATGTAGACTTTTTATTTTTATTTTAGCAAGTGATGGACTTCGAAAGGTTTTAGTTCTATCATAATCTACTCTTAACAAGTCGCTTTTTTAACATTTACACCAAAAAAAAAAAGTCGCTCGTATGGTTGTTGATTTTTTAAAATCTTATAGGTCATGTCGAACCAAGAGGCCGTTGACTCGATAAAGGGAATAAAAGATGCAAAGTCTGCCGCAATGCACCTCGCAGAAGCTCAAATGATATCTCAGTGGTCATCGTTAAGTTTCAGTAAGCTTGGATCAATTTGAGACTCAAGAGTAATAACATATCATAATCAATATTAAACATAAGTAGACGCAAGAGTATGCAAAGGTCTTATTACATTTTGTGGATAGCCATCCTTCATATGACAGCATAAAGGGTACTAGACTTTTGTAGTTATATATTGGTGTAGGATTCACATTTCTTGACATGGTTAGATGCCATTATTTGGATAACAAGATAATGTAGATATAGACCATAGGTAGATGACAGAAGATAGAGAGCTTGTGTTGATATTGTTTATTTGATCTATGGTCGTTTGAATGATGTGTCGGCCATAGGAAGTTTCATGTCTACCTTGTTTCTTTCTTGAGTCTGGATCAGTTGACAGCTAAACCCTCTCCGGCCTGACCTTTCGCCGAAACTGTCACCAGAAACCTTCCTTATCCTCTCATTGTGTTCAGCTAGGCGCATCCGGCTATTAAGGAAACAAGTATAACTCTATTTATGTAAAAGACTTCATAGTCATTAGTTTGTACAAAACCCTACAACCCTTGTACCTATATATAACTGGCTGTACATCTTCATCTAATAATAAGAATTATATTCTTTATGGTATCATAACCTCCCGATCTACACAAAACCTAAATTTTTTTTTTCATATTCTTCAATGGCGGCTAACAACAGCTCAGTGCTATTCACTGAACACAACATCCCAAACACACCAGGCCTTCTTACCATCAACATGGCTAATGTCACCAAACTCACCTCTGATAACTACTTGATGTGGAGTATCCAAACACAGGCGCTTCTTGATGGCTATGGTCTCGCAGGCCATATTGACGGCTCCCATCCCATACCACCACCACAAGTCACGGTCAATGAAGTGACTACTGAAAACCAAGACTATGTCTTATGGAAACGTCAAGATCGCCTTATTTTCAGCGCACTCATCGGAGCTATTACCACCAATCTTCAACCGATTGTCTCCAGAGCGGTCACAGCCTTCGAGATCTGGACGACACTAGCAAACACATATGCTAAACCTAGCCGTGGCCATATCAAACAGCTACGAGATCAGGTACGGGCCTGGAAGAAGGAAGACAAGAAAATTGACACATACATTCAAGGCTTGACGACAAGATTCGATCAACTTGCACTCCTAGGCAAGCCGTTTGATCATGAAAACCAGATTGATGCGATATTAGGGGGTCTTCCTGATGACTACAAGACTGTTAAGGATCAGATTGAAGGACGCGACGACGTACCTCCTTCCATCACTGAGATCCATGAGAGACTGATCAATCATGAACTGCGACTGTCCTCTCTCTCACCGCAGCCTGGCTCCACATTCCCCGTTACTGCAAACATTGCACAACAACGCTCCAACAACAACTTCAGCAACCGCAACCCTCGTAACAACACAAGCAGCAACAACTATCGTGGAACCACAAGCAACTGGCAAGCTCAGTCTTACAACAACAATAACCGGAACACAAGCAAAAGACCTCGGCCCTATCTTGGACGCTGCCAAATCTGTGGCACTCAAGGACATGGTGCGAAACGTTGTCCTCACCTCCAGTCATTCCAAGCCGGTCAACAACTTCAGCAGAACTCACCATTCACACCGTGGCAGCCAAGAGCCAACCTTGCTGTCAATGCTCCCTACAATGCTGAGAACTGGCTCCTCGACAGTGGGGCTACACACCATCTCACCTCAGACCTGAACAACCTATCTCTCCATCAGCAGTATCACGGAGGAGATGACGTTACCATCGCAGATGGCAGCAGCCTTCAAATCACCCACACCGGTTCCCATACTCTTCCCTCAAACTCTAGAAACTTACTGCTAAATAAAATTCTTTGCGTTCCAAATGTTCATCGCAACTTGATATCAGTGTATCGACTGTGTAACACTAACAATGTCTCCGTGGAATTCTTCCCGGCTGATTTTCAGGTAAAGGATCTCAGCACGGGGGTGCCGTTACTCCAAGGCAGCACTAAGCAGGGTCTGTACGAATGGCCGATCTCAAAGCTCCAAGCAGTTGCGATGCTCACCTCCTCTCAACCAAAGGCGACTATATCTCAGTGGCACTTAAGACTAGGCCATCCGCATATCTCTGTCCTAAACACTACTCTTCTGAAATTTTCTTCACCTCTTTTGCATTCAAAACAAAAAGATTTCACTTGTTCTGATTGTCTTTCTAATAAAAGCCTTAAACAGCCTTTTTCAAATTCCACCATTGTCTCAACAAAACCACTCGAATACATTTTCTCAGACCTCTGGTCATCCCCAATTCTCTCTACCGAAAACCATAAATATTATCTCCTCCTCATTGATCACTATACACGCTACTCATGGCTGTACCCACTTAAAAGAAAATCTGATGTCAAGGATATCTTCAAAACCTTCAAGCCCTTGGTAGAGAATAAATTCAAAACCAAAATTGGAACGCTCTACTCCGATAACGGTGGCGAATATATTGCCTTGAGATCCTACTTAGCTGAGCAAGGGATCACGCATCTCACATCTCCGCCGCATACGCCGGAACATAACGGTATGTCTGAGCGCAAACACAGACACATTGTAGAAACAGGCTTGACGCTGCTCTCCACTGCGTCTGTTCCGAAATCACTGTGGCACTATGCATTCGCCACAGCTGTGTACCTGATAAACAGAATGCCCACGACTGTTCTTCATAACCAATCTCCATATCAGAAACTGTTCCAAACAGATCCGAACTATGCGAAACTGAAAGTTTTTGGCTGCCTATGCTTCCCGTGGTTGAGACCATACACTCATCACAAGCTTGAAGATCGATCCCAGCCTTGTGTCTTCGTCGGCTATTCCACATCACAAAGTGCCTACTATTGTCTGCACAGACCAACGGGCAGAGTGTTTACTTCAAGGCATGTTACTTTTGTTGAAGATCAGTTCCCTTACTCCGGTCAGCAACCAGTGCCTCAGGCCCTTCCGGAAACTACACAAACTGCCGCGAGCTCCCCACCTCATCAAGTTATACCGGTGCTTCAAAGACAAGCGACTACACCAGTAACGGCCCCGTGCTCGATTCTTCACCAACCACCATCAGTACCTCCGCTAGCTCCGCCGCAATCGACAACCCCTCAGCAAAAGAATGGGCAAAATTCCCAAGCCTAGTCTCCAGCCCAACAACACCAAGCCACAGACCAAACACTCAACCCAACTCAAATGGCCCAAGAGGCTATGACTCAAACTCAGCCACAACCTACTCCACTAAACACGAACCCGACTTCTTCTTCTTTGCTAACTCAACAAACAACCTCAGCACAAAATACAGAAAATCAGCCACAGCCAGTCCCGACTATCACCTCACAAAATCAACATCCAATGCAGACAAGAGGCAAGAACCGCATCTCCAAACCAAACCAAAAATTCACTCTTCTTGCCACAACCAAACCGTTAACATCTGAACCCACAACCATTATCCAATCTTTGAAAATGAACAATGGAGAAAAGCCGCGTCTACAGAGTACAATGCACACATGAGAAACCACACTTGGGATCTCGTACCTGCAGCGCCAAATCAAAATTTAGTTGGATGCAGATGGCTCTTTACAACAAAATATCTACCAAATGGAAAGGAAGAACGAAAGAAAGGACATCTAGTCGCCAAAGGTTACAATCAACGCTATGGTGTTGATTACGCAGAAACGTTCGGCCCGGTCATCAAAACCACAACCATACGACTTGTACTTGACATTGCGGTACATGGGAACTGGACCATCAAACAGTTGGATGTTAACAATGCGTTTTTGCAGGGTGACCTTCAAGACGAAGTCTACATGATGCAGCCCCCCTGGATTCATTGATCGCGACAGACCATCATATGTGTGTAAGCTGCGAAAAGCAATCTATGGACTCAAGCAAGCCCCGCGCGCTTGGTACTTGGCATTGAAACAACATCTCACTTCAACCGGCTTCAACAACTCTCTTGCGGATGCGTCTCTGTTCACAAGGATTGTAAATGGCAGTTACACATACATACTCATCTATGTCGATGACATTATTGTCACTGGAAACGACAGGAAGGCCATTGATCAGGTCCTACACACGTTTGCGGATCGCTTCTCCATCAAGGATCCGGTTGATCTCTATTACTTTCTTGGCGTCGAAGCAACGAGAACAACAGATGGTCTCCACTTATGTCAACGTAAATACATCATTGATCTGCTCATCAAAACAAAGATGCACGATGCTAAACCAGTAACTACCCCATTACCTACTTCACCAAAACTCACTCTCCATGGTGGCACTCTTCTCAAAGACTTGACGGAATACAGGTCAGTTGTAGGGAGTCTTCAGTATCTAGCGTTCACACGCCCAGACATTTCTTACGCAGTCAGTAGACTCTCTCAGTTCATGCACCGCCCCACGACAGATCATTGGCAAGCTGCGAAGCGAGTCTTACGATAGCTAGCAGGCACACCAACTCATGGAATTCTCCTCTCTAGACGTTCACCTCTCACATTACATGGGTTCTCGGATGCAGATTGGGCAGGTGACACCGATGACTACATCTCCACAAATGCATATATCATATACCTTGGATCAAATCCAGTTTCTTGGTCCTCGAAGAAGCAAAATGGTGTTGCGAGATCCTCAGCAGAAGCGGAATACAGGGCAGTTGCGAACACAGCTTCAGAAATACGGTGGCTCTGCTCTCTTCTCCATGAACTTGGCATCCGCATTCCGACAATGCCTGTGATCTATTGTGATAACATCGGAGCAACATATCTCTGTGCTAACCCGGTTTTCCACTCCAGGATGAAGCACATTGCACGACTACCACTTCATACGTCAGCTCATTCAATTGGGTGCGCTAAGAGTCTCACATGTTTCCACACACGACCAACTAGCCGACGCCTTGACCAAACCATTAGCTCGCTCCAAGTTCAGTCATGCATGTTCCAAGATTGGAGTGACTCAAGCCCCTCCATCTTGCGGGGCTGTATTAAGGAAACAAGTATAACTCTATTTATGTAAAGGACTTCATAGTCATTAGTTTGTACAAAACCCTACAACCCTTGTACCTATATATAACTGGCTGTACATCTTCATCTAATAATAAGAATTATATTATTTAACGGCAACTTCTTTTAGCTTCATCAAACTCTGGTAGCTCATGAAACCTGATCAAACCCAACCCAAGCCCAAAGTATCAAATCGAAACACAAACTTCGTCTTAATAAACTTTAGAAAGTAATATTGAAGGGAAGAATAGTACCTGCTGCATTGTTGACAAAAACGTTGCTTGGCGCCTGAAACAGTTGCAGCAGATGCCTTTGCATGAACTTCACAGACTTTGTGTCTGCGTTAATACTGCTTGGCTTCAATTAAATTAGCAGTGCACCTATGGTGGAACACGGTCTGTGTTAGTACCCCTAGCTCTCTCCATCACTCTCTTCCTTTTGTCTTCATCTCCTACATCCTCCTCTTCTCCATCCATGCTATTCTCCCATTCTTGTTCAGCAAGGTTGGAGACTATAGCCTTGTCTTTCACGTAACTCCAGCGTTGTGATTTCTCCATTTCTGGTTAAGCTTTTAAGTTGTAGCCTTGAGAAGATGGTGGTGGAACTATGGTTAAGACTAAGAAATGTTGATGATGGATGAGATATTAACACTAACACTAATAAGTAATTCCGTTTTAATTTGTTAGTTTTTTCAGTTTTGTTTTTAAGTAAGATCTGCTAATTTTTTTTCCAAAAAGTAGAATCCTGATGTATGTTTTTCCAGAAGAAGTATTGAGTTGATAGACTTTTTTACTTAAAAAGAAAATATTTTATAGTATTATAAAGAGTAATACAATAAACTCTGGCCCAAAATCCGAGCACATATGAAGAAAACAGTTATAGAATTGAATAATTATAATCATGAAAGTACATCAGCAGTAGTTCAACATATTGTTTGGCAAGCAGAAGCTCAGAAATTGCGTCTGTAATTAGCAAGAAAAGATTTGAAGTACATTAGCGTAATCAATGAACTAAAGAAATCACTCAACAAAGAAGAAAAAGCCTTAACTGATTCCCTGCACATCTGACTAATATCGTCCTTGACAGATTTTAGACCATAGCTAAAAATTAATTATGATTAACTTTTACCAGATGGTAAGGAAATGAGACAAACACAAATATTTAGCATATACATGAATACAAGAAATCACCTTTAAAACAAATAAGTTAAAGGTATTCTGCTTTAAATCGACCATTTCATCGTCAATATGCTAAAAGCAATATTTTGTAATAAATATTATTATTTTATAATATTTTTGGATTTTGTACTTAATTTTAGTTTAATTTAATTTATTCGAATCAAAATAAAAATAAAAAATTGGATATTCGAATACCAAATATCCAAATAGATACATAGTGGATTGGATATAATAATTATTATCTCGACGATATATATCAGATCACAAATACTTTTAAAACCCCAAATATCCATCTTTTAAAATATTTTTCTCTTACACGACTTTTTTTCTTGACATGATCGGTTCTTCTGAATCTGTATGAATAAAATAATTAATGAGTTAAGCGTTAGTAAGGACTGCTATTCTAAAATTTGTGAGTTTTTATTTTAATATATATACACATACATATACATATATTGAAACTGGTTATATTGTAAAGCAAATTTAAAATCATTAGAAATGATATTGTCATATTTTATAATCAAAATTATATACAGAATTGTGAGTAAGATGAAAAAATAATTAACCATTATTAAACTTACAACTTAATTTTTTTTAAAAAAATCACATTTTTCTTCTTTTATCTAAAGAAGAAAGTACCACTCCATATTTTGTATATTTTAATTGACTAAATAGATTAATTGATGTAATTAACTTTACGGTTATGCAGCCTTTGTTAAATATAGATATAATATTACACTATATTCCTAATATATATATATATATATATATATATTACAGCATTTTGGATTTAAATTTATTATTTAATTGTTCTCATTTTTGTCATATAATTTAATTTTTTTAAAATATCATTCATATCTATTTAACTTATATTTTGTTCCTTAGTTTTCATAGCTTTCAAACTCCATATTGTTCTATACTATATATGATATAAATGACATGAATCATATTATATTCTAACTTATAAAATTTTAGTCGCTCAGATAAAGAAAGTTCACTGGGAAGAGAAAAATGATGATGAAAAAAGAACATGTAACTTTTCTGCTATTGTGTTAGAAAAAAATAAAGGAAAAAAATTCCTGCTAGTAACAAAGCACAAGACTATATCAGTCAGAGAGTTACAACAGCATCCTATCAAATTTTAAGGATCAAAGGTAGTTTTTCCCAGCCGGCATATCCCGGAACAAGCCCAATATCCTCTTTATCAAGACTCACCATCCCTATTCAGTTAGATCACAATTCCACTGGATTTCACATCTTGTAAACCTTGTAAAGATTTTTTTTTTTTTTTTTTTTTTGATAATCCAGGGGTTCTCCAATTACGTGGGTCATTCCCCTGGGCCCGGTTAGGCACCGGTCCACTTCACCCGGGAGGGTTTTACCTGGGCTGGAGACAAGGCCCAACACCCAGTACCGCATTTGATGACAGGATTGGCAGTTCCTCTCCGCCTGGCGTCGAACCCGGGAGCATGACAATTGGCCCCCAAGGCCCTTACCAAACGAGCTACCACATCCCGTCAACCTTGTAAAGATTTCCTCCTACGAAATTAATATTTTAGCTCATGGATGACTATGACAGTTTCTTTTGTTGTTGTATACATTTCACTGATTTCCTCTTTATCTGCTAACATCAAGCTGAAAGTCGTATGCTCTAAAACATGGAGAATAGATTTTATATTATGAATTACACCTTGTAATTTTTTAGAATTGAGAAATTCATAATTCATAATATAGATTTTAGATTTTAATAGAGTTATATATTAAAAGGCTATATTCACTTATTAGTGTTAATGTTTTTTGAACATCATAAAGGTTTTCTGAATCCCTCATGTCATGATGATTTTATCAAAACTATAACCGATCTTTATCATCTCAGATGATTCACAGTAAATATCAGAATTAAAGAGGTTAATACTTAACAAAAACATATAATCTCAAGAAAATAAATCAGTAATCGTCTCCAGATAATACCAAAGTATAGTAATTTGTTCTTGTTAATCCGGATACCCTGTACCGAAAGCCCGGCTAATTTTATGGAAGTCGATCCACCGGCAATAGACAAGCGCGGTTACTTTATACGGAGTTAGATACCCAAGTCACCTAAATATGCAAATGGATAAATTTAAGTGGTAGTTTTTGAATCCGGAGTGGTTAGCATTTTTCTGAGTCTGTCGTACCATTCGACCATATCCAATGTGGTTAATTATAGTAATTAGTGAAACTGGATATATTATTATTTCATGTTGGCCAGAGCTAAAATCATGTGAACAAAAGTCTTTATACAGAAGTCTACAAAAATTAAAATTTACCTAAAAAACAAAATAAATTTTAGAGACAAATCAAAAAGAAAAACAAAAGTGATCACTTTCAAAGCAGAATATTTTGGACACAAGAGTGTAATTTATCCTCACTTTCAAAGCATAATATTTTGGACACAAAAGTGATCACTTTCAAAGCAGAAAAACAAAAGTGATCACTTTCAAAATAGTAATTTCTCCTCACTCTCTTTCAAAGTTTGTTGGAAAATTGATTGCTTCAGCTCAGATATTTCAGCTGGAATCGATAAAGCCATTGCAGATAGTGTCAACATTCTGTCGATATCTCTTGGCAGTATAAATAAAACGACAGATTATACAGACCATACTACCACTGGAGCATTCTCGGCCATGGAAAGAGGGATCTTTGTTTCCTGCTTTGCTGGTAACTCTAGTCCCAGCCCATTCAGTTTAAGGAACGAAGCTCCGTGGATTACTACTGTTGGTGCTGGTACCATAGATCGTGATTTTCCCGCGCTTGCGCTTCTCTCGGCAACGGAGAGAACTATACTGGAGCTTCCTTGTTTAAAGGAGAGGCTCTTCCAGCTCAGTTGTTGCCGTTTGTTCACGCGGAAAAGGCTAGTAACAATGCTACTTATAGGAAATATTGTTTTCCAGAAACATTAACTCCGGAGAGGATAAAGGCGAAGATCGTTATGTGCTAGGAAGGAGGGAATGATAACGTTGAAAAAGGGGAGGTGGTGAAAGCTGCTGGTGGACTCGGGATGATTATTGCGAATGTGCCGGATTATGGAGAAGAGCTTCGGGGGTATGCTTTTAAGTTACCGGCGACTACTGTGGGACGGAAAGCCAGTGACATTATCTGCCACTACGTCATGACGGATCCGAATCCCACCGCTTCGATTGTGATCCAAGGAACTGCCGTCAACGTCCAGCCGTCTCCGGTGCTTGCAGCTTTTAGCTCGCTAGGACCTAACTCGATAACGCCAAACATTCTCAAACCGGACTTGATCGCTCCGGGAGTCAATATCCTCGCCGCATGGACCGGAGCTGTGGGACCTTCCGGACTAGCTTCTGATACTCGCCGTGTGGAATTCAACATCATCTCAGGAACGTCCATGTCTTGCCCTCACGTCAGCGGTTTAGCGGCTCTTCTCAAGTCTGTGCATCCCAAATGGAGCCCCGCGGCGATTCGATCGGCTCTCATGACCACTGCTTACAATACCTACAGTGACAGGCAACCATTGCTCGACATCGCTACTGTAGAACCTTCAACACCATTTGGGCACGGTGCAGGACACGTGTCACCAACGACAGTCATCAGTCCAGGACTCATCTACGATCTAACGACTCAGGATTATATAGATTTCCTCTGCGCATTGAATTACAAATCGTCACAGATAACAAAAGTGTCGAGAGGCAGTTACGCTTGCGATTCAAACAAAACGTACTCCGTCGCTGATCTAAACTATCTGTCGTTCGCCGTAAACGTCGAGGGCTCCGACACGTACAAGTACACCCGCACTGTCACAAGCGTGGGAGGAGCTGGGTCATACTCGGTTAAAGTAATCTCGGAGACAACAGCAGTTAAGATTTCGGTTGAACCGCCGGTTTTGACTTTCAAAGAAGTAAACGAGAAAAAATCGTATTCGGACAAGCTACATAGCTTTAATCACTTGTGTATCAGGACAAGCTGTAGTCCGATGCCCTTTGGGGATGAAAAATAATTAATGTATTAATGTATGTTTATTTTTTAAAAAAAAAAATCGTATTCGGTAACATTTACTGTTGTTTCGTCTAAGCCGTCGGGGTCTAACAGCTTTGGCAGCATCGAGTGGTCAGATGGGAAACACGTGGTGGCCAATCCCGTGGCGATTAGCTGGACATAGTGGCCAATTATGATTGGTTCAAAAAAAAAGAGTATGAAGGAAGCCATATTGTAATGTCATTTTTCATAACGGTTCTGTTTAGCAAAAACAGCATACAGTCTGTTTTGTATGTATCATGAAACTTGAATATTTAATAAAAATAATAAGTTAAGACTACTTTAGTTTATTAATGGTATTGGGCTTCTAAGTCTCCAAGTCCAAGCCCATTAATACAACATTTTTCAGCTCAAATCTATGATTTTTCATTTGTGCAAGGTTTATACAATTATACTGCTCTCAAACTCTTATCAATTGTAGTGGGATTAACCTACAGACCACCGTCTTCAACTGAATCCCACCCAAAAATAAGAGATCAACGAAGTATATATTCTACTATGAATAAGAAGACGATCTTTACCAGGTACTATACTCCATCTAAAGTATATATTTCACTCTATTATTTATTTATTTTTTATTTTTGACGTCAAAATGACATTCTATTACTCAAACTTGAGGTGGTTTGGGTAACCAAACCGGAATAGAACAACCAACAAAATGTAACTCCCTATGGAAAGATCTAGCAGTCTTAGCCAAAAAATCAGCAATCTGATTGTGCGCCCGTGGAACGTGAGTGATGTTGAATTCCGGGAAGCATATCTGTAGCGTCTCTATCCTCTCCAATTCCGTCGAAAAGCTTGGCCACGCCTGAGGGTCCTTTACCATTGCAATTAGTTCCTTACAGTCTGTCCCAAAGCTCTGGCAGGTCGAATGTTGCAGCATATTCTCCATCGCCCACCGCAGTGCTTCTACTTCCGAGTGCAAGGCTGATTCGCGTCGGGGGAAGTTTCTTGTCCCTATAAGTTGAGTGTTCCCAGAACTATCCATCCATGCCCATCCGCTTCCACTAAAGTTAGCAGAAGATGTCCAAAATCCATCTAACAAGCAAATGTTTCCCAAGCTTACGACTTGGGGTTCCTCATTTATATTATCTTGTGTCACTGCTTGTGCCACTTCATTAGCATCAAACCAGGCTTGGCATTCACTCTCTGCATGTCTAACTAGTTCCAAAGGATCTCTATCTATTCCCCTGAAGAGTTTTTCATTCCTAGCCTTCCAAATGTACCATATCATCCAGAGATAAGGATCTCTATCTTGCTCTGGCCCAATGATACCATTCTTCCTCCAGAATAGATAATCTATATTTGTGTAGACGCTCGAAGCCGGGAAAATATTTGGGCATGTCAGAGTTGATGATAAAGACCACACTTGAAGAGCTGGTGGGCATTCAAAAATTGCATGTGTGACGGTCTCTTCCACTTCTCCACATCTTGGGCAATAATTGTCACACCTCATATTACGTCTAACTAAGTTACTCGTTACTGTCACATGACCAGTTAACAACTGCCATATAAGATGACATATCTTCGTAGGAGCCTTCAATTTCCACGCAAAAGCTTGTAGCTTTGTAATAAATTCTGGGCCACCCAATATCCAGATTTGACCATGTATTGGCCATTCCTTGTAAAGTTCCAGCAGAAAGTATCACGGCGATGAGTTGAGCTTATGGCCAAACTCCTTATGAATGGTATATCCTCAGGATGAACATAGTTCTCCAATAGTCCCACATCCCAATCCTTTGATGCCTGATCAATAAGATCGCTTACTCTCATATTAGGATGCATCACTGGTGCTATGGGGACAGCTGGCCTCGCGGGGTTCGATGGAATCCATGGATCCTCCCATACCTTAATTTCATAACCTGAATGTATCTTCTGTCTAATTCCCAGTAATAGCAATTTCCTTGCAGCAGAAATGCTAGTCCACACATAGGATGGACTGCTAGCAGCGTTTACTCTTAATGGAGAGCTCAATCTATAATATCTTCCCCGTAAGACTCGAGCGACCAGAGAATCAGGGAACTTTACTAGTCTCCATAGTTGTTTACCAAAAGAGCCAGATTAAACTCATGGATCATTCGGAAGCCAATTCCACCCTCCTCTCTTGGTAGACAGACTTTTTCCCATTTTGCCCAGTATATTCCTCTTTTTGTTGGATTCGAGCTCCACCAGAACTGAGCGATGACACTGGCTAAATTTTCGCATATTAATAGTACTATACTCCATCTAAAGTATATATTTCACTCTATTAATAAATAACTATAAACAACGTGAAAATACACTGCAAAAAAAAAAAAACACTTATTAGATGGCTTATAAAAAAAAGATCTATAATCATCAAGTTATTTATAACAGATTCAGTATAACACCACAACCAACCCTCCTTCTACACAGACATTTACAAATGGTAAAACAACAACAGATCATTTACTAACAGTTTTTTTCTTTTAATAATCAGCAACAAACAGGGAGACGCAAGTTTCAACTGTTTGTGGTACCAGTACCACCCTCACTTTTTTCTTCTTATAGTGCCTTGTCTCAAGAACAGTTTTTATAATTATACAGTTCGACCGAGACTTATCATGTGATTTCAAATTCATTATACCTTTTATTTCGTAGATGACAAAAATTTTCTCAACAATGGGAAAGCTTCATTTTTCTTGAATGTAATTAGTCTACATCCTTCTAGAATAGGACATCAAAATATATGAAGTGGTTTTATTATGCTAAGAGTCATTTACATATTGTATTTATAAATCGTAATTATAAATGTGGTCAAAGTCTGATGTTATTTCATATATGAACAAGAAACAATTGTAGACCACTATTACGCGTTTGAAAATAAGAAATATAGACGTTAGATCATTCTAATTGAACTGGAGCTAGAAGTTAGGAGTTTATCTGATTAAAATAAGGAGGAAAAGGATGCATACTTTATTGACTTTACTAGGGGTTGGCCCGTCCTACGGGCGGATGAGTTTACATTAATATTATATTTGTTATATCTAAGTTATTATATTTTACTTTTCAAAATTATTATTAAAAAAATCTATTATATGTTAGTTTTTGGTTGTGGCTGATGAAATGTGGATATTATTTAAATTTTATTATTCTTTTTCGAAGTTCTTAGATTTTAAATTATATTATGTATTTCAGTAAATTATTATTTGTTGAGAGACTAATGTACTGTTGGATTGAAAATGACTTATCGATTTAAATAAATGATAAATTATTAAATGTTTTGTTTATAGATTTGATCTTAAAAATGAAAAATGGAAGACAATTCATAAGTTGCTCAAAAAAAAAGGAAGACAATTCATAAATTCTTTAATAAGTTTACTGACTTGGTGGTGCAACTAAGAAATAGATACCAATAGTACTTGGGTGTTCGAAATCAGAATTAAAAACATAAACTGGAAGGGGTTGGCTATCGTAGAAATCAGAAACAAAAACTTAAATCTGTCTACCGCATCATTGGTTTGTAAGGTTGGTGGAACCCTTTTAAATGGTATCATCATAATACAGAAGACCCTGACTATCTTGCGAGTTAACTTGAAATTAAAATCCGTGAGCTTGACTTGAAGTTGCATAGGCGTCCAACTATGTCTTGGAAACACTGTGGTGTTGTTATGGCTGCTTCTTCGTTGGGAGCACTCTCAGGAGACTTATAGATATCTAGTGTTACACTTATTGATTATAAGTATCTCTCTCATTTCGTTCATGACCAATGGCGCTTGTCCACCAACCAGTTTCAGTGCTGCTTAAAGATGACAAAGGTTGCCTCACCACCACCGTCATCACATACTTTAACCTCAAACCAATATCTATATATATATATAGCATACGATTAGTCGCATGACTTGCGAATAATATATATAAGACATAAAGGGGAGCTGTAGATTCATTGATGATGCTAACAGAACTGTTTGAAAACACTTACGTGGAAGCTATTGATAGCTGCGGAGGAGCTTTTGATAGCTGGTGTGGTATCTCCATTTTCTCCAAACCTAGCTCGAACATGGTTGAATATGAAATGTGTTTATATAGGATTAATTTCGAGAGCGGTGGACGACGACATGGTTTGGCATTCATATTTTAGTACTTATAACTGGTGTGACGGTGGAGAAACATGCTGGCCAAAACTAATGAATAGTGGTGGAGTATGAAGCATATATCGTGGACACTCTGAGGATTTTTTTTGGTGAGAAGGGAAGATTTATTCACGATTACCTTGATAGATATTTTTCGGTCACACTGAAGTCGGAATCAAAGAAGAGTCGTGGGGAATCTGTGAAGCTAAGGGTTACAACACCTGAAAGTATAGATGGAATGGTATTAGTAATGATACACATCCGTAGAGAAGTCTTTAAATGTGTAACTTTTCAAGTCTATGAATCACTACAATTACTATATGAAACATAAAGATGGAAAGAGACGTACCTCCAAGTATTTTTTTTGAATTTAGAGTGGTTAGCAAGAGTATTGACGTTTTTGTCTCAGTATCATTCCACCTACCTCGGAAAGTGGCTGCAAAACCAATCTAGACCCACTTTTAATCTTCTCACAGAGTCGGAACTTCTCTAACTGCATTATGATTTGTCTTGACGCTTTCTCCTAAAGTATTCACTGTCTAAATAATAGCACTCGAAGCAATGCTTATAGCTTCAACTCTGTCCATGAAAGCAACCTTCGGGAAGAAACATATATTGTTTGAATCCGCAAGAAGAACCCATAAGCTTTTCTTTTTGCGGAAAGGGAAGTAAGCCGAATGAAGAATACCGCCTAATATTCCACTGAGGCGTTTCAGAGTGGCCACTGTCGTAAAGTTGCTTTCTCGAAAACTTCTTCACCTTTTGTTTTGCAAGTGACTTCTACATTCAGAGAGGTATCATTCTTACACCTTCACGATGTCCACAACATCGCTCTCCATCAAACCAGCAACCTCCGTGAGTGGTTAAGAATGTTCTTCCACGTGCACCTCTTGAAACTCTCAAAATAATCCAACCTGCAACCCTATCCTTTTAGCATTAAATTTATTTAAATAAGGAAGTTGTAAGAAAGGAGCACTGAGAGAAACATCCTACAATCAAAGAACAACATTAATATACCTGAAAAATCCTTAAACGTTTTGGGCAAAACTGCAAAAGTATATTTGCAGAAAAAATCTTAATTCCTGAACAATGCACTGAGAGAGCTCCATTAATCAGAGTTGAGGATTTAACCATCCATGGCCTTGCTTATAGCGGGACTAACCCACCATTTGCAATAAACTCCATGATCAAGCTTCCGTTCACCTGATAAACCAGAGATAATTTCACAATTTTTTTGATTTTCAATCAAACCCATTTTTCATAACAGGGAAAAAACCCACGATGCTTTTGATCAAATAATCAGAGGAAAAAGCTTACTTTATTGTATAAGATGTTAGGTGACGAAGTTTTTAAGCAGACATTGATAGAGTTAAAGAGAATTAGGTTTACAGATAGTCAAGTAATGAGAGAGAGAGAGAGAGAGAGAGAGAGAGAGAATTCGCCATTAGTAGAGTTGATGTTTAATAGTGATTGACCTTTGGGATTTGGTCGAATTGAGGCTGTTCATCGCAGGGACGGAACACATTTACGGAGCTTCGAACGGTTACGTTGGTGGATGATGAGGCCGAGTTAATGCGAAAGAGTGGGAGGAGTGGCAGGATCGACGTTAATGCTTGAGTAAATGGTATATGTTTGCCGAAAGCTGAATACGTTACAGAGCCATTGTTTGGTGTTTAGAGCTTCAGAGAGTGAAGGTGCTGGTGATGAAGATTAACCAAACCTAATAACAACTGGGCCTAAGAGAGTGATAGCCCATCAAAGTATTAATCGTTTCAACATCGAAATCGAAACAAAATGAAAATAAATGAGGACAGGTGTCACAAAATGCCCCAAGCACATTGGTGAGGTGGCTCAAGGAGGAGAGAGACAAGCCAACTTTATTGTATAAGATAAGATTCTCTAAAGGCATATAAAACGTTAATTAACAACAAAACAGCAAAAGAAATGATAAAAGTCATCATGATAAATGTATATTCATGTGGAAGATGGATTGTGATGGTGCTGGGTAAAGCGTAGCTATCGCGTGCCAAGAGTAGTGGCCTAGGTCCACTTCTCCACAGATCCAATCTTTTAAGCCATTCTTATTGTTTATTTTCATGGTTCTTGTTTTTCTTTTACATATCTATGCTTTCAATCCACCAGCAAAAGTAAGTAGAGATAATAAAACAAAAGCCTGCCATATCTTACAACCTCTCTCAGCTTTTAACATGTGTGTTCTTACTAAAAAAGGAAGTTCACGAAAACATTTTTATTATTGAGATGTTTACCTGCCAAAGCAATATAAAGATTAAACAAGTTTTTATTTATTTTGTTAAACCTAAACATTTTAATTTACAAAACGGACGAGTTTGAAATGGAAGCTTGGTTGACCATTAAAACTTAAAAGTAGACACATTAAAGCATTTTATAAGAAATTTTAAATTCATGCGAATAAACTTCAGAAATTAATAAAAATTTCTTTGAAGCAAATAAGTAACTATAGTGACCATGCTCACCTAATGCAGTATGTAGATAAATGTCACGGTACTGAATGAAAAAGAAAAGGAAACACCACGTCTAGTAAACTAGGACTCAAACTTCTCACGATCTTTGTTATTGTTAAAAACAACTTTCGGTGTATATTTTTACCTTTTCTATGGCTTATGTCTGGTTCCAAATGTTATGTGTATATTATATAGATAGTTTTTTTTTAACGCTAATTTATTATGATATTACAATTATGAGAAAGATTACATAGATGATCTGACAACCGACAATACTATCTGTTTTATAAGGATCTACGTCTAACTGCATCACCTGAGCTGTCTTACGAAGATCACGTCTGACTGAGTTTACTTGTACCGTATTGAAGATCTCTTGTAAGCATTTCTTCGGTAGCCTGCATAATTGTTTAATAAATCGATTTTTTCAGAAATTGAAACCTGGCCCTACTGATGTAGAAGCATTAATGAACTCTTAGTCAAACTATTGGAACAAGGAGGCTTCCACGTATATAGATAGTTAAAAAATAAAGAATAAAGATCCAACTCATTTTGACTTTTTCAACGTAAACCTTCCTTTTGTCTTTTTAAGAGCATATTATTGAGGGGTTCTTAGGGTGGGGTTGTTAACGGAATAAAAGAACCCGTCTTTTAATTTTTAACTAAAAACCCTAAGAATCGGTTCTTAAATAAGAGTTTTTAGAGCCGGTTCTTAACTTTTTTTAGTTAAAAGTTAAGAGACGGTTCTTATATTCAAATTTGTCGCCCACTCTTTTCGTTATGTTTTTAATTCAAAACCTTACCTCTCTCTCTCTCTCTTGTCGGAAAACTCAGAAGCTTCGAAAATGAGGACATGTACGGAAGAGGAGAAAGTCCTTTTGATCTCTCATCACAATCAAGATCAAGAAGACGAAGAAGCGTTATCTCTGTGTGATTTGCCGGTGAATTTATCTAACGAGAAAGTTGAGCTTCCGAAACAATCAAAGGAAGAAGAGGAGTTCCAATTTAAAACCGGGTCATCGTTTCGTCTCGGGTCGGATTCATGTGAGCCAGCTCCTGAGATGAGTACCGCGGACGAACTATTCTCCGAAGGGCTAATCCTCCCGTTTCGTCACTCCGTCAGCTTAGACGCGGGACTTCCCGGTTCGAACCGGTTAATTTCCAGATCCGAATCGGTCGACTTCCGGAGAACCGGAGCCGGTTCTAACCGGAAAATTGAAAATAACTTCATCGACTACAGTCAACCGAGTCCACAGCCACAGATCAGACGATCGTCGAGCATGACGGCGAGAGTGAATTCAATCAGAAACCACAAATCATCTTCGATTTGGGACTTTCTCCGGTTAGGTCTCGTCCGTACGCCGGAGATCGAACTTCGAACGGCGAAAGTATCAGTGAGTCGAAACAGTAGCTGCAGTAGCACAAGCACGAGCTCGAATTCGAAGAAAACAGAATCGAGATCGAGTAACCGGAGGAGAAGCTTTCTGTTCGGGGATTTTAGGTGCTCCGCGGCGGCGACGGAGACGATTGTACCTGTGAAGATCAATGTCTCCGGCGAGACGGAGAAGAAGAAGACGGCGAAGAATGAGGAGAAAACGGCGGTTGCGCGGAAGAGAACGTTTGAGTGGTTAAAAGAGTTATCACAGGTAGGGTTTGTTGTTGATCATGGGAGACGAAGCTTGGCTTGATGATCACGCAATCAAAGAAACTTCCTGTTTCTCTGTTTCACTTTCCTGTCTTTTTTTTTCTTAAATATTTTAATGTTTTTTCTCTGTTTTTTTTTTTGGACGACTAATGTTTTTTATCTGTTTAATCAATTTGTAGGTGATTAATTTTTGTATGTTAGTGTTGATTGCCAATTATACTTTAGTTTTCCAAATGATTTATGTTTTTCTTTAAAAAATCATTATAACATGTTTGCCGCAATGTCATACTTTATCTAATATTTTAGATCACATCTCTCTCTCTCTAAACAGCTCAATAAGACATGAGATAGGCATACACGTATATCATCAATATGATGGCATGAAAGCGAGACATCATTAAGAAACGAGAAGGATGTAATGATGTGAACGTGAGATATCATATTGGTGTGCTTACTTTATCTATTTGTTTTCATAGTAGATTTTTATAAGAAGGGTGCTTAGCATGATTAAAGCAATCTAAGACGTTAAATTTTCCCACCATAAAATCGTATAATATAATGTTTTCTCACTATATAATACCATACTCGCTTGTGAGTTATGCATAGGATGCTTAAAATTTTACCCAAAACTCGCTGGAAAGTTGAAAGTATGTATATTAGGGCTGTATTGGGCTATTATATCTTGTATATGTCAATGTAAATGGGCTTAGGGCACACTTGTATATAAGGCAGTTGCATCTCTTACGTAAGAAATAAGAAGAACATCTTAAACTACTGAAATCTTCTTGACATGGTATCAGAGCTTCAAATCTAACCTACAAGATTTGGCTCATCGATTCTGGCACTACTCGATCCGCTGCGAGTTGTGTTGTTTGACGTTTCTGGTTTGAGAAAATGGATACAAGCTCGGTTCTCACTACTTCCACAGTGTCGACTCGTGGACGAACGATTTCACTCTATGACCCAACTGCGGGTGATAATCCATGAACTCTCATCTCCAAGCCGTCGTTGCGAGGACCTAACTAGGACGAGTGGTCCACCAACTTGCGACTGGCTTTAAAGGCGAGAAAGAAGTTTGGTTTTGCGGATGGAACCATCCCGCAACCGGTTGAAGAATCAGAAGACTATGAGGATTGGATTGCCAACAATGCTCTTGTAGTCTCTTGGATGAAGTTGACGATTGATGAGAACATCGCAGCTTCTATGGCTCACATCGACAACTCTCATGAACTCTGGACACACATTCAGAAGCGCTTTGCGGTTAAGAATGGGCAAAGAGTTCAACGACTCAAAACAGAGTTGGCAAATTGTCGCCAAAAAGGAGTCGCTATCGAAGCGTACTACAGAAAGCTTTCTCAACTGTGGAGGAGCTTGGCTGACTACCAAAACCATGGAAGAAGTTAGAAAAGAGCGTGAGGAAGACAAACTGCATCAGTTCCTCATGGGTCTTGATGAAACCTTGTACGGAGGAGTTAAATCGTCTTTGTTGTCACGAGTACCTCTACCTACGCTTGAAGAAGCGTATAACACGCTGATTCAAGATGAGGAATCAAAGCTTGTGGGTCGTCTGAATGAGGAGCGAACAGATGTGGCGAGCTTCGCGGTTCAGACAAACCCTCGGCCTTCTCGTTCTTCTGTTGACACCAGAGGACCATACGAAAACAGAACATGCTCCAACTGCGGTAAAAAGGGGCATACATCGGAGAATTGTTTCAGATTGATAGGATACCCGGAATGGTATGAAGTCGAGAAACAAAAGAACAGAACTGGAGCTTCTCGTGGAAACAATGGTGCTGGTTGTGGCTCGACTTCGCAAGCGGCTGGTCGTGGGTCCACTGTAGCCGGTCGTGGGTCTGCAGCAGAGAATCATGTAGCAGTAGCCACCAGTGTCTCATCCTCGGCTCTCACCTCTGCTGATCGAGTGGGGCTTACTGGGCTCAGTGATGACCAGTGGAAAACATTGGTTCATATGCTAAACGAAAGAAAAGCACCATCTACAGAGTCTCGATCAGGTAAAACTTCTGTTGAATCTTGGATTATTGACTCAGGTGCAACTAATCATATGACTGGAACTTGTGATTTCTTGGCTGATATTGGGGATATGGCTCCGATTCTTATAAAACTTCCGGATGGCCGATTCACTACTTTGACTAAGCAAGGGCGTGTCCGATCGGGCCCTGCGCTAAGTCTGGAACAAGTATTCTTTGTAGATGGATTGCAGTGTCATTTGATTTCTGTTTCTCAGTTGACTCGGAACAGAGGTTGTGTTGCTCAGGTTACTGATCGACTTTGTATTCTCCAGGACCGAATTTCGAGGATGCTGATTGGTGTGGGTGAACAGGAGAATGGTTTGTATTTTTTCAGAGGAATGGAAATGGCGGCAGCAATGCAGAGATCGAGTTCACTCTCGCCTGATGTGTGGCATACTCGCCTTGGACATCCCTCTTCTAAAGCTTTGAAGTTGTTTCAGTTTTCTGATTTTAGTACTTTTGACTCAAAGAAGTGCGAGATTTGTATTCGTGCAAAACAAACAAGAGATATTTTTCCTTTGAGTATCAATAAGACGATTTTTGCATTTGAATTGATCCACTGCGATCTTTGGGGTCCATACAGAACTACTGCTATCTGCAGATCTCGATATTTTCTCACCATTCTCGATGACTACTCACGAGCAGTGTGGATATATCTTTTATCATCAAAAACTGAAGCACCAAAACATCTCAAAAACTTCATTGCTCTTGTTGAACGACAATTTTCTAGTCAAGTGAAAACGGTCAGGTCTGATAATGGATCAGAATTTATTTGTATCTCACGTTTCTTCGCTGAGAATGGCATCATACACGAGACGAGCTGTGTGGGAACTCCTCAGCAAAACGGTCGGGTTGAATGGAAACATAAACACATTCTGAACACTGCACGTGCTCTTTGTTTCCAGGCCAATCTCCCAACGGAATTCTGGGGTTTTTGTGCACTCACAGCTGGTTATCTCATCAATCGTACACCAACACCATTGCTGCAAGGGAAAACACCTTTCGAGGTGCTATACAATAGACCGCCACCTTTGGATCATCTTCGAGTGTTTGGCTGCGTCTGTTACGTACATAACCAAAAGCATGGTGGAGATAAATTTGAAAATCGCGGCAACAAGTCGATATTTATTGGGTATCCTTTTGCTAAGAAGGGCTGGCGTCTCTACAACATCGAAACTGGACGTGTAACAGTCTCGCGAGATGTTGTTTTTCTTGAGACGGAATTTGAATTTTAATCTTTGCCTATCTTTGTTACACCTACGGAGCTGCTCAAGCAAATACATCCTGTTGACTTGTTTGAGCCAGAGCATATGCTTACTGAAATCACATCGCCTGCACCGATTAATCTCGACGCTTCTACGTCGTCTGGTGTTAATGAATCTGATTCGGCTGTTACTCCTGATGCCTCTTCTCAGCCAATACCGTTGCCTGTTGTTGATGCAGAAACAATATCAGTCTCGACAGATACAAGGCAAGACACAGCAGTCATCACTGATCATGCACCAGAACCTTCAGTTTCTTCTCCAGCTGAAGTCATTTCTCTACCTGAACCAGAGCTTCTTGTTCGTGGTATGAGACCAAAGAAACAGCCTACTCGACTTGCCGATTATGTTGCGAATCTGATACACGATCCACAACCCTCGACTACACCATATCCTTTGGATAATTATCTCTCCAGTGAGCAATTTTCAGAGAACTATCAAGCGTTTTTGGGTATTTTTCTATCTGCGGTTGAACCTCGGAGCTACACAGAAGCAATATTGGATGAAAAGTGGCGTTTTGCGGTTACACACGAGATTGACTCACTTGAGGATCAGGGTATTTGGACAGTTGAAGCACTTCCTCCTGGAAAGAAAGCACTTGGCTACAAATGGGTATTTAAAATAAAATTTCGAGCTGATGGTACGATTGAGAGATACAAGGCTCGGTTGGTGGTTCTTGGAAATAATCAAACAGAAGGTATTGATTATAATGAGACCTTTGCTCCAGTTGCGAAGATGGTTACAGTACGAACTTTCCTCCAGCAGGCAGCCTCCTTAAATTGGGAAGTTCACCAAATGGATGTTCATAACGCTTTTCTTCATGGAGATCTTGAAGAAGAAGTTTATATGCAGTTTCCACCGGGTTTCCGTACGAATGACAAAACAAAAGTATGTCGCTTACGCAAGTCATTGTATGGTTTAAAACAAGCTCCTAGATGCTGGCTCGCTAAACTTGGAACAGCGTTGAAGGATTATGGGTTTGAACAGAATCGGTCTGACTATTCTCTCTTTGTGTACACTGCTGCTGACGTTCGGTTACATGTCTTAGTGTATGTTGACGACCTTATTGTTGCGGGAAACAACGTCACTGTTATCTCGGAGTTTAAACAGTATTTGAGCAAGCAGTTTCACATGAAAGACTTGGGTATCTTAAGGTATTTTCTGGGCATCGAGGTCGCTCGCAGTCCTATGGGTATCTACCTGTGCCAACGGAAGTATGCGGTGGATATCATTGCTGAGACTGGGTTACTTGGGGTCAAACCAGTCGCTTTCCCTCTTGAGCAAAATCATAAACTCGCTCGAGTTAAAGACAATGCAATCTCGGATCCTTCTAAGTATCGTCGACTAATAGGCCGACTTATTTATCTTGAGGTAACAAGACCAGAGTTATCATATGCCATACATATCTTGTCTCAATTCATGAATGATCCGCAGGAAGAACATTGGGCTGCGGCATTGCGAGTTGTGCGGTATCTCAAGAACAGTCCTGGCCAAGGTATTCTTTTACGAGCAGATACCGAATTGAAGTTGATAGGGTGGTGTGATTCGGACTGGGGAGGCTGTCCAATCACTCACAGGTCACTGACCGGGTGGTTTATTCAGTTAGGAGGTTCGCCGGTGTCTTGGAAGACAAAGAAACATGATGTGGTTTCTCGATCGTCGGCGGAGGCTGAATACAGGGCAATGACTGATAAGGTGAGTGAACTTCTTTGGTTTCGGGAGCTTCTGCCAGCAATGGGGATCCCATGTACAGAACCTACACTTCTGTACTCAGATAGCTTGTCGGCTATTAACTTGGCTGCTAATCCGGTGTATCATGCTCGGACTAAGCATGTGGGTAATGACTGTCATTTTATACGCGATGAGATCATACGAGGAAGGATTGCAACGAAACATGTTTCAACAAAGTCTCAACTCGCCGATATCATGACAAAAGCACTTGGACATCGTGAATTTGAAGCATTTCTTCTCAAGCTGGGTGTTTGTAATCTGCACACTCCATCTTGAGGGGGGATATTGGGGCTGTATTGGACTATTATATCTTGTATATGTCAATGTAAATGGGCTTAGGGCACACTTGTATATAAGGCAGTTGCCTCTCTTACCTAAGAAATAAGAAGAACATCTTAAACTACTGAAATCTTCTTGACAATGTAAGTACAGAGTTTAGAATGAACAATAACACACTATAGAAATCTAAGAAATCTAATCTCCAGAAGAATCACACAGTCTCTACTGATATGAACCTTGATGGCTTCACCCATCAACCCTACACTAGAGTAAAAACTAATAAATGAAGTTGCTATAACCCCAAGATCGCGTCCGGTGACCACGACCATGGCATCAAATTGCTTCCCTTGCTGCAAAATCTTTAGAGATGCACATAAGACAAAGTGAACTCACTAATGTCTACTTTTTCTCTAGACAGAGCTTCTAAAGCACAGCGTTCCATGATACGACATCTTTATCCTCAGCGCTCTAGAACACCGTAACAGAATCAACCAGTTTTCTGAGCTTTGAGTACATGTCAACAAGCGCAGGATTGGATATGGTTCCTGACTCAGGGGAAGAAGAATAGAAGACCAAAGCACAAACCTCGTTTCTCAACTCGATATACTCTTGTAGTTAGTGATATAGCCAAGGCGGAGTCGAATTTAGGGTTTCTATTCAGCAATGGATAGTGGCCGCCGGAAATTGTTAGTGAAAACCGAGATTCACACAAATCGACAACAATCGGAGGTGTTGGTGATGAATCGTGTGAACCCTAAAAAAAAAATCTTTGTTTGTTAACAAGAAAACTGTTTTCATTTGAGATGTATAGCCGAATTTAGACCTGGGCGTTCGGGTACCCGTTGGCGTTTGTATCGGGTTTTTCGGATTTCGGTTCTCTTTTATAACACTTCATAGGTCCCATTCTAGTAAATTTGCAAGTACGGGTCGGGTTCGGATATAACACATCGGGGTCGGGTTGGTTTTATATCACATCATAGAACCCATAAAGTAATCATATATCATTCGGATTCGGGTTATATCGGTTCGGTTCGGATATAACCGAAATAAAATCTAAAATTTAAACGTAAAACATAAGAAATATATATTTATTTATATAGTTTTAAGTATTTAAGGTAGTTATTTAATTTTTAAATACTTATTGTTAGATAACATATCAAAATAAATATGAAATTGAATATTTGAAGTATATATTCATGTTTCATATAATTATATTGTATATTATTTTGGACATTCGGATTGGTTTCTTCGGATATCTTTTCGGATTTTTCGGTTTTTCGGATTACCCATTCGGGTTCGAATATGTTTTGTACCACCTTACAAGACCCATTCGGATACTTTTTACATTTCGGACCGGGTACGGATTGGGTTTTTCGGTTCGGATTCGGTTCGGATTCGGTTCGGATTTCGGGTTACGGATATTATGCTCATGACTAGCAAAATTAGTTTTATTTTTAATCATGTTTAAGTTTCTAAAATTAATGATAATGGCATTATTGTAATAATACCCTAGACTATATTTGCGAAGTGATTTTGCCACATGTCCTCTCTATAATCAATTTAACAAAACAAATATGACATGACTACTAAAATTGATCTCTATAATCAATTTAACAAAACAAATATGACATGACTACTAAAATTGATGACCTGACTTCTAGAAAAATATGACATGGCTAATTTCATTTATAGTTGATTTATATTTTTGGTAAACTTATTAGAATATGGTAATAATTCATATATTACATTCAATATTGATATTTCTTTTTGATAACTTTTTTTAAATATGGTAATAGCTCATACATCATCTATAAAATAAATATATTTATATATAACATTTCAAAATTTGAAATATTATTATTTTGTGTAATTATACAATTTGTATTACTAAAACTTTCAAAAATTTCTACAATTTTTTAAAAATTTAAATATCTAATCGTAAGATCATTAATTTCTTATATATCTACACATTTTATAAATATTGTTTAGGCTTAATTTTTGATAATTATACAATTTTATATAATTTTTCTTAGTTTTATACAAATTGATTTAATATATATCAAATATATATTAAATATTAGTAAGAAAATAGTAAAATCTATAATATTTAATAAAATTTATTTTTAAATATAAGTTAGATTTAAAAAATTCCTTACTGCATATGGTGCAGGGAAACACCTAGTTATCAACTAAAAGGGTTATTCATACCCATTTTAACGTGTTGTAATTAGCGAAAAAATAAGAGTCGATAAAAGTAATATTCTCTATAAAATATACTAAAAATATAGTTTTCAATATCCACATAATTTGATATATATTGTTGTGTCGGTGATTAAACCCACCGTTTTTGGGTAACCCGTATATATATAACAAGCATAACCTAATGTGTGGTATATGTCATCTATAAGCAAGCGTGAAAAAGTGAGAACCCTAACTAATTTCGCCACCTGTTTCAAACAATGACGACGATCTCTGATCTTTCCAGAGATTTGATCGGGGATATACTCTCCAAAGTTCCGATTACATGTGTTGGAAAAGTAAGATGCACATGCAAACAATGGAATGCTTCATCGAGACATAGGATATTTGGTAAAGCAGTAGCTAGGCAGTTTATGGGGTTCATGATGATGGATTTTAAGGTTTGTTCAGTTAGAATCGATCTCAACGGAATAGTAAAGGACGAGGAAGGCTCTGGTCCAGTATCTACAAAACCGATTGATAAGCTCAATAAAATCGAGATATCTAAAGTATTTCACTGCGACGGCTTGTTGTTATGCACGACCAGAGACAACACGAGGCTATTGGTTTGGAACCCGTATCTAGGGCAAATGAAGTGGATCGAGCCCAAAACAGCTTACCACAGATTGGACAGGTATGCTCTGGGGTATGATACAAACAAGAAATCCTACAAAATATTGAGGTTTGTAGATGATGCCTACTGGCCCACACCCCTTTTTGAGTTTGAAATCTACGATATGAACTCTAACTTGTGGAGGGCTCTTGATGTCACTCCCGACTGGGATAACGAGTTTTTTCGACCCGGCTTGACAGTAAAGGGAAACACTTACTTTTTTGCTAAACAAAAAATAATATTAGACGAAGGTGAAGCAGACGAAGATGTAGATGATTTCTTGGTCTCTTTTGATTTTACCAAAGAGAGATTTGGACCACATCTGCACGTGCCGTTTCACTCTCGTCTCCACGGAGACACCGTGGTTCTATCGAGTGTCGGAGAAGAGAAGCTTGCAGCGTTATATCAATGCATGGATATAAATATGATGGAGATATGGGTTACGACTAAGATTGAGCCCCACGCGGTGTCGTGGAGCAAGCTGTACTTCTTAGCAGTTGATAAGATGGTCCCTCTCTTAAGTGGAAGTTTCTTCATTGACGAGGAAAAGAAACTCGCACTGGCTTTCACTTTAGACACACTTGGTCGCTACAAAAGGGCTTACATCATTGGAGAGGATGAGTATTTTAAACAAGTGGATCTCGGAGAAGCTGTTGTGATTCCTGATGACGACGACTATCCCTACTGTTTCCCACTCGTATGCTCTTACGTGCCAAGTTTAGTGCAAATCAACCAAGGCTTAGTACTATCGGGAAAGAGGAAAGAACGATAAGTTACATTTTTATAAGTGTCGTGTTTGTTTCCGCATATCATCTCCTCTTTGTTTTCTTTTGCCTTTTGTCATCTTCATTGAACAAGACTTAGTCAATTACTTTTATTTATTACTCGTATTGAAGAAACTCGCACTGGTACCCTATCCTTTAATTCTCCAGCCAATATTTGATGGAAAGAGAAATAGTTATGAGCTAATCCGTCCCTTCTCCCCACAGTACCAGTTACCAAATCAAAACAAAATAATGCCTATAATTAAAAAAAGTTCGAACGAGTGGAACAAAAAGCGATCGGAGATGGGAATTCAACAAGAGTGTGGCGCTGGATCTTAAAAGATAATATTGGACGACCGGTTGGTCCACCGAATGAAAAGGATCAACATCTTACGGTTGCTGACCTACTAACTAGAGGATCCAACGAGTAGAACGTTCCCAAAGTTAAATCCTTATTCCCACTGATCATCTCAAAGGAAATTCTCTGCATCTCTCCGAGCACATTAGGGGCCATTGACGATTTCGTTTAGACACCTACTAAGGACGGAGTCTATACCACCAAGTCAGGATATTTCATTGCAATGAAGAACAGAGCAACTCTCGACAATGAGGCGGATTCATTACTCGAGTTGGAATGGACGAAGAAGGTTTGGGGGACTCCCGAAAGTCAAGCTCTTTATGTAGAAGTTGGTTGAAGGAGCTCTGGCCCTGGGTTCTAATTTGGAAAAACGAGGCTGTGAGTGCTGTACCCTGTCCGAGATGTGGGGAGCAAGAAACCGCTGAGCACCTTATTCTCCACTGCAATTTTGCAAAAGAAGTCTGGACAGAAGCTCTTCTGCATCGTATGCTTGCATTCGATCAATTCCAAACCCTGAAGGAAGCCTTGATTGCAGGTATGAAATGAAAGCCTTGATTTGCATTAATTTATATTTCAAAACTGGAATCGAATATAAAAATTTCAAATCACAAGTAATTCAAATCTATAACAAAGATTTGTAATCATTTTTGTTTATTTTTTACATGGAAATGGCCTTCGGAATTTTATGAAATTTCATAGAAAATCAAAGAAGAAGCAAAAAAAAACTTAAATCTGCTCATCATCTTCGTGTCCAATTTAATTGCTTAGTTAACCTCTAAACATCTGAGCCCGTTCTCGATCATCTGCCACTGCAATTCTTGATGCTGACAACGAACAGAATCCGACCTCATTAACCCTATACTGCTTCTGCTTCTGTTGCTGAGATTGCTTGCAATGCAAGATAGCTCCTTGAATAGAATTCTCTATCTCTGAGTTAGAACTCGTACTTCTCTTCAAAAACTGCAATGGGGATACCCTAAACTAGTCGATGACTTTTTGTTCGAACTCTTCGCAGGTTGTCTCCTCATAGAAATCGAAAAAGATCTCCTATGGCTCGGCTCCCAGGAACAGAACCATTACTCTTCTTTTTAGGTCTCTCTGCTCGAGAATACCTCAAATAGATCCTTCATCAGCAACTCTTGACTCATCAGAACAGCTTGACTTCCCAAAAATTGATCTTAGATAAGCTCTCGAAGATTTAATCTTCTTTCCAAAACTCAATCGTGTGTTCAATCTCAGTTTCTTGCTCCAAGATTTCTTCTTCTCATCCTCCTCCACTGAACTTGAATATTCAAGAAAATAGTCTTTAGGGTTAGGCTCTTTACTCACTTGACAAGAATCTGCTGGAGAGACGGTGCAAGACTCGAAAGGGGAGTTACTCGTCACTTGAGTAGTAAACGTTCCGGTGGCTATAAAGGTGTGCTGTAGAATTCTTGGTCAAAGGTGTAATCTTCTAGAAGCTTTTGAACCATTAGGAGACGTGGAGTTAAGTGAAGAGGAAGAAGCTTGCCTTTGTAGAAGAGTTCATCTGCTGGAAAAGTGGTTTTGTCTATCTCAAGAGGACAAAGATGAGAGATTTGGAACTCAAACTCTCTAGGGTTGTTGTTGTTTTTGTTTTTGAAGAGCTTTGCGTACGAGGTTAGTAAAAGATGTGACTTCCATGTCTATGTAATCGTCTTCTAGTTTAGCTGCCATTTTTTTAATGTGTGTTTCTTCTTTTTGTATTATGTTTTAGTGATTAGTGATCTGAGTTAAGAGTAGAGGATGTATGTTTTATATATGAAAGAGAGAGAGTCAGTGTTAGGTTTTTGATTTGGTAAATATGGACAACTGTGGAGTGTGGACCAAGTCGTGTTTTCATTTTACTTACATACATCTATGTTGAAAACAAGGAATTAATTAACAATGTAAATAAGGTATATTTGTTTATATTATAAACTAGGGGGTGTCCGCGCTTCGCGCGGAATATTGTTTTATTGTTGTTAAAAGTATGATTTTTTGGATAATGTAATTATGTGATCACTTTTATTTGTTAAGAATGTTATTTGGTGTTTTTATTGTGTTATGTAGTAGTAATAGTGATATGTTAATATATTTTGTCTTTGTTTTTTTAATAATGTGTTTTGTCTGTATAGTATTTGTTAGCAGTGAAGTGAGCCTCTAATATAAAAATATATTGAATTTCAATAACTTTGCATTTATGCATTTGTTGATTCTAAGATTTACGGTTTCAGCGTCAAAATTTTCTTTTAATTTTTTTTATATTTTTGAACATTATAACTTTCAAGATGTTTTCGTTTTTTTCCCATGTTTTTACATTGAGCCTTCAACATCTATGTATTTTCTTTACGTTTCTGGTATGCGGTGTTTCTCATCATCACCAAAAAAGACTCACCTCATGCTCTTGTTCTTTATCGCCTTCTTCACCTTGAGATTTCTGGTATTTATTGTAGATCGGGTTTAGGAGTTCCCAATTGTGCGGTTGTTTCTCGCATCATTTTAGGTTACTCCATGCAATATTGGATGCTCCTCTTCTTCCTTAGATTTTAGCTGATGTTAGGAACTGCATCTCTTTGGGTTGAGTCTGAGTTTAGTCGTCTTTGAAGTTGTTTTCCTCGTCGTTGGCTTACCATTGTTACTCCCCTCTCGTCTTGGTTTTCAAGATATGGTTTTTGGTGATCTGACTTCTATAGCTCGAGGACGGCTCCACGATTTGATGATTTCGTTTTGTCTACCCTTCCAGCTATGTTCTTTCATCTCGTTGCAGCTTTCAACCCTGCTTGCGTCTCTGTGACTCTCTCTCTCTTTCGCCATGTTTGCCACTCTAGGTTTGGATAGTGTTTTCCTCCGAGTATGCTCTGTAGATTTGGAAGATTGTTTCTGGTCTCAAGTCTGAACTCATGTTTCTCGGGGGTTGGCTTCATTTCTCCCTCACTCATGTTGTTCTCTTCTTCCCTTAGTATAAATGTGTGATATTAGACTCTTGGAGCTTTGGTCCCTTCTATCCAGAATTTTGTGGTTCTTCCCCGGCATAGGCGTCTTGTTTGTGCTTGTTTAGTTTGTGAGATGCTTCTTACCTCTTAGCTGGTGGTTGTGCTTATCGTTTGTTATGTATGTCTCTTCCTGCTTCGTGGTGATTTTGGCCTTCTGTTGATTATTCTTACTCTAACTCGCTTTCTTGGTTCTTTGCATTGGTCCTTGATCACGCTCATTTGTGTTCGAGGGATTGCTTTATCTGAAGATTATATTTCTACATTTTACTGACTTTTGATTGTTCTGGCCAAGATACTCTATGATAAAGTGGGGTAAGTTAGTTTTCATTCTTGATCGCCTTTGAGCTCTGGACCTTTATTGAGTTAGTGTTTCTTTGGCATTTTTTTTCTCTGGGATTATGGTGGTTTTATGTTTAAATTATGTGTTCTGCTTTAGTTTGGTTAATATTAAGATAAATATATAGTTGTAAATGAAATAATAGAAAATAGTAAAAAATAATAAAATAACGAAAGTTTATGTTATTTTTAGCTGCGAATAAATTAAATATTTAAAGTACATTTATATTTTTTACTTATTTCTTTATTCGTTTTGCAATTTTTTGAACAATAAAATAGATTAAAATATATTAGCAAAATTCAAATGATGATGGTTAGTGTGAGAAGGATTATATAATGTATAATTAGAAAATAGTGAACCAAATTGCAATAATCTAAAAGAAGAAGGATCTAAAATGTAAAAAGACAAAAAGATGACACGTGGCAGCAAACCCCCTGCCACTTGTCGGAAGAAGGGAAAAAGTCTACTTTATATATAAAGATAATGATTTCTTCGGAGGACCACCACCTAAATCTTGAACTTAATATTCTTTTAATGAACACTTATTTTAATATTCCATTTTCTTTCAAGAATTATTTGATTGGCTTTGAAAATTAACGGCTTAATCATCTTCTTTTTTTTTTTTTTGCCAAGGATTTGAATTTCATATAAATATGAGAATAGTTTGTAAAACTTTACAAAAGGAATTAAAGCTACATGGGGATCACTTTGGCAAAAAGAATAGAAACAAAGTGTAACCCATAAAAGAAGAAGTAGTCATTTCTTAGCCAGCGTAGCATAAGGTTTTTGAAACTCTTCTTGTTGTTTTGTTTCTCCAAGATTGTATCTCTGATGTTGCGATCAATGAGCCTGTAAATTGTTGGAGGAGAAGTCGAGATTCCGTCATGTAAAGCTTAGACAGAGAGTTTTATTCCATATCAGCTTAATCATCTTCATTAATGGTGATTAAAATTTAAATAATGTAAGAACGAATAGCGATACAAAATTGAGGAGAGCGACAAAAGTATCTTATACATATGATATCTGATAACTATTTTACTTATTGTGTGTTTAGTAAGTGTCTAAAAATAACAATGTCTGAGCCAGCGTTCATATAAAACCACCGCCCTTTTGATTCAGGAGTTGATGTCAATCCGTTGCGTGCCATCACCATCGCCCATTGTCGCAGCCTTACCGTCAGGGATCTATCACCTTTCACGTGTAGTCATCTCGTACCAGGTCCGTAACACGACGAATGTGATCAAAGTCGAGAGGGAGAGAAGACAAATGGAATTGGATCCACCGTCTCACCACACAACCACCCCCATCGTTAACGTGGGTCACTGGAGGAGCGGTACGTGTAACCGGAGAGTCGTGCAGTGATCAACGGAGATTGTACCAGCCACCGTGATCCAAGCCGTGTAGCTACGTGTTATCTTCCTTGTTACTTTCGGTCCAAGCAATATCTGCAGCATATAACCCTAATTGTATCTTGTGCATGATGAAATCTTGTAATTAGGTGTGGCTTGTGCGACAAGTAATCATTCGAAAGTTTAGACCGAGTCTCATTGGACGAGTTAGAGCATGATTATTGAAGGTTTTTAGAATAGAGTTCTTATCGGAATATAAGAACCCGTCTCTTAACTTTTAACTAAAAAAATTAAGAACCGGTTCTTAAAACTCTTATTTAAGAACCGGTTCTTAACTTTTTTAGTTAAAAGTTAAGAGACGGGTTCTTATATTCCGTTAAGAACCCCACTTTAAGAACCCCTCGATAATCATGCTCTTATTTCCAGTTCCGAGCGTTTCCTATTCTATTTCCATTGGTAAACTTGAAATTCTCACATCTTTATATAATCACCAAAACAAAAAAAATATCATTTATTATACTAAAATAATAAACTAAAATCTATTCCAATGCATAATATATAGTATAATAGAATCATACAAGCTTTACTACATTTAAAATAAATAATAGGGCTTTTCGCAAGATTGACTCAAAACTCAAAGTCAAACCTAAAACTAACCCATGCTTTTCTTGGATTTTTCTTTTGTCCTATTCACCCCACAAGTTCATAATATTCACGAAAATGCCATCAAATTTTTTATTTTTTTCCGAAAATGACATTTTTACTCTCTCACCTTCATCATCTTCATGTAATTACAAGATTGCCATTGTCATCAATACCCCAACCACCATGAACAACCAATTTGAAGCTCTTAATGCACCTAAAATCGATTTACACTCTCTCTTTCTCACTTGTTATGAACTAAAAACAACATCTATTTCACTTTGCCTCCATATTCATCCAAAAAACACAAGCTTTTGATTCAAATTTTTTTATAGTTGATAGAGTCATTCAAGCATACTATTCTTGGTGGGTTACTTTCGTTTGAGATTCTGGGTGGTTGGAGAAGACTCTGTGTGCTAAGGAAGTCATCTCACTAGTTTAAGGTATGAAATTGGATTTTTTTCCAGATCTGTTCGTGTAGAAGACTTACCCGTAAGTAGTCTGGCTGTAGAAGACTTACGGGTAAGTCTTCTGGTCAAACGGACGACTTACTTTTAAGTCGTCATCTTTGTTTGTTAAAAAAAAATCTAGAGAATAAGTCGTCTAGGATAAATAGGTTAGTTTTGCATTTGGCCGAATTGTGTCAGATATTTGACTTTTCCTGAACGACTTACCAGTAAGTCGTCTCCGGGAAAACAAAAATTTCAATATTTTATTAAATCTGGACGACTTATCTGTAAGTCGTCTCAGGTTACTTTTGCAGTTGGAAAATAAAACTTAAATATTTAACTTTTCCCAGACGACTTACGCGGAAGTCGTCAAGTAAGACGACTTACTTGAAAGTCTTCCAGGATAAGCAAAGTCGTCCAGATTTATTTCCTAGATTATGGTCAAACCTTGCTTATCTCGGACGATTTTCTTGTACGTCGTCTGCCTGGACGACTTTCAAGTAAGTCGTCTGGGTAAAGTTAAATATATAAGTTTCTTTTTCGAATTGCAAACTAACCTGAGAAGACTTACAAATAAGTCGTCTAGCTTTAATAAAATATTGAAATTTTTGTTTTCCCGGAGACGACTTACTGGTAAGTCGTCCAGAAAAGTCAAATCTGACACAATTCGGTCAAATGCAAAACTAACTCGTTTATCCTAGACGACTTTCTGGTAAGTCGTCTAGGTTTTTTTTTTTTAACAAACAAAGCTGGACGACTTACAAGCTCCTATTTAAAATTCAATTGCAAAAATGACTTTAATAAACTTTCATTTTCTCTATGTTTACTAATGTGTTTTATTTTGAATTTTTGTAGATGATGCGTCAGTTACATGCAGTGTATGGAGAATGGTTGTTGAATGATTGCCGTTGGGATTTTGTGGTTGATAATGTCAAAGGAGCGAGAATCATTTTTTGGGGGGAAGGTTCGACACATGCTGAACTTCTTGCAATGACTCAAGAAGATTATAACCTGGACATGAGCACAGAATCTGTGGAGATAACCTACTCATTACCAGCAGAAATGATGCAGGCTCCAGACACCCCTCCTATTCATGTTACAAGTGATAGACAAGTTCGAAACTTGCTCGAGATAACCAAAACGCATGGAGTACGGCTTTGTGTATCAAGCCGTAGCAAGGTAGAAACGGTTTCAAAGTTTAGGGAAGAAGATGATGAACCTGATGAAGCTGATGAATATTTTGAAGATGATGATGATGATTTGGTTGAAGATGAAAATCATGATGGGGAGGAGGACGATGGGGAGGAAGATGCTGGTATCTCTATTGTTGCTGAAGCGGACGAGAATGGTGAGGATTACAGTATTTATGGAAAGGTTGAAGATGAGGATGAGGAAGATGAAGATATGTGTTTTGAAGATATCAAAAAGATTGAAGGAGGAAGATCGAATGGTAACAGTATCTATGTCAAACACAGTTTTGTTAGCAAGGATGCACTGCTTTCAGAGCTGCGGTTAACAACAGTGAGGTTTAAGTTCTCCTTCAGAATATACAAGTCAACGAAAACTCTCCTTGTGACAACATGTCCGGTTAGTGGTTGTCAATGGAAGGTCAGAGCGAGTGTGAAACATGGGACAAACACGTTTTGGGTAACAAAGTATGTGGAAAAACATACATGCTCAGTGGGAGACCGACTCGCTCAGCGGAGACACTGTACTCCGAAGTATGTTGGTAGGCTTTTCATTGATCGTGTTGGAATCATTGATGGGTTGAATCCGCAGCATATCACTGATGCAATGAAGAACATGTTTGGCATGACGCTTGATTACACCACTTCATACAGAGCACTTTTATATGCACAAACATTGGTGAGAGGATCAGCAGAAGATGGGTATTCGCGTCTGCCATCATATCTCGAGCAAATCTCCTTAGCAAATCCCGATTCTATCACGGCTATAGAACTTGATTCTATCAATAGATTTAAGTATCTATTTCTCTCTTTTGGAGCTTCTATCAAAGGTTTTAAGTATCAGAGAAGGGTCATTGTGGTGGATGAGACTCACCTAAGTGGGAAGTATGGAGGTGTTATGTTAGTTGAAGCCGCACAAGATGGGAATTTTCAGATATTTCCATTGGCTTTTGGGATCGTAGATGCTGAAGATGAACCTTCTTGGGAATGGTTTTTCACAAAATTGGCTAGTTGTGTATCTGATGAGCAGCCTCTGGTGATAGTCTCTGACCGGCACACGGCCATTAAAAGTGCGTGTGATAAGGTGTTTCCTTGGGCAACCCGAAGAATATGTTATTATCACCTTCAAGATAACATTGTCAAAAAGTATAAAGGGAAACATCTCTTGTACTTGGTGAAAGATGTTGCTTATGCTCATACGGTTTCAGATTTTGACCGGTACATGGCTGAGATATGGAGTGCAAACCCCGACCTTGCAACGTATTTGGAGAATGTCGACGTCAGCCTATGGTCAAGGGTTGATTATCAGGGGGACAGGTACAACATAAAGACAAGCAACATCGCTGAATCTATTAATTCCGCTCTGAAGCGAGCTAGAGGATTTCCGGTTCAGTTCCTGTTGGAGTTCATAAGGGAGAAGCTAGGAAAGTGGTTTTGGAAAAGGAGAGAAGATGCTTTGAGTCTCCCAACTCAACATAGTCGAGGTGTTGAATACTTGCTTGCTGTTCGATCGGAGATAGCGGATACGATGACGGTACAACCAATTGATGAATGGCGATTCTTTGTGAAAGGTGGGAAAATGGACTGTGTGGTTGATTTGGAACATAGAAAGTGTGATTGTGGTGTCTATGCAGTGGAGAAAATACCTTGCTCTCATGCTATAGCTACTGGAACATCTGCTGGTTTGCATATCTCCACACTTGTATGTCCAGTGTACTCAAAGGATTTTCTATTTGCAGGATACTCAGAGAATATATATATCCTTGTGTTGGACAACAAGTTGAGGAACGCACATGCTTTCCTCCAGATGTAAAGCGTGGTCTGGAAAGACAGAAGAAATCAAGATGGTAATCTTGGTTGGAGCTATCCAGGATGAGAGGACGCAAACCTCGGAAGCAACACAGGATTTATAGATGCTCAAAATGCAAGGAAACTGGCCATACGAAACCACAATGTAAGTCGTCCAGTGATTAGTCTTCCAGAAGACTTTCAATTAAGTCGTCCAAAAGGTCGTCCAGTTAGTCGTCCAGGATTTTTTCTTCCAGAAGACCTTCAAGTTAGTCGTCCAGTGATTAGTCTTCCAGAAGACCTTCAATTAAGTCGTCCAGAAGGTCGTCCAGTTAATCGTCCAGGGTTTTTTCTTCCAGAAGACCTTCAAGTTAGTCGTCCAGTGTTTAGTCTTCCAGAAAACCTTCAATTAAGTCATCCAGAAGGTCGTCCAGTTAGTCGTCCAGAGTTTTTTCTTCCAGAAGACCTTCAAGTTAGTCGTCCAGTGTTTAGTCTTCCAGAAGACCTTCAATTAAGTCGTCCAGAAGACCTTCAATTAAGTCGTCCAGTTAGTCGTCCAGTGTTCAGTCTATGTACTAAAAATTTGTGTTATGAACTTATCTGTGTCAACTTCTTTGTCAAATTGCACTACCAAACAAATTTGAGATGGTCTTGCCCTTTATATTATCTGAAATATAGTTACAAAAGTCACTGCCCAGAAGACTTTCCAGATTACTTATAGTTAAGTCGTCCAACATTCCAGACGACTTAACTGTAAGTCTTCTGCGCCGAATATAGTTCGAAATAGGGATCATGTTCAAATACACACATCAGCCTAATCTATCATACAAAATAATCTAACGTGGCCTGTTTATCACCCGTCATACGCACCCAGGTTGTCATCCATGTCCTTGTTTTCGAACTCATGCGCGCCAGGAAGCTCTTGAAATATATCCACCGCCATCTTATCCCTCATACTCTTTTCGTTGGCCTTAGCAAAGTCTTTTTTACTAAACTCTATCCCAAGAGCATGACATTCAATGTACTTTAGAGTGTACACGCCACAATCACCAGCTCGGGCCGGAGGTATATTGGTCGGTCTCTCATATGTGAATGGCTCCAGGCTGTATTGGGCACGTTGTTCGTCTGAGGAAGCGCACTCAACAAGCAGATAAGGGACCATGTAGAGAAAAGGCTCCATTACCACATCGAGTTCTTCTGGGGAGATACTGGAACAAATGCTGTCAAAGACGACTATGTGCCTCTTAGAGATCGATATCCACATAGCAATCCAATGACTATCGGCGAAGTTTACTGGCGCATAGATATCATTAATATTCATCCCCCAAACCTTGTTCGATTGGCAAAATGATGGTATAGTGCCTGCATAATAATTCCACGCCCCACCAGGGAGTCTTCTTCCTAAACCGTTCTGATCGGGCTTCGAGTCCTTAAAATCCTTGAAGTTGAATCTCCATTGCTGAGCAAAGAGATGATCAAGGAGGCACATTCTCTCACTCCTGAAATGTTGTGGGTTAGCGTCGTACCTCTTCCTCAGCACATTAATCCAAGCATCAATATGCTGCATATAAAATAGAGTACAAGTGAGAAGATATCATACGACTTACTGGTAAGTCTTCTACGTAGACGACTTACCAGACGACTTACAAGTAATTCGTAGACGAATTAAGTCGTCTGATAAGTCATCTACGTAGATGACTTACCAGACGAGTAAGTCATCTACGTCATAGCAGAAGACTTACACAGTCTTCCAGCCACTCTAGGGAGGTTCGGAGGATTTGATACCACCAAGTTCTACTTTTAGGTGGTTTTTTATCGAGAGCTGTTCTATAATGACTGCAAACACAAAATGTTGAAAAACAATCAGGTTTTATGGGAAAAGCAAGCTATTATGGGAAAAGCAAATACTTATGGACAAGTTTTTAACCAATCAGCGAGCTCCTTCAACTTCTTCTTGTCAATTGGTGCAAAAGGATTATAGCCTGGATAAAGCTTTCTGTTTGAAATGATCACTCTGGCCGTGCTGTTTGCCGTATAAGGAGATTTCTGTGAGGCAGCAAGTTTCCATGTTCGATCACTCTTTGCACGGCAAAGTGCCAAAGCAGCATCCCTCTTTTCTAGATATCTAGCATCCTCCTTCTGTAAATCTGAAACAGTGGATTGATTTTTGTCCAATAGAACAAGGCTCGGTTCTGGAGCTTTATCTTTCGAGGAACTAGCATCTGCGGGCACAGCTGCGGGCACATCTGGACCTTTATCCTCCGCCAAGCTCTTCCTTCCCGCGATCGTCCCATTAACACTTTCACTCTGCAATATACAAGATGGGTTTATACAATAATAACCAAAGATACATTTCAAACAATAATAACCAATGAGTGTCTTCAAACATGAAACAAAATACATATATAAAATCCATACACTATAAACAAAGCACACATGTTCTGACATACAAGAAACAAAGCAAATGCAACTTTTCAATTCTTATTATTAAGACTTTGTCTAGTCAATCTCTTGTTGGGAGAGTATTCGTTACTAACCCCGGGTTCGAACGTCGGTTTAGGTGGAGAGGTAGTGTTTTGAGATGATGTCCCTTTCCGTTTTGTGGTGATACCAACCTTCTTCTCCACAGCTTCCACCCTTTCCGACAGATACTTGATCTCCTTAAGGCACGTCCCAACCCCTTCCCTCATGGCATCAGCTATGTCCTTGAACATGGTTTTAATATCCTCTTTGGGCAACCCACCAACAGTCGTAGTCACCTCTTCACTAGCTTCTGCAGCTGCCTCTTCACTATCCTCTGCAGCTGCCTCTTCACTAGCTTCTGCAGCTGCCTCTTTACGAGCTTTCTTCCGAGGTCTTGGACTGTCTTCCTTCACTACCTTTTTCTTCGCTGGACTCACAACCGCCGGCTTTGTATTGACCCAAGTACCGGTGACTTCCCAACAATCCATGGTCCACTTCCACGGTTTCTTCACAAACATGAGTTTAATTATGTTCTCCGCGGGCGTGTCCTCAACATCAAACTCCCATTTTGGAAACATTTGACCAATGTCCTTCAGAAAAAAGTTGATCACCCTAGTCTGCAGTAAATAGAAGATATGAACTTAGATATTTGACGGATTAAGAAAGATGGAAAGAAAAGACTTCGCAGACGACTTATAATTAAGTCGTCTGGAAAGTCTTCCAGTTGGACGACTTAGTAGACGACTTATAATTAAGTCGTCTGGAAAGTCTTCCAGCTGGAAGACTTAGTAGAAGACTTATAATTAAGTAGTCTGGATAGTCTTCCCAGACGACTTAATTATAAGTCTTCTATTAAGTCTTCCAGCTAGAAGACTTTCCAGACGACTTAATTATAAGTCGTCTACTAAGTCGTCCAGTTGGAAGACTTATCAGACGACTTAAATATAAGTCTTCTGCGAAGTCGTCCAGATTGAAGTAAATACCTGACTGAGGATAGCCTCTTTAAACTGTCTGCGTCCTTTGTGACCCTTGTAAGCCAGTATCGGTGGAGACGGATTGTTTGGGAGAGGATTACCAAAAGTAGCACCCAATTCCGGAAGAGCTGTGTACACCCAGACCTGGAGAGCTTGCGCAAACCCATTAATAGTGTAACAACCCAAAATATCTCTGCCCTTCACAGAGTCCATCAGCACCTTAAACGCGACTCTCCCCCGTGGATAATTCTCAAACCGTTCTAGCTCCATCACTAGCCGTGCCAGACTAACCCGTGTAGGGGTTGAATACTTTCTCCCTTCAATGTATCCAGTGAAGATGGCAAGGTACGCGAGCCGCTTGCGATCATCCAGAGACCACCCTTCGCATCTCTCAAGTGCTGCTATTATCTCCTGAGTAGATGTCCCAGCTTCGACATGAACTCCCAGCATCTCCCAAAAAGAAGTCAACTCCTTTGTAACAACAGAGTGAGGTCTCTCAAGGTCCTCGATGTACTCGCAGTTTAGACCAGTGAGGTTTTCAAACTCTAACAGTGAAAACCTCACAGGTTCTGGACCAACGAGACTCCACAGCTCATACTTCTTCTTTATGTCCAGCTGGAAACCAAGCATGTAGTGAACCAGCCTTGATGCCCAATCAAATCCCAGCTCTTGGAACTTGATGAAAACTCCCAACTTCGACTCCTTCAGCTCTACATATTCGTCATCATGAAGAGCTTTCTTTAAAGCAGCATGCAACGTCCAGCAAGTATGATACGAAATGCTATGCACTGCGGGGGGCGCTTCCCCTAATGTATATATCCTACGGGGGAGTTCTGGCATCTCCATTTTTTTTTCCTGCAAAACAATCAAAGACAACCATCTCAAACAATCAAAGACTTATAATTAAGTCGTCTGGAAAGTCTGGAGACTTCCAGTTTTATGTTCATCTTTTCCTCAATCAATCACTCGACAGTAAGAGATATAACTTACCGGCGGCGGAGTTCAACGAGACGCCTCTGAGGGAATGCGCGCTAGGGTTTCCTCTCGGATCTTAAATAGAGGAAGCAGCTGTGAGACCGGTGGTGAGAACGACGGTGATAACGGCGGAGAGATAACCGGCGGTGAGAACGATGAGAACAATGGATTAGAGAGAATCGACGGAAATCGCCTTCGAAATCGCCTTTGAGAGAAACGACTTTAGGGTTTTCTGATTTTCGATAAACTGTGAAAAAATACCTTATATATGGCCGGTAAATAATCCGGTTAGGTTTAAAAGTACATTGTAAAATTAAAGGTTTGGTCCAGTTTGGACGACTTACTAGTAAGTCGTCTTTTGAATACTGTACATCAGACGACTTGCTAGTAAGTCGTCCCAGACCCTAAATTTAACCCCTAAACTAAATTGACTAAATTAACTAACTAACCACGTTATAAACTCGTAGTTATACTTAAATAGTGTTTACTATACACAGAAATAAAAACACTTAGGTAAATTTTAAAGTTTTCAAAAAAACATTTATGCATTCCAAAGTCTAGCCCTAAGAACACATACAATACTACAACATATGTTGGCAAAACCTAAACCAAAGAATATCATGACTCACTACTTTCACTCATCTGTGTTGAAAACAATTAACTTTTGTTATATCTTAATTTATATCTCTTAAAACATATGTTAATTACATGATTTCAATTTTTCACTTATCAAAATATTTTTTACAAAATTTTTAAATTATTTCTAAGTAAAACTAGTCCAGACGACTTATGGGGGTTAGAAACATAAAAAAAATTTGGGTTTTTTTGTTTGTTCATAAGGGGTTGGTTGTAATTTCAATAGCCTTTTAGGTTACTTTTGCATTTGATTCAAGTTTGGGTTTACTTTTGTGTTTGAAATCAAGTTGTTAGTCATATTTGGCAATTTTTCCTAAATAATAAAGCCAATTAAAAAATAAATCAGATCATCTAGATTCTCTGCATTATTATCATTAGGGGTGGGTGTTTGGGTACCCATTCGGGTTTGGTATGGATCTATTCGAATTTCAGATTTTCCGATTCAAAGATTTCAGCCCCATTTGGGTATTTCTAAATTTCGGTTTGGGTTTGGTTCGGATTTTTGCGGGTTCGATCGGTTCGGGTTTAAATAACTCATTTAAATTATTTTAAAATTTTTAAAATTCAGTATATGCTTAAAATTTCTCAAAATCTATATACAAAAAATAGTATATTACGTATAAATTTAAATAAAATATGTCAAAATATCTATAATTAACATATAAATTGGTTTGGTTTGAATATTTGGATAGAGAATCAATAAATATTTCAAGTATTTTCGGTATTTTGAGTATATTTTAGCTATTTTAGACATTTACTTTTGATTATTTGTATATATTTTTAAATATTTTGGACAACTTAAAAATATCTTATATATTTTGGATGTTTTTAATATACACTAAATCTAACAATCAGTAATATATTTAGGTATATAAATCTATTTCGGATACATTCGGGTACCCAAAATACTTCAGTTTTGGTCTGTTTCGGTTCTTTAGATACCAAAATTCTGAACCCGTACGAATATTTAATCAATTTCCGTTCGGGTTCGTTATTACCTTTTTGATCGGTTCGTTCAGTTCTTCGGATTTTGGGTTTTTAACCCAGCTCTAATTATCACAATAAATTAAAGTTTACTTAAAGTTAGTTAACTCATAGCATTTGTTTTAATTTTTATATTATCTAATAATTATTTAATAATAATTAAGGGGTTTATTTAAAATATGTATTGTGATTAAAATTTATACTATCACACACACACACACACATATAAATATAACAATCACAAATTAATTGTAAACTTTTATGATTAGAAAAAAAATTATTATATTATTTAAATAAATATACGTAAAATATATGAGAGAATATTTATGATAGTGTATTAACATTTTACAGTCCAGTAAGCCCATAATAAAACAAAACAAAATCAAAACGAAATAAGCAAACCTCGTTTAAAAATGGCCACGTGTCAGCCTTTTGTTGAACTATTTGGTTACATGGCTTCATGAACCCTACTTTATTTAATAAGAGATCTGTTTCTTTCACGCACAAAACTCTCTTGCTCACTGGCTCTTCTCTCTCGCTCGTACCCTCCTCTCTCTCGCTCGTACCCTCCTCTCTCTCGCTCGTTCGCTAATGGCATCCGTGAATCTTCAACTAATAGCGGTTGTTAACCAGGGTAAGTAATTGTTAGTTTTTGAAAGCGTATTTCGTAATTGTTATCATCTTGAGAAGAGTTATAGAACATCAAGAAATCATCTCTGTTCTTTCTTTGATGGGAATGATTGTTATTTGTTAGTTTGTGTAGATTGGGAACTGTTGTTGTTTCTAGTTATAGGTTTCTAGATTTCTTGATTATCAAGAAATCTTCAGTTCATTAGAATCGATTGTTTGTTTTATCTCATACTCTGTTGTCTTTTGCAGATGTTCAACACGTCCTAAACGTCTCCCACGAGAGGTGGCTCGACGCTGCAGAGCTGCATGTTCTGTTTCAGAATCGTGGACTCAGGCCCGGCCCTGAGAATATCGAAAACAATTTGGGCCGGAAGCAAAAAAAATTTGTGGACCTGTAAAAAAATAAAAAAGTTTAATAATGGGGGTAATAACCGACTGAGCTGCTGAAAATACTTGAAATTATTGGCCGGAAATTTATTTAACTTTTACAAGGCCGGAAGCATATGCTTCCATGGCTTCTACCCAAGGCCGCTACTCCCTCGATCAACTTATACAGTAGATGCACCGGGCCTATACCGAGTACAGATGATTCCATTCGCCTACGATCACGCATGGGTTATATTTCCAAATGGCAACCGGGTCATAAGCGGTACAGTAGTTCACGGAGGCCTGACGTTTAATTACACTTTCGCGCAAAGCCCCGATCTTCAACGCCGAACCATACGCCGCCAACAATTGTACGTCACTTTTACATTTTCCATAAAATTTAAAAAAATTTATATTTTTCTTATGCGAAATTGTGATGTTTGGTTTTGCTTAATTATTATGTAGGTACGGGAATCATACGTTTGTTCACTACCTGGTGGTTTAGTACTTTCGAGGGTTTATATTATTTTCATAGATTTGTACTTTTTTTTTTTTTGGGCAACTAGATTTGTACATTTAAGGTGTACTATTACTAATGACATGACATGAGCAAGCAAGCATTGTATAAATCTATGATATAGTCTCCTACAACTTAATAATAACATCCTTAAATACTCTCAGATTATGGTAAACATTTGCATTAATTTATATTTCAAAACTGGAATCGAATATAAAAATTTCAAATCACAAGTAATTCAAATCTAAAACAAAGATTTGTAATCATTTTTGTTTATTTTTTACATGGAAATGGCCTTCGGAATTTTATGAAATTTCATAGAAAATCAAAGAAGAAGCAAAAAAAAACTTAAATCTGCTCATCATCTTCGTGTCCAATTTAATTGCTTAGTTAACCTCTAAACATCTGAGCCCGTTCTCGATCATCTGCCACTGCAATTCTTGATGCTGACAACGAACAGAATCCGACCTCATTAACCCTATACTGCTTCTGCTTCTGTTGCTGAGATTGCTTGCAATGCAAGATAGCTCCTTGAATAGAATTCTCTATCTCTGAGTTAGAACTCGTACTTCTCTTCAAAAACTGCAATGGGGATACCCTAAACTAGTCGATGACTTTTTGTTCGAACTCTTCGCAGGTTGTCTCCTCATAGAAATCGAAAAAGATCTCCTATGGCTCGGCTCCCAGGAACAGAACCATTACTCTTCTTTTTAGGTCTCTCTGCTCGAGAATACCTCAAATAGATCCTTCATCAGCAACTCTTGACTCATCAGAACAGCTTGACTTCCCAAAAATTGATCTTAGATAAGCTCTCGAAGATTTAATCTTCTTTCCAAAACTCAATCGTGTGTTCAATCTCAGTTTCTTGCTCCAAGATTTCTTCTTCTCATCCTCCTCCACTGAACTTGAATATTCAAGAAAATAGTCTTTAGGGTTAGGCTCTTTACTCACTTGACAAGAATCTGCTGGAGAGACGGTGCAAGACTCGAAAGGGGAGTTACTCGTCACTTGAGTAGTAAACGTTCCGGTGGCTATAAAGGTGTGCTGTAGAATTCTTGGTCAAAGGTGTAATCTTCTAGAAGCTTTTGAACCATTAGGAGACGTGGAGTTAAGTGAAGAGGAAGAAGCTTGCCTTTGTAGAAGAGTTCATCTGCTGGAAAAGTGGTTTTGTCTATCTCAAGAGGACAAAGATGAGAGATTTGGAACTCAAACTCTCTAGGGTTGTTGTTGTTTTTGTTTTTGAAGAGCTTTGCGTACGAGGTTAGTAAAAGATGTGACTTCCATGTCTATGTAATCGTCTTCTAGTTTAGCTGCCATTTTTTTAATGTGTGCTTCTTCTTTTTGTATTATGTTTTAGTGATTAGTGATCTGAGTTAAGAGTAGAGGATGTATGTTTTATATATGCAAGAGAGAGAGAGTCAGTGTTAGAGCATCATTATCAGAAAGATCCATTTAGGGTCTCTTAATTTTTTTTAAATATTTTTAAGTGTTAAAAGTTATTTAAGAGACCTACTTAAGAGACACCATAATTTTTATGCTCCAATGGAAATCTCTTATTTAAGGTTTCTTTAAAAAAAAAATGTTAACATTGTCTATGATTAAACAGAAACATTTATTCATCTTTAGTCTATGATTTTTAGAAAGTTTCAAACTTTCATTATCGATTCTTACCAGTACACAAGACACGGTAGTTCTCAACGGTTTTAGGCATGACTTCACCAAACAGACCCATCACAATCCTTCCAGCGACTTCACCACCAATCTCCACATCAAAGTAAACCTTGTTTGTCACTTTAGCCTGAGGTTCCATCACTTCTTCTTCCTCCTAATCAACAAAAGTTCATTAGCTAATATGACATTATCTAATGATTATATGCTTTTAGTGGGAATAATCTTACAGCTGCCATTGATTTAACACAAGCTGTTCTCTGGTTCTTGATGGTCGCATAAGCTCCTGAGAATTGCTTCTTGAGAGGGAAACTTGCTGCATAGTGTAGTCTCGAAGACAATGCAGAACCAGAGGAACGAGCTCCGACACAAACTGATTGAGATGTTCGGTTTGCAGAAACTAACTGCGACTTAACACCAATCTACAAAGAAAAACTAAACACAAGAAGACAGCTTAATTCGATGACAATAAAGAACTTAAAAGCCATCAAGAATTCAAATGTTAGGAGTTGAGTTACGAACCTCAGAAGTGTGAACCATCTGCATTGAAGACAAAGACGCCATTTGTAAGAATTACATTAGAATATAGAATTGTTAATGAAGAAATTTATAAGAATTACATTAGAAACTTAATTAGTAGATATTTATTATTCATTAAATGGTTTGATTTTATTTTTCATTTACAAGTTAATGATATAACTAAATTAATTTTTTTTTTTGTCACAAAACTAAATTAAAATTATAATATTTATTTTCTTGGCGAAAAACTTGTTTGAAGGTATAAAAGCATGTCCATGATAAATTTATAATACCCCGATCACAGACAGCCAATAATCCTTCCATGTACGTTTACTCATCATGTGGGTCTCATTTGTGTGATAGGTTGTGTGTTAATTTTCGGAAGTTTGGAAATCTTGTTACTTGAAATTATCCCATGACATTTTCCCGTACTTATCGCGAATCATTTTCCGATAGGTTATCCATCTTTCCACTACTCCAAGTCTCCAACTCAAACACAATTAATTATGAAATTTTGTATGGATATATGACCAAAAAAGTAAGTGTATTTTGGTGATATTTTATAAGAACTCATATAAACATATCACAAGATTTCGTAGTAGTTAAGACATTCATATTCAAAGTGTATATATGATGTTAGGAGTTTTCAAGGCTCCTAAGACAAATGTTGTAGTATAGTGATTGTCGAACCAGTTCTGAGAGATATCAAATCACTGAGAATGCAAGTACTCACTTAATCTAAGTGCAACCAATGATTTAGATGAGTTTTAAACTACTACTAATACTAGAAAGCAATAACAAAATGATACTTTCTTGACTAAGGGAAAAGAGAACTCATGGGCATAGGGATTAGACCTTGGGTGATCAAGTATCGAACTAATGATGGCAAATGATCAATCAAACTATCAACCTTAAGCCTAGACACAATTCTAAGCAAGCTCTATGTCTAGATAAATGCTCATTTGCTAACATATCTCAAACATCAAATGTCTTTGGTTGAATAATATGAAAACAATCATTACTAACAAGTCTATTAGCTATCTTAGCACCTTTAACAACAAATGTCTTTGGCAAAGTATACTAAAAGCCTAGGAGAGTTGTCTCAGGCATTTCATCAAACACCTTTCGGGTGGGAAATGCCTATTGATCAACTTTTGAGTGGCCAACTCAGAAGATGCATTAGGAATACTCTACTAGCAAGGAACAAGAATGATCTACACTAAAACATCCTAGAACTAACCTAATCACCCTTAATCTCCCTAACCCATGAATTCAAAAGGTGATTACTCACTAATCTCCATGATTCCTCTTAAACCCATATTGGATTTCAGATTAATCATTCAGAGAAAATACAGATAATAGAATAGAAATCAACAGTAGAACATGTGATCAATGAATCAAAGAGATCCCCTTTTTCAAGGTTTTTGGTGGTTTTCTTCAGAACAAAGATAGATCTGCCTCCTGGTGGCTTACAGAGTATTAAAACATAGGTTTAGAAAATAAAAACGTGCATCATGAAATGACCAAAAGGCCCTTGAGAAATCATAAGTTCGAGCAGAAATAAGACGCGGAGCGACCTCCGCTCGTCGCTCCGAGTAGTCGCTCCACACTTCGGGAGCGACCTCGCTGTGTCGCTGCGAGAGGTCGCTCCGGACTCGTTCTCGCATTCCCGAGTGATGAAAATGCGAGCGACCTCCGCTCGTCGCTCCGAGTAGTCGCTCCATGCTTCGGGAGCGACCTCGCTGTGTCGCTGCGAGAGGTCGCTCTGGCTCCATTGTGTTGTCGTCATGCGATAGAAATGCGAGCGACCTCGGGGTGTCACTCTGGCCAAGTCGCTCTGGGCTTCGGGAGCGACCTGGAGTGGTCGCTCTGATAGGTCGCTCCGGGTCAGTTTTCGGCTTCCACCGGGATGAAATGGCGAGCGACTTCTCCGCATCGCTCTGGTAAGGTCGCTCTGAAAAGGCAGGTCAGAGCGACTTGCTGGTGTCGCTCCGGGAAGTCGCTCCCAACGCTCTGCTCGTCCAATGATCATCTTTACACCTCTTTCGAGCTCCAAACACACCCAAATGTCTCCGAGAACTCCATGTGGTACTCCAATACCTGATAAAGACTTATGTATGCAAAATGCAACCTAAACATGGCTAAATCCTAGTCTATATGATCAAAATGCACATGGATGAATGGATAAGATAATGGAAATATACAAGATATCAACTCCCCCAAACTTGTTCTTTTACTTGTCCACAAGTGAACTTTCTAGAACTCATAGGGAGAGAGGTTTGAAGGTGGGAGCTCATAGCCAAAAGAAACACAACTAGTACTCGATTCAACATCTAATCCAGCACGAGCACACTCTCTTATTACACTCTAGCTTCTCTAGGTCTATCTGAACTCTTTTCATCCCTACACTCATCATCATGCATCCACACATTCAAATCAACAACTCTCACATTCATTAAGCACAAAACATCAGGTGAATTCTTGCAAATGGTAAGTTGGTCCAAGTCATTTGGTTGGGTGAGGGAAGACTTTTATTCAAGTGATTCAAGAGGTTCGAAACATAAAATCTTTAAGGTGGTTTACTCTCGAAACAAGTAGCCTTGACATTGCACATAATATATCTAAGAAAGGGATCAACTCATGCATACAATGCTCAATCTCCATTGTTCTACCCTTTTCCCAAACATACAATTACACAATCATTCTCAAATGCCAAACCCAACTCACATCTCTCACCAAAAGATCCTAAGAACATTAACTCCTTCTCTTTGAAATCTACAAGGGATTTTTCACAACCTCAAAACATTACTTAGCTCCTAACAACTTTGCTAGCCCCCTTTTTCTTTCTTTTTCTTTTCTTTTTTTTTTTTTTTTTTTTTTAAATGGGGGCCAAGACTTTTCATAACTTGAGCTAGAGGTTTTTTTTTTTTTTACTTATCCCAGTAAGACAATTCACTTAAACACAAAGAGTTATTTCTTTTCCTTTTTCATTGCTCCCAAATCATAATCACAACTCACCCCCCCCCCCCCCACCTATAGCTAGACAATAGAGTGCCCAATCTAGCAAGAATGAAGATCAAGCATTGTCGTTCCCGATACTCTCAACATTATGCACATGTAAGACTTTCCGAAGAAGGCCTCACTCATCAAACAATGAAAGCTTAAAAGGAGGGAAAGGTTTTGGGAGTGGTCTACCACTAGAGTTTGTCAGAATAAGATTGGCATAAAGGATGTGACAACTCAGGTGTGTATACCCATGACTCAGTACACAAGGGACCATGAGCAAGAAGCATTAAGTTCGTTCAGTTCAAATAAGGTTGTAGTTGGCTTCAAAGACTGAGTTTCAGCAATCAACAAGTTTCAGGAAGAGTCTTCAAGGCTCGAAGCATACAAGTGTTTTTGAGAGGTGCATAAGCTATTCAGGTGCAAAGTAATGTCCTTTACAAGGCATTTCAAATCATTGCTCCTAATGCAAGTAAATGCAACCTATATGCTCTAGACTCTCCTAGAAATGCCAATGATGCAAACTTAATGAATTTTTTTTTTATGCAAATATATATGTATAATGCAATGCATGAGACTCAAAATCATCAAAGCAAACGTGATCAAATACTTGGTACCTCCCCCAAACTTAAATGACACAGTCTCTGTGTTGTCAAGGAGAGAGAGATACCCAAAAAGAGAAAACTAATATGCAAAAAACGAAATGGTATATACAAGGGAAAGTAGTGGGTTACCTTCTATGGAGAATGAGTAGAGGGAGATGCTCCCTCCTCGTCGTCCTCAGGTGGTAACTCTTCAAGGTGCTCATCAGCAAGAGTGCCCATCTCTTCAATGTAGAAGGCTTGCCCGAACACAGTTGGTTTCTTCATTTTCTCCTTGATGTCAAAGTGGAGAACATGCCCTTTACCCAAATGGAGATCAATCGTGCCCGCTTTCACCTTAACAATTGCTCCTGCTGTAGCTAAGAATGGCCTTCCAAGAATCAATGGGTCTTGAGCCTCCTCACCCATCTCAAGCACCACAAAATCTGTAGGTATCTCATATTTTCCAATCTTCACAGGTAGGTCCTCTAAGATGCCCACAGGGTACTTCACTGAACGATCAGCTAACACCAGAGAGAGTTTACACTTCTTGTACTGAGTGAATCCAAGCTTCTTTGCAACAGACAAAGGCATCACGCTGACACTAGCTCCCAAATCGCAGAGACATTTCTCAAATACCATAGGTCCAAGAGCACAAGGTAGTGTGAAGCATCCTGGATCCTCTAACTTCTCTGGAACATCAAGCCTTTGGATGATGGCACTGCACTCATGGGTAAGAATCATCATGCTTTCCATTTCCTTCTTCTTTGCAGCTACAACATCTTTCAGGAACTTGTTGTATTGAGGAATCAACATGAAAGCATCGATGATGGGCATTGCAACCTGAGCTTCACTCATTTGCTTGTCAAACAAAGCCTTGTACTTCTCTAGCAGCTGCCTCTTGAATCTACCAGGGAATGGTAGTTTGGGTTCATAGGGAGGAGGAACAAAAGAATTCTCACTTGCTGGAGCAAGAACTTCACCATCTTTCACTGTTTTCTTCGCTTCCCCAACCTTTCCTTTACCCTTGGCTTCCACAATCTTCTCCAAGATTTCATCATTGATTTTCTCATCAACAATCACCACTTCATCATCTAAGTTGATGGCCACCTCTTCACCTAGTTTCTCAGCATCCCTGTGAGGGTTGTAGGAGGTAACTGCTTACCACTCCTAAGGGTGATAGCTTTGGCCTCCTTGGGGTTTTGGTCAGATTTTCCAGGTAGAGATCCTTGCTGGCGAGTCTGGTGAGTGTTCATGGAAGCAAACTGATTCTCTAAATTCTTGACTGTAGAAGCAAGATGTGAGAACTTGTTGTTGAGCTCATTGTAGCTCCCATCAATCTTGGAATGAAGGTTCTTCAACTCATAACCAACATGCTTCTCACTTCTAGTCTGAGACTCCAAGATTTGTTTCAGCAGGGTGTCAGTGCTGCTCTCTTGAGGAGCAGAGGAACCAGATGAGGGGTTTTGATGAGGTTGATAGCTGCCTTGCTGGTTGTTTCGAGGCGGATAACCACTCTGTTGGTTGTTGGGATAGGATTTCTGTTGGTAGTTGTTGTACTGAAAGTTGGGCTCTTTTTTGTACCAGCTACCATTGTTGTTGATGAAACACAGCTCTTCCTGACCTTCCAAACCCTCAACCTCATGGACAACAGGTGGTGTATCTTGGCTTGGGTTACCAACAAAGTGCAGCTGCTCTTGTGTGGCTTTATCAGCAAGGAGGATGTCTATCTTATCCTGTAGAGCTTTCAACTCCTTCCTCGTCTGCTTATCATCTGTTCGACTGCTTCTGTCGTGGTCTCCACTGTAGACTGCATCACTCTTTACCATGTTGTCAACCAGCTCCTCTGCATCTTCCTCAGTTCTCCCCAAGAAGAACCCATTGCTAGCTGTATCCAGTCTGGCCCTGTACTTAGGAAGAGCACCACGGTAGAATGTGCTCAGCAAGCTCTCCTTAGAGAAACCATGGTGTGGGCATTGAGCTTGGTAGCCCTTGAATCTCTCCCAGGCTTCACTGAATCCTTCCAAGTTCTTCTGTTGGAAACTGGAGATCTCATTTCTCAGCTTAGCAGTTCTTGAGGATGAGAAGAATTTCTCCAAGAATGCTCTCTTGCACTCATCCCAAGTGGTGATAGAGTGGCTGGGTAGAGACTTCTCCCACTGACGTGCCTTATCCCCCAAAGAGAAAGGGAATAGCTTGAGCTTTAAGGCATCTTCGGACACACCATTGGTTTTTGACAACCCACAGTAGCTGTCGAACCTATCCAAGTGATCAAATGGGTCCTCCAGAGCCAAGCCATGATACTTGTTGTTCTCGATCACGTTGAGGAGTCCTGACTTGACCTCAAAGTTGTTGGCTGCCACAGCTGGTGCTCGGATTCCGAATCTGTGACCATGTATGTTGGGGCGGTCGTAAGTGCCAATGGGTCGAGCTGCCCGCGGTTGGTGTTCTGCCCCTTGCGGTGGATCTGCCATATCAATATCCAAGTGGGCCTGGTGTTCTTCTTCTCTTCTAGCTCTAGCACACTCCCTCTCAAAAGCTCTGATGTCTGCTACTATTGGAACTAGGTTTGATGGACCCCTGCTCCTCAAGTTCATACACCTGAAAGTGAAAGGTAGGTGAAGAAGAAGAATCAGTAACAAAACAAAATTAAAATGACTTAGTCTCAAGCAAGTGACTAAATCTCAATGTTTAAATCTACTCAGAATTTGGCAACGGCGCCAATTTGATGTTAGGAGTTTTCAAGGCTCCTAAGACAAATGTTGTAGTATAGTGATTGTCGAACCAGTTCTGAGGGATATCAAAGCACTGAGAATGCAAGTACTCACTTAATCTAAGTGCAACCAATGATTTAGATGAGTTTTAAACTACTACTAATACTAGAAAGCAATAACAAAATGATACTTTCTTGACTAAGGGAAAAGAGAACTCATGGGCATAGGGATTAGACCTTGGGTGATCAAGTATCGAACTAATGATGGCAAATGATCAATCAAACTATCAACCTTAAGCCTAGACACAATTCTAAGCAAGCTCTATGTCTAGATAAATGCTCATTTGCTAACATATCTCAAACATCAAATGTCTTTGGTTGAATAATATGAAAGCAATCATTACTAACAAGTCTATTAGCTATCTTAGCACCTTTAACAACAAATGTCTTTGGCAAAGTATACTAAAAGCCTAGGAGAGTTGTCTCAGGCATTTCATCAAACACCTTTCGGGTGGGAAATGCCTATTGATCAACTTTTGAGTGGCCAACTCAGAAGATGCATTAGGAATACTCTACTAGCAAGGAACAAGAATGATCTACACTAAAACATCCTAGAACTAACCTAATCACCCTTAATCTCCCTAACCCATGAATTCAAAAGGTGATTACTCACTAATCTCCATGATTCCTCTTAAACCCATATTGGATTTCAGATTAATCATTCAGAGAAAATACAGATAACAGAATAGAAATCAACAGTAGAACATGTGATCAATGAATCAAAGAGATCCCCTTTTTCAAGGTTTTTGGTGGTTTTCTTCAGAACAAAGATAGATCTGCCTCCTGGTGGCTTACAGAGTATTAAAACATAGGTTTAGAAAATAAAAACGTGCATCATGAAATGACCAAAAGGCCCTTGAGAAATCATAAGTTCGAGCAGAAATAAGACGCGGAGCGACCTCCGCTCGTCGCTCCGAGTAGTCGCTCCACACTTCGGGAGCGACCTCGCTGTGTCGCTGCGAGAGGTCGCTCCGGACTCGTTCTCGCGTTCCCGAGTGATGAAAATGCGAGCGACCTCCGCTCGTCGCTCCGAGTAGTCGCTCCATGCTTCGGGAGCGACCTCGCTGTGTCGCTGCGAGAGGTCGCTCTGGCTCCATTGTGTTGTCGTCATGCGATAGAAATGCGAGCGACCTCGGGGTGTCACTCTGGCCAAGTCGCTCTGGGCTTCGGGAGCGACCTGGAGTGGTCGCTCTGATAGGTCGCTCCGGGTCAGTTTTCGGCTTCCACCGGGATGAAATGGCGAGCGACTTCTCCGCATCGCTCTGGTAAGGTCGCTCTGAAAAGGCAGGTCAGAGCGACTTGCTGGTGTCGCTCCGGGAAGTCGCTCCCAACGCTCTGCTCGTCCAATGATCATCTTTACACCTCTTTCGAGCTCCAAACACACCCAAATGTCTCCGAGAACTCCATGTGGTACTCCAATACCTGATAAAGACTTATGTATGCAAAATGCAACCTAAACATGGCTAAATCCTAGTCTATATGATCAAAATGCACATGGATGAATGGATAAGATAATGGAAATATACAAGATATCAATATAACAGGGTCCAATGAAGCTATACCAGCATTGTTCAAAGTTGTGGGGATTGACCAAAAAGGTGAATTCTGTATTTTATCAATTTTATACGGTTTTGATTAATGGGTATAGGCATGGGCCGCATGGCTTAATTGTAAATAAGGTTGAGATTGGGGGATCCACTTTCTCGTTTTCTGTTAATGTTGTGTAGAAAAGACCTTACTCGTTTTACTGAGATTCAATTATTTTACGATGACGTACTGTACGCTAGGACATTATCTTAAGGCGGAAAATAGGTGTTTTAAAGGCTATTACAATGGCAATGCTAGTCTATACGATCAGGTGCTTCAGATTTCTTAAAACCACCTGTAAAAATATTATAAATGCAGTGGCCATTTTTTGGTGGGGTTCTAGAGAATAAGCGGACAATGCACTAGGTGTGTAAAAAAGTGTGTAAAAAAATGTTCCTAGTGATTTATCTAGTGGAATCTTGTTTGAGAACCCGTTTACTAATTCTTTCTGTTTTTTTTTTTTACTTTTTTTACAGATCTACTCAAAACTTATGTAATATCCCGGCTTTGGATATATGTTGAAAAATTAATATAATTGATCTGAATAACCAAATCTAAACTAGTTTACCTATCGGTCACACATTCAATAAAAACTAGAATTAAACGGGTTTGAATTGGAATAGTGGAATAATGGATCACCTATCGAGAAGTGATTCATGATATCGTTTGAGTAAGGCCAAAACATGGAAAAAAGTTATGTGGTGATTTTAGGGTCAGTAAACAAGATTTTCGAGCCTTCAAAAAATTAACACAACGCATGTTGCACGGAATGGGACCCACAGACCGAGTGGATATGTGGAAAAATCCATTAACCGTAAACGGTCAGAGCGTTATAAGTGGTATCAAGCTAAACTCAAACGAGTGTGTAGTCTTGTGTTGACTCACTCTAATATAGATGACGATCTTGGGACGCAACAAGGACATTGTGTTATTTGAGATGGGTGAATTCTAACATTTTTGTTTGTGGTATATGTTAAAAGACTTAATATAATGGATTTTGCTACCTATTTCACCAAAATACACTTACTTTTTCGGTCATATATCCATACAAAATTTCATAATTAATTGTGTTTGAGTTGGAGTAGTGGAAAGATGGATAACATATCGAAAAATGATTCGCGATAAGTAGGGAAAATGTCATGGGATGATTTCAGTAAACAAGATTTCCAAACTTCGGAAAATTAACACACAACCTATCACACAAATGAGACCGAGACCCGCATGATGAGTAAACGTACGTCTTGTAAACGTATGACTGAAATCTTGTAAACGTATGACCGAAAAAGTAAATGTGTTAACTACTACGAAATCTTGTGATATTTTGACTGCTTAGCCAATTAGCAATAAGAATATTGTCAAATTAATTAAAAAAGACTACAATATATGTCAAATGGCCAACAAAAATTTTGGATACTCCATGCATAGTACTGAGCACAGACTAATAGATTGGAGATCAAGTATTATAAAAAGTTCTAAATCTAACCTTGTCAAGTACTTTATTTTCAATTTAAAAGTTAACAGAAGTTATTAGATTCAGTTAGAAGTACTTAGATTCAATCATTTAATTTTTCATCTCGTTTCAGATGTCCATCATTTTACATCATTTTCTGATGTACTTTTTGTTAACAAAAAGATAAAAGAAATCGTTTATTTTCATTTAAAACCCTTCATTGCATCTTTGTTTGTACGAGATTCAGTTGATCGGAATGATGAACTTCAGGATGGGTGACTAAAGACGTTTTTATTAGAATCCGACAAAGGGTTACAAGATTGATGGAAAATAAGGAGACAAGATGTGAGGTCTAAGCAACAAGATCAGAATGATCGTTTAGAAACCCTAGATCTAGCCGCTTAGTGTGTAGGTTGTCCAAAAGTCCTCTGCTCGTTGCCTCCTCCTCCATTCTTATAGCGCCTCTGTTCGTGATGCCCTAATCGCACTTATCCTATGGGCCCTGTCACTAAAGGCCGAGTATGCGGGCCTTGGTATTATTTCGTCTAAGCCGAGTACGACTGATCATCTTAGCCGATTGGCTTAAAGTACTCTAGGGTCGAGCCAACGTCTTTAGCCGCTAAGCCGACTAAACTCAACCGAAATTGTCGGGCTACGGCCTGTTATTTGATGGGCCTTGTGGAGGGATGCAATCCATCTCCTACAATAAGTCACCCCCCCAGTTCACTTGTGAGCGGCTTGTCGGTCTCAGTGAATTTGTGGGTCAGGTTCGTTCATATAACAGGACGTAATGCCAGCGACAACTCGCTTTGCCAGTGTATGATTTTAGTCGCCTGTTGCATCTAGTCGCTCAGAGCTGCGTCTTTTGATGATGCGTTGTGTTTTACTCGGGGGGTAAACAACTCGCTTTGCCTGTGTATGATTTTAGTCGCCTGTTGGATCTAGTCGCGCCGAGCTGCGTCTTTTCATGATGCATTGTGTTTTACTCGGGGGGTAAAATTCTCCGGTTTTAGAGCCCGGGCGGTCTTTGGATGGTTAGTTCTGTTGAGTCGGTTTAGACCAGAACTGGAGATTAATTTCAGCTCGAATTCCTGATTGAAAACCGGTTTGAGCGAGAAGCCGAACCGTCGCGAGTAAGTTTTTGGGCATTTAGGCGGCCTTCGAAGCCCATTTAGGCCTTTGTAGACCTAATGATGATGCTTCGAAGAATGCACCTCGTTTTTGCTATAAATAGGCTTCTCCTCTTCACTTTCGTCATTCTTCTCTGCAGACTCAGGTATCCTACTTTCTCTCCCTTCTCTCTACTTTTGTTTTCTCTCTCTAGATAAGTCTCCCGTAGAATACGCTTAGAACTTTATCGGTTTAGTCGTTCCCCCCGAGTAGAAAGATGGCTTCGAAGGGTCGATTGTCGCGTGAAGAGAAGGGGAAAAGCACTGCTGCCCCATCAAGCCCCGCTAGGGACGCGGACGGCGATCCGCCGGATGAGTTTGACGTAATTCATCGCGATGCCCTGAGAGACACGGAGAATATGAGCCTCTCTCAACGCCTTCTAGTCGCTGATGCTCATAGGCAATTTCGTGAAGAGGCCGAGGTTTAGGATTCTTGAGGTTTAGGAGAAATCTTAAAGAATCAAATAGAAAATGAACATCAAAAGAGTTTATTGATTTAAGATTGTATTACATGTAGAATTACAAGTGTAAATAAATCTAACAATCCATAAACTCTTTGTAGAATGTGTTCTAGCTCTAAAATGGGGAAGAGAATCCCTTTTTCTCATAAGGAGGAGCTCCTTATTTATAAAAAGATATGTCTAGGGTTTTCTAGCCAAATGGGCCTAGTACATTGTCTAATGGGCCTTGAGGAAGGATGTAAATCCACCCCCAACAGTAAGTCCCCCCAAGTTCGTTGAGAGAGATGAAATCGATCTCTGCGAAGTTTACGAATAGGGTTTATTAGACAATGAACTAGACAGATTCATGCCTATGACGGTTTAGGCGAGTTTATTTCGAACTTGTGCCTAGTAAGAAGCGAGTTTGCTTTAAACTAGTGCTTAGCGAAAGACGAGTTTACTTGACTCATGCTAAGACAGAGGCAAGTTTACTGAGAGCTCGTGCCTAGTGGAAGGAGAGCTTCTGTAAACTCATGCCTAGCCAAAGATGAGTTTTTGTAAACTCGTGTCTAACAATAAGCGAGTCGAATGCAAATTTGTGCCTAATAAAAAGCAAGTTCAATTTAAACTCGTGCCTAAAATACACGTTTACCGAACTATTGCCGACCCGAAGTCTCGTGTTGAGATCATGTGTGCCGAGCAAGTTGTTGGCTTGTGTGTTCGTCAGGCTATGATGACGTTGAGAAACGTTGTGGCTTGTGACACTTGTACCGCTTCCGACAAGCTCGTAGCTCAGGGCCGTCCTTCGAAGCATGAGGACATGATAGTAGCAGTCACTTGTTGATTCTCTTTGGCTCAACGATCTAATCAACTCTGGTTCACAGCAAAAAGCATGACCATGATTAATATAAGCCAAAAGAAACAACCAACTGTTGCATAATTAATATGCAAGCTATCGAAATTGTTTTTGCTTAGTGCTCTCAAATGCATATGATGATATAATAATTGTCCACCAACAGCAAAATAATTACAAGAGTCATCTCATAAAAGTTATAAGAGTGAGCAGCTTAGAATTGTTTAATAATTTAAGTCAGAGCTATAATGTCTATCTTGACACACGTAATTTAAAAATGAATAAACCATGTGATGATTTAATAAGAGAGGCTTATCTTTGTCGTGAAGAAGAATTAAAAGTCCAAGGTCGCCGAGAGCTTTGTTTGTATCTTGGCAAAGGAGTTACCGCAGATGTCGTTTCAAGACCTCGTTAGATCATAACAACTCCTTTTCGGCAAAGCCTGACTTGTGGGCAGCGCTGATTATTTCCATCTTAAAGCTTGTAGTGAAGACGTCCCGTTCGCAGAAAGCTCCGTGGGGATAACAATCTTTACGTCGTCGGCAGGCTGGTGTGCTCGAGAAAGTCAGGTGAACTAGGAGCTAAGAGACAAGCTCACTATGATCGACACAGGAAAAGCCTTCTCAGGCTCGTGGATAGGTGCCTCTGTTATCTTCTCTCTTCTTTGTCTTTTTTGGGGCTTGAGCAGAGCTTGAAGCACACAGAGATGCAGGTAAAGCCATGTCTGATACACCTCTCGTGATGGGACTTGAAGACGCGGAGCCATCTTTGCGTCTTGGTGTAGAAGTTGAAGACGCTCTGCTTATCGGAGTGTTGACAGAGCCGAGAACGAGACGTCGAGAGAGAACCAACTGAGGTTCCCTTTTCATGGTGTTTGGCATGAACGACTCGTTTCAGCTTGTCATCATACCCACGCCTTATGCTTTCCTCCAGACCAAAGTCTCTCAGGTTTCTCAAGCCCAAACAACATAGCGTTTTCTTCCTCGAGCTCGAAGCCAAGATGAGCAACGCATGAAGAAGTCAAAAGGTGTGGGAACCCTTCACCATCGGCGTTACGGAGCCTGGTTGCGGAAGGGCTTTTTGCAAGGGCTGTAACAGAGCTTTGCTTACAGCAGTGGCACCAAAGTGGCTGGGACTAGCCATCTCAAGCATCACATCGACAATGGACATGTCCTGCGCTTCTTCATCATACCCATGACAACAATGACAACGAAAATGGCGTGGAAGCAAGGGCCCTCAACGAGAGGTCCGTCGGTCTCGACGCTTCTTGTTCCAAAGATCTACTCTCCCTCGAATGGGTCGTGAAGCTTCTAGGCTGGTTGCTGTCGTGTCAAGAGGAGATCATGAACTTCACTGGCCGAGCCCTCGTGAAGAGATAAAACCGTGATAAGATGATTGATTGTTCCTCACGGTCACCACCAGAAGTCTTCGAAGTTGACGAGTTCGTGATCTTTGTCGGAAAGGTCGAGGTTGAAGTCGGCAAAGAGAGGAACGGCCATTGTTGCTTCATCTTGTTACTAACCCACCAAGAGTTCGATTCAAGTCCCACAGAGAGGTCTCCTTTCGGATAGAAAGCTTGTACCTTTGAAGTTCTGGCATGGATGAGGAGCTCTGGATCGACACTTTTGCGCAGAAGCGGACGAGATTCTGTCAACTTCACCGGCGGATCGAGACGGAAGCTTCACCGGCGGATCGAGACGGGAGCTTCACCGGCGCCGTCTGTGAGGATCGAGATGACAAGCTCGCTTTCTCGTTGGTTGAAGAAAGCTTCGACCTTTGACCCGTAATCGTTAGTTTCTCCCGCTCCGTAGAACCAAACCCAAACCCGTGTGTTGGCGGATCGAGACGGAAGCTTCACCGGCGGATCGAGACGGGTGCTTCACTGGCGCCGTCTGTGAGGATCGAGACGACAAGCTAGCCTTCTCGTTGGTTGAAGAAAGCTCCGACCTTTGACCCGTAATCGTTAGTCTCTCCCGCTCCGTAGAACCAAACCCGTGTGTTGGTGAAGAAACAAGACGACATTGTTGATAATTTTTTTTTTTTTTTTTTTTGAAGACATACTCCTACGGGTAGAAGCGTCGTAGGTGCATTGAGTTCCATGAACGTGGGACTTCTTCGCCGCGCGACGTTTGGAGTCTGTATACGCCAGGTTTGACGACTTTAATGATTTTGTAAGGTCCTTCCCACCTGGCGCCGAGTTTGCCGGCGTTTAACTCCTTAGTGTTTTCGAACACTTTGCGCATGACGAGGTCGCCGAGTTCCAGAGGTCGGGCTCGAACCTTTTTGTTATAGTAGCTTTCGATCTGGTGTTGGTAATTCTGGATGCGCAGCAGAGCCTGGTCTCGTCGTTCCTCTATCTCATCGAGGGCATCGAGTAGCATCTCCTTGTTGAGCTCGACGTATTGAGGCATCTTGGAACGTCGAAGGCTTGAAACGTTAACTTCAGCAGGAGCCATTGCTTCGACTCCGTAGGCGAGGGAGAAAGGTGTCGCTTTAGTCGATCCTCGCGGGGTTGTGCGGTGGCTCCATAGGACTCCGTCGAGTTCGTCGGCCCAGTGACCCTTTTTCAGGTCCAGACGCTTCTTAATGCCATCGATGATGAGTTTGTTTGAGGATTCTGCCTGTCCGTTACCTTGCGGGTAGCGAGGGGTGGAGGGGCTTAATCGAATGTTCCACTTGCTACAGAACTCCTTGAAATTACCTGACATGAACTGCGATCCGTTGTCGGTGACAATTTCATAAGGTAGACCATGGCGGCAAATAATGTTTTTCCAGACGAAACCGCGGACTTCTTTGTCTGTGACTTGAGCGTATGCTTCAGCTTCGATCCATTTAGTGAAGTAGTCGGTGAGGACCAGGATGAAGCGTCTTTGGCGGGAACAAGGAAGCGGTCCTATGATATCCATCGCCCATCGCATGAACGGGTAAGGGGCGGTGGTTGTGCGCAACATCTCGGTTGGGCAATGGATGCTGGGGGCGTGTCGTTGGCACTTGTCGCAGCTTCTCGCGTATGACTCGCAATCAGCGTTCATTGTCGGCCAAAAGAACCCTAAGCTCCTTACTTTGATTGCTAGCGCGCGTCCGCCCGAATGATTTCCGCCAGCGCCTTCATGCGTCTCTGCCATAACCCTTGCTGTCTCATCGCCATGGATGCATTTGAGGAGGACTTTACTCGCCGTCCATCTGTGCAGTTCATCGTCGAGAACGACGTAATGGGCGCTGCGGGTTTTTAGCCGGCGGGCTGCCCATTTTTCTGCTGGGAGTTCCCCCTTCGAGAGGTAGTCGATGAACTCAGTTCTCCAATCTGGGCCAAATCCGTCGTCGTCTGGAGCAATGGGCTCGACAACCTGGGCGATGAGGGTTTTGTCGGTCAGAATATCGATGCTTGGTTTCTCAATACGATGTATCGGGATTGTTCGTTTAACTTGGTCATGAAGCTTGCTACCAAGGGCTGCGAGGGCGTCGGCGCAGATGTTTTCGCCTCTGGGAACTTTGATGAGTTCGAAGGACTCAAACTCTGCTGCTAGGCTTTGCACTATTTTGAGATAGGCGTCCATTCGATCGTTGCGGGCATCGTAGTCGCCACTGAACTGATTGGCGACTAACTGGGAGTCGCAATAGGCGCTTAGTCGTTTAGCTTTTACGGCTTTTGCTAAGCGGAGTCCGGCGATCAAAGATTCGTATTCTGCCTCGTTGTTTGAAGCGGGAAAGCCAAAGCTAAAAGACTGTCTGATTAGCTCTCCGGTCGGAGACTGTAATTGGACTCCGGCGCCTGCTCCTTTGTTGGTCGACGATCCATCGACGTGCAGCGTCCAGTTCAAACTTGGGAGTGCGAGATCTTGTTCCAACTCTGGGGCCAGTTCGACCAAGAAGTCCGCAAGAACCTGTGACTTTGCTGCAGTGCGGTTCTTGTAGATGATATCGAGCTCGCCAAGTTCAATGGCCCACTTTGTGAGTCTTCCAGACCTGTTGGTGTTTTGGAGTATCGTTCGGAGAGGCTGATCAGTCAACACTTCTACCGAATGCGATTGGAAATAGGGTCGAAGCTTTCTCGCTGCTTCGACGACTGCTAAGGCCATCTTCTCCAGAGTCGGGTATCGCGTTTCTGGCCCGGTCATGCGCCGGCTCGTATAGAAGATGGGCTTTTGCTCGCCGCGGTCTTCCTTTATCAGGACGCTGCTGACGGCAGCTTGTGATACTGCGACATAGAGAGACAGGACGTCACCGACGTCCGGCTTAGCGAGTACAGGAGGTGTTGTCAGGTATTGCTTGAGTTGAGTAAATGCCTCCTCGCACTTCTCGTCCCAAATGAACTTCTTGTTTCCTCTCAGGAGATCGTAGAAAGGCAAGCACTTGTCAGTGGATCTGGCAATGAACCGGTTTAGAGCGGCTATTCTCCCCGTGAGTCGTTGTACTTCTCTACTGTTTTTTGGACTCGGGAGGTTCAGGACCGCGGATATCTGTTTCGGGTTCGCCTCAATTCCTCGCTGCGTGACAATGTAGCCGAGGAACTCGCCAGAGGAGACTCCGAACGTGCACTTTGCCGGGTTCAGCTTCATGCCGTACTTGTTGAGAGTTTCGAAGCATTCTTGCAGGTGACTGAGGTGATCAGTGGCGTGGAGAGACTTAACCAGCATGTCGTCGATGTATACTTCCATGGTGATACCCAATTTATCTGCGAACATCTTGTTTACGAGCCGTTGGTAGGTTGCTCCAGCGTTCTTTAAGCCGAACGGCATGACCTTATAGCAGTAGGTTCCCCTATCTGTGATGAAGGCTGTCTTCTCGCGATCGTCCGGGTGCATCATTATTTGGTTGTATCCAGAGAAAGCGTCCATAAAGGTTAGCATCTCGTTTCCAGCCGTAGACTCGACTAAACGGTCGATGTTGGGAAGAGGGTAGCTGTCCTTTGGGCAGGCTTTATTTAAGTCGGTAAAGTCGACGCAGACGCGCCACTTGCCATTTTTCTTTTTGACGACTACTGGGTTCGCCAACCATTCGGGGTAGCGGACTTCGGCAATCGAACCTGCACCGAGTAACCGGTCGACTTCTTCATTTACAGCCTTAGACCTATCGGGACCGAGTTTGCGTCTCTTCTGGCGGATGGGCTTGAAAGTTGGATCGACATTTAGTTCATGAGTCGTTATAGTCGGATCAATGCCTTTCATGTCTGCCATAGACCATGCGAACGTGGAAATGTTCTTTCTGAGAAAATCCAGAATTGACTGCTGCATTTCCTCAGAAAGGTACGCGCCAACCCTCACAATTCGACTCTGGTCGACGTCGTCAATAGGTAACTCTAGGACTTCGCTTTCTTGAGAGCAGACTTTTGAGGTTGGAGTAGATACTGAGTTTACGGATAATGACGACCGCTGAAGTTTGACTGTGGCGACTAGGAGATCTCTGGCGGCTCTCTGGTCCCCGCGCAACGTTTTAATCTTCCCGTCCGTGCCAGGGAACTTGACGCACTGGTGGTAAGTGGAAGGAATGGCTTGCATTGAGTGTAACCAAGGGGTACCGAGTATAGCGTGATACGGAGCTTTCGTGCTTACGACGGCAAACTTGACTGTTCGAGTAACGCCGCATGCACGCACCGGGAGGCGGATCGTTCCCAAGATAGTTTCTGAAGACCCGTTGAATCCGGTTAACGTTCTGGAGGACGCTTTTATGTCATCGAGGTCGACTCCCATCTTCTGCAGGGTTTCTCGGAAGATGAGATCGACGGAACTTCCGGTGTCGATAAGGATTTTGGTGACATCGTACTCTCCAATTCCAAGGACGACGAGGAGTGGATCATTATGGGGCGTGTGGACACCCACAGCGTCATCTGGTGAGAAGGTTATCGGAGGATGACTTGTCGGTTTAGTCGGCCATTTCTGGGACGTCGCGACTTGTCGACGATAATCTTTCACGGAACGGACTGAGTCCCCGTTAGGGGGGGAGCCTCCCATGATAACGTTCAAAGACTGCCCCGCTTGTACTCGCTTAGAGTCCAGTAGGGCGCGGAGGTCTTTGGATATGCTGGTCTCGGGTGGTGAAGATTGAGACTGACCTTTAACTCGCTCCAACTGTCGTCGTAAGTCTGTTGGTTTTGAACGGTTGAGCTTTACGCGAAGATCGCATGCGCCGGAATTGAGTTTATCTCGGAGATCGCTAACTGGTCTTTCGTTGTCGTTAGCGTCGCTTGCCGAGATGCGTCGAGACTTCCGTGCATCCAGCATTGTTCGGAGATCTCTGTGCTTGGAAGTGCTTTCGTTTTCTGATTCGAACTTCCGTTTAAGGACGTCTCTCAGATCTCCGAATACAAGAGCATCGTCGTTCTCTTCATCGGACGACAAGGATTGCTGAGAGAGTATCACCTCGATGCGTCTGCGGTTAGCCGGGTGCTCTTCGTCGGCTGAGGAATCTCCCTCGCCGTTATCCTTCGGGGCTTGTTCCTCGTCATCTCGTCGCGAAGCATCGTTTTGCTGTCCTTTTCCTGTGGCTTTGCGTTGGGCTCTTCTTTCCTTATTCTTGCTCCAGCTTTTACCGTTCTTTGGTTTAGTTTTCAAGGGCTCGAACTTAAACCCGCCGCTCGCGAGAGAAGAGAGATAATGTGCGTAGAGAGATTTGCATTCCGTTGTATCGTGTCCCTTGACGTCGTGATATTTGCAGTGCTTGGTGAGATCGATGGTCCTGGAAGGCCCCGCTGCTGATCCGGCTCCCGCCGTAGGTTGGGTGGTGCAAACAGTGTCGACTTGTTTGTCGGATGTTTCGAGTTCTCTTACCCACTTGTTCCACCCCTCTCCGCGAACCACGAGAGTAGAGATCGGTTCGTTATTCTCGTTGACGACATACATGTATCCGTCTTTGCGGCCGTTTTTGTCGTTTGGAGCGTGCTGGCGCGGCTCTTGTCGCGTGTTGGCGTTTTTAGCCGCTGGCGCTTTGGGTGCGTTCATCTTGCTGAGAATGGCGTTGGTATCTTCTTCCATTCGGATGAAGTTGTCGGATCGCGCGATAGCGTCCTGAAGCGACGTAGTTGGATTTTGGTATAAATCCTCCCGGAATTTAGAACGAACCCACAAAGTGTTTCGCAAGGCGTCAATGGCAATACCGTCTGGAATGTCAATCCTGGAGACTACGGCTTTGAACTTCTCCATGTAGTCGCGAAGACTCTGGTCTTTAGTTTGGTTGAGGTTCCACAAGCTAGAGGCAGTGGCGCTGCGCTTGGTGAACATAATGTAAGTCTTGAGAAAAGCTGCTGATAAGTCGCGGAAACATCCGATCGAGTTCTCCTCCAACTGGGAGAACCAAGTCAGGGCTTGCTCGTGAAGAGTCTCAACGAACATCTGGCAGTAACCTGCGTCCCTTTCGTCGTTAGGGAGTCGAGCTCGCGCCATCGCGATGTTAAAAGCTGTCATATGCTCCACTGGGTCTCCGCCGGGCTTATACTCGGGTAGGCGCAGCTTCTCTATCTTCCCGAGTTGCACGCTAGTCAGCGCGCGAGTAAAAGGAGTACGTGAGGTTGCGGCGAGTACACTCTCTATTTGGGGAGCTGCGCTGGTTACTTGGTGGATCTTTTCGCCCATTTGTTGAAGGCTGAGTTTGAGCTCAGCGAGCTCGCGTATTGTAGTGAGATCTGGACCTGCTGGGAGAGCATCTGCGAGAAGGGCTTCGTTGGGCTCCGAGTCGTCGGAGACATGGTCGGCTCCGGTGGCCGTAGGGTTTGTGTTGAAGAGGCGGCGTCGTATCTGCTGGGAACGGCTCGTCTGTCCGTCAGGAGCTGTGAGCGCCGCGACCAACGCAGCGATTTGGTCGTTGGTTGTCTTTTGGACTTCGTCTTGGCGAGCGAGTCGAGCCATGACGGAGCTCATGAAATCTGAGGTAATGGGTGGCGCGGCTGCAGGAGTAGGGGTCGGTTCCTCGCCCGGAGCGCCGAAGGCGGCGTCGTCTTGAGCCATGTAGATCTAGAACGTTACTTTAGTCGCCCCACGGTGGGCGCCAATTGTTTGTACGAGATTCAGTTGATCGGAATGATGAACTTCAGGATGGGTGACTAAAGACGTTTTTATTAGAATCCGACAAAGGGTTACAAGATTGATGGGAAATAAGGAGACAAGATGTGAGGTCTAAGCAACAAGATCAGAATGATCGTTTAGAAACCCTAGATCTAGCCGCTTAGTGTGTAGGTTGTCCAAAAGTCCTCTGCTCGTTGCCTCTTCCTCCACTCTTATAGCGCCTCTGTTCGTGATGCCCTAATCGCACTTATCCTATGGGCCCTGTCACTAAAGGCCGAGTATGCGGGCCTTGGTATTATTTCGTCTAAGCCGAGTACGACTGATCATCTTAGCCGATTGGCTTAAAGTACTCTAGGGTCGAGCCAACGTCTTTAGCCGCTAAGCCGACTAAACTCAACCGAAATTGTCGGGCTATGGCCTGTTATTTGATGGGCCTTGTGGAGGGATGCAATCCATCTCCTACCATCTTACAACCCGTTTCCACTATTATCGAACCTACTAGAACCACTAGAGAAGAAGTCAATAAACGGCTGCCCTCGTCCGCCATCATCGCCACAATAAGTCACCGGAGAATCATGACGAAGCGAAAAACTGGAATTTCCAACACCAGAGTCATTAGCCGCATCCAGAGGCTGAAGTGGAAAAAGCGGAAGCGTCTTCAGTCCATTGGTATTGACGTTGATGCCCTCGCTAAAATAACCGTGATTATCAAGGGCAAATCGGTCAAATCTGAGTGAACTCGAAGACATTGACATTCTAGCTGTTGTTGTTGTTATGTCTGAAACATGTTTCTTATGATCTGTGGTAGTGCGTTTCTCGTAGCCACCACTTGGAAGCATTACTTTGCTACTGTGAAGATCTTGTCTGTATACACTTCCATGTTGATCATGATGATCTCTTACTTGATGTAAATAGTACGGATTAACGCAGCCCACTTCATAACAACAACAAAAAATATTACAATTAGTAACTTTAAAAACGAAAAAGTACCAAAAATGGAAGAAACACTTCTATATTTCAAAATGTATAATAGTTTGGTTAAATTAACAAGACTTAAGATATACTATATACTTTTTTAAAAAGTATCATTGAAAATATAACGTTAAAAAGTCACCAATTTTATGAAAAAAAATATCACTAAGAAATTGATTAGACAGTATTTATTATAGCTAAAATAATTTTAAAATACAAACATTCTCTAAAACATTATATATTTTGAAAATGAAGGTGTGATTTTGTGCTGAACACATTAAATAAATATAATAAGCCTTTAGACAAAAAAAACAAATACACGTAATATTCAAGAACCCAATTATATAGGTTTAGGTTCTAACTTTTTTTTAAAAATTGTGGTGTGATAAAAAAAGATATGAATAAAAATAAAATGATGTAAATTAAATAAATAAATAAAATAAAATGATGCGGGTATGCAAATAAGAGTAGGGACAAGAAACTACGTGCCGTTTGAGCAAGGAATAGGGTGGAAGAAACGGGAGGTTTTGTGGAGGAGACTATTAAAGGAAGAGATGCGATCCTGTTTCTGCTTTTGGCGTTGTCTAGCCTTATGGTTTTGGAACCAGTAAAAGACGTTTTTACCCTCGATATGGCCGTGTGCTCGAAGCCTACCGGTGATCTGCTGTATCTGATCGGCGCTCGGTGTTCGTATCCCCTGCTTGTAAAGATTCTCAAGCAACGTTATCTGTTCTTTCGTTGGGTTCCAACGAGGACTGCTTCCCGTTCCTGCGCTCCCTTCGTTTTCCATTTATATTTTGACTATTTATTTGAGACAAAATTAGGGGTTTTAAGGGGAGTTTCTGCATGTACTTGATGCATGAAAGTCATGGGGGAGGCTCTCATATTTATATAGGAATTTAGTGAGGCTGTGAGGGAGTGGAACATAGTCAAATTAAATGAAGAGAGATAGAGTGAGTGTGTGTGCTGGAGACTCTGAAAACATGGCGTTGAGCGGCTCGAATGCTAAAAAAGAGGCTTACTTTTAACGAGAAGACAAACAGAGAAAAAAAAAACAATTTGGATCTATTCAGTTTTTTATGTAAAATCAATCATTAGCTTAAAGATTGAAAATATTGCCAATTACTGTATTTTACTGTGAGTACGGGCTAATAGAAAGAGATAGCTCAGTACTTGCCATTGTCAAATTGACATAACTATAACTTAACTCTTTTCCCCACGTGAAATTTGATATAAGGTGGATATACTTGTTGGATTATGTGATTTTATTATTAGCCCTTTTTCTTTACTCTTTCTGGGGATTACGGATGTTTTTTTCGAAAGTGTTTTAATTAGGGATAGCCCTATTGAGTCTTGGAAATGAAAGAAACAGTAAGGATAAATACGAACGTAAATATAATAGGGCGGCAAAAGATAGCTGGTTGGGTTGTGTTGTGTTCTTTGTAGGTCATGAGTAGGCTATATGTAGGGATGTTGTGTAGGGCTGAGGTATTAAGGGTTGGCCCAGCCCATAGATAAAAACTAAAAACCCTAACCCTAATTAATTGTTCTAAAGCATTTCGGGCCAATTTAGGGTCGGGCTGAAATAAGTATGGGTTTAAATCGGGTTAGGCCCTATTACATTAATAAAAAATAAATCCATGTTTTATGTTGAAACGACGTTGTTTTGTGATATCTTCTTCTCCAATTCAGCAGATACGACGATCTCTTCTTCCTCGAAATCGTCGACGATCTCTTCTTCCTCAAACTTAGACGTCTCTCTCTGCCAGTCTCTCTCTCTCGCTTGTCTCTATCTCCGCTTCTCTCTCTCTCTCTCCGCCTGTCTCTTTCCGCCTCTCTCTCCGCCAGCCTCTCCGCCTCTATCTCTCGAACTAGAGCAAACCCAGGTTAGCCCTTACAATCAATCTGGGTTTGGTTTAGATTTCGAACAAGAGGAAAGTTATGTTCTGGGTTTTTGAAGAATTACTTGCTTGTGTTTGAAATTCATAGATTTATCTTAGATTGCTTCTTATAGTGTTTGAGTCACTGGTATATATATCGTGTGAGAATGTTTCATAGTGTTTAAGCCTTTTCTCTGTTTCAGCTTGACTCTAGAATCTGACTTGTGATTGTGGGAAAGAATTTTTTTATTATTCCCAGATAGCCAAGGTTTTTGTTATGCGGTTTCTTGGTTCTTGTCTTTGTCTTCAGTAATACTTTCAGCTTGTGAACTAATCTTGTCTTGTTTTTGTACTGAGTTTCAGCTACTGATACTATGGATCTCCCATCACTTGAAACACTTGCTGCTATGGATGCTGAAAACGAGTACATAGAGGTGCAGTCGAAAGGTGAAGAAGAATCTCATGAGCAAACACTAAGTGTCACTCAGCCATTTAAACCGGTACGTAAAAGACGTAGGGCTAAGTGTTGGGTAGATTTTACTCATCTAGGACTAGAGGATGATGGAAAAGTAAGAGCTAGATGTAATCATTGTGGTTTTAAGTTCGTAGTAGAGAAAAACCATGGAACATCTACACTAAACCGCCATTCAACCAAATGCCCTGCTAAGCCTAGGCCTGATGCTCCTAAATATGATCACAAAGCGGATAGAGAGAAGATGTCTGAGATAATTATATATCATGACTTACCTTTTAAGTACGTTGAATACGAAAAAGTAAGGGAAAGAGATAGATTTCTTAACCCTGATGTTCAGCATATCTGTAGACAAACTGCAGCAGCAGATGTCTACAAGAGATATGAGATAGAAAAAGCTAAGTTGATAGAGGTTTTGGTGAAACACAAGGGTCGAGTGTGTTTTACAGCAAATTTGTGGACAGCCCGAAGTGTTGTGATGGGATATATATGTATTACTGCGCATTTCATTGATGAGAATTGGAGGTTGAATAATAAAATTCTAGCATTTTGTAATCTGAAACCTCCTCATAGTGGTGAAGAGATAGCTAAGGCAGTTTATGATTGCTTAAAGGGGTGGGGACTGGAGAAGAAAGTATTTACTATCACACTGGATAATGCTAAAGCTAATGATAGTATGCTAAATATTCTAAAGCATCGATATGGCGATCTTGCTTCAATGGCATCTGATTTACTGAGCATACCCATCACCACTGTTGCAGCTGAGTCAGCTTTCAGTGTTGGAGGAAGAGTCTTGAGTCCTTTCAGAAATCGAATTCTTCCCAAAAATGTGCAAGCACTAATTGCCACTCGAAATTGGTTAAGAGGATTTGAAGAGTTTGAAGGTAAAAATTTCATTATTAACTTACAGATTTTTTTATGTTCTTTATCTAACTTATATTCATTAACTGCAGGAGATATTGAAGATTACTTCAATGGTGAAGATGATGAATCTGCAAAAAGTAGTTCAGAAGTTAGAAACTCTAGCACATGAAGGTAAAGCTTTCCAGCAAAACCCATTGTTGATTATGTTATGTTTGCTATTTGTTAATGTGTCCTGTTCTTGAGTGATCTAGTGTGTGCTTGCTTCTGGTTTTGTGATCTAGTGTCTTTATACCTGCTTGAAAATGTGTGTGCTTGCTTCTTCTCACCTGAGAAAATGTATAGATTCTTAGCTTCTTAATGCTGTATTTTGATGGATCCGGAGAGTATTAGTTCCAGACGTGTCTGTATTAGTTCCATAGTCTCGGTCCGGTTAAGCATATACAAGACTTTGCATCTGTTACCAGAGAGATGTCTCTTGTTTGCCTGGTTCTAGTTTTGTTGATCAATTCAATTCAGCTATGGTGGAATCTAGTTTGGGTTTGTAACTTGTCATATGCTTTGTTTGATATAGATTCTTCTTTGGCCAATACAGATCAATAAAGTCAAGAATGTAGAGACTAGAGAGTAAAGCTGGTTGCTGCAGTCTTCAACGAGCAAAGAATACGTGAAAGACCTTGTTTATTTAGGAATCACTAAAATAAATAATGACTTGAAACTTGTTTAGTGTTTTGGTTTGTTTCAAACTTTAAAACATGTTTTGTGACAAATGACAATCAATAATATGAAATTTCTTACTATTTATATGGCTCAAAGCTTTGATTTAACTTTATTTGATCTAACTTTTATATGATAATTACTATAATCAGAAACTAGTTTATTTGATATGTATTAGTATATAAAATATATAATTTTGTAAGAGATTACAGTAAAATGTGTTTACATAAAAAAAAAAAATTAAAGGGCTCAAAAAGGGTTAGGAAGGGTTCAACCCTAATACAAATAATATGATGGGTTCTAAAAGGGTTAGGGCTCACTTTGGGTTGAGCTTAAACTAAATAGAGTTGGGTTGGGTTGGGCAACCCAATACAACATCCCTAGCTATATGCATCTAGTTTCCTTCGGAAATTGACATATCTTGTTTTATATCATAATTTAAATCAAGTATTATTTATATTTATAACACGACAACTCTTTTTTTTTGGTAAATACTCTCTCTGAATTTAAATATAAGATGTTTAAGGTTATACACACATATTAAGAAACAATAAATATACTATTTTAATTGTTATTTTTTTGTTATATCAATAAAATTTCAACACTCGTAATTTTAATTTTCAATTTATGTTTCACTACAAGAAAACGTGCCCATAACAACGAAAATTTACGACGAAAATATTTCTTCGTTAATTTACATGGTGTTTACAACTCAGTTACGAGGAATCCAACTTTCGTCTTAAACGCCATGTAAATTTACGACGAATAGTGTTCATCATAAAATCCATGTAAGTTTACGACGAATGTACGTGGAATGAGAAATACGTCGTAATCATTACATCGACATTACAACGAAACATGTTACCGTTATATTTAGGTGAAAACGTGTATTCAATGTGCTTTAACTTACCTAATTTCCTCGTAAAGTCGTTGTAAATATTATGTTAAAACCATGTAAAATCCATGTAAAATATTCCTTGTAAAATCGTTGTTATATTTCAACTACCCAACTCGAAAATTTCTCTATATATATGTCATTTCCCACAACTCTCTTCCTCACAACACACAAACGGAAAAAAAAAATCCGAAAAAATCAGAAAAAAAAAGATTTCAAAAAAAAATCTAAGAAAAAAATGGCCGGTGGCGGTAGTATTTACGAGTTACGGAGTTGGATGTATTTGCACAAAGATTCCGACGGGAGGGTGACGAACGCATTTCTGAGCGGGCTAGAGACATTCATGCACCAGGCGGGCTGTACACCGATCACACAGGAAAGCGGTAAGATGTTCTGCCCCTTTCGGAAATGCAAGAATTCAAAATTTGCACGTAGTGAAACTGTATGGAAGCATTTAGTAAACAGAGGATTTACACCACAGTACTACATTTGGTATCAACATGGAGAGGGTTATGGGGGAAATGAAGCTAGTAGTAGTAATAATAATTTTGAGGATGGTCATCATAGTGAAGAACCAAATCATTTGCATAATGAATATAATTATCATCAAGATCATGAGCAGATGGTAGATCATGATAGGGTTCAAGATATGATTAGTGATGCATTTTTAGAAACAACTACAACAATAGCTGATGGAACTGGAAATGTAGAAGAACCTAATTTGGATGCAAAAAGGTTTTATGAAATGCTAGATGCTGCAAATCAACCAATCTACACTGGTTGTAGAGAAGGTCTCTCTAAATTGTCTCTAGCAGCTAGGATGATGAATATTAAAACGGATCATAATTTACCTGAGAATTGCATGGATGCATGGGCGGAGTTGTTTAAAGAGTATTTGCCAGAAGACAACGTGTCTGCTGAATCTTATTATGAGATTCAGAAATTGGTTTATAGTCTTGGGTTGCCTTCGGAGATGATTGATGTTTGCATCGACAACTGCATGATCTACTGGAAAGAAGATGACAAGTTAGAAGAGTGTCGATTCTGCAAAAAACCACGATTCAAACCGCAAGGCCGTGGGAGGAATAGGGTACCGTACCAAAGGATGTGGTACCTACCAATTACAGACAGATTGAAAAGATTATATCAATCTGAGAGGACTGCTGCGTCGATGAGGTGGCATGCGGAACATGTCCAGAGAGATGGTGAGGTTGCACATCCATCAGACGCAAGAGCGTGGAAACATTTCAACAAGGTACACGCAGATTTTGCTACAAATATTCGGAATGTCTATCTTGGGTTATGCACCGATGGATTTAGTCCATTTGGAATGTCTGGTAGACAATATTCTTTGTGGCCAGTCATTCTTACGCCGTACAATTTACCGCCGGATATGTGCATGGAACAAGAATTTCTATTTTTGACCATATTAATCCCTGGGCCGAAGCATCCAAAACGGTCTCTTGATGTTTTTCTTCAACCGTTGATAGAAGAGCTAAAGCAATTGTGGTCAGAAGGGGTGAGGACGTACGATTGTTCCTTGAAAAACAATTTTACGATGCGAGCAGTTCTGCTGTGGACGATAAGTGATTTCCCTGCTTATGGGATGTTGTCTGGCTGGACAACACATGGAAGATTATCTTGTCCATATTGTCTTGGATCGACGGATGCTTTTCAACTGAAGAATGGTAGGAAGAGTTGTTGGTTTGATTGTCATCGTCGCTTTCTTCCACTTGCCCATCCGTACAGAAGAAATAAGACATTGTTTCGGCACAAAAAAATTGTCAGAGACGGTCCTCCTCCATATCTCACCGGCCAGCAGATCGAAGCAGACATTGATTATTACGGAGCTCAGGAAACAGTTAAAGTTGGAGGAAATTGGCATGTTCCTGGAAATATGTCTGATGGGTATGGTGTGTCTCACAATTGGCATAAGAAGAGTATATTTTGGGAGCTACCCTATTGGAAGGATCTTCTCTTACGCCACAATCTGGATGTCATGCATATTGAGAAGAACTTTTTTGAGAACATCATGAATACATTACTTAACGTCCCTGGGAAGACAAAAAATAACAAAAAGTCAATGATGGATTTACCTGATATTTGCTCAAGAAGTGAGTTACATATCAAGAGCAATGGAAACGTTTATGTTCCCATCTTCCGATTGTCATCAGAAGCCAAAACAACCTTGTTTGACTGGGTTGCATCAGAAGTTAAGTTTCCTGATGGTTATGTTTCAAATCTGTCAAGATGTGTTGAACGAGGTCAAAAGTTCTCCGGAATGAAGAATCATGATTGTCATGTGTTTATGCAACGACTACTTCCATTTGCTTTTGCCGAGCTCCTTCCAGCAAATGTCCATGAAGCACTTGCAGGTAATTATAATTTTATAATATATATACATATGTTATGAAATGTTATTAATTTGATTACTTTTGCAATATACAGCCATCGGCGCTTTTTTCAGAGATCTTAGCACACGTACGTTCAAGGAAGAAGTCATCGAACAACTTCATCATAACATTCCGATCATATTGTGCAACCTGGAGAAGATATTTCCTCCTTCATTTTTTGACGTCATGGAGCATCTAGTTGTCCACCTACCGTATGAAGCATTGCTTCGTGGACCTGTTCACAACGGATGGATGTATCCGTATGAGCGACAGATGAAACATTTGAAGGGGAAAGCAAGAAATCTTGCAAAGGTGGAAGGTTCAATAGTTGCGGGGAGTTTGACAGCCGAAACATCTAACTTCACATCATACTACTTTGCTCCAACTGTTCGTACGAGAAAAAGAGTTCCTAGAAGATATGATGATGGTGGAGTACCGACATCATATCCAATTGATGGTGTTCCTGACATTTTCTGCGAAATTGCACGGTTTGGTGGTAAAACGAAAGAAGTATGGTGGTCATGTGAAGAGGATAAACATAGTGCCCACACTTATATTCTGCTCAACTGCGAGGATGCAGTGACCCGTTACTTTGAAAGGTAAATATTTTTGTGAATGTTAATTATATGAATTGAAGTTAATTATGTATGACTTGATTATTTGTTTAATTTGCAGCATGTTTGTATCTCAAGTTGAAGAAGCAATACCAGGAATATCTGCAACTGATGTGGACACACGTAAAGATAAGCACTTTGTCAAGTGGTTAAAATCACAGGTACGTAATATATCTCATACATTGATTAATTAAGTAAGTGTTTTGATACTTCAATATTAATTAAGAATAACTGCTTTTTGCAGGTTGATTATGACGATCCTTATTATCCCGTATGGTTTCACGAATTGGTTCAAGGTCCAGTTGCAAAGGTCACCACATCACCTATGTATTTCACACGAGGATTTACCTTTCACACATACGAGTATGGGAGACATCGGGCAACGAGTAACTACGGAATATGTGTGAAAGGTGAAACAGACTTTTACGGGATCTTGCAGGAGATTATTGAAGTGGAATTTCCGGGGTTATTGAAGCTAAAATGCGTCCTCTTCAAATGTGAATGGTTCGATCCTGTTGTGAACCGAGGGATTCGGTATAACAAATTTGGTGTTGTGGATGTCAATTTTGGGAGAAGATACAACAAATTTGAGCCTTTCATTTTAGCTTCACAAGCCGAGCAAGTTAGCTTCCTTCCTTATCCTCGGCTTCGAACTTTCGGGATAAACTGGTTAGCTGCTATCAAAATTACACCTCGTGGACGCATTGTCGCTGGAGAAGAACCGCCCTTGCAAGAAGAAGACGCTATCAATGAAGTTGAGGTACCAAAACAACCAACTGATGAAATCCTTTTGATCGACCCGCAAAACTTTCAATATGAAGATATTCCCGAAGATGCGACAGATGAAGCACGTGAAGACGAGTTCGAGAGAAGCGAACGATGATGATTGTAATGATAGTGATGAGAACGAAAACGATTTAGAGTGATGTAATATTGATGAGAACGAAAACGATTTAGAGTGATGTAATATATGTAACAAATGTTGTATTTCTCTATTGTAACGTATGTTTAAAGAAATATTGTTTTTTTACCATCTTAATGTATGTGTAACAAATGTTGTTTTATATAATATGTATTTCTTTAGTTTTAAAAAAATTATTTGGAGTTTTAGGGTTTTAGAGTTTAAGTTGGAGAAAGAGCACGAAGTAGTAGAGAAGAGATATGATGTTAGATGATATGTGACTTTGGGGTTTAGGGATTTCATTCTCGGTGTTTAGGGTTAAGCGTTGTAAAATCATCGTAAATGGTTATCTATTCCACGTAATTTCGTCGTAAATGGAAAAACGCGGGCCTGGTAACTTCGTCGTAAACGCGGGCCTAGTAAATTCGTCGTAAACCGACGTTTCGACGTAATTTCGTCGTAAATCGAAAAACGCGGGCCTGGTAACTTCGTCGTACATGAAAAAACGCGGGCCTGGTAACTTCGTCATAATATTACGTCGCGTTTACGACGAATCCTTTTCTATATATTGAGACGCCGAGACGAGGCTTCCTCGTTCATTCCTCTCAAACTCCTCTCCTCTCCCTCTAAGGTACACTCTCTTTCCTCCTTTTTATTTTTATTTTTTAAGTTAGTTTAGGTTATTAATTAGTTAGGTTATTAGTTTTTGGTGATTAGTTAGATAATTAGTTTAGGTGATTAGTTAGATGACGAAATACTATAGTTTAGGTGATTAGTTAGGTAACAAAATAATTTTTTAATTATGTCGTCATAATTGATTAAATTTATTTAAATTTTTTTTAGATGGCTCCTAGAAGGAAACCAGCAGCACCTACTTATGCCCAGTTGTTTGGCGATGGTTCCGGTACATCTTCTTCCGGTCCATCGTCTTCTGATGCAGTTCCAGACTCTCAGACTTCTCAGAGAGTTTTTTCGAGTCCTCCTCTTCCACCGCAGATGCCTCCACCTCCTACTCCAGCGGCTGCACCTCAGCCTGTCCCAGAAGGTGCAGTTTATCCGGATTTGCGTGTGCCTTCATATGCTCCCTTCGCGAGATATACGGTGGATGATTTGCTTGCCCAGCCTGGACGGGAGGGTTTGGATGTTCTAGACCCCGATAGACCCCGAGGAACTTATTGGTAAGTTATTAATTTTTATTACATTAAAATTTAATTAATTTTTATTTTCTAACGGTTAAATTTTTTTTTTTCAGGTTTGGGGCTAACAACCGTGTTAGCCGGAGCGTTTCGGCGACGATTAAGGGTTACTACGACGGGGCATACCCGAACTGGAGCAAGACACCAAATCACGTTAAGATCACGTGGTTTAAATGTTTTGCGGTAAGATTTTTAAATTTAATTAAATTTTCTCTTTTAAATATATATATATTTTTAATATTTATTATTAATTGTAATTTTTTCAAAATTTTTATGTTTCAGCAAAAGTGGCATTGGTCTTTGGGAATCACCGAGAGGGTGAAGGCGGAATTCGTTGCAAAGGCAAAGATACGCCTCTGCAACACAGTCTCTGATTGGAAGGACAAGTGGGAGATCTACGGGTATGAGGGAAAGCCCACTGAGCTCACGACGGATGTGTGGGATGGCCACATCGCCCATTGGGAGTACCCCTCTTCGATCAAAAAGGCCAATTCGTGCTCGGCTTCTCGAAGGACGAAGGATAAAGATGGTCATTTGCCCATGCGACACAAAACCGGACAAAAACCTCATGCAGGAGTCCGTCTAGAAGCTGTAAGTTTTGTTTTAAATATATATTTTAAAATATTCAATTAATATAATTTATAATATTTAATTTAATTTTTTTTTTGTAGTTCGAGAAGACGGGAGTCTTACCTTCTCTGTCTGACCTATTCAAGATGACTCACGCCACATCCGACGGAGTTTTTGTGGATCTTGCATCTGAGAAACTCTTCCAAACAGTGGCTGGTCAGATTGAAGAACGGGAGACGCAACTAACCCAGGAGTCTCCCGATGGATTACCAGTCACATTGTCCACCGAAGAGGTCGACAGAATCTTCGAAGAGGTACAACTTAAAATTTTTGTTTACATTATTTTAAATATTTTAACATAATTAACTATATTAATATATGTTTTGATTTTATAGGTGGCTCCTAAAAAGAAGGGACGGATAGTCGGTATAGGTTCTTTTAACGAAGTTGCAAGGGCAACTTCGTCATACACTTCGAGACGGGATGAAGAGACTGCTCAGATGAAGGCTCAAATGGATAGTCAGCAGGTTCGTTTAGACTCTCTTGAGGATTTGCTAGACGTGATGGCCGTGGGAAACCCGGTTATGCAGAGAATGTTGAGTGAGAGACGAGCCGCTCTTGGAATGCCACCACGAGATCCCCAAGAGTCTGATCCAACCCGTCAGCAGTCGAGCAACCCCACCAACTACTTCGAGAATATGTAGTTTTATTTTATTTTTTTGTTTGTATTATGAATTTAAATATAATTGTATGACTTTTTAAAATATGTTTTTCAATTTCATATTTCGTTTTAAAATTGAAATTATTTTAAATTCTGAATATTAAATATAAATTAAAATTTATTATATACTAATTAATAATAATATAATAAGAAACGATGTAAACTCCTCGTAAACATTACATGGAGTTTACATCGAATGTTTACGAGGGTTTTACATCGAAATTTTTACGAGTGATTTACAACGAAAGTATTTACGTGTGCTTTACATCGAAATAATTACGTGGGCTTTACGACGAAAGCTTACGTGTCGTTTACGACGAATCCTTTCCCTGCGCTTTACGAGGAATATATTTCGTCGTAAACGTAAAGAGTCGTTTACGACGAAACCTCCGTTACGACGGACGTTTAACAACGAAACGTCTTTCGACGTTAATTCGTCGTAACACCCCGTTTACGACGAATTTACAACGAATACTGCCATAGTAAAAAATATGTTTTCTTGTAGTGTTTAAATTTTAAAAATAAATGCATTAATTATATTTCAAAACATCATACATTTGTATACGAGATAAAAATATAGAACATCTTACATTCGTATCCGGAGGGAGTATAACACGGCAATTTGAAGTTCAGTCGCTTGGCTCTTCGATTTTTTAACAACCAATTTTTGTTTTCAGGAAGTTCGAGCAAAGAAACAAAATCTTAATCACATTTAGTAAACCGTCAGAAAAGCTAGAAAACTCTAGTGGTCTTATGGTCTTAGTTGTTTTGCGTCGTGATGTCGATCTTACTTTGCTTAGTATAGAAGGTGATCAAGAGTCAAGACGACATGGGGAGTTCAAATATGGACCCGTCTTTTTATTTTCAAAGGGAGTATTATTGATATATGCAAGTGATAAGACCAAGGCATGTGTTTAGCTGTTTGTATTAATACTTGTTCATGTATATCTGGGTCATAACATTATGATATTGACAAATATATACTTAGAAGACATTTATATAACACATTGTTATAAGTTATAACAGTATTATTATAAATTCAATGTTCATAAATACAACATAAATCAATGTTTTTGATAATTATGTAATGATTCTGTAAACTTATTTAAATATTAATCTAATTGTCTAGCCAGTTAAAAACTTAAATAAATAACTGAATAGAAAACAATGATTTTTTGTTTGACAACAAACATTTACAGATTCATGTTGACTCTGTAAACCAAAGTGGTAACTTTACAATCCATGTGTACGACAAAAGACGGTTGGTTTCAAGCACTGCGTGCTAAGCTATCCGCTTTGAGGTTCGCCGTCCGAGGAACATGAATGATATCTGAGTTGAGGAAACTTTTTCTGAGAAGCTTAATGTCTTCCAGGTAGCTTTCAAATGCTGGCCATTCTTCAGATTCCGAAACCATCTTCACCAATTGAGAACAATCCGTAGCAAACGTAACCTGAAACTGTCTTAAATTCTTCATACATTCCATTGCCCATATTAATGTTTCCATCTCCGAATGGAGAGGGGAGAGACATGCCCGTACATTCCTTGCCCCTAGCAAACTATCAAAACCCGGGAGAGTACTACACCAGTCTTGCCCTGAAAATAGGTCCTTATCCTTCTATGAACCGTCTGTAAAACACCATCTTCCTACATTTGCCCGAGTGGGTCTGGTTTGTGCTTCTTGTATCAAACTCTGATTCCTTAATACATGCGCTTCAGCCCATAGTGTAGATTCCAGCTCCGCTAATTTGAGAGTGTCCCTAGGATCAGTATCAATGTTGCTAAACACTTTGTTATTCCGACTTTTCCAGATATACCATATTATCCATGCAAACTGATGATCCTCCATCTTAGGGTTAACTCTCCAAAAGAGATGGTCCATATTAGCAAAAAAAAGAGCTTATAGGAAAGAGATTCGGATTCAATGGTATCTTTGATAGCGCCCACACTTGTCGTGCTGGGGGACATTCAAAGAAAACATGGTTAATTGATTCCTACCTGAAAGTAATTGCCACAAGAAATGCTTTATCTTTGGACGACACCTTATTTTCCAGCAATAGGCTTTAAGTATATCCATTGTTGGTCCATAAAATTTCGGTGGTTTTTCTTTGTCTGAATAGACTCGTTCCACTTGATACACAGATTGTACAGTATATTTCCCGTTGTTAGTGAACTGCCAACCATTCCTATCTACCATCTGATTCCTATTTAAAGAAATACTTTCAATAATTTTGACATCATCAGGGTCCACCAAAGTCCTAATTACCGATGAATTCCATGTTCGGAATTCCCAATTAATGAGAGAATCCACTGTAAGATCCGGGTAACAGTGAAGAGGGTTTTTGTTTGCTGGTCTCGGGCGGGTGGATGGGATCCAGGGGTCATTCCACACAGAAATAGTTGACCATGTTCCCACCCTTTTAATTAGTCCTTTACAAACCAGAGATCTAGCAGAGATAATACTCCTCCAGCCATATGACGGGGAGTATGATCGGATCAGTTCCATGGGTGAAGCATTCCTGAAGTACCGTCCTTTGAAAACTCAAGAAAAAAGAGTATTCGGCTTCTCGATCAGCCGCCACAATTGTTTTCCAAGCATTGTCGTATTAAAGTCAGTAAGGTCTTTAAACCCTAATCCGCCATTATCTTTAGGAACACATAATTTGTCCCATGATTTCCAATGCATGTCTCTTGTACTTCCACCTGGACTCCACCAAAACTGAGCTACTGCGCTCGTCAGCTTCTTAACCATAGCTTTTGGTAACCGATAAACAGACATCACATGGTTTGGTAAAGCTGTAACCACCAATTTTATAATCACCTCTTTTCCCCCTTTAGTAAAAAAAAATCTAAAATTCCATCTATTAACTCTGTTATTTAGCCTCTCTTGCACAAAACCAAACACTTGTACCTTAGATCCTCCAAGACTTTCCGACAACCCCAAATAAGATCTCATTCCTCCTAAGTTCTGAATTCCCAAAGCATCCCTCAATTCTTGACGACTAGATTCTTCAATTTTGTGGCTAAATTGAATTGAGGATTTCTGAAAATTAATTTGTTGTCCTGAGACAATTTCATATTCTTTTAGAATCCTGAGAATGGTTTGACACTCTTCTTTCTTTGCCCGGCAAAAGAAGAGACTATCATCCGCAAACAACAGATGAGATATTGCCGGACAAGCTCTTGCTACCTTCATACCCGTTAATTTTTTCAGCCTCTCTGCCTTCTTTATATTCACTATTAAGGCATCAGTACACATAATAAATAGATAAGGAGATAAAGGATCCCCTTGACGTAACCCACGCTGAGGAATTATCAAGCCTCTTGGCTGACCATTAAGAAGTACTCTATATTGAACCGAAGATATACACTCCCGCATCAGTCTGATCCAACGAGGGTCAAAACCCATTTTGTGGAGAAGAGCCTGAGTAAAATTTCATTTTATCCGGTCATATGCTTTACTCATATCTGTTTTAATCGCCATAAACTTATTTTGACAAGATTTGTTATCTCTCAGGCCATGGAACATTTCCTACACAATAAGAATATTATCCGAAATTAACCTTCCTGCCACAAAAGCCGATTGTGTTTCCGATATTAGTCGTGGGAGGTAAATTTTCAGTCTTTGACACAAGACTTTTGAAATAATCTTGTAGCCAACATTACACAGACTTATCGGCCTTAAATCCATCATCCTAGTGGGTCTTTCCGTCTTCGGAATCATACAAATGTTGGTTATATTTAACCGTGGATCCAGATCACCTGAGACCAGAAAATTATTCACCATTTCGACCACATCATTCTTAATAATATGCCAGGAGTGCTGGAAGAAAAGAGCTGTCATACCATCCGGACCTGGTGCTTTCTCAGGATGCATCATAAATAGAGCTTGTCGAACCTCTTCCTCAGTTGCTATTCTCAGTAGCAATTGATTCATTTGAGGTAAAATGGAAGGTACAACCTCCTCCAGAAAACCATCAAACTCCGTCAGAGTAGTAGTCCTAAACAGTCCATCAAATAATCGACCGCCACTTTTTCAACCCCAGTCTCGTCTGTAATCCAGTTGCCCACGTCATCATGAAGTCCCACTATTTTAATACGAACCCGGCGTTGCTTCGTTAGTGCATGATAGAACTTAGTATTAAGATCTCCTGATGAATACCACATATTCCTACTTTTCTGATGCCAATATTCCTCCTCATCCTTATAAGCCCCCTGAAGTTTCCTATAAACCTCAAGAATATCTTCTTGTGATCTTTTATTATCCGTTTGTACTTCTTCTAACACATGTTGAAGATCTTTAATTTTGTCCTTCCCATAAGGTGGATTATCTTTCCGCCATGAAGATATCTCATGCCTGCAATTACTAATTTTTGTAACAAAATCCTCAGCTTGTCCTCCCTGGTTTCCTGTCCATCCTGACATAATTGAATCCCTAAGACCCTCTTGACCAATCCACCGTTTATCGAACCTAAATTGTCCCCTTTTTCTTCTTTGTATTTTATCATCCAGAAAGGCCACTACGGGTCGATGGTCTGATCCCACCAACCTCAAATATTCCGTATAAGAACATGGGAATAGCATATGCCACTCCTCATTTGCCAGAGCTCGATCCAGTCTACATCTTACCGTCACCACTCCTTTTCCTTTACCTCTTCGTCCTTGCCATGACATAGTATTTCCACGGGCAGGAAATTCTAATAATCCACTATTTCGTATCATATTGTTGAAAGATATGAAAGATGTCGCACATCTCACAGCACCCCCATCATTTTGATGATTCCATGTAATCTCATTTAAGTCTCCTATAATAAACCAAGGTTCCGATCTCGACAAACCATACCTGGTCAATCTCTCCCAAACCTGATCTCTTAATTTTTGAACCGGTTCTCCATAGACAAAGGTGAGAAAAACTTGTTTTCCATTGGCCACCGCTTCAATATCTATCATTCTATTACTAGAATATAGAATTTTAACTTGATATTCATTATTATAAAAAAGCGCCACCCCCCCCCCCCCCCCCCCCCCCCACTCCTCCCAGAAGGATCCACAATGACCATACTATCATAACCAAAGTGAGATTGATATTTTTGTACAAAATCAAAATCATGTTTCGTCTCTGATAAGAATAGGAAGTCCGGTCTATGTTGATGCCATATCTCCTGAAGATAACTTATGTTCCAATGACTCCCGATTCCTTTACAATTCCAACTTAATATTTTTATATTAAAGCGGGGAAATTGCTCCTTCTAGCATAAGAATTCGGATTTAAAGAGACCCAAAAAATTCCTTGAATTAACCATCTGAAACACAATCTTACGCCATTTGAAACCATCATCCTGAAAAATCCAAAAACCACAAGCATAACGAGCACAATGAAAAACTTCATCATATGAATTACTTGACCAACTATCTTGGAAGGCGTTGCACGAAAACAATATTATAACCACTGAACTAAAGGAAACCATAAGCCCGAGTACACCATTGAAAATACTCATATCCCACAAATCTTTATAAGAGCAACATTAAAGATTGCATGAAGATAATGACATACACGCTCGTTTTATGAGTTTTACATGCAACTCATTTAAATAAAGTTTGCTTTCCAAGTCTGCAACTCTAATTCCCATATGATTCCACAATTTTCCAACCTTCCACATCAAAATGACGCCAAAACAAAAAAAAATTGAAAACCTTTTACTACTTAAAGTCATCTGATGATTCAATAGGTCAGACCCATCTTTGTGTCCTAAATTTGGCTCCACTGAATTCCATTGTGCACCATAACTCTCCCCTGTTTGCCACCAATCACTATTCCAACCACAGTTATTAGGAACAGTTTCTGTATGACTCCAATACCCAACCAATATAAAAATAAGCAAGCAAAATTCTTCACCAAAATGGTCATTTGCTATCAAGTCTATAGACAAAAGGCGTGAGCTCCCTGTCCATCCCAATCCAAACAACATGTACAAATACCCTCCGTTTCCTGGATTATTCCCATTGTCAAGATGAATCATTAGCATTGAATTCGTAGATCCTATATCTGTTGAATGAATACTCGCCAGGTCCGCGTAAAGCTCATCAACAGGCCTTGTTACCATCCTTGCATCAATCTGATCCAACCTAAGAATACTCCTTAAAACCTTTGCCATGTCTGAATCTACTCTCTGTGACTGGTTTGATGAGACCAAACAGGGAGCTTGCTTCCATGTAAGTAACCCAGACGAACCAATCCAAGACCACATCCATTTAACAGTCTGAATTGTTAAAAACAGCTGCAGATCATGGCACAGTGACCAGAGATAAATAGAGACGTGATTGTGATGCAAAACCATGTCCATTCCAATTCTCAATAAAACGCCATAACACTTCCGGGCTTTTTGGCTACCGTAAGTCACAAGATCCCTGAACCAATAGGATCCAAATATCAGTCATAACTTTAATCCTATAGGCCCAGGAAGGTAAATATATATCTTTACTAAAGAGAGAACATTCATTCCTGCTTCATTCCAAAGGAATCTTAACATAAACTTGCCAGTCTTAGCTTGCCCAATTAAATGATAAAAAAATCAGTACCCAAGAAACACTCGAACAAAATAAGAACCAAAAACAGAGACCCATTAACCGTATTCTCCATATTTGTTGATCTATGAATTGTGTCCTCAACGAACATCTCCCAAAATTTGCAGTAAAACGAAGTCCAGTTGAAACAAGAGTAATGTGAATACTACATAAGAGCAGCGTTAAGAAGCTCCATATTAATAATTGACTCTGCACCAGCACCTTCCTTTGTACGTGGTTTGATGATACCAAACATACAAACAGTTTCTCCCCAGGAATTAAAACCACCTCCAACCAGTATCTAACCCTCCCCAAACCACTCCAGTAAGCCTGGTGTCCTTTATACCCCATTTGAGAGATAGAGATTCGATTTAAACAAAGAATGAGAATCTGAATCACAGATCTTCTCACAAACCATCGCCAAATCGTTCCAACAACACCTTGATACCCAAATCTCCTTGGGAGATTCTTTGATACATCCCTTTTTAAAACTTCCTTTTCCAATTGAACGCTCCCGAAACCATCTTCCTGATCAACCCCGAACAGATCCCGACCCCCCCGATTCCGTTTGATTCCACAGATCCCACCAATCATGAGCCATCGAAACCCTAGGTAAAAATCGCCACAACATTCTGAATAGAAAACAATGATATAACATTAAATATATAATACTATTGATTTTGAAATACTTAAAAAGTACATAAATTATTAAATTTCAAATTTTTATATTTGAAAAAAATATTTTTAAAAGCTAATAAAAGTCGATTAAGTGACAAACTTTATGATCTATCTATACTTTTTCCATATTAACAATGATAACAAATATAAGCCTTAAATTTCAGATATTATTTAAAAAGTTCTAAAAACTGATGATAAATATATGCTAATATAATGTTTATTACAAGTATTTTTATCGTTTTTAATCGGTAAAACAGATTTTTTCTCTCGAGATTAAGAATTTAACTTTTATCATCACACATATTTCTTCTTTTCAAAATATAATATAACTAAAACACACAAACTTTTATAAATATCTTTTAAGTATTTCTTAATATACTGTATATGTTTAAAAAAATTAATTAGTTACCCTTATATAAAAACTGTAATATATATACAATTAACTGGTTATACAAAATTTAAAGTCAAAGTTGCTTAATTATATGAACATATTTTATATTTTAATATATAAAAGAATTTTTGAAACTATAGTAGATCTTCAAAAGAAATGAATAGTATTTTAACATCCCAACTTTAAAATAAGGATTAAAGTTTACAGAGTCGTAGCTAACATGCCATCGTACAACTATCAATTAGTTAAAATTCATTTTGATCCGTTATGAACTTTTAGTATAAAAATGTGTAAAATGAAATATATGTATATACTTGGATAGTAAGATGTGCTTCTTTCATTGCACAGAGTGTGGTTAACTTTGGGTTAACACAATCTTATGTTGCTTCAGGTCACCCTAGCTAGGTGGCTGGACAAGTTCTTTGTTAATGAAATAAACATCTCTGGCCAAGTATATTTTGTGTGGTTCTTTTGGAGTTTAGAGGTATATAGTGACTTCAGTGCTCTTGGTAGTTGTTAGAGGCTGATAATTCTTTTTTTGGTGATCTTAATGGTTTGTCATCTTTGAACTTGTTAAGATATATGTCTCTTTAATCAGTATATATCAATTTGGGAAGAAAAAAAAAAAACTTGGATAGTAGTAAGATTTTGTGAGAAGTTGGCACGGGGAATGACAAAATGTGAAAGCAAAAGACATGCATGGCTTCAATTAGACTCTTTCAGGCACGTACGAATCTATAGGAGCAAAGATTTGTCTCGAGAAAGAGAGAGAGGGAGACATATTACACTCCCCAATCTCTTCGTCAGTTCATGACTTTCATGTTCTAATGAATTTGAGCCATTTGATTCGAAATCTTCTGTTTTCTTTAAATTCCAGATAACAGTCGTTGTCACCATCCCATTTTAATTTTGTTTACTGTTTCTAAATACCACCATTTATATCTTTCATAAATACTTACTAGTTAGTTATGTGACATAGCACAAGTGGTGTTTAAAACAACAAATCCTCTCTTAAAACATCTCAAAAAGAAATTCTGTAATTTTAAATATATAGTTTTTTGCTCTAAAAAAACTTCAAAACTTCATATTCGAAGTTTCATCTTTATTTTTATTTGTAATTATGTTTTTATAATTAATAACACATCACATTTATGATTCTTAAGTATTTTTCACTTATCGTTTCGATCCTTAAACCTTTTATATATCATAAATATTTTAAATTTGTTTTTAAGAATTCAAATTTTACACATAAGACTAAATAAAAATTTTAAAATAAGATTATGATATTTTAAAACTAGAATTAGACAACATAATTATTACAAAATAAACTTAATAAAAAACTTTTCAAAAAGATACATGAAGACATAATTATTAGACAAATTTAAATATTAAACAATACTAATAGTCCGGTAAATTTGCTCTAGAACCTCCAAAATCTCTAAAATATTGTACAAATAAATTTTGTGTAACTTGAAGACAGAGCACTACAAAAATAATTTTATGAAATAATATGATATTTTGCTTGTAATTTAATATTTAATTATGTATTCTATTTTTAATTTATAATTTTAGTGTAAGATTTTATTAATTAATATTACTGTAACATTTTTATATATGTTCTAATTATTTATAAATTTTTTTATGGATTTATATTAATTATGACAAATATAAGAACTATAGTATAAAATACAAATAATTTTGAACTTAAGTTTAAAATTTTACATTTGGAAAAAAATAATATGAAACTTAGAGTTTTGTAAATTTTAAAATAGAAAGTTTTTTTTAGATAGTTTTTATTTTGGAAACTTGTACGTCAAAATGGCATTTCATATATTTACATTTTACAAAACCTATATATACTGTTATTGATATATGATCCGCAAAAAAAAAAAAAAAAAAAAACTATACTTATATTGCAACTGATATCAGTGAATTTTTTTTTACATTCAACTTTAAAGAATATATTTTGACAGAATAAATACCTATTTTTTAAAAAATGTTTAACATTGAATTAATATATATAAATATAACAAACAACAATATGCTAAAATCCAGACCAACTCCAAAACCTTTATCTAAAACTGAAATTTTTAATATTATACTATTAAAAGTGGTTACAGATGATCAACTAGTGGATAAATCTACATTATAATGAGACACTTTGCTCTTTCCTCAGTGTATCACGTCAGCATTTTGTGGGTCTTACTTTTAAAAAGTGTGAAAAAATATCAAACTCATGGCTCGAATCCGAATTATTGAGATATAAACACCAACATTTATACCACTAAACTAATGGCCGAAATTAATATATATTTATGAAGGTCAGAAGTCCTTGCTTCTTCGGCTTCCTCTGAGGGCCGGATTTACAAGTGTACTATGGGTTTCATTTTTAAATGGGATTCATCACGTTATATGAAAAAAACTTAAGTTTACAACAATTATATTTTTTCCATATTGTAAACTATCGTCTTTTAACATGAGTTATGGTTCTTTTTATCATTGTCTCAGACAAGTCTAAGTTAGAGAGTTACGCCGTGTGTCTGTTCGTAATCTATTTTTTCATCGGTGAACTCTTTATATCCCCATTTTAAATCGCTTGATCATAAATGTTCCTAATTTGTAGCCTCTCTGTAAACCCTACATATTTCCTACCCAAGATCTGTGGTCGTCTATTTACCTCCCTTACTTATCAAACTAATTTTACACAAAATTTTATTTTATAGTTTAAAAGAAACCACAACAACCCAAACAATCAAAGCACCAAAAACTAGAATCCCAAAAAAAAGATGAATTATTAATGATCACCTCTTTTTTTTTGTCTAATCTTACAAATAAACTTCAAAACAAATATACCAAACCAATCACCTCAACTAAAACTCAACGACACATACATCGAGTCAGCTAAACAAATACAAACTACACGGCCAGTTATTTAACAAATTACAAACTTACTTTCGCAGATGCTTACGAAGAAGACGAAGACGACAACCAAGATTAGTGAACCTAAACAAAAAAAAACAGAGTAAGTTACGAACTCTGATAAATACAAATAACAATGATTTTTGTTTACATATTACCCATCAAATAAAAGAGAAACAAACATACCCACACTAGGAAATACAAGAGATAATCCCGACAGATACAAAGGCGGCAACAACATCTCCACTTGTTCATTCCTCTTGTCTTATGAAAATAGCTTACATGTCCAATGTCAACAGGACAAATGCCTCATTATAATGTAGATTTCTACAAGTCTTCATGTATTTGTTTTAGAGGTCATGTAAAAGAACAAGTTTAGAAATAAAAATAAACATATAACAAACATAATAAGGATCATAAAAATTATTACTTAATGCACACAACTTACACAACTAAACTGGAGAAAAAATATTCAGAAACAAAAGGTACTTTCAACATCTTTAATATAATTTATGTACTCTCAACAGTACAAAAAACAAATTAAAAAGACAAACAAACAATAAGTTTCAGTGACACAACAAGCAACACCACGAACTATATCAATCACATTAATAACACAGTTTAGTCATTCGTAAGTGGAGAACAATGCATACACAGTTCATCGTCACAACTCTAATCCTACAACAATAAAAAACTTGAAAAACAAGGATCAATACAAAATGCAAAATTCACAATTACAATATCCCTAAAAAATATTAATAGCAAATATTAAAATGAAACAAGAATTCTTTCCCCCGGTAATGTTATAATGAAAGACTTGAGCCTCTGATCAGGATCAACAAAAGAATTTATTATCAAAATAAAACCATTATCGTGACATTATTTAGTCACATTAGTATATGGAGCGCGCAATTTAGACAATAATTTTCTTTCTTTTTTATCAAGACTCGAGAGCATTACTAACAGTCATCTACATAGTCTTCTGCAATAATTCGTATTTATTAGGTTCTTGTTTCTCAAAATCAATTCCTCTACATTTCGTTATGTATGTTCATGTGCAAAAAGACGTTTTTACCACAAAAAAAATGTGAAAAAGACGTATGTATAACTGCCATAAAAAGGCAATTTTGACTATGTTGTGCGGTGTCGTCGTCTCTGGCCGACACTTGTAGCCAAAGTTTTACACCGTATCAAAGTATACTCTTCATCTATACACGTATCGTATTAATTCATCTCTTTTGTTTGTATATGCTGTTTCCTTCGTGTACTATGTTTACTATTTTTAGCATTCAGACAAACTAGTGGTATAACCCGTTCTCTTTTGTTTGTATATGCTGTTTCCTTCGTGTACTATGTTTACTATTTTTAGCATTCAGACAAACTAGTGGTATAACCCGTTCGCATTTCCGTGGCCCTTACGTTCCTTTATCTTACGGAAATAGGAAGAGGTGGAGCCGTTCCTAGAATTTAGAAGAGCTGAGAGCTAAAAAGATTTTTGTACTAACACCATCTCCAACCTGCTTCTATTTTCATCACTATATTTTAGTATTTTCTTCTAAAATAGAGAAACTCTATTATATAAGTAAAATGTTCCAATGTATGTCTCTATAATAGTGTTTATCTATTTATAAGAGAAAATATAGATATATGTTATTTTCACCTCTAAATATAGAGGTAAAAAGTAATTTTACTCTATATTTTCCGCTAAGTAGAAAAACTCTATCATAAAAGCATACATTGGAGTATTTTCACTTCTATAATAGAGATCTATATTTTAGAGAAAATACTTAAATAATTATTAATTTTCTATCCAAATATTTCAACCAAGCCAATTTAACTTGGTTATCCAATTCCGAATCGAATTCTCAAAGGTATGAACCGAACACGAAATCCCAAACAGACCCGAAAACAAACCCGAACGTCCACCCCTAATCACTATTATATATCCTATATGTGTCATCATAGGTTACAAAAATATATGTTATTATATAATTAATCGTATTTTATACGTACCATTAAATACGTTTTCGTATAAAAAATAATATTTTATACGTACAATCATATAAATAATCACATATATTATATTTTTAAATTTCAATGTGAAATATTAATACCATAATTTAAGTTGGTGTTTGAAATTGGGCTTTGTATTGTATTTTTTCTATATATATAGAAAACATTTATATAATGGTTATTGGAAAATATGTTACTAAAAATCAAATTTTGAATATATGTATATTTTTGAATGAATTTTTGATATAAATCAATTTTAAATTATTATTTTGATTTAAATATATATATCAAGTAACATAAACCTATTACTTTTTAATATAATGTAATGGACTTCCAATTTTTTTAATAGCATAAACCCATTATTATTTTTTTGCTAACTTACTCTTATCCATGTTTCCAAACATCACTACTTTTTTAACTGCTATCTATGTTGCCAAACAAAAGCTTAAAGTACTTCTAATTTAATAAGATACTAGAGCTTCATCCGCGCGTCCGTACGAGTATTTATTTTCACTTTTTATATAAATGAATATTATTTAAGCGTTTCTTGGTTTATATTTTAAATATTTATCATATTTTAAAATTCTTATAAACATAACAATCAAATAGTTTACGTGCTGTAAAAAATAGTGACACATGTCCGATACTAAACTTTCGAGAAATATTGATCTATTGATATGTTTGAGTAATATTTTTTTAACATGAAATTGTTTTTCAAATGTAATAAGAATTTAAATATTTTGATCAGATATGAGGCATATGGTGAGATTAAGATACGTTAGAAAAGAATATTTGGTTATAACATTAAACATTTTTTTATAACTAATTCAAAGATATTTAAATTTTAATATTAATTTTTTTTTGAAATTAATTAATAGTAGCGAAATGGTTAAACATATGTTGTAGAAAATTTTGAAATTTATATAACCTTAGGCGAGATTTAATTATATTAAAAATAATATTCAGTTACAAATATTTCATATTGTTCTATAAGTAGTTTAACGATATTTAAATCTTAGCATATATAGATTTTATTGTTCAAAATAATTAATGGTAAGTTAAACATATATTTTAGGAATATTCATCATATTGTTTAATATCCAATTTAAACTTTAATTTTGTTCAAAAATAATTAATGGTAATATTATCCAAGTTTAATATTGTTAAAATCGATTTTAAATTTGAATATTCCCAAAAATTAGCTAATTTGTTTTAGGAAATATATTAAATACTAAAAGTAAGCTAAATTTGATTTAGGAAGTTGTTTAATAAATAGGAAAAGGCAATGATTACTTAAAGGTATGTTCATTTAATTACTTCAGTGACATACCATTGTAAATAAGTAGGAAAACTTAGGGGTATTTTATAACTGTAATTCTATTTTAATAATAGAGATACTAGATTTTGACCTGCGCTCCCGCACGGGTGTATTTTTTAAAAAAATATGATGGTATTTTTTTTTATGTCACTATTAGGGTTGGGCAAAAAACTCAAATTCAAAGAATCGAACCGATCCCAATCAGAATAAGTAGTACCAAATCCGAACCAAAATTTATTAAATATCTGAATTATTCAAAATTTTGGTATTTGAAGAACCAAAACCTAATCCGATCCGAACCGAAGTATTTTTGGTATCCAAAATAGATTTATATACTTATATATATATTAACTATTTTTAGATTTAATATATATAAAAACATCCAGAATATATATGATACTTTTAATTTCGTTTAAATACTTGAAAATATATATAAATAATCAAACGTAAATATCTAAAATAGTTAAAATATACTCAAAACTCCAAAAATAGTTAAATAATTATTAATTCTCTATCCAAATATTTAAACCAAACCAATTTAAATTGGTTATCCAAATCTAAACCGAATTATTAAAGATCTGAACCGAACATGAAATCCCAAACATACCCGAAAACGAACCCGAACGCCCACCCCTAATCACTATTATATATCTTATATGGGTCATCATAGGTTACAAAAATATGTGTTATCATATAATTAATTATATTTTATACGTACCATCAAATAACTTTTCTTATAATTAATAATATTTTACACGTACAATCATATAAATAATCACATATATTATATTTTTAAATTTCAATGTGAAATATAAATACCATAATTTAAGTTGGTGTTTGAAATTGGGCTTTGTATTGTATTTTTCTTAAATATATTGAAAACATTATTGTAATGGTTATCGGAAAATATGTTAGTAAAATTCAAATTTTGAATATATGTATATTTTTGATATAAATCAATTTTAAATTATTATTTTGATTTGAATATGTATATCAAGTAACATAAATCCATTACTTTTTAATATAATGTAATGTACTTCTAATTTTTAAATAACATAAGCTTATTACTTTTTTTCTAACTTACTGCTATCCATGTTTTCAAACAACACTATTTTTTTTAACTACTATCTATGTTGCCAAACAAATGTTTAAAGTACTTCTACTTTAATAAGATAGATGTGTATAACATGAATAAAGTGCTTGTAGATAGTTTTTTGATTCTTGGATAATATCCACACCAAACCCAAACCCAAACCCAAACTCAAAACCAAACATAAATATTCCAAACCCAAACCCAAAACTGTTTGATCGGAAAATGGTATAAAACGAGGGAACGTTCGGTTTTAGAAGTGGGTTTAAGCTAAGACGTCTTATTAATGGTCGGAAGAACGTTTCGTCGGTTACAAGGAAAGGAAATGCGTGAAAGGAAAGGTACCGGAGCCTCGAAGGCTTTACCGGAGAGATACAACAAGGCGAGATAACAAAGGTAAAAACCTAATCTAGCCGCCAAGTGTGTATCAGTGATATCGGATCCTCTTTACGTTAAATCTCCCTCACCTTATATAGCTAACGTCGTGCTCTCCCATGACCTAGTTTGCATCGTCTTCGTGGGCTTCTAACTCGCTGGACCGAGAAGCCCATGCTGTCTCGGGGAGCCTTTAAGTCGGGGACGCTTAGCCGAGGAATTGACCGAAAGCTCTCCCATGTTACGCCGAGAGACATGTGCTTTGAGCCACCACGCCGAGAGACATGTGCTTTGAGCCACCACGCCGAGCCATCGTTCCGTCCTACGTGGGTCGGGTCGTCTGTTCTTCGGGCCTTGAGGGATGGTCGAATTCACCCTCTACAGTAAGTCCCCCCAGTTCATCGAGATGAACGTCCTGTTGAACTTGATGAATTTAGAAGGTTAATGGTTTGGAAGAATAGATGGGTCGTCTTGAAGGCACATCATCAGATCGGACATCGCGAGGCACCGTTAAGTATTTTCGCTTCGTCGGGCGGTTTAATCAAATCTTAACCAAACCGGTTTTGGTTTGGTTAGATCCGATTCTACCCCAACCATTGGTTCGACTCAGAGTTGAAGCCGATTATTTCGGGAAGTCGAAACGATGTTTCGATTTCTTCGGCTGCTAAATACTCTTCCTAGGCCCACGTAGGCCCATGTAGATCAAATGATGACGCCTCGGGGAAGCACCCCATCTCTCCCCTATAAATACTTGCCCGCTTCTCATTCTCTCTATTCTTCTCCGCGTTATCCATGTACTTTCTCTCTCTTCCTCTCTACTTCTCTCTCTAGGTTGTTGTTGTAACATAGATAGCGATATGTCGTTTGGTGGGAGGTTATCTCGTAAACAGAAAGGGAAAGAGGTCGCGACCGTATCTCGTCCCTCGAGAGACGCGAGCGAGGTTCCGCTCGAAGAATTCGAACGGGTTCATCACGACGCGATGATGGACACTGGGAGTCTAGATCTATCTCAAAGGATCCTAGTCTCCGAGTCTGCGCGTTCATACCGGGAAGAAGTAAGGGGAAACCCAGCCGAGCCGCAGGCTTGCGAGAGAGACGGTTCTGGCGGTGCGAGAGACGGGGTCCTTCCCGCTGACTATATGCCGACGTGCTACTATCCTGGAGAGATCTTCGAGGAACTGTCGGTAATAGCTCCCGAGTTCCTGCGCTCTCCAGATGTGAGTTGTCAGGCTTGGGAGAACGTTATGAAGACACAATCAACTCTTAACAGCGTGAAGAGGCTCCTGAGGGAACGTCGTGGATTAGGGGTGACCTTCTTGATTCCCTCGGCAAGCCAAAGGCCTTGGTCACCGCCAGTTGGGTATCAAACAGTCTAGGAATCCTATTTTCGAGACGATACAAAGATTTGGTTCCCAATTCCTCGACTAGTCAAGGCATATGCGAGGCGCCGAGACGCAGCGATAAGTCAGTTTTTGAACGGTTCATGGCGTATTGCAGTTGCTTTGATGGTTATGGCTGCCGAGATCGATGTCTCGCTGAGCGTTCGCGCCTTCGAAGAGTTGACGTCCGTCAGTTCGTTGGATGATGGCCTTCTATCGATAAAATTGCGACCAAGCTACAACGTGATAGGGGGCATCCTAATAAGACGCTCGATTGGCAGAGGTCTTATTTCTTCATTAAATGCGATGATTCTGCCTTCGAGGATCCTCCAGACGATGACTACCGTGTCTTATGGAACACTTTGCTTGGTAGAACACCTTCGTTAACTCGTATCATTTCTTCGTATACTAACTGCCTTTTATTTTCGTTGTTTTTGTTTCTTTGCAGCTGACCATCCGACTTCTCGCGAATATCCGGAAGAGTTTCTTGCGGGCGCTCGTGCTGTCGCGAGACTCGCTCAAGAGCACTGGGGAAATATTTCTTGGGAAAGGGTCCGCCGTTCGATCGATCGTATTTCTAGGAGTAAGCCCATTCTTTTTCTTGTTCCATCATGGACTTTTACTCTTTCCTTGGTGAATGAGTCTTTTCTCTCCGTATATCCTTTGCAGGGGATTGGGATTCGAGTTACCTTTCCTCAGCTAACAAGACCAAGAGACGGATCTCGCTGTTCACCAAGGAAGAGCAGAAGAAGATCAACGCAGCAAGGAGGATGAGGGGCCTTCCGGATCTGAGTGCTATGATGGCAGCAGAGCTTGGCTTGTCAAATGCTGAGCCGTCGGTACCTTCTAATGAGTTAGTGGCTAATGACATGACCCTCGCGAGTCTTGACCATCGCGAATCCTCGCCTGGTGTTGTTTCCGCTGCTTCTAAGAAGAAGAGCAAGAAGAGGTCTCGCGATGAGCCGTCTGTCAATGATGATCTCGTGACTCTTCCAGAAGAAGGTGATCGTTCGGAGGCTGCGAAGTCGTCGACGAAGAAGAGAAAGAAGAAGAAGCAACCATCTTTGGAGGAGAACGTCACGAATCAAGGTACCGAAGTTGCTCGCTCCTCTGCTCCATCTGATCCGACTGACGGGCCCTCTCTTAACTTGGCCCTAGCGGATGAACCTCGGAACGTCTCGCCCGAGGTTCCGCTTCAGAAGAAAAGGTCGAAGCAAACTGGGAGAAGGGGACGACCAAGCGCCAGGTTCCCTCTGTTGATGTTCCATCGAACCCTGGGGCGTCGGTCCCCGGTTCGTCGACTGGTGGTATTCCGGTCGTCAGGAAGATTCTTAGAGTCGAGTTTCCTGACCGTCTTTTTTTCGAGTATGACGGGCCGACTCCTCTCATCTACACTCCGCACAGATGTGCGGAACTGGTTAGTCAGATCAAGTGCAGCCCAAAGCCCTTTCCGCCAGTTGCTGACTTGATCTTTCAAGATGAGTATGTTGATGCTGCTCGCACCAAGTTGTTGGTAAGATTCTCCTTCAGCTCTTTCGTTTCTTCCCTTAGATACTTATTTTGTTGCTTAACTGTTTTGGTTTTCATGTCTCGCAGTGCGACGGGGTTTCGAACTTCATCGTTGACAAATATGACTCTGCGCTTAAAGAAGCGCTTGCTGAGTCAGAGAAGCTGAAGAAGACAGTGGCGAGCAAGAGTAGGCTTCTCCGCCGAAAGAAGGCGGAATGGCAAGGGGAGTTCGAGAGGATGGCCGAGAAGCGAGACCGCGTGGTTGCTCGGAGGAAAGCTCTGAAGAAACGAGCTGATGCAGCTGAGGAGGAGCTTTCCGTTGCTCGTTCTACTATCGAGGCTCTGGAGCTGCGGAAGGCCAATCTTATGGAGAAGATGGGAGTTAAGGTCGCGGAGCATAAGAGAGAACTGGACCGCCTTAGGGACTCGCGTGTTTACGAGGTTACGAAGGAGAGGGTGAGGGTCGAGACCGAGATGATTGCGAAATCCAACAAGCATTTTGGGAACCTGCGCGAATGGTGGACTCGCTGTGGATCTTTCGACACGGCGCGGTTGCTTCAAAGTCAGGCGTTCGGGACCAAGGGCTGCCTCGGGGCTCTAAAGGCTAGTGGTCGCGACATCCCTCAAGAGACCATTGACATGTTCGCAGCCCGAGTGAAACAGTTCGAAGAGGATGCCTTGAAGCTTGATCCCGGCGAGATCCCAGAGACTGATTTGGTCCTTTCTCCACTTCGCCTCGACTCTCAGTTCGTCGAAATGCGAGCTTTCGTGGGTCTCGATCCGCATGGGTCTAACGTACGCTTGATCGATCCGAGGACTGCTGGAGTTCTCTAAAGTCCTGCTAATTGTCCTGGGACCTCGATTGCTCCCTCTCGTTCTGTGGGAGATGATTCGTCAAAGACTGACGCGCCGGCTCTCTACTCTCAAGCCGTTGATGAGGGAGTAAAATCTGTTGGGAACCAGGATGGGAACAATGTTCTTGAGATCTCCGACTCCTCCGTTTCTAACTCAGAGGATGGTCGGGGTCGAGAATCGGACAAGGGTGACGCCGGCGAGGAGGTCGATAAGGAGCAGTGTGGAGAGATAATCGGTTCCCAAGCTAACCCCTCCTAGAATCAGCTTGAGGTTCGTGGGAGCAAGGCGACCGCTCGTGTTGAGAGCGTTGACGCGGATCAACCTGTGGGCACCAACCTTCCTGAACCGTCTCTCGATGGTGATGCCGTAGTGCAGGAACATGCTAAAGATCCCGAGGAATGACTCTGTTGTTCCTTTTAGTTTGAAAAACCTTGCTCTTTTTTATGTATTACGACTTGACCCAGCGTGGTCTTTTGTTTGTTAAGACTTTATTTATTTCTTCTCGTTTATGAATTCCGCCTTATTTATCCTGCTTCTTGAGCATTCGATAACTCGGGGAGTTGTGGTCCGAGAAGGTGCAGGTTTTGCGCTGGTTTTTAAGAAACTCAGTAAATGTTTTGTACGCAAACGATTATAGAGTATGTGATTCACGCCGTATCGAGACAGTGATATAGTCATTTTTTGACGTTGACTCGTACGGGCTGCGAATTTAATAACTCGTGGTCGGGTGTCGTTTGGTCGTTTATCAAGTTTCCTGGTTTGCTTGACGTCGTATGTCGATTAGATACGAGTCAAAATAGGATAACTTTAGACTGTGAAAGATAATTTTTAAATGACAACGGTTCCTAACTCGATCCCAAAGTAATTTCTAAGCGTTCGGTCGGCCAAACCTTACTTAGCAAATTATGAAATGGATAGGAGTCATCATTTCGGACGTATCAGTTAATACTGTGATATGACCGGAATCCCGCGAGTATGTGTCTGATCAGGACATACTCGGCTGTGGGGTGCGAGTGCCGGTACGTTTGTCTCGAGATGCCGTGGCGAATCTCATGTAGGCATCTCATGGATTGCGCAACTTCTCGGGGAAGTGTGTTTTTTTTTGGTTACGGCTGGACCCGGTAAGGCTGCCTACGTACCTCTTTTGTAGAGGATCAAGCCATTCGTAGTTCTTTGTTTTCCGAGTAAAAGTGGCTGAGAGCGCATTTACTCGGGGAAGTGTTTTTTTTTTTTTTAAAGCAAGTGAATGTGACCGTTGGTCGTTCATCTACTTTTGGTGCTTTTAGTTGTGGAAGAGTCGAAGGTGCTTTGAGTTCCAGGCTCGCGGCACCGCTTCGCCTGTTGAAGTTTCGAGGTGGTAGGCTCCGGGTTTCACGACCTCGATGATCTTGTAGGGTCCTTCCCAGTTGGCTCCGAGTTTTCCGGCCTTCCATTCCTTAGTGTTTTCGAACACCTTCCGGAGGACCAGATTTCCCAATTCAAGGTGGCGGGACTTAACCTTCTTGTTGTAGTAGCTTTCGATCTGGTGCTGATAGTTTTGGATACGAAGCAACGCTTGGTCGCGTCTTTCTTCTATATCATCCAGTGCGTCAAGGAGCATATCTTGGTTAAGTTCGATGTTCTGCAGCATTTTGGAACGGCGTAAACTCGTCATATTTACCTCAGCAGGTGCCATTGCTTCGACTCCATAGGCCATCGAGAAGGGGGTGGCTTTCGTTGCTCAGCGAGGTGTTGTTCTATGGGACCATAGAGGACCCCATCCAGTTCGTCGGCCCAGCAACCCTTCTTCAAGTCGAGTCATTCCTTGAGTCCGTCGATGATTGTCATGTTTGTGGACTCGGCTTGACCGTTGCTCTGCGGGTTTCTTGGTGTGAACATGTTGAGTCGAATTCTCCATCTGTCGCAGAACTCTTTGAAGTTGTGGGAGATAAATTGGGATCCGTTGTCTGTGACTATCTCATATGGGAGCTCGTGCCTGCAGAGGATGTTTTTCCAAACGAACTTCTGCACCTCCTTGTCGGTAATGCTGGCGTAGGCTTCTGCTTCCACCCATTTAGTGAAGTAATCTGTTAAGACTAGGATGAATCTCTTCTGTCGAGAGCTCGGCATTGGCCCGATGATATCCATTCCCCATAGCATGAAGGGGTATGGCACCGTCAAGGTATGGAGCAATTCCGTCGAGCGGTGTATGGTTGAAGCGTGTCTCTGGCACTTGTCGCATTTCTTGACATAGGATTCTCAATCCGCGTTCATTGTTGGCCAATAGAAACCGAGGCTTTTTACTTTTAGTGCGAGAGCTCGTCCTCCCGAATGATTGCCTGCTGCTCCTTCATGTGTTTCGGCCATGACCAGCCTTGTTTCGTCTCCAAAGATACACCTAAGGAGTACTTTTGTTGCAGCCCATCGATGGAGTGTTCCATCCATGACGACGTAATGTGCGCTACGTCTTTTGAGTCGTCTTGCTTCCCTTTTCTCTGTGGGTAATATGCCGTCGGATAGGTAAGCGATGAATTCCGTTCGCCAATAATCGAGTTGACCTTCCGTTGTGCGGGGTTCCCCTTCGTCGATATCCATGACGTCGGTGATAGATGCTGCGATGGCAAGTTGTTCCGTCATTGGGCTGATGCTTGGCTTCTCAATCCTATGTATTGGGATTGTCCTTTTCACCTGATCGTGTAGCTTACTTCCAAGGGCTGCGAGTGCATCCGCACATACGTTCTCTCCGCGAGGGACTTTCGTGAGCTCGAAGAATTCGAAGTCTTGTGTAAAGATCTTTGACGAGTTTCAAGTAGGCATCCATCCTATCGTTCCTGACGTCATAGTCTCCGAGAAATTGACTCACCACGAGTTGGGAGTCACAGTATGCGTTGACTCGTTTAGCTTTTACTGCTTTAGCGAGACGAAGGCCTGCGATGAGAGACTCGTATTCGGCTTCGTTGTTGGACGCCGCAAAATCAAAACTGAACGACTGTCGGATTAGTTCGCCTGTTGGTGACTGGAGTTGTACGCCTGCCCCTGAACCTTTGTTCGTAGATGAAACATCTACGTGCAGTATCCAGTTCAGACTTGGCAGCACGAGATCTTGTTCTAGCTCCGGCATTAGCTCGACCAGGAAATCAGCAAGAACTTGCGACTTAGCTGCTGTGCGGTTCTTGTACACGATGTAGTGTTCGCTAAGCTCCACTGCCCACTTTGTTAGCCCTCCTGATTGGTTGGTATTTTGCATTACCGTCCTAAGGGGCTGGTTGGAGAGTACCTCGATAGTGTTCGACTGGAAATAAGGTCGGAGTTTTCTTGCCGAAGTGATGATGGCGAGGGCCATCTTTTCTAAGGTTGGGTATCTCATTCCTGGTTCCGTCATTCGCTTGCTGATGTAGAAAATAGGGTTCTGTTCACCACGGTCTTCTCGTATTAGGACGCTGCTAACTGCCGAGAAGGTGACGGCAATGTATAGGGATAGAGTGTCCCCGACCTCGGGCTTCGACAGAACTGGAGGTGTCGTGAGGTAATGCTTGAGCTGATTGAAGGCTTCCTCGCATTTTTCGTCCCAGACGAATCTCTTATTTCCCCGCAGGAGTTCATAGAACGGGAGGCACTTGTCTGTGGATCTTGAGATGAACCTGTTTAGTGCCGCAATCCTTCCGGTTAAACGCTGAACCTCGCGGGTGTTCTTCGGGCTAGGGAGATCGAGGATTGCCGTTATTTGTTTTGGGTTTGTTTCGATGCCTCGCTGGGTAACAATGTAAACTAGGAACTCTCCAGACGTGACGCCGAAGGTGCATTTCGCCGGGTTGAGCTTCATCCCTTACTCGTTCAGCGTTTTGAAGCAGTCTCGTAAATGGTTGAGATGGTCCTTGGCTCAAAGTGATTTGACCAGCATATCATCGATGTAAACTTCCATAGTGTTACCAAGTTTGTCGGCAAACATTCTATTGACCAGACGCTGGTAAGTCGCTCATGCGTTCTTTAGGCCGAAAGGCATGACCTTGTAGTAATACGTCCCTCTGTCCGTTATGAACGCCGTCTTCTCGCGGTCGTCTATATGCATCATGATTTGATTGTACCCTGAAAAAGCATCCATAAATGTTAGGAGCTCATTGCCGGTAGTCGACTCCACCAGACGGTCGATATGGGAGAGGGTACCTGTCTTTTGGACAGGCTATGTTCAAATCCGTGAAGTCAACACAAATGCGCCACTTCCCGTTTTTCTTTTTTACGACGACAGGGTTTGCTACCCACTCTGGGTACCATACCTCAGCAATGAAACCTGCGTCGAGCAACCTGTCAACTTCCTCATTTACTGCTTTGGACCGTTCGGGTCTGAGCTTCCGCCTCTTCTGTCGAATAGGCTTGAACGTCGGATCGACGTTTAATTCGTGAGATGCTATTGTGGGGTCTATTCCTTTCATATCAGAACTTACCCATGCAAAGGTTGAGGCATTCTCTTTGAGGAAAGAAATGATTAGTGACTGCATTTCGTCAGAGAGATAAGCGCCAATGCGCACGACCTTCGATGGGTCAGCTTCAACAATGGGAACCTCGCGGATTTCTTCCTTCTGAGGGTAGATCTTATGTATTGGTTTGGTGACCGCGTTGACGAGAGAAGGTGATTGTTGTAGCTTGACCGCGGCGATAAGCAGCTCTCTCGCAGCCGGTTGATCCCCGCGGATCATCTGCGTTGTTCCATCTTTCCCAGGAAACTTAACGCATTGGTGATAGGTGGAGGGAATGGCTTTCATAGAGTGTAGAGAGAACTTAACAGTGCGGGTCACATCACCTGCGTAAACTGGGAGACGAATTGTCCCAATCATCTGTTCCGAGGAGCCATTGAATCCCGTGAGAGTGCGTGAAGAGGGCTTCATGTCACGTAGGTCGACCCCCATCTTGTCGAGCGTGTCCCGAAAGATAAGATCGACTGAGCTGCCCGTGTCAACGAGAACCTTCGTGACCTGGCATTCGCCAATTCCAATATCAATTAGGAGTGGGTCGTTATGCGGCATGCTGATGCCGTGAGTTTTGGCCCATGAGAAAGAGATTCGATGGTCTGCTTCGACTTGCGAAGGCCACTTTTGGGCGGTGACGGCTTGTCGTCTATAATCTTTAACTGCTCTTACCGAGTCCCTGCAAGGAGGTGAACCACCCATTATGACGTTGAGGTGCGGGGTGTTCGTAGCTTTCATCAATTCCCGTTGCGCTTGTCGTTTCGCTTCGAGGCACGGTCGTAAATCATGTTGCTTGGGCTGACTAAGCTTGGCGCGCAAGTCTTCGGCTTTGGAGTTGATCTGCTCATGTAAATCTGCGGGTTGAGGTTGAAGGTGTGGAGCAGCTCCAAAGCGGGTAGTCTTTCTTGCTTTAGACTCGTCGAGGGACGTCCTGAGGTCCGCCTCGTTCTTTTGTACCGTTTCGGCCTTCCGCTTCAGAAAGGTGCGTAAGTCCTTGGAATCCGTTTTTCTGCCCAATTTTTCGCGCAAGTCCCTCGGCACCGGCAGAATTTCGTCATCCGAGGAATCAGCCTGTCGTGGAAGTATCATTTCCACCCGTCGCCAGTTCTTAGGTTGTTCTTCATCAGTTGATTCACCTTCGAGGTTGAGATTGTTTACTGTGGCTCTCTTTGGATTAGCTTGCTCTTCTTTCTGAGGGGATTTTGCTTGAGACTTCTGAGTCTTCTTCTCTTTGTTTTTGCTCCAACTCTTATTGTTCTTCGGCTTCTGCGGAGGAGATTCTATCTCGATTTTCCCGCTTTCGATGGACTTGAGGAAATGTCCGTAAAGAACTTTGCAATCCTTTGTGTCGTGTGATTTGACTTCATGATAAGAACACCATTTGCTCGGCTCCACAATACTTGAGCTTGTCGGTTCGGGAGAACTAGACTTCTGCTGGTTGGTGTCTCGATCCCAATGATTCCATCCCTTCTCTCGCACCACAATGGCGGAGCCTGAGGGTTCTCCATCGTCCACAGCGTTCATATAACCCTTCTTCTGGTTGGGCTTGCCACCTGTAGAATGTTGGCGTGGTTCATGACGAGCGTCGTTCGTCCGGGTGGGAGTCTGTTTTCCCGCTGCTTCTTTCGCCGCCTTAGCTCTGGTATCTTCCTCGATTCGAATGAAGTTGTTGGATCGAGCGATTGCATCCGGTACCGATCTCGTTGGGTGTCGGTAGAGGTCAGCCCGGAATGACGACTTAATATGGAGGGTATTCATCAATGACTCCATGGCTATGTGGTCCGGTACGTCGACTTTCTAGACAATAGATTTGAACTTTTCCATAAAATCCCTCAAGCTTTACCCGTTTGCATGGTTGAGGTTCCAAAGATCCGTGGCGGTGGCCTCCTGTTGAGTGAACATGATGTAATTTTTAAGGAAAGCCGTTGAGAGGTAGTGAAAACTATCGACGGAGTTCTCCTGAAGGCCGGTGAACCAGTTAAGAGCGATGCCCTCTAGGGTTTCGACAAAAAAGTTGACAAAATCCGGCGTCTTTTTCTTCATCAGAAAGGTTCGCGCGTCGCATCACGATATTGAAGGATGTGACGTGAGCAGAAGGGTCGGAAACACCGTCGAAGGTCGGAAGACGGAGCTTTTCCATCTTTCGGAGGCGAACCTTCATTATTTTCTCAGTGAACAGTGTCCGGAGAGACTCTGCGAGGACCCGCTCGATCTGGGGAGCGGACGTAGTTACATGATGAATCTTGGAGTTTATATCGAGAGCCGACTGTTTCAACGCGGCGAGCTCTTTTATCGCTTGCGCATCAAGACCCCCAGGGGTTTGGGCCATGTCGTCGTCGACATTTTGGTCGGCAGCTTGCGTCGGTGCTGCGCCAGTCGCTCTCTCTGTGTTAAACATATGTCTTCGGTACTGCGCCGTCGAGGCTTCCACGTTCGCAGTGATAGGAGCTAAGATCTCTGCGAGCGCCGCGATTTGATCTGTCACCGCTTTCTGGGCTGCATCTTGCTGCGCAAGGCGCACCATGATAGCTTCTATGGAAGCAGGTGGAAGTGGCGTCGGAGCCACAGGGAAGGACGCCGGTGTTACTTCAGGAGCTTCACGCTCTTCTCTAGAGGAAGAGCCGTCGTTACTCGTCGCCATATTGTCGACGTTACTTTTCTAAAGGCCCCACGGTGGGCGCCAACTGTTTGATCGGAAAACGGTATAAAACGAGGGAACATTCGGTTTTAGAAGTGGGTTTAAGCAAAGACGTCTTATTAATGGTCGGAAGAACATTTCGTCGGTTACAAGGAAAGGAAATGCATGAATGGAAAGGTACCGGAGCCTCGAAGGCTTTACCAGAGAGATACAACAAGGCGAGATAACAAAGGTAAAAACCTAATTTAGCCGCCAAGTGTGTATCAGTGATTTCGGATCCTCTTTACGTTACATCCCCCTCACCTTATATAGCTAACCTCGTGCTCTCCCATGACCTAGTTTGCATCGTCTTCGTGGGCTTCTAACTCGCTGGGCCGAGAAGCCCATGCTGTCTCGGGGAGACGTTAAGTCGGGGACGCTTAGCCGAGGAATCGACCGAAAGCTCTCCCATGTTACGCCGAGAGACACGCGCTTTGAGCCACCACGCCGAGCCATCGTTTCGTCCTACGTGGGCCGGACCGTCTGTTCTTCGGGCCTTGAGGGATGGTCGAATTCACCCTCTACAAAAACCAAACATGAATAGGGTGATTTTGCTCAATATTCATAAGGGACCCCAAAAATAAAGAATATAGCCATAGTAAAGTGGAAGTCATGGGATGTGACAATTAGAGCCAAATCTTGACCTTTTTCGCCTTGCACTCGCGTGCGCGTGAAGATAAAGAGAGTGGCGCATTTCTATGTAACAATTAGCTTACTATATTCACGTAACTGGAAACACAACATTTTTTGTAATTGATTACACGTTAGGCAACACTATACTATAATATATATGATGTAGTATTAGCACTGAAAAAGCTAAAGATACCACCAGCCTAGGTGCTTCTGGGGCGCGAAGGTGGACTCCAATGCAATAAGATAAACCTTATAGCAGTGGTGACCATAAAAGGCCTGAAAGTGTTTGACTGTACTGTATACGAGACATATATATGCTAACAAGACATATAAGGACAATAAGGGTGAAAATTTTAAGTATACTATATGTGATATAGTATAGTCCGCCGAGGTTGCTATGGGAAAACATTTTGTTGGAGAAGGCACAACAAGTGGTTCAAGTGGAGGCGACTATAGTGGGTACGTTTGTACACTAACCAACGGTGTATTCTAACATCTGCAACCTATACTATAAGTACAATAGTTTAGTATGTTATACATTGTGCAATTGACATGGGGTCAAATGTATAATGAAACTACTTAGTTCGCCAATACATGCAACAACCTACACTACAATACCGATGGGATAGTTTATTGGGATTTCTGCTATTGTCAGACACCAACGGTTTAATGCATCTACTAAGTTTGTCAATTTGATTAACATACTATACTATATTTACAAAGGTATAATATTTTTTGTCTGCATTTACCATTGACTAAACGTATAATGGACATACTAAGTTAGGGATGTACATGAGCAGCGTCGACAATTATTAGAATGTTAGTCTGTTGGGGTTAGTGCAAATGACTAGGTCTAATCGTATACGGAAACTTGTACTATATTACACTCAACTACTACACAAACCTACTAATGGCGGCCTACATTGTTGGCCTTGATATTTAACATGCACACACAACTTTAGAGTTGCATATCTAACTTGTAACTACACTGATTTTGAAGATTACAACGGGGCAAAACAAAAGGTTAACGTAACAATAGTAATGTATGCAACAAGATAACATGGACGATAGCGTATAAAATAGCATATCCCTCATCAATAAGGGAGTTGCTCTTAACGTTTGGTTACACAAATACAATAACATTAAAAGTTGAAACATAGTAGGTAAGTAAAACACATAAATATCACTCCACAGGAAATTGCTGGAGGTGGTCGGGGTTGAAGCACAAGAAAGCTTCTACTGCGTATGTCTGTGTTGTAGTGCCAAGATCGTCTTATGTTAGTTGGGCTGCATTGTTCAGGCTCCATTTCGCATTAAGTTCCATAAGGACATGCGTTGCAACACACAATAATCTTGTGGCGTGTAAACAATGGACGTGTTACAGTTAAAGCATTGGTACTGCAAGATATAACTATTCTATATATAAAAACCTAATAGAATGGTTACGTAACCGTTAACTGGTGTGCAAACATTAAGAAAACGTATGCGCCCCCATTAGCATTAGTTGTCTAAACTGTAATTCCGCTAAGGGCTCTTGTTGCGCATCTGACAATGCTGCTTTTACGACCTCAATCCAACACAAATTGAAGCAGTTGTTTATTCTTTTACGGCCTGTAGGTTCATAACCTTTCTGTAACAAGCGCTCTGGAAAACCAAACTCTTCCATCCTAGGAAGGAAGCAAAAAATATATCAGGTATATATATCACTAAACCCAGTGCCATCTGGGCAATGCAACTATCATATGGACTTCAAAATACGTTTATTAAAAATATATGATATACTATTTACACTCATGACATAGTCTACAACTTGAGGTATTCTACTCCAATGTCCGCGTGCCTACTTTACATTAGCCATGATACTACAGCGATACTATCTAACCATTAAATATAGTCAATTGTATTATTTCTGAGTTCCATATACTCTAGTACCAACGTGTCACAGTTCCTGAAGTTGTTATGTTTATAACCTCCAACTCAAACCACAACCCAGTTTCCAGACAACATATATAAACACCTACACAGTTGGGGACTAACCTTTCTCTTCCGCTTTTGTTCCCCGTTCCGACCCAGAACTGCAGTTTATGGGAGAGTTCCGATTTAACTTAGGTAAAACCCAATATTGTGGACGGCGAGAACCATAAACTATGATTTTGCCCTAGTAAATCAACCATGCATATACCTCGATTCCGGCCCCGTTTTCCACTGTCCAATCGTTGCTCCAGCCATTAATCACTACCGCCTCTATTAAACGATCTTCTAATTTCCTGTCACGCAATCGCTCTCCTTCTGCGTAACACCACCCGAACCCTTTTATCTTACACAGTTGCGATAAACTTCTTTGCTATCCAAGTCTCTCTTTTGTTGGGTTCATTTGTTTTCGAAACTGAGGGAAAATTGTTCAGTTTCCATTGTTTATCGAAAACAGAAGACGTTGTGGGGCCTACGTTTTCTCACGCGCACTTGATGGATATTTTGGGTATTATACATAAAATATACAAAATATCGTAGTCATCCACGGCTTATAGGTAAAAACTTATTTTACCGGTCTGCTATATGCATGAGCCCAAATTTCTCACATGAATATGGGTGAATTTGGCGGATATTCATAAGAAAGTGAAGAATGTAAAAAATAATCATGCTACAGTACGGACCCACAGAAGTGACAGGTTTTGGTCAAAATTCCCTGAAACGATCTCTGCCTAGCGCGTGCGCGTGAAGAAAGAGGAAGAAGTAAAAACCATGTGCGCAATTCTCCCTTATACCAAACATATAGATAGTATAGGATGTCATTTCAATACCATAACCACATGTAGTATTTGATTAAAAAACTTCGAGCTGGTATTGAAAGTGAGAGCACTAACATACTACAATTATAATAGTATATTCAGACATGAACGCAAAACTAAAACACTAAGACTCCAAGTAAGATAACCGTTAGCAACAACTCCACGAGTAATAGAAAGGGTAAATGAGGTGAAAAACGACGTAGTGTAGGTGGGGAAGGGGGTCAAAGTCTAAATTGGAGTGATAAAGACGTAAACAATATTATGTAAAGTAAGATTTTGTCAGAGTATTTTGTCATACGGCTTACCATACGCACCGGATGCCGTATATGTAAAATTCCTTAAGTTATGATACAGAAAGAGACCAGATGTTATAAAGACGGCCGAAAATATAATAGATTGAAATTGAAAATTTCCAATCATAAGTAGGTGTGGTCGTTCCATACTATCGGTGGTGTAGTTTAGTAACGTAAATAGAAGAAAAAGGCATTACATGTGTGAACATAAAAAGGTCTGCAGTAAAGGGCCACTAACCATAGGCGGAAGGCAAGAATGTCGTAGGTGTGGGATAACAAATAGTTGGTCACCTGCCAACGTTAAATGAATTAACGAGACCAGAATATAGCATGTACAGTGTAGTCGTAATATTGTGTCTACACATGTTGGTAATATGTGCGCCATGATGTAAAATGTTTTTTTTGTGTAATATAAATGAAGACCCCTACTCCCGTGAGGTGTAGGAGTAATAAAAGTGACATATCATTCCAATTGCATGGAATTACATACTAAATTTGCATACGATACTCACATAGGAAGGAAAAAGAAAGACAGTAAGAGGTCAACAGAGATAACCGTAACGAATAGGGAAAAATTAATAGGGGTTAATACGGTGAAATGCACGTCGCTGTTGGTGGGGACGTTGGTTGACCAAATAGGAGTCGTTCTAATTCAGAAACATATACTATACACCGTATAGTATAGTCAGATTAAGATGGCATGCACTGTTTCATACACAAGGGTGTTTACGTTGGTGGATGGACCATTGCAAAAAGACCACAAACCAAAAGGGAAAGTGAAAATGGTTGACTTGTGGGATAACTAATAGTTGGGCAACTTCGATACTTGAACAGATAAAACAAGACAAGACTATGACAAATATAGTATAGTCTCCATAAACCTTAAATCAAACAGGAATGTTAAGATGCAAATAATTCTCGCCACACGACTCCATCGCCACCTACTTGCTTTGCCTTTTTTTCCCATTCGTCATCCTCTGCCCACCTACGTTCGGGGTAGGCGGGGTCCCACAATTGAGACCTGTAACCAATGCAAAGTCCCCAATACCATATCGAATTGGTTCCCCTGCAAACAACCGCCACAGCTCATACAGTTTTCTAGTCACCAACTGCCGTGACAAAATCTGGTGGGCGAACATGATGAAAAATGTATGAGCCCCCATAAGCATTAGTTGTCTAAACTGAGATTCAGCCAACACCTACTGCTGAGAATCTGAAAGTGCTGCTTTTACAATCTCAATCCACCGCAAGTTGAAGCAGTTGTTAATTCTTTTCTGGCGCGTGGGTTCATACCCTGTGTAAAACAAACGTTCTGGCAAACTTAACTCTTCCATCCCAGCAAACGAAATAAATGTTATAAGGATCACAAAATGCATAACTCCCGTAGGACGTAAACAAATACATAGGCCTAACAGAAGGAATCCAATTTCAAAGAGTGAAAATGTTATTTCTTTATGTTATACTATACTACATAAACATATAGTAAGTATTAACTATTTCATAATATAGTGATGGTTAGATGATACAATGTAATCGTTTGTTTAGAAGACAACACACACACATGTACAACAACATTCACAAGGGTCTACTTCTATTTCACATCAAAAGGGATTTATCATATGCATTTGCAGACACCAATTGGAGCAAGGAGAAGACCCAAATAAATATTGCGTACCATGAGCCTATACTACTTAAGTTTATCAAATGGCCTATTAAAACGAGAACACCAGCAAGATTGAAAGTGTTCTTTGCTTAGCTTAGACTATACTACATAAAATTAATAATATTCAGTTGTTGGGTAAAAAAAACATTCAGATATCCGTAAAGATTAACATGAACATTTTTACGAAAAATAAATCTTCGAAAATATTTATTTTTACGAACAATCTTGCGGAGAAAACACGTTCACGAAACATCGGAGAAAGATCAAGGTCGCTACGTAGCGATTGGCCGGCGCACGAGCTGGTCGCTACGTAGCGACCGAACTCCAGCCAAGCTCGGTCGCTACGTAGTGATCGGGCACGAACACAGCCCGATCGCTACGTACCGACCGAACTATTCCAAAACGTCGATACGACACGAATCCATGCATTATCGTCTACTCTTTAATGCTATCTCCCGTAAGCCATGGCTAAACCATTATTTGTTTCTCATCACTTGAAGTTATCAGTCAAACTTTACGATAAAAACCGCGAGAAGTTCGTTTTTATCGAAGAAACCGTAAAAAACGTTTCGAGTCAAAGATGGCCCAAAGAGACCTAAAACGCAGCTCAAAGCCTATTTACGAATTCTTAACCAAAAACCCATAAGCCTTATGACGGTTTATGCTTGGTTCGTAAGGCAAGATAAATGTCAAGTTTCCGCGGAAAAAATGGGAAGTTTCAGAAGATAATCACGAAGGTCGGGAAACTAGGAATATCTCCATTTTTGAGCTATGACGGCTTAAGGGTAGAAGGGAAAAAGCTAAAATCGACTTTGGAGGAGTATATAAGGAGTCCTATGTGAGAAGGCGCGGGGAGACGCAATACGCAGCAAACTTAGCACTTAGAGCAATTTAAGCAATTTTCCGTTTTGTTATCCGAGCTGCGACTCAATTAGGTTTAGCAGCTTCAGGGTTTTAGAACTAGGAATCTCGCCGACAGCTCTCGTAGACCAGGCTCTTACCTTGTTGTAACGCTCAAACGCGAATTCGGAATAAGATCAACTTTGCTCTCTTTTCGATTTATTATCTTTTCTCGTCTTTATTTCGCGTTCTGATTGCTTGGCGTGTGGTATTAGCAGATATCCGGGACCTCTGGGAAAGTAGGAGACCTACTTTCCTTATTTAAACGGAAATCGACAGTGTGAATTTCGGTTCCCACAGTTTGGCACTAGAACGAGGGGGGTACGGATCAATCTAACTCGCAAAAGCCACTCAACGATCAGAAACGATATGCAAAACTCGATCTGCATGAACGTCATCTCATTTAAGGGGGGAGCAACGGTCGATCGGGCCAAACCTCGTAACGATCTCCTTGTTATTGAGTTAATGATTCATGACATCGATATCGCTAGGGTATTAATCGATACTGGAAGTTTAGTTGATATCATCTTCAAAGATACTCTCGAGAAGATGAAGATCAATCAGTCCGAAATCGTGGAAAATCCTAGCCCGCTAGTGGGTCTCTCCGGAGAAGCCACTATAGCGTTCGGATCAATTAATCTCGCGGTCAAAGCTGGGACCATGACAAAAGTCACAGAGTTTTTAGTCGTAGACCGCCCCGCGTCTTATAACGTTATCATGGGTACGCAATGGTTGAATTCCATGTGCGCGATCCCGTCAACATACCACCTTTGCCTCAAATTTCCAACTCCTAACGGAATCAAGGTAATATGGGGAAATCCGAGAGTAACGCGGGTATGTTTCACCGCAGAACTAAAACGAAAAAGGCCAGACCTCGAAACCATTCCTAGAAAAGTAGAGAAAACGGCCTCTGGCGAAAACACCCGAAATCGAGATTCGGCAGAACTCTTCTGGCAATCTCGTAAAATTGCGGCCGTGGAAGAAAAACGCAAACCAACCTTCAAACCCGTGGTGACGGTATGTCTCGACGAAGCATTCCCAGAACGGTGTGTCGAGGTCGGAGCCAACCTCCGCGAGCCTTTAAGGACAGAATTCATAACCTGTCTGAAAAAGAAACTTAATACTTTCGCGTGGGCCACAGAGGATATGCCAGGAAACGACATTAACATAACATGTCACGAACTGAACATCGATCCAACTTTCAAACCGGTCAAACAAAAAAGACGTAAGTTAGGACCCGAACGCGCTTCGGCAGTGAACGACGAGGTCGAAAAACTGCTTAAAGTCGGATCGATAACAGAAGTAAGATACCCAGACTGGCTCGCCAACCCTGTAGTAGTCAAAAAGAAAAACGGGAAGTGGCGAATCTGCGTGGACTTTACTGACCTTAACAAAGCATGTCCGAAGGATAGTTTTCCCTGACCGCACATTGACCGGCTAGTCGAAGCAACGGCGGGAAACGAGCTTTTATCCTTCATGGATGCCTTTTAAGGTTACAACCAAATTAGGATGAACTCTGAGGATCGCGAGAAAACTGCATTCATTACCGATCGCGGGACTTATTGCTATGAGGTGATGCCTTTCGGCCTCAAAAAGGCCGGCGCAACTTACCAACGACTCGTGAACCGGATGTTCTCCGATCAACTCGGTAAAACGATGGAGGTCTATATCGGCGACATGCTCGTCAAATCCCTCAAGGCAAAAGATCACGTGTCTCATTGATGATAGGAGTTTCAAGGCTCCTAATCAAATGTTGTAATATAAAAGATTGTCGAACCAATCCTAGGTGATTCTAAAACAAAGGGAATGCAAGTTCATGCTTAAGCTAAGTGCGATCCGGTTTTAAAGATGGTATGAACTAAGAACTAATAAGCTAATGCAATAAAGTATTGATCTTTCTTTCTCAATATGAAGCAAGAGGACTCATGGGGCTAGGCATTTGATCTCGGGAGATGTAGATCCAATCTAAGGGTGGCAAGGTATCAATCAAACACTTTCCTTATGCCTAGACACTAAGCTAAACAAGCTCTATCTCTAGATGAATGTTCTTTTGGTAAAGCAACTCAAGCATCTAATCTCTTAGGTTGAATGTTACTAAAGCAAACATGGAGAACAAGTCCAATAGCAATCTTAACTCATTTAGCAACTAATCTCTTAGGTAAAGCAAGCTAAAAGCATTGAAGAGTTGGTTCAGGCATTTCATCATACACCTTGTGGGCAGGAAATGCCTAGAGATCTATTTTAGTATGATCAAGACTAAAATAGCATTGAGAACCCTCAACAAGCAAGCAAACAAGTAAATCTAACTCTAAACACCCTAGATCTTCACTAATCACCCTAGCCCATGAATCCAAGATTAGTCTACTCACTAATAGACATGAATAACCCCAAAACCATGGATGATTCAAGGTTAAACATGATTAGAGAGCAAGATAATCAAGCAAAGATAAGAAATTATGATCAAGATTAGATATTTTTCCCAAATGTGGCTTTTGATTAGATAGAATACAAGATAAGATCCTAACTTTAGGATTACAAGAGTATTTATATGTCCTTGGTAAACCTAATGGTTTCCATTAAAAAGTCTGAAATGCCCTTGAAAACATTAAAATTCAACTAAGGTAAAGTCTCGACTCGGGTCAAGACAATCAGCACCAACCCGCGTCAACTCCCCCGCGTCGGACCTTCGACGACACTCATTCTTCGTGCGAGCGGGTAAGGGTTCCTGCGCTGCTTCACCCGCGTGACTCCTCAAACAAAACTCTTCGGCAACGCGGGTAGGGGAAGATGGGGATCACCCGCGTCGTCCTCCCCGCGTGAAGACGTCGATGATCCTTCCAGCTCGTGCGAGCGGGTAGTCGACCCCGCGTGGCTTCTTCGAGTTGGTCTTTCGGTGATGCGGGCAAGTGGACTCGGGGTGCTGCCCCGCGTGGCTCGCCTTATGATTGAACAATCTCCATTCTTCATCTCTTTTTGGATCACAATGCTTCTAAACACCTCTGATTACTCCATAGGACACTCCATTACCTGATTAAGACATATGAATGCAATATGGATCCTAAAGATGCTAAACTTCTAATCTATATGATCATTATGTACAAAATGGAAGCTTAAAACAATGCAAATATGCAAGATATCAACTACCCCAAACTTGTTCTTTACTTGTCCTCAAGTGACTTTGCAAGAACTCATAAGGGAAAGAGGTTTGAAGGTGGAAACTCATAGCCAAAAGTAACACTTCCTAACACTCAACTTAACATCCTAAAACATAGCAAATAGCAGGAGCAACTCTCTTATTATACTCTATCTTCTCTAGGCCTATCAATACTCCTTATGCCTCTACACAAGCTGCAATACTCATCAACCAACAAGTTCTTTAAACTAGCTCTCACATTGATTCACACACACACACACATGGTGAGTTCTCACAAATGGGCACATGATCTCAATCATTTGGCTAGGTAGGTATGGTCTAATATGAATGAAGAGAAGGGTTCAAATGTTATCATTTCAAGGTGGTTATCACTCAAAAACAAGGAGCTTGATCATTATGCAAAATTTGTCTAAGATTAGAAGCAACTCATGCATACATAGATTCATTCTCATCATTCTACCCCCTTTTGTTATAAGTGCTCACAAGTTCTACCATTTTTATCATTATCTCAAAATCAAAATAAACCCCTCACATCACTCACCCAATGAACAACTCTCTTTTTCTTTTGACTCAACTACTAGAGACTTTAAATCACTTTTTACATGCTTTAACTCTTTCTCATTTCCTTCCCCACCTTCTCTTTGATTCTTTTTTTTTTATATGGGGGAAGGTTCTTTGTTACATAATCTAGAGCTTTATACTTTTCCTTTTTGTCCCTAGAGTTTTTTTTTTCTATTTATACTCTTTTGCTCATCTCTCTCATCTTTCTCACTCCCCAACCCAAGATATTAAAATTTAGAACACACAAACCCCTATCACCATCCCCAAATGCTAACTCATTGTGCTAGCAAGAGATGAGAATAAATCTATGTCGCCTCCAATACTCTCAAGATTTTGCACATGACAAGCTATCAAAAGAGGCCTCACTCATGCAATTCAATGTTTGGTCTCAAAGAATGGTTAAGGTTTTAGGGTAAGGAGTGTCATTTGGGTTAACAAAGATATGTATAAAGGAATAAGATAACCCAAATGTGTATGAGATCCATGATCAAGTATGCAAATGCCCATATGCAAGAGAGATTAAGTTCATTCAAGCCAAGTTCAGATTGGAGCTGATCTTAAGAACAATGCTAACATCAAGCAAGCAAACAAGTTTCAAGAAGAGTTTTCAAGGGTCGAAGCGTGCAAGGCTTTCAAGAGATGCTTAAGCTACTTGATATGTTTAACTAGGGTGTCATTTTGAGTTCTAGACATGTGTTCTTTACAATTTTTCTCCCTATGCATGAATGCAATCTAAATGCTTCTAGACTCAATCCTAAAGATGAAAATGATGCAACTAAATGCTTCTTTTTTTGTGATTTTCAAAAAATTTCAATTTTTGTGGATTTTCTATGCAAATAATTATTCACAATGCAATGCATGAGACTTAATGACAAGTAGACAAAACAAAACAAAATGTGAGATAGTAGACTCTCCCCCAAACTTACTTCACACAATCCCTTGTGTGAGAATAAGCTCAAAGGAGAGATCTAAGGGAAAGATATAAACATGATAACTAAGTATTTACAAAGGTAGAATGCACTTACTTGAAGTTGGCTGTCATAAGAGAAGGGAAATGAGGAGGGAGGACTTGTTGTCACCTTGGATTTTTTGACATGACCTTTGGGGATTTTTTTAGAATTCCCCCAAACTTGTCCATAAGCTTATTCAAACACACTAAAGCAAGAAAAAGATATATAGAAATATATACAAAGGATCAATGGGATTTCCTCCCAAGTGAGCTTGGTTTAAGTCTCTAGCTTGACTTTCCTTCCAATTTGCTAGTGAAGAGGAGGATCTTTACCACTTTCAAGAGTGATGGTGAGGACTTGAGAGAGAAGCTCTTGAAGCTTGATTGGATCATCTTGGAGCTGTGGAGTGATGATGGCCTTTGCACTTGAGAATGGTGTAGACTTTCCCTTGCATTTGAACTTGTACTCAATAGCCCCATCCTTAAGCTTCATTGGGTGGAGAGTGAGTGTGTGAGGAGTCTTATCAAGAGGTAGAGGATGAGGTTCTTTCACAATTTTCTTCTTGTCATGAGCAGACTTTGTGGCTCTACTCACCTCCTTTTTTTAGCACTTTCCAAGTGCTTATCACACAGCTCTTTAGAGGACTCTCCAGCAAGACCTTCTTTCTTAATACCAAACCCTTCAGCCTTGGTCTTCTCAATGGAGGATGCTCCACAAGTGATTGTTCCACAATACTCAGCATTCATCTTTGGGGATTGTAGTGGATAGGAGACAGCTTTGTTCACATTTAGGAGTGTGACCTTCTTGTTGGCAAAGTCGATGCAAGCTCCCACTGTTGTAAGGAATGGAGTGCCAAGGATCAATGGGACTCTCTTCTCAGTTGCCATCTTCAGAACAGTGAGGTCTATAGGAATGGTGCATGCTCCAATCTTCAAAGGGAAGTCCTTGATGAGACCAATAGGAGTTGTAGAAGAGGAATCTCCAAACTGTAGGGAAGATGTGTTTGGCTTCATGCTCTCAATCCCTAGATTCTTCATCATCTCCATTGAGATCACATTCACACTTGCACCAGAATCAACAAGAGCATCATCAAAAGTGAGCTTACCAAGGTAGCAAGGCAAGGTGAACATCCCTTGAGACTCAAGCTTAGGGAGGGACTTTGGAGGGATTGGTGGATCAATCTTCAGAATGGAGATGTCCAAAAGCTCGGTCACTTCAGCTTGGTGGTCTAGAATGTCGTTGATGAGCATCATCTGGACATGAGCTTCACGCATACCCGAGATTTCTGAAAGTCTGACCCCAACATCACTAAGATCTTTCCTGAACTTGGAGAGCACCTTCTTCTGAGCTTTGGTGAGAGCTCTTTGGGGGAAAGGGAGCTTATCATAGGGTGATAACTCAACCTCAGTGGCTTCCTCTAGCTTAACCTTTTTCAGCTTGTTGTCAGCTCTCTTCTCAACTTGTTTCTCAGCTTTGTGCTCAGCTCTTTGCAGATTCGTTGCTTTAATCTTCCTGACAGCGTCCTTCACAATCTGTGCTTCAGCTGTGGCCACAACAAATCTCTCAACTTCCCCAAAATCAGTTCCACATACCAGTCTTTCAATCTTATCCTCCTCTTTCTCATGATCACTCAGCTCAACATTGCAAGACTCCTTGGAGTTCTTTTCTGGTTCCCTGATAGAGACCCCATTGGCTGCTTGGAAGATGAAGACATAGAAGCAACTTGACTCTTCAAAGCCTTGAGATGAGAGGCAAGTTGCATGTACTTGTTGTTGAGGTTAGAATAGTTCTCATCAATCTTTGCATGGATGTTCTTGAACTCATAAATCATGGTCTTCTCATTTCTGGTCTGAAATTTCAAGAGTTGCTTGAACATAGAATCCACATTTGAATCTGGAGCTTGAGCTTGAGAAGAGCTTCCTTGAGTCTGAGGAGAATGGTTGGCTTGAGGATAGTTCTGCTTGGCTTGGTAACCTCCTTGCTGATTGCTGTAGTAAGGCATTTGCTGATTGTTGTTTTGGTACTCAAAATTGGGCTCTTTCCTGTACCAAGTGCCATTAGCATTGATGAAGCACAGCTCCTCTTGGCTTTCTAAACCATCAACCTCATTGACCTTAGGAGGAACCTCTTGAGTAGGACCACCCACAAAGTTCATCTGCTCCTGTTTAGCTTGGTTGGAAAGAAGCAAATCCATCTTGTCTTGTAAGGACTTGATCTCTTACTTTGTCTGCTGATCATCACTTCCGTTGAACCTATCATGCTCCTCACTGTAGACTGAGTCACTCTTGGCCATGTTTTCTACCAGTTCCTCTGCCTCTTCCTCAGTTCTTCCCAAAAAGAAACCATTGCTGGCAGTATCAAGCATGTTTCTGCGTTGTGGTAGAGCTCCTCTATAGAAGGTGCTAAGCAAACTCTCCTTGGTGAAGCCATGATGTGGGCATTGAGACCAATAGCCCTTGAACCTCTCCCATGCTTCACTAAATCCCTCTAGGATCTTCTGCTGAAAGCTAGAGATCTCATTCCTGATCTTGGCTATCCATGAGGCAGAGAAGAACTTCTCTAGGAATGCCCTCTTGCACTCATTCCAAGTTGTGATAGAGTCACTTGGAAGAGCCTTCTCCCATTGATGTGCTTTGTCTCCCAAAGAAAAAGGAAACAACTTCAACTTGAAAGCATCTTCAGAAACACCATTTGTCTTGGACAAGCCACAATATTTATCAAACTTGTACAAGTGATCAAAAGGGTATTCAGCAGAAAGACCATGATACTTGTTGTTCTCTATGGTGTTGAGCAGCCCTGACTTGATCTCAAAGTTGTTGTTCTCCACTGGTGGGGCTCTGATTCCCAACCTATGACCATTAATGTGAGGTTGATCATAGGCTCCAATGGCACGAGCTTGGTGCGGTGGGTGTTGTGGCTGGCGCTATGGTCTAAGATGATCAGCTCTTGGATCAATGCCTCCTAGGGCATCACCATCTTGAGGCAGATTCTCTATATCAAACCCCAACCTTTGCAAGTGAGCATGTTGCTCTACTTCTCTTCTCTGTCTTGCAATCTCCCTCTCAAGTGCTCTAATGTCTTCAACTCTTGGAACTAGACTTGTTGGACCTCTGCTCCTTGTGATCATACACCTGAAATGCAAATGGAGAAGAAGAAAGAGAAGCAATAACACAATTTAAACAAAAAATTACTTAGTCTCAAGCAAGTGACTAAATCCCAATGTCACGATCAACTTAGAATTTGGCAACGGCGCCAATTTGATGATAGGAGTTTCAAGGCTCCTAATCAAATATTGTAATATAAAAGATTGTCGAACCAATCCTAGGTGATTCTAAAACAAAGGGAATGCAAGTTCATGCTTAAGCTAAGTGCGATCCGGTTTTAAAGATGGTATGAACTAAGAACTAATAAGTTAATGCAATAAATTAGTGATCTTTCTTTCTCAATATGAAGCAAGAGGACTCATGGGGCTAGGCATTTGATCTCGGGTGATGTAGATCCAATCTAAGGGTGGCAAGGTATCAATCAAACACTTTCCTTATGCCTAGACACTAAGCTAAATAAGCTTTATCTCTAGATGAAAGTTCTTTTGGTAAAGCAACTCAAGCATATAATCTCTTAGGTTGAATGTTACTAAAGCAAACATGGAGAACAAGTCCAATAGCAATCTTTACTCCTTTAGCAACTAATCTCTTAGGTAAAGTAAGCTAAAAGCATTGAAGAGTTGGTTCAGGCATTTCATCATACACCTTGTGGGCAGGAAATGCCTAGAGATCTATTTTAGTATGATCAAGACTAAAATAGCATTGAGAACCCTCAACAAGCAAGGAAACAAGTAAATCTAACTCTAAACACCCTAGATCTTCTCTAATCACCCTTAATCACCCTAGCCCATGAATCCAAGATTAGTCTACTCACTAATAGACATGAATAACCCCAAAACCATGGATGATTCAAGGTTAAACATGATTATAGAGCAAGATAATCAAGCAAAGATAAGAAATTATGATCAAGATCAGATCTTTTTCCTAAAAGTGGCTTTTGATTAGATAGAAAACAAGATAAGATCCTAACTTTAGGATTACAAGAGTATTTATATGTCCTTAGTAAACCTAATGGTTTCCAGTAAAAAGTCTAAAATGCCCTTGAAAACATTAAAATTCGACTAAGGTAAAGTCTCGACTCGGGTCAAGACGATCAGCACCAACCCGCGTCACCTCCCCCGCGTCGGACCTTCGACGACACTCCTTCTTCGTGCGAGCGGGTAAGGGTTCCCGCGCTGCTTCACCCGCGTGACTCCTCGAACAAAACTCTTCGGCAACGCGGGTAGAGGAAGATGGGGATCACCCGCGTCGTCCTCCCCGCGTGAAGACGTCGATGATCCCTCTTGCTCGTGCGAGCGGGTAGTCGACCCCGCGTGCTCCTTCCCGCGTGGCTCCTTCGAGTTGGTCTTTCGGTGACGCGGGCAAGTGGACTCGGGGTGCTGCCCCGCGTGGCTCACCTTATGATTGAACAATCTCCATTCTTCATCTCTTTTTGGATCACAATGCTTCTAAACACCTCTAATTACTCCATAGGACACTCCATTACCTGATTAAGACATATGAATGCAATATGGATCCTAAAGATGCTAAACTTCTAATCTATATGATCATTATGTACAAAATGGAAGCTTAAAACAATGCAAATATGCAAGATATCACTCATCTTGAGGAATGTTTCGCACAACTAAACTCCCACAACATGAAACTTAACCCGGCAAAATGCAGATTCGGCGTAGCAATAGGAGAATTCCTCGGTTACCTAGTGACGCACCGCTGTATCGAAGCTAATCCAAAACAGATCAATGCATTGATCGAGATGGCCTCACCCATGAATAAGCGGGAAGTCCAGAGATTAACCGGTAGAGTCGCATCACTTAACCGATTCGTCTCACGGTCAACGGACAAGTGCTTACCTTTCTACGATATCCTACGGGGGAACAAAAGATTCGAATGGTCGGAAGAGTGCGAAAACGCTTTTCAACAGCTGAAACGATACTTGGCCACTCCTCCAGTTCTCACGAAACCCGTCGAAGGAGAACCCTTGTTCTTATATATCGCAGTATCGGCGACGGCTGTGAGCGGCGTCCTGCTCAGGGAAGAGCGCGGCGAACAGAAACCCATTTTTTACATAAGCAAAGCCTTGCTAGATGCCTATTCAAGGTATCCGCTGATGGAAAAACTGGCATACGCAATCGTAACATCGGCACAAAAGCTCAGACCATATTTCCAATCCCACACTATCATCATCCTCATGACCTTCCCCCTGCGGACGATTTTGCATAGCCCAAGTCAGTCGGGCCGGTTAGCCAAATGGGGCAGTCGAGCTGAGCGAGTATGATATCGAATACCGACCAACAACAAGTGCAAAATCCCAAGTAGTCGCAGACTTTTTAGTCGAACTACCAACGGGAACCGTGACCAACAAGGAACCAAATTCAACCTGAGTCCTTCACGTCGACGGATCCTCATCCAAGCAAGGATCAGGCATCAGAATTCGCCTCACGTCACCGACCGATGAGATCCTAGAACAATCGTTCAGACTGGAATTTCACGTGTCCAACAACGAGTCTGAGTACGAAGCACTTATTGCAGGGCTACGATTAGCTCACGGCTTTAAGATACGCAACATCCATGCCTACTGTGATTCTCAGCCAGTCGCTAGCCAATATAGCGGAGAATACGAAGCAAGGGATGAAAGAATGGATGCATACCTCAAACTAGTCCATAATCAAGCCCAAGAATTTGACTGCTTCGCTCTCACGTGGATTCCCCGCTCCGAAAACGTCCAAGCCGATGCTCTCGCGGCCCTGGCATCAAGTTCCAACCCCGGTCTTAAAAGAGTGATCTCGGTCGAATTCATCGAACACCCGAGTATCGGACCACCAATCGTCGTCAGCCTCATCAGGGATCAAGGCGACGATGTAGAGAAGGTCGCAGGACAGCCGGAGGAGAGATTGGAACTATCCGACTACGGCTACAATACGCCATGGCTGGAATCGATTCGAGCCTACATCACCGATAAAATTAACCCCCCCCCCCCGAAAAATGGGTGGCCCGCAAAATCCGAACGCAGGCCGCGCGTTACGTAACGGTCGACGGCGAAACTTACAAATGGAAACTTTTCGGGCCACTTATGACGTGTTTGGAAGGAGAAAAGGCGAGAAAAGTCATGGACGAAGTCCATTCTGGGTCCTGCGGAAACCATTCCGGTGGAAGGTCACTAGCACTGAAAATCAAACTTCACGGATACTACTGGCCAACGATGATCGGAGACTGTGAGAAATTCGCACGAAAATGCGAAAAATACCAAAGGCATGCTCCAACCATCCGACAACCAGCAGAAGTTCTTTCTTCCATCACATCATCGTATCCTTTCATGCGCTGGGCCATGAACATCGTCGGACCCCTTCACAATTCGAAGCAAAAGCGTTTCCTCTTAGTCCTCACTGATTTCTTCTCAAAGTGGGTAGAGGCAGATTCATACGCAAGTATAAAAGATGTCCCAGTTGAAAATTTCGTATGGAAAAACATTATCTGTAGACACGAAGTTCCTTACGAGATCGTAACTGACAACGGATCTTAGTTCATCTCCACCCGATTTGAAGCATTCTGCAAAAAATGGAAGATACGACTAAACAAGTCAACTCCCAGATATCCGCAATGCAACGGCCAAGCCGAGACAATCAATAAAACCATTCTAGACGGACTTAAGAAACGCTTAGATGCTAAAAAAGGCAGGTGGGCAGACGAACTTGAGGGAGTCCTCTGGTCACACCGCACAACCCCAAGACGAGCGACGGGAGAAACACTTTTCGCCCTCGTATACGGGACAGAATGCATGATTCCCGCAGAAGTCGAATTCCCCGGTGTCCGAAGGAGATTACTTCCCGAACGAGAAGAGCTCAATAACGCCATGCTCCTAGACGATATCGATCTCGTCAACGAACGCCGGGATCGAGCGCTCATCCGAATTCAGAATTACCAACACGCAGCCGCAAAATATTATAATTCCAACGTACGTAATCGCAGATTCAACGAAGGAGAATTGGTTCTTCGCAAAGTCTTCCAAAATACCGCTGAGCAAAATGCGGAAAAACTTGGAACAAACTGGGAAGGACCCTACAAGATCATAAAAGTCATTCGACCAGGTTCCTACGAGATAGCCAACATGCAAGGCGTAAAAATTCTGAGAACTTGGAACACAATGCATCTCAAAAAATATTATTACTAAACAAACCGCTTCGCAACTACCGAACTACGAGACGGCTTGATCTCCATAAGGAGTACGTAGGCAGTTTGTCGAAAGACAAATTCAGCTGTCCCCCCTCTCTAAAAAAGGGGGGAGTGGGTACGTATACGTATACTCGTATACTCCCAAGTTCAAAATATCTGACCGCGCCCTCGATATTTATGAAATTTTTCTACCCTGCAAACCGAGCAAATCGTCTTCATCCACAAATCATTTCCGAGTCCTAAAGACTCGCAAATAAAGCAGTCATTAGGGAAAAATTTACCTTCGGCACTGTGAGACGTCGCTAAAAACCTCCTAAGAAGTTGTTTCCCATCCGACAAAACGAAACTCTCATCAAACACATACTCTTCGCGAAGACCCAAACGATAATATCTACCACCAAGTTCGTTGCTGATCACATCGAACTCTTAAACGTCCTAAACAGACATGTCCGTCTCACAGAGATGACCCTCGTACATCCGACAAAGGATAATAGCGCTATAAAAGAAATCCGAAACTTTGGTCTAGCACTTCCAGTTGGCTTAAAAATTGTCTCTGGAGAAATGCTCGATTCATGCCATACAAGTCGTATAAGCCGAGAACCTATCGCGGACTTTAAATTGGTACGAATCAGGTTAAAATCGCAACAGGAAAATCAATAGCCGACTAGTCACCACATAAAACCTTAAAACCGAAAGTAAACCTATGTCTTGCCCTAAACCCAGCACACTGGTCTCTAACATCTCGAGGCATGATATCAAAAACAAGATACGAGATCCTAAAACAAGCGTCTGTGCTAACATTCAACGTCTTCAGATATCCCGCGAAATTAGGATTTCGCGGAAAGCCCTTGAAACAGATCGCGAATAAAGCATTTCACATCGAAGAGAGATATGAGACGACAACTCATAATCTTCCTTCCATACACACACTCACGTAAACACAAACTGATTATCCATTCATTGAAGAATAAAAAACCGCAAAGCGGCAGGGATTCAAAGCCACAAGCAGCTAGTCCCGAAAAATAAAACATGGCCTTACAAGGCCAGAACAAACTCATAAACATAAAAAAATCTCTCAAGCGAGATCGCCACCGTGATCATCTTCTGGAATCTAAACCTCCTCTTCACCCATCGCCTTTTCCAAGCTCGGGGCCGCGTCGCCTCCGTTTTCCCTGACCACGGGATCTTTCCCCTCTGGGTCATCTGAACACGTCGGAAGGAAACACGCGGACTTCATGTCGGCAAAGACAAGATCGAAATCCCCGTCCACGACCGCCAAGTCTCCCTTGCGATCAGACAACCTGGTTTCCTCGGCATGTAAAGACGGTGGAGTTTCGCTCTGGAGTGCCGAACCATGGCCTTCTCGCCCTCGACAGTCGCCAAGGCCAAATCCCTGCTGCGGATGCACTCGAGGGAGCCTACAAAGTCAGAGATCTTCACCAAACGAGCCTGGAACTCAACGCGGAGCGCATCCTTGGCTTCCTCGACCGTGCGACTTGCCGATCCTTCGTCACTATCAATCTGACGTTGGAGTCAACGCACCTCCGAAGACTTGGCCTTTCTGGCTTTCTTCTCCTTAAGCAGAGAGCTCGCCGTCTTCCCAAGGTCCCTCTCGAGTTCTCCGATCTCGGCCTCGAGCTTAGACACCTTTGCGGAGTGGGAACCCTCGATAGCTTTCAGCATGGCCTCAGTTTCGGACCATTTTCCTTGCATCTCCGTCAGATCTCTCGCAAGACGACTGGCCTCAGAACCGCACTCGCTGATCATTCCATCTATCAGCGACACGAACTGCGAGACAAGAGAACAGTTAGAGATACGAAACGAAACATGGCTAAAAAAAAAGAGAAAAAACCCAAAGTGAGGGACGAACCTTTCCACGGAGCCCCGTCGCCAGATTCAAGCCTCCTTCCTGCGAAGACTCCCCGTCATTTCTCGTGGTGCACGTCCTCTTTCGGCCCTTGGGCTGAACGACCGGAGCAGCGCTGGGAGCACGCAGCGCCAGGACAATTTCCTTCCTAGCCGGTGGAGGAGGCATGGACTCAGCGGCCATCTCTTTGTCCTCGACAAGAATCGGAGTCGTAGACGATCCGGTGGGCTGAGCCGAAGCGTCTGGTACGCACGTAACGCTCGTTTTGACTTGAGTTCCTGCATCCAGTGGAACCTAAACCTCAAACCCATGAGTCGAAGCAACGGCCAGAGCAGAAGAGGATGGAAGCTCGGTGTCAGCTCGAACTGGTTCCTTCTCGGCTTTGCGGCGAGCTAGTTTCTCTCAAAAGGAAAGGAAGCCGGTGACGTAAGCTGGCGCCTCAACGGAGGAAGCCGGAACCGGAGCTTGGGAGGTGGCCTCGCCCATCTCAACGTCGAAACTTCTCTTGTCACCTTGGGAATAAGACATCTTGAAAGCTAAAGTTTAAGAGAGAAGCTAGAGAGGATTTGGGAAGGAAAGGAAGGTGTGAGGGAAATGAAAGATGGTGGCTCACTACTTATGGAAGTATGAGCTTAGGATTTCGATTTATTATAAATATATATTTCCTCGTTGACATTCCTCTGTGGAATCCTGAATATGAACTTCGTCCGACACGCCTATCTTTCCTAATTCGCCAAACCGTGCGCTAGAATCTTGTCGCAATCCACGATTCTAACGTGCTAGGGGCTAACTGTTGGGGTCAAAAACGGATACGACGAAGTTAACATTCAGATATCCGTAAAGATTAACATGAACATTTTTACGAAAAGTGATTTTCGAAAAGATTTATTTTTACGAAGAATCTTGCGGAGAAAACATGTTCACGAAACATCGGAGAAAGATCAAGGTCGCTATGTAGCGATTGGCCCGCGCACGAGCTGGTCGCTACGTAGCGACCGAACTCCAGCCAAGCTCGGTCGCTACGTAGCAACCGAGCGCGCAAACAGCTCGGTCGTTACGTAGCGACAGAGCTCTCACCAAAGCTCGGTCGCTACGTAGCGATCGGGCACGAACACGCCCCGGCCGATACGTAGCGACCGAACTATCCCAAAACGTCGATACGACACGAATCCATGCATTATCGACTACTCTTTAATGCTATCTCCCGTAAGCCATGGCTAAACCATTCTTTGTTTCTCATCACTCGAAGTCATCAGTCAAACTTTACGATAAAAACCGCGGGAAGTTCGTTTTTATCGAAGAAACCGTAAAAAACGTTTCGAGTCAAAGACGGCCCAAAGAGACCTAAAACGCAGCTCGAAGCCCACTTACGAATTCTTAACCAAAAACCCATAAGCCTTATGATGGTTTATGCTTGGTTCGTAAGGCAAGATAAATGTCAAGTTTTCGCGGAAAAATGGGAAGTTTCCGAAGATAATCACAAAGGTCGGGAAACTCGGAATATCTCCATTTTTGAGCTATGACGGCTTAAGGGCAGAAGGGGAAAAGCTAAAACCGACTTTGGAGGAGTATATAAGGAGTCCTAGGCGAGAAGGCGCGGGGAGATGCAATACGCAGCAAACTTAGCACTTAGAACAATTTAAGCAATTTTCCGTTTTTGTTATTCAAGCTGTGACTCAATTAGGTTTAGCAGCTTTAGGGTTTTAAAACTAGGAATCTCGCCGACAGCTCTCGTAGCCAAGGCTCTTACCTTATTGTAACGCTCAAACGCGAATTCAGAATAAGATCAACTTTGCTCCCTTTTCGATTTATTATCGTTTCTAGTCTTTATTTCGCGTTCTGATTACTTGGCGTGTGGTATTAGCAGATATCCGGGACCTCTGAAAAATTAGGGTTCTCCTACTTTCCTTATTTAAACGAAAATCGACAGTGTGAATTTCGGTTCCCACATCAGTCATGCGCATAGCATAATCTAGTGATGTTTACATAACTCGATGTAGTCGCTTCTTTACAATACAAAGTACACACATGCAGAACAACATTTAGGAGGGTCTACTTCAGTTTCACATCAAAAAGGACTTTTACATAATGCAGTTGCTGACACAAAGCGAAACGGAGCGAGGAGACAAATATACAACAAATATCAACCGGCTATAATACTTACTTTTATCGAATAGACTAGGTAACCAAAGACTAATTTTCACTTAAACACGGTCGCATTTTCGATACAGAAACATAAGCTTCTTTTCAGAGGAAGATACAAGCAACAGTGATACTTGAGCATGACAACATGACAGAAATGTAAATTAGATGGGTGAAACGGTTTCACTATTACCTTCCAACGCTTCTGGCCCGCACCTCCGTCGCCCAGATCTGCAATTGCGTGACGCGGTGTTTATCAATTTCAAAACAGCAGAGGGGGATTTCGGGAAAAGAAATTACGGTGGTGCGAAGCGCAAAAATCAGACTAACCTCGATTCAATCCGACGATTCCTTGACAGAAATCGGCCACCGTCGCAGCGTAAGAACGACTTCCCAACCAGAAATCGAACCGCAATTCTCTCAAATGTTGCCGATCTCTAAAACGTTATGGTTGTCGCTTTCGTAGGGTTAGAAGGAGAATGGAAACTGTTCAGTTTCCTCTATGAGTAAAACCGCTAAAACGGGTGGGTTCAACGCTTTCTCACGCGCGGCTTCTGGCTTTTTTGGGCATTATACATAAATATGGTTCCTATATCGTAGCCTAACATATGCTATGGTTAGAATTTTAATTTCGATTTTTCCTATAGTTATGCACTCTAATTCCCCGTTTATTTAACTTAAGAAACACACTTTCTGTGGTTAAAATAGTTTAAAATCACCGGTGTCAATAGAAAAACAAACAGCTATTATGAGTTTGTGGGTGACGGTTGTCTACCCTTTGGCTCTATCGATTTATTATCTTATCCAATCATCTTTTCTGTAACTTATCCAATCATATTTTGTGGGTTCCCGTCGTGGTTTCTCCAATTATTATTCCTCACTAGCGGTGAACACTTTGGTTATTTTCTCGGTTTGGTTCGGGTTCGTTTTGGTTAATTCGGTTCTAGTATTTTTCCAACAGAAGTAAACCATAGTTAGTTTGGTTTGGTTTGGTTTGTGTTCGGTTCGGTTTATATTCGGTTTGGTTTGTTTTCTGGATCAGTTTAATTAGGTTTTTCTTAGTTTAATTCTTTAAGAAAAATTATGTTTTAAAACATAAATTATGTAAACATAAACTATGTCAACTAAATTCAATATAAAATTAAAACAAAAACCTTTCAAAAGATCACAAAAATATATAAGAATTAAAACAAATGAAAGCTAACTAAAAAAACCTCCAACGTTAGTAATGTCTCTTATATCATTATTAAAAAGTCTGCAATTAATCATCTTCCATGTGACGATGTGGAGAAGAACTTTCGTTTTGAATAAAACTTGTTTTAGATTTTAGGTTTAGATTTAATATCCACTTTTACATATATAAGAATATAAAATACAAACTTTTTTAGTTTTTTAAATCAAATATTTTATGATTACATATTAGGTTAGAAGAATATATGTTAATGAATGAAAAATGAAAAATATGTGGTTTGGTATTAGAATTTTAGTATATTGGTATTACTAATATTTTTAATTTAAATAATTCTAAAAACAAATCCGTTTTTCGGTTCGATTCGGTTTTAAACCAAATAGAACCAAACCATTCAAGTTGGGAAAATCTTCAACCGAATGGTTTGAAATAGACTTTGGTTCGGTTTGAATCGGTTTCGGTTTGAATCGGTTTGGTTGGTTCGGTTTAACTCGGTTTGGTATTTTTTGCCCACCCCTATTCCTCACGAACTCTTCTATTTATAAAATGATTTTCTGTATTTGGTCTGATAATTATAACACTGAAGTTTTAATTAATTTCCTGTAGGAATTCATCATGATAACGTTACCCATATATCTGTAGCTCACTACTTAGAAAAAAATCCATTTCATAGAGTTGATAAGTTTATAAATAGTTCTAAATCAAAAACTTTATTTCTAAACATTTGATATGACTAGCATGGAATGCAATCATTAGAGGTATTATTTTATTAACTTATGCGAATACATATCATCTATTAAATATTATCCAAAAACCATTTTATTATCTAAGGAAACATTTATCGTCTTCTATCAAATATATCATATCAAATCCAAATAATTGTGTTTATAAGAAAATCTCACAAGACTTCTCTATAAGATTATTGCATTTGGTTGGAATAAAAATTTAGACTTACAATTATAAATATGCAATTTTATTATATGGTTTATGTACATTCCTATATTTTTATATTTTGATAATTATAAGTCTGTGTATATATTATCAAACAGTAAAACATGTAATACATATATATATCCGTTTTAAATAACTATTCATTGTGTATGAACATTTTTTATTTAAAAAAAATCATGCAGTCGCATACAATTTTATTAAACTAATTCCAACACATGTTTAATTGAATATTTGGACATCTGATCATAGTAAAAGTCATCTCCTCTATTACCCCTTGTCCAAAGACCCAGTGTAATTATATTATTATTTTGATTTATTTTTAATTCGAAAGTTAAGTCATTGACACGTTCACCTTTAAATCTAATAACAAAAAAAATGCCAATAGTTTCTCTTTCATTTTATTTTTCTCATTTTTTGTCTTCTCTCTCTGGTTGTTCTTCTTCTCTCTTCCCTATTCAGTGATTTTTTTTTTCTCTTTTCTCATGTATCTTTTACACATCAAAACAGAAACAACATCGATGAATCTTCGAAAACGGTAGAGAAAATGACAAAGTGACAGAAAGTAACCTCTCATATTTTTTTATTTCTCTAAGCTTATATTTACTCGAAAGGTTTGATGAGCACTTGTAACTGAAACGGGATTATAATTTACAAAAAGACAGATGAGCACATATCCTTCTAGTTACAAACTTACAGTACGAATAGCTGAACTGGGATCATAGTTGATCATTCACATACCTGACCAAAGGTATTTTAATTAGGAAAATTAAGCAAAAATGAACAAAACAACTATACTCTTGTCCCCTTAAAATTAAAACCAAAATATTTATCCCTATAGTATAAACAATAATGAAAATCCAGTTTAGCTCTTTATAATTAACTTCAGAATAAAATTATTATGAAACGAAATATAATTTACTTTTACTTTTATTATTTAAGAAATAAAACAATAAAAAGTAAAAAATCAGAACCTATCAACTCCGACTCTGCTTTCTCTTCATCGAAGAAGCGATTAGGTTTCGCCGTTGACAACTTCTTTCTCCGGCCCGTCTTAGTTCGTCGGTGAGATTTATCTCGTTGTCACATCTCTCTTTCGTCCTCCTTCTTTCGTCTCTCCTCTTTTCTTTAAACACCACCGAGTACAGTCACTTTGTAATCTCTGCCGGCTACAGAGTTGTTCAAGTTCGGGACAAGCTTCTTGTCTCTTAGAAAGGACAATTAGCTTTACGTTCTTATTCCTTTACTATTACTTCATCTCGGTTCCCAGAACTTGAAGGTTAGGGTTTCGAAATCTCCTTTCTGATTATCTTGGTTCATTTTTGTTTATGAGATTGAATTGTTTAGAAACACAAATTGATTCATGTTTATGGTTTTGATTGTAGTTTGCGGTTGAGTTGATTGTGAGTTATGTGTGCTATTTTGAGTTATATTTTGTTTTGGGATCGGGTTTGCGTGTAGTTTTGAATGCCTACTAGACTAGTAAATGTGAGATGCTTATATTTTGTTTGCTGTTCATTTCTAAATTTCCTTTAAGTAATGGCTAATGAGTTGAAATATTTGATTTCATGTTTTATAGGCATGGCGAATGAGTTTCCAAAACGCATTCGTGAAGAAGGAGTTGAAACCCAGATTGATAAGATCAACAACATGTGTAGATGTAGGACTCTGAATTTGGTGAAGGCTGCTCTCAAGGATGAGTAAGAGGAAGTTTTGTGCGACCCTGTCTTCGGTCCGATTCTGGCACTCGTAGACAACAACCTCATTTAATCAGGGAAGATTATTCACAGCTTCATACGTAATCAGCTCAAGGTTTCCAAGCTTCACTAGTTATGGTTTGTATTTTATGTTGTGACTGGACTCAGGTTATATGTCAATCCATTGTTATTGTTTTGAACAACTGGCTAGTCACTTTAGTTTATTGCAATTGAATAAATATTCACATAATTATCGTGGAACATCTTTTAGCAAATTCTAACATAGCTATATTTAAGTGAGATTATAATATTATATTACAGAGATACACTAGCATTTCAAAAGGTATATCAATATGTATATATAGGGTGTTCAATCCGGATATCGGTTCGGTTTCGGTTCGGTTTTTTCGATTTTTCGGTATTTCGGTTAATAAAATATAACTACCATTCTAAATCCATATTTACTTCGGTTCAGTTCGGTTTATATACCGTCGGTTTTCGGTTTATTCGGTTTTATACCAAAAAAACATAATTCTTTATTTTGGGATCATATTATATGAATTTTAGAGTCTTGTTATCAACACATTCATTTATTAAAAAATATTATAAGTTTAAATAAAAGAACAAAAATAAAAAATGTTTCTATCATCTAATAAAATAATCAAATCTATAATTAAAATCAAAGCTCAAAATTTTGATAAAAAAAAAAAACAGAAGCACGAAGCACAAAAAATAAATTATTATATTCTTTCATATTTAGCGTTCATCAAAGTCATGTTTCTTCTATTAAACACGAAACTCTATTCGTTCATAGATAAAAAAAAAATGTGAAGAATTTCCACTAATTGTTATCATCAAATTTATAATCTTTATTTCAATTTAGTCAATGCTAAATTAAAGCAAAAAGATCAAAAGAAGACTAAGAAAATAAGAAGCATGTTTGCGATGAATTGTTATTTAATTATAGTTCAAGTGTTTTACAAATCAGGACTATTTTATTACTGTAAAAAATATGGTAATAGTTATTAGCAAAAAAATTAACTTATGATTTTCATACGTTGTTATAAAATATATACATATTTACATGTTTCTAATTTTGATCGGTTTTATTCGGTTTATTCGGTTTTATTTGGTTTTATCGGTTATATACCAAACCATATCTAAATCCTACGGTTTTTTAAAAATCATATCCATTCGGTTTGTATGGTATATACCAAATCCAAACCATATTATCTATTTCGGTTTGGTTCGGTTCGGTATGGTTCGGTTTTGCCATATTGAACAGCCCTAATAGATTGTATACAGTAAAGACACACGGATATAATCATGTGTCTATTTTTCAATCCCTTATATATTAATTGAGAAATATTACAACATTTTTTTGGTTAGCCACGTTTTTTTATTTTCTATTTTTTTAAATAAAACCTACGAAATTACCTAATATGATTAACATATATATGACAATTAATGATTATGAATAATAAATGTTTAATATAAATTTTTGTATCGTCCCTCCTCTTTGTCAAATTTTATATTATAAAAAATTAAAAATTTGCATCAACCATATAAGAAAAGTTTTATATTTTTTCTTATATGTTATATTTGATTTTTTTTTTTTAAAAAACTATAAATTACTAAAATGTTAAAAACCCCTCATTGAAAATTTTGTGATCAATGATTTAACTTTTTTTTTGTTATACCAAGATACAAGTGATCATATGAATATGAAGTCTTATATAATAGGTATTCATATTATATATATATATATATTAATATCATTTAAATTAAACTATATAACATATAAAATACATGAATATGTTAATTTTTGAAATTCGCATTGAAAAAGAATAGATACCTTAATATTTTAATTTTGAAATTTGTATTGAAAAAATTTCACAATGAAAATTTTATGATTAATGGTTTAAACTTTTTTGTTACAGCAAATATACAAATTTTTTTAAAATTATATGAGTAAGAAGTCTCAATAATAAATACTTGTATACTATATATCTTTGTCAAAATCATTGAAATTTAATTATATACTATATAAAATAAATAAAATAATTGTTTTGATTTATTTACCAAAACATTATTGTGAATAAACAAGAGGTTATTGTTTTGATTAATGTGTTTACTATAATTTAATTATATGTAATATATAAATGAATACAAAATAAATAACAATATGTAAAAATCATTTGTATACATAATATTTATCCTGCGCTTTGCCTAGTGCGTCTATTATTTGCTAATAACAAAGATTTTTTTCCCTGTAGTTATTTGAAAAGAGTTCAAAGGTTGTGAAACTTGGCAAAGCTTTTAACGGAGCAAGGAAAAATAAATTAATGTGTAAAAGATATACAGATATAAGCACAAGTGTATGTTGCACAAAAAGCTCTAACAAGTTGCAAAATATTAGAACAAAAACATTTATCGGTACGATATATATTGCTATATAGTAGCATATTAACCATTAACACTAAAAAACAAGAAATAAAGATGAAAATTGCATAAGAGCCTGCATATGGGTTACAAAACAAATATGCGCGAGCATCTTGTATACGAAGCTGTCGTTTGTTTTGTTTGTTTCGACGAGAGCCAAAAATCAAAAATTTATAAATGTTTTTTTTTTGGATCATAACGTTGTCTTTTTTTTGGACAACAAATGCTTATATTAATTAAAGGCCCAAAGGGCTAAGTCGGTTACAACCGGAGATATACTCAACGGTAAACAGATAGACGAAAATAACTAAAACAAGACAGCAGATAGATATGGATAAGAAGAGAAGAGACCCAAAGAAAAACTTCACTTGTAATCTTAGAGCCTGCATCCTAAAGGACGCACATACCGACTCTGAAGAACCCAATCAACTATTTTAGCGAACACTTGAAACCTGTCTCTGAAGATGTCTGGATCGCTGGAGGGAGAAGTGTTGGTTCATGACCTTCCATGGACATTCCTTGTTGGATGAAAATAGAGCCGAGAACACCGATGAAGTAGTCGTCGGATAGAGCAATGCAAAGCATTTCCGGACGAGTCGAGGTACTCATAATGGCTGTTCGAGACTCTGAGATTATGAGGTGCAAATATACTCCATAAAGGAAAAGACTAGGTGAGTCTGAGGCCATCGGGGTCAAACATGTCCAAAGGAAAGAGGTCCACTTGGATGGAACATAGCGAAGTACTGTGGACCGCTTAATTCCTGTATACTCATAATATATGTACAATATTTCTTCTCAACCACTACAAAAAAACAGCAAGGATTCTGAGGGAAAAAATCGTCGGAATTTCGTCGGAATATCGTTATTCCGACGACATACCGACGAAACAAGTCGTCGGAAATAATTCCTCGGAATTTCTTCTTTCCTCGGAAATTCCTCGGAATTTTCCGACGGAATTCTGAGGAAATAAACTTCCGAGGAAATTCCGAGGATCACTAGTTTATCGGAAAGGTCCTCGGAATATACCGAGGGAGAACTTCGTCGGGATACTTCCTCGGACGTTCATCGATCGATGCGTTTTTAGGCATATATACATCGATCGATAGGAATATACCGAGGGACATATTCCTCGGAATATTCCGAGGAATGTGTCCCTCGGTATATTCCGAGGGATCTGTCCCTCGAAATATTCCGAGGGAAATGTCCCTCGGTATATACCGAGGAACCGTTCCCTCGGTATATTCCGAGGAAAGGTTTCCCTCGGTATATTCCGAACGTTTTTTTATAAACAGATCGATCGATGGATTTATGTCCAAAAACGCATCGATCGATCGAGCAAAAAATATAATTAATTTCCTCGGAATGTAAAAAATATTAATTTTTTAAAAAAAATAAAATTTCTGAAATTTAAATTCGAAAATATGAAATTAAAATTAAAAATGAAATCATATTAATTAATATTCAAAGTTTCACAAATAAAAATAAAACATTCCGAGTTTTTGGAAAAAAAAAAAAACTACGGGTCTGGCACGTCCGGGAAGACCTCGTTCGGGTACATCCTCTGCATCATCTCCATCATTTGCTGGTTCAGCCTCCTCTGTGCCCCATAGCCCGCCTGTTGAGCCGCCATCTGGGTCTCCAACAAAGATATACGATCATCTTTGTCCTTCAACTGAGCCGTAAGCACTTCTGGATCAACAAAGGGCGGTGGTGCAGAAGAAGGAGGAACCGACCGGGTGCGACGACCCAAACCGACCAAACGTCCCTTCTTCTTTGGAACCGACTGAATAGAAAATAGCCAAATTTACAAATTTAAACCAAGAAATAAATGAATTGAACTTTAAAAAAAAAAAGAACTTACGGATTCAACGATTTCGTTGATTCGAAACCGGGACAAGTTGGTCGAAGCCGTCGAAGCGTCATCCTCGGTTTGAAGCTGAGACACTTCGTCTACCACCTGAGTTTGGACCAGGTCGACCACGTCCCTCACAAGACCGTCATCAATCTGGCCGGTCTTCTTGTTGGTATACGCCCTCCTCATTAGGGCGAGATCATCAACCGGCTCGCCATCATTTTCTTCCGCCTTGAAAAAAAACATAAGCTAAAGAAACATTAGAAATTAGAAGAAATGCACAATAAATTAAAATTCTGAAACTCAAATAATTGAAGAAAAAACGGTTGAACTTACCATGCGATCTCCCAGAGTGGCAATAGATTGAGCACCCAAGTTATGCTTGTAGATGCCCTTCCCTTTACGGTCGCTCCTGCGGTTGGTGGAGTTGGTGGAAGAAGTTTCTTTCGTCTCTTCTTTATCCCAATGCGCACACAACTCCTTCCAGACCGTGTCGTTCATCGACTTTGGGACCTTTTAATAAAAAAAAAAAAGAAAATGGTTTAATAAATTAAAAAATAGTTTAATAAATTAAAAAATTGTTTAATAAATTAAATCGAACCTTATTGATTTCTCACTTCTTCTTCCACTCGTGGATCTGCTTCCCATAGTTGTCCATTACTTTATGGACGAAGTGGTGATAGATAAAGAGCGTCTCATCGGAATTCCAGTTGAACTCTTGCTGGAAAAAAAACACAATTAGTAGAAAAATTATATTAAAGATTAAAAATATAAGTAAGAAATTAGAATACTTACCGCAAACTGACGAAACCACAGAACCTGCTTCTCGGTAGGGAAGTGAGTGAAAGTCGGATGTCCACTGTCGAGGGCCGAGTACATCATACGGTTGATCCATGCGCTGATCCCGTTCCCGGATCGGTTGAACCTAATAAAAAGAATAAACGGTTAATAATGAATCCAAATTTAAAGAAAAAAATGTTTAATTACCATGTTTGACCCCGTCCATGTGGATACAGAGTGAGATACAGAAGATGGTCACGACCGGGCTGTTGAACCAACTCCGCAACACGCATCACTTCCGGAGGACCCGGAGGAACAGGAGCGGATGCAGCAGCGGGAGCGAGAGGAGCAGGAGCGGGTGCAGCAGAGGGAGATGTATGGTTGGAGCTGTGGAGCGCAGGGGAATCCTGAAAATGGCTGGAATCCCGAGACTGGCTCCCCGTACCACCACGACTACGACGCTGTCGAGGCCGGGTCTGATCATCATGAGACCTGTAAATTAAAAAATATATATTTAATAAATAGAGAAATATATAAATTAATTTTGTTTTTAAAAAAAATCCCAAATAATATAGTGACAAAAAAGATTTATATATATTAAAAATATTTAATAAATATATAAAAATAGTTCTAATAAACAAAAAATAGTTTTAATAAATAAAAATAGTTTAATAATTAAAAAAAATAGTTTTAATAATATATATATATTAAAAATATTTTTAAATCCCAAATAATAGTTTTTAATCACAAAAAAAGTTTTATAGATATTTAAAATGTTTTGTAAAATCCAAAAAAATCGAATTTGTATACCAAAAATTTTTTGTAAAATCCAAAAAATCGAATTTATATAGAAAAATCGATTTGTAAAATACAAAAATCGATTTTATATACAAAAATCGATTTTATAAATACAAAAAAATAAAAAAATTATAAAAAAATTCTACATCAATTCAACAAAACAAATTATTCAACCAAATCATAATTCTAAACCTATTATACAACCAAATCACAATCCTAACCAATCACCCTAACAAAAATCTATCAAAACTACAAAAAAACCTAACAAATAGAACCTAAGAGAGTGGGATAGGGTCCTTACATGATTTGTGTAAGAGAAGGGGGAGATCGCCGGAGATATCGTCGGATTTCAGGGGGAAATCGCCGGAAAGGAGAGAGGAGTCGCGCAGAGGAAGAAGAGAGAAATGGGGAAGAAGAAGCGGCTCGTGGTTATAAAACCTAGGGTCCGACGGATAATATCCGTCGGAATTCTAATTTCAGTTTTCGCGAAATATTTGCCCGGTAAAATGAAAATATTCCGAGGAAATTCCGACGGATAGTAAAATATCCGTCGGAATTTCCTCGGAATATTCCGAGGAAATACCGAGGAACTAGTGTTTGGGGTTTCAAAACATCAATTTTTTTTGCCGTATTTCATTTCTTATACAATTGTAATGCATACCATTGAGGATTCTTTGTATAGATGAGCATAAACCATGAAATAACAAATTTCAAAACTAATTGAAAGTATTCCCTTTACCGTTCATTAAAAGGTATAAGTGTTTCTCTTATGTTGTGGGATTTCGTTCATACAATCGGAAAAGTGTTAATTATACGGTAAGGAAAAAATATTTGACTTCATAATGAACGTAAGACACTTAATAAGGGTTATATAGGTGCTATTCAAACCGCAAAACGTTGTTTTCGGTTTAAAAACCATATTTCCTCGGAATTTCCTCGGATTATTCCGAGGGAACTCCGAGGAAACCCTCTTCTTCCTCGGAATTTCCTCGGAATATTCCGAGGAAATTCCGAGGAACTAGTGTTTGGGGTTTCAATACGTCAATTTTTTTTATAAACGGATCGATCGATGTATATATATCCAAAAACGCATCGATCGATCACTAAGATGGACCGGACCGTAAGAATGTGATCGATCGATGAGATTATCCCATCGATCGATCGAGAATCTCAAGTGTTCCTCGGAATGTCCTCGGAAAATCTTGTAAGTTTTTTTATAAACGGATCGATCGATGGATATATGTCCAAAAACGCATCGATCGATCACTAAGATGCACCGGACCGTAAGAATGTGATCGATCGATGAAATTATCCCGTCGATCGATCGAGAATCTCAAGTGTTCCTCGGAATGTCCTCGGAAAATCTTGTAAGTTTTTTTATAAACGGATCGATCGATGGATATATGTCCAAAAACGCATCGATCGATCACTAAGATGCACCGGACCGTAAGAATGTGATCGATCGATGAGATTATCCCATCGATTGATCGAGAATCTCAAATGTTCCTCGGAATGTCCTCGGAAAATCTTGTAAGTTTTTTTATAAACGGATCGATCGATGGATATATGTCCAAAAATGGATCGATCGATCACTAATATGGACCAAAGCGTAAGAATGTTATCGATCGATCCGTATTTGTTCAAAAACGCATCGATCGATGCGTGTGCGGGAAACAGAATTATAAGGCAAAACCCGACCTTTTTTGGATCTAAACCTCAGAACTCTCATCCCCTCCGATTTCCCCTATAATTCGCCCCCCCCCTCTTTCTCTCTCTATAATCATCCGATTTGAACAATTTTGGGCTCTATTCCCCTTGATTTTTCGAGCTCTACCTGATTCCTACACTCGTTTTCATTTTCATATTGCTTTGAGTTCTTAATTGATTATAACCATGTTGAGAGCAATGATTCTATTTTGTAGAGAATGAAGCGCACGAAAACATCAGCAAAGAAGAACACACAAGAAGAGGGTTCGTCTCAGCGAGAGACGCAAAGGCCAAAGAAGTGGGATAAGTCTGATACGACCCACTATAACAACATGAAGAAGGTAGCCGTTCCGGCTACACAACTAGCATGTCCTGAGACGATGACAATATTGGGAATCAAAGCAGACATTGAAGGGCTATTCCAGAACATGGGTCTATGCCAACTATGCAACCTCAAGGAACCCACTTATCCGGAGTTGGTACGCCAGTTCATAGCATCCGCATACGTCAGCCGTCCCGATGATAGCCATCAGGAAGGTTTTCGGGCATTCGTAGTGCAGAAAGTATACTATGAGGTATCTTTCACAGACCTCTGCGGACTATTTGGATTGAGTGCGGGGGAGAGGACATCTGGTCTTTATTGGACTTCAGAGCTGTTGAACTTCTGGGAAACTATTGGCACAGGGGTTTATAGATCTTCTCAGGCAAAGGAGTCACTTATCCGGAGCCCAGTACTGAGATATGCCACACGCCTCATTGGCTCATTGCTATACGGGACAACCACAGCCGCATCAGTCACGCAATGGGAGTTGTGCCTCATGTACCAAGGTGTGAGGCATTTGCTACCGGCATTTGGAAACTCTACATTCCCATCTGCTACTGCCTTCAACATGGGAGCGGTGCTGGCCGCAAACTTAGCAGGATACAAGGGGAAAGTAACCAAATTCAAGAGCAATGCATGTGGATTTGGTGCAGTGATTACTCGGATCCTTAGACATGTGGGTGTAGACTGCCAGAACCAGCAGGTAGTACTGGACAGATCAAACAACATTGCTTGGAACTACCTGGATGTCATTTCTCTAGTAAGTAAGGAGTTCATAGCTGGTCCCCACTCGAGGATCGATCGGGATGGTCCTTACGTCTACGTATTCCAGGACCGAGCGAAGAAAACACTCTACTGCCACCTGCCTCAGATCGGCCTGACTGCTCTACTTTCAGAGGCTGCAGTTGAGTTCCTACCCCCTGCTACCGCACTAGTAGACAAGCCATCCTTCTTCACGCCAAAATATCAGACCAAAGGCAAGGCCGTGGTTGATGAAGAAGGAGAAGATGAGGCTGCACAAGCCATTCCAGATGATTCACAACCCCATTAGCTACTCCCATCAGACTCCAGCCAGTACAAGCTGCAAGAGCTTCCACCGAACGCCACTTCGCGCCAGCAACAACATTGGAGAGATCAGAGCATAAAGACAAACAACGACATGCTACACAAGATATGGGCTGCCATTTCACGTATCAGGCCGTGTCGTTGCCAAAAGGATGATGTAGTTCATCGGGACAACTCTCCATCCAGCTCTGGTTCGGGTTCGAGTGGTACACACAGGGTAAGAAAGAGGTCCAAGAGACCCAACGATGCAGGAACATCTGGAGCAGGAGACGAGGAGTAGGAGCTATCACCGGCCAGTATTGCCATTTGATTTCCGACCGCCTTAACATCGGGTTGAGTCTTGTAACAGTAACCCATGGATCATCTCTGTTCCTCACCCGGGGGTACTTGATATAACAAACCTGTAACATTTAAAAAAAATTATAAATTAATACACATGATGATGAATCATTCTGAATAATTAACATTTAAATACCTGATCGGCCTGAGAAGCAAGAATGAAAGGATCACAATATTGCAGCTTTCGCCACGAATTTACTGATGTAACACCAAATGCATATGTTCTCACACCTCGATCTGGAGTGTTGTCGTGCCAATCACAATAGAAAACAGTACAGCGCAATCCAACCATGCCCAAATACTTGATTTCCAAAATCTCATGTATGTGTCCGTAGTATACATCATCTCCTGATGCAGAACAAACGCCAGCATCATAAGTCGTACTCGAACGTCTCCTCTTCTGAGTTGTGAATGCATATCCTCGAGTACAAAATCTCGGATATGACTTCACAACAAAGTTTGGTCCAACGACCATCTCACGTATCCAATCGTCAAATGTTTCACCTCTGGCCAAACCAGCAGACACCTATTAATAGCACATATATATATGTTATATCAATAAATGTGAATTAGTATAAATATGTGATAAAATATATTTTAATTTGTTTAAAGCACTCACATAAGTAAACATCCATCCAGTAAATTCTCTCTGCTTCATTTCTTCTAGTTCGTCCTTTGTGGCGTATCTATACTCGAACCGCTTTTCTGCCATGAAAATCCTGTATATGATGACAATAATGTAATTAATTAAGATTTAAATTTCAACTTGTTAAAATAAAAATTTGTAAGCTCATTTATTTACCTCTCATATTGAAGAACGTCTTCGCAGTTGGTGAGCAAATATGTTTGCAAATGACTGCGCTCCTGCTCAGTAAGTCGACGGTTCTTTGGTTTTCCGCTAAGTCGTCCAACGTCTGTGAAAATGTCTGGAACCGTAACATGATATGTTGCCCGTTCGCCTCTATCATCATGCCGAGCAGGTCTTCTGTTTTTGGTCTGAACTTCTGCTGGAAAGTAGTACTCGGCAAAGTTTGAAGTTTCTTCATTGATCATCTGTGCGACTATAGAACCTTCCACCCTACTTAAATTTTTCACCATCTTTTTCAAATGGAACATATACCGCTCATACAGATACATCCATCTATACTGCACAGGACCACCAAGTTCCAATTCTCTTGCCAGGTGAATAACAAGATGCTCCATAACATCAAAAAATGAGGGAGGAAATATCTTCTCAAGGTTGCACTGAATCACGGCTATGTTAGTCTTCAAATTTTCAATACCTTCAAGAGTCACTGATCTCGTGCATAAGTCGCGGAAGAAACCACTTATCCCTGCAATTGCTTCATGAACATTTCGTGGTAATAGTTCCTTGAAGGCGAACGGAAGGAGGCGCTGCATCATTACATGGCAATCGTGGCTTTTCAAGCCAGTAAACCTTCCTTCCTTTCTGTCGATACAGTTACGCAAATTTGATGCGTAACCGTCTGGAAATTCCACATCGTTTGAAATCCAATCAAAGAACGCATCTTTTCCCTCTGCATCAAGTCGGTATATGGGAAAAGGAGCCCTACCATTCTCATCAACATGAAGTTCTGAACGAGCACATATATCGACTAAATCCAGTCTTGACTTCAAATTATCCTTTGTTTTACCTTGAACATTAAGGATCGTGTTCATGAGATTGTCAAAAAAGTTCTTCTCAATATGCATGACATCTAAATTATGCCTTAGCAGATGATCCTCCCAGTATGGCAGATCCCAGAAAATACTTTTTTTGTGCCAGTTATGTAGTTCTCCAACAGCATCTACCGGAAAACGCTCATGTCCACCGACGTCTGGCGTCCTTTCTGCACCAAAATCTCTTAGTTGTATCTTCAAATCTTTCCCACAAATTTCCGGAGGTGGACTGTCAAACACCCTCTTGTTCTTCGTAAACAAATTTCTACTCCTACGATATGGATGATCAGGTGGTAGGAATCTCCTGTGACAGTCAAACCAACACGTTTTCCTTCCGTGTTTTAGTTGGAAAGCATCAGTGTTATCTTGACAATATGGACATGATAGCCTTCCATGCGTTGTCCATCCAGACAACATACCATATGCTGGAAAATCACTTATTGTCCACATTAGTACTGCCCGCATTTGAAAGTTTTCTTTACACGAAACATCGTATGTTTCAGCACCTTGAGCCCATAGTTGTTGCAACTCATATATTAGTGGCTGAAGAAACACATCAAGTGATCTCTTAGGATGCTCTGGTCCGGGAACGAGAATCGAGAGAAACAAAAACTCTCGTCGCAAGCACAAGTTTGGGGGTAGGTTGTATGGTGTAAGAATGACGGGCCATAGAGAATACTGTCTTCCACTCTTGCCAAACGGACTGAAACCATCAGTACATAATCCAAGGTAGACATTTCTTCTCTCATACGCAAAGTCGGGATACTTTGATTGGAAATGCTTCCACGCTTTTGCATCTGAAGGATGTCTGATCTCACCATCTGTTGAGTGCTCCGCATGCCATCTCATTGGTTGCGCTGTGCGTTCAGACAGATACAACCTCTGCAACCTTTCCGTCAAAGGTAAATACCACATCCTTTTATATGGCACTGGAACTCTTCCACTCGTATCTTTATAACGAGGCTTTCCACAAAATTTGCATGTAACCCGCTGTTCATCCGCCCTCCAATAAATCATGCAGTTGTCGCTGCATACATCTATTACCTGATACGATAAACCAAGACCAGCTACGAGTTTCTGAACCTCGTAGTATGAACCAGGAGCTACATTATCCTCGGGTAGAATACCTTTTACAAAATCAGCAATCGCATCCACACAGTCTTCAGCCAAATTATAATATGTTTTAATGCCCATCAATCTTGTAGCAGATGATAAAGCTGAATGACCATCTCTGCAACCTTCGTACAATGGTTGCTTTCCAGCATCCAACATATCATAAAATCTCCTAGCTTCTGCATTGGGTAAATCTTCCCCTCTAAAATGATCATTTACCATCTGCTCAGTACCTACACCATAATCTACATCTGTTCTAATTGGTTCTTCTAATCTAACCGCTGGCTGAGGTTCGCTAGTACTACCATGTTCATAATCAGTTTCCCCATGATGATACCAAATTTTGTAACTTCGTGTAAACCCACTCAAATATAGATGAGTCCAAACATCCCACTCTTTAATAACCTTTCTATTTTTACAATTAGAGCAAGGACATCTTAACATACCTGTTTTTTCTTCCGGTTGTCGGTGAACTAACCCCATGAATTCGGTTATACCTCGTTGGTATTCTTCCGTAAGCAATCTCGTGTTCGGATCCAAATGAGGTCGATCGATCCAAGAACGAAAATAATTTGAAGAAGACATATTTTTTATGAATCAAATTCGTGTGTAAATAGAGTAAGAGGGAGGATGAAGATATGGAGTGAATGAAGAGGAAGAGGACTGCTTGTATTTATAGTTTAAATCCTGCCGACAGACCGAGGAAATTCCGACGGAATTCCGACGGAAAAGGCTAGTTCATCGGAATATTCCTCGGAATTTTGTAAAATCCCCCAACGGCTCTCCAACGGCTATAATATTTCCTCGAAATTCATCGTTTTTTCCGAGGAACCCATTTTCCCTCGGAATATTCCGACGGATAGATATTTCCTCGGAATTCCGTCGGTATATTCCGAGGAAATTCCGAGGAAACCCAATTTTGTGCTTCCTCGGAATTTCCTCGGAAATTCCTCGGGATATTCCGAGGATTTCATTTTCCGTCGGAATATCCGTCAGAATACCGCTGTTTTCTTGTAGTGAACCATTGTAACCTGACATACAAATTCTATCTTAAACAATTTCTTATCACTCAAGCTCTCACTTTGATAGTTCCCTGATACACCCTCATGTGGTTTACTAAAGAAATTCCTAAATGTTCATTTGTTATTTGGATGGCTATGCTGTTCAGACTTGCGGCTAAGGATCTGTACTGTATGTGTATAATTGAGTACTGGCTTTTAGCCTTTTAGGGTAAACCCCTCTAATAATATTTTACAATTATAAATATAAAACTTGGGTCTTTTACGTAAAACCCTCTTATAATATTGTACAATTATATATATGAAACTTAAATCTTTTGTTTCATGTTGACCAAAAAAATAATATAAAAAAAATATATATATATATATATAACCCAACATTTATTGCATACAATTTGAGAACTATATATAAATAGGAAGAATAGTAACTATGTTTATCTATAAGACTATAATAAAATTCAAATAATATATAATTGAATAAAATTTAAGTGTTTACACCCAATGAAATTTTCAAAACTGCAAATGCAAGTTGATATCATTTCATTTTCAGCACTCCTGGTCATTCAACATCAATACAAAAACACAATACAAACAATTACTTGTCTTTTATTTTAGGAGGAATAAGAAAGTAAGTATTGTTAAGATTTGAGAGAAGATTTGTGAGAATATGTTGTATATTTCTTATTGCTTACACCACTATATATAGTGGTTCATATAAGGTGGAGTCAAAGGGAGAATTAATTACAAAGATACTCTACATAATGACATGGTCAAACTCATAAAGACTAAGGTTGAATGAGTCTTCCATGTGGCTGGATGTAAACCCCCCAATGGACTCTAGTCTTGAACTTGTATGGTCTAGGTTATGGACCATCCACTTCATGATTCATAACACTCCCCCTTGGATGCCATAACCATATAGGGTTTGTAACATGCTAATGTTGCCTCATTAAAACCTCTCCCGGAAAACCCAAAACCCAATGTGGTAAAAAGGAAAACCAGAGAAAGGAAAAAGAGTACAACACACATTACTCCCCCTGATTTGGACATCACTGAATGTCCTTGAGTCTACGCGTGCCAATCTTGTTGCGTGAACTTCCTGAATGTACAAGAGGGCAATGATTTGGTGAAGAGGTCGGCTGAGTTTTCACTAGACCGGATCTGAAGGACGTTGACCTCTCTAGCTTTCTGCAACTCATGGGTAAAGAAGAACTTGGGTAGAATATGTTTGGTTCGTTCACCTTTGATATACCCGTCTTTGAGTTGAGCAATGCAAGCTGCATTATCTTCATATATGATGGTCGGACCCGTTGGGTCGCATATGGACGCATAATGTGGTCATATACCTTTTGTTCAAAGATGAACATCGATCTTATAGCTTATCTTTATGATAGCTTATTCATTCATACCACAGTTTGGTTGGTTCATGCTGAGAATTCGACCAACCATAAGTATTACCAAAATTTGGCTAATTTGTGGTGATGGTCTATAACCTTTTCTAAGGTTTAATGAATAACCATTTAACCTATCTTAGGCTGGTTAGTATAAAACACAAGGAATTTAAAATTCCTCTATGGACTGATTTATTGTTCTTATAGAACTCTTCACTTGCTTACATGTAGTAATTTAATTCAGTCCATGAACAACTTTAGGAAAATGCTGTTCAAGAGAACTTCTTTTCTCATCTTTTGATTTTGAGCTCAATACCGTTTGGTAAACCTTTTGGTACCAATAATATTATCATCATCATCCAGTGAGTCATATATAGCATACTACATCTTTTGAATTTCTTCCAGACATCATATGTAGTGAAATATGTAGTAGTATCCACCACATTGGATTATATAGACCTTTCCCGGTTTGTCTCACGATTTATCCTTCTTTCAGGATTTATATATTCACTGGGCATCATATGGCGTTTACATATTTATGGCCAATACAATACGCCTTTTATATATCACTTTAAACCCCACGTTTCTTTCATTATTCATTATGAGTACTCTTGTGTGGGTTTATGATCCTCGATACATATCTTTGTATTCATGTGCTACATACTTGCGCATTTTCTATGAATGTATGTGTCGACACACTATATATATATATATATATATATATATATATATATATATATATAGTTCCTTTTAGTTCCAGACATGGTATAAATCAATTTGAGATTTCATTATCTAGGACCTTAATAACCTTATAACTTGGCGTCCCAAGCTATATGGTATGGTACCTAGTTTTTCAGCTGGCCAGCCTTATATCTCAATGTCTGGAATGGTTTCTTTTAATAAAACTCGGATTTTATCTCATGCACCTTTTTTTCTTTCCGAGGTTCCTTAGAATTTATGGAACTTTATTTGGAACATTTATTTGGTCTATCTTATATAGACTTTGTAGCAACTTGGTTGTGTCTTTAAGACATCAAAACCGTGTGGTACTAAGCTGGGATGACAGTCATTCTTTCTCTCGGGTCAATGTGTCTGGTATTTTATTTTGCTATCATTGTAGCATATGGACGTCTATAAATTATTTTCTAGTCCGACGATCTTTGCCAAGACATTGATGGTTGATACCAGATGGTAAGTACCATTCTATATCATTCTTTATACCAGCTTATTACTTTTCTCCTTTCATTGTTGGATATTCGGATTCATAAACCTTATGTAATCCTTGTTTCTTGGCCTATAATTAGATCACCCATTCTGGCTCAAGGTTTCTTTTAAACTTATGGAGAAAGTATATTCATAATATATATCCAACATATATTCCCAATCCTTTTTATGAGATTCTAAGATCACATGATCTTAGATGGCACATATATTTGTGGTGGATTCTTTCATAATATCTTAAAATGATATATGTCTGGACTCATGAACCGTATCAGTCTGAGGTGGGAATATCTATGATCACTTATATGGCCTGATATAATTACTATGGCCTGATGCAGGTTCATTCTTTTATAACTCATGGTGTCCCCAAGCATATGGACTTTTAGAATTTGAACCTTATAGGTAATGGTCTTTATATCAAATTCAACCAATATGTAATATGGTTGTGGACCATGTTTCACGGATTTTAGTATGGTCATGTATCATGGGATTTGTCCTCACTCCCCCCTCATGAACATACTCTAATTCGTGGTGCTTGGGACAATAAATTCCTTTGTGCATAGATATATTGCACACACGTGAGATCTTATGGGATAACATTTGTGCCCTTTTAAATATTTGCATCATAATCCGAATGGCTAAGTATGGTAATGCCATCTAAGTGATAAATTTCGTGGGTTAATCAAACATGATTGCCCTGGCTATTTGCCTAATATCATATTGATCACTAGATCAATAGAGAATGTAGTCTCGACCACTTAGGCGATTTTAATTTAGGTACTCTTATTCCCTTTTGTCCATTGTTGGAAACCATTTTTTCTTCTTAATTCAATGGACCTTATAGGGTGAATATAATGCCATTTAGGCAAAGCCTTGGTCGAGCTTCTTTTCCTTTCTTTCAAGGAATGTCCAGTTGAGTTCAAGGTATTTTATAACTGAGCCTGGATGGCAGAGCATGTCGTGCCATTTGTCAAGGCTTCTTTGAACTCTTTGGAAAAGTGAGTTGGGGTATTAATCCTCAATCATATTTATCTTGGCACAATAAAGGCATATAGATATAGTTTCTTATCAAACAACAGTTTGAATAAGATAATGATCATGAACTCAAAGCAATTCATTTTATTAATGAAGTCGTGTATAAAGCAAAGTATCAAAGCAATTCATGAAACATAAACTCAGGAAACATGAAAATGAGAATGTCAAAAGACAATTATATAATATGGCCTTCACAATGCATGTGTTGCCATATGGCGCTCAACTTCAGCTTCATCAGCTATAGGAGGCCTCATCTCATTATTCTTTAGCTCAATGTATCTTTTCTGAAGCTTGTCAAATCTGTTGATGGTATCTTTGATTTTCTGCTTTCTTTGTTCAGAAGCCAAAAGATATGACAAAAGGTCATTATAAGTGGTGAACTTCTTAGCCGTGTGTAACAACAGCACATCCTTTGGATGGAATGTGGAGTAGGTCTTGTATAGTAAAGAATAATGTGTTATCCTTTCACCACATAGTTCAAGACTATAAGCAATATCCATCAGAGCTGAATTATATTTGTCCACAGATTCAAAATCCTGGAATCTGAGGATCTCCCATTCATGGTTGGCCTTTTGCCACGATACCGGTTTGAACCTTTTCCTTAACTGTAACCAAAGGTCACAAGGATCCTCAACATGGAGATACAGGTCTCTTAGTTCCTCAGTGAGATGATAACGAATAATCGTTATAGCTCTATGCCTTTCACTGTCAATGATATCATTGTACTCATTGATGCATTGTCCGAGTCCTCTGGATCTCAGGGCAACAAGAGTATTCTTTACCCATTCTAGGTAATTATCTCCAGAGAGATTTAGGGCAGAGTAATCTGAGGGTTCAAATCTCGACATCTGAATATTTAACGAGTAATTCAAGCACTCAGAATTCTATATAAGCAATAGAATAAATCAATGTGTATGATTTCAATAAAGCTTTCCTTCAAATCATATAATATATTTGCTTAAGCAATCTTAGTATGAGAATGATCAATTGATCATTGCATCTAGTAATCCTTTTAATTATAATTCAAATTGGATTGATTATATATATAGGGTATTAAGCCCTTTAGAATTTGAATAAGGATCAATCATCATTTTATTAAATGAGATCAAGCAAGATGGATGAAATCAAGCAAATGCATGGATCAAGAAATAACTGAATGCATGTTCAGAACTAAGCATTGGACTTAAAAAATCTATATGTGATTCCTAATGCATGAGGATATTTGGTTTTCAAAGATCATAAAGCAAAAACCGATTCCTTCCCCCTTTTACAGGGTAAACCAAGACAAGAAAATTTTATAATTTTCAGGATATGTCTAGAACAAATTCAATTAGATTTTCAATCAATCGGTTTCAAAGCTGGTTTATGTTTTCAATTAAACAAACATGCTTAACTTTAAAAATAACCGATTTAATCTAATTAGATGCAAGCAATATGAACCAATTTAGATTTTATTTTAAATGCCCCATGATTAGAATGATCTATTATATGTATGCATGCTCAGTTTTAATAAAACTATATGACAAGCGGATGCATGGAAATGATCAGTTCATGATATGTGTATGATCTAACAATTTACTAATCCATGTTTGATCTAATAGATGCTATCAGGTATGTATATATGATCAGTATATAATTCAATTATCACAAAATCAGTTTTCAAGGTTGGTTTTTAGATCAAGATAAATTTATATCATTTGTTCAAACTATAATGAACCGATTTCAAGGCCGGTTTAGATTTAGATAAATTTTGACAAACAACTATGTGATCAAATGATTTCAACTTAGTATTTATTTTAGCCTATGTCATAACTATTTAAATCAAGACTATAGGTTATAATATTTTGATAAATACTACCTAGTTAAAGATATGCATTTAAAACAATCATAAAAGTTTTAAATTTTGATCAGTTACAATATAAAACATCAATGGTCAAAGATATGCATTGATTAGGATTTAAGTTTTGATATCTTTGGGTTTGACTAAAATATTATGGCTGAAAAGATTGTGGCCGGAAATGGTCATGGCCGGAAAAAAAGCATGGCCGGATTTGGATTTAGGGGTTCAGCCGATTATTGCTTAGAGTTTAGGGGATTGATAAAAATCAAGCAAAAAGGATTTAGGGAATTGATATGTATAATGGCCATCAAGATACATATCCGGTTATAAAACAAACAAGGGGATTTGAGATTTTGATGTGGATAAGGGCCGATTTGGATCGGTAAGCACATCGAATGGGATTAAGATTTTGATGGCCAGCTTATTCATCCGGCTATACAGCCGGTAATACGGCCAAACAAAGATTATGGGTTTCAGTCCTTTAGTCAATCCGGATTTAAGGCCGGATCAAAATAGGAGAAAGGGGAACCGATTTTAAGGCTTGCTAGCTAAAAGGGGTTTATGATTTTCTCTAATATCTTTTATAATTTCAAATAGTTCTTAGAAACAAGATTCATATAAATCTTAGATTATTAATAAGTTTTATAAGTTTTTAGAGATTCTTAGATCTTTAGAGATTCAAATAATTTTAGAATCAAGAGTCATATAGATCTTAGATTCAAGATTAATATTTGTGATAATTTTAGATCTATATATTTTTATAAGTTTTATGATTCAAATAGATCTAATAATCAGGATTCAGATATGTGGTGTTCTTAGATTTTATGGATAGATTAGTTTACCTTTTATAAAACACCAAATTGATCTGAATGGACCACCGTGAGAGAGAGCTGATCCGCGGATGAGCTGGTTGAGAGAGAGGTGGAGGAGCTGGTTGAGAGAGAGGTGGAGGAGCTGGCCGGAAAACCGTGAGAGCGATAGACTTGGCCGGCGGAGCAAGGCTGAGGGCCGGAAGAGATGGCCGGAAAAGAGATGATCGCCGGCGGATGGGATTGCTCAGGTGGAGAGAGTCTCGTGCTGATAACGTGTTAAGATTTGAGAGAATATTTGTGAGAATGTGTTGTATATTTCTTATTGCTTACACCACTATATATAGTGGTTCATACAAGGTGGAGTCAAAGTGAGAATTGATTACAAAGATACTCTACATAATGACATGGTCAAACTCATAAAAACTAAGGTTGAATAGGTCTTCCATGTGGCTGGATGTAAACCCCAAATGAACTCTAGTCTTGAACTTGTATGGTCTAGGTTATGGACCATCCAGTTCATGATTACGAGTATAAAACTAATACTAATTTTTGGTCCTCTGAAACATAATCATCTGTAGAAGTATAAAAGATGTAAAAAAAACTTAGCGTACATTAATTTCTCTCTTCTTTTTCCCTCAAAATGTTGCGTTAAAGGCCCAAGACTTGGTTCTTTTGTGCCTAAGTATTACAAGGAACCTAACTTGTGAACCTAAACTGCTTTCAAAGAGAAGTTTCTCTATCTATATCTCACACACACACACACAAAAAACTATCTTTCTCTTTCAGTGGTAACTTCTGCTCACCATTAAGGCAAGTTTATATATTGTGCTCCTCTAACAATATCAATTTCTGCTACAAATATCTCTTATTTCCACAAGTTTTTTACACATTTAGGTTTTCCTCAAACTTTGAAAAAAGGGTAACCGAATCTGCACTTTCACACAACATACCCATTTCTTTTTTTTTTCATGTGATGTGAGAATTTTGGGTGAGAATAAGATGAAGACTATAAGTGGTTTAGGGATAGGGTTGAGTTTGGTGTGTGTGTTTCTTCTATTAGCACTTGTTGCAGAGGTCTATTACCTTCTGAGATGGAAGAAGAAGATCATCAGCCAAGAAAGCGAAGAAGAGAAAGAAGAAGAGCAACAACAGGTTGGGTACGCTAAGGAACTTATCCAGCTCTTCTGCTTCAAAAAGCCTGAGGCCAACAATGGCGGAAGAGAAGTGGAAATCTCGAGGAATCAAGATTTAGAACTAGGGTTTGAAGCAGAGCTAATGAAGCTTCATAACCACAGGCTTCTCTTCACAATCATCGAAGAGACAAAAGCAGATTTGGAATCTGATGATGGGAAATCAAGACTAGGCTCAAGGTCAAGAACAAGGAGCCTGAGTGATCTTCCGCTTGGAGTAAATGATTGTACTACCCCTGGCTTCACTCCATTGGCTTCTCTTGCTACACTAACCTCATCTCCCTTGGAGTCTTACTCGCACCATGGATTCAATCCTCTGTTTGAGTCAGATGGTGAGCTTGAGTTTAACAAGTTTTTCAGGTCGTCTTCTTCTTCATCTCCTCCGCCTAAGTTCAAGTTCTTGAGGGATGCTGAAGAGAAGCTGAGGAGGAGATTGATGGAAGAAGACAAAAGCAGAGAGTAAAAGTCGGCTGTAACAGAGGGTTCGTTTCTGAAGTTCATGAATCCTGCGATGATGAACAGAGAGGAGAAACAGAGTAGTGAAGAATCTGATGAGACGGTGTCGTTTTGTCCTTCTTCTTCATGTACAAATCTTAGAACGTTAGACCAGAGGTCCACACTGGTTGTTTAGTAGTTAGACCTCTCTTGTTCTACTCCTTAATTTTATTTTATTTTGGTTGAAAACTTTATAAGAATTTCAATTTTAATTGTGTGAATTATTTTTTCTTTCTCTCATTCTTATTCTTTGGGAATGATTTCTTATGTATGTATTAATCTGAAAAAAAAATTGCAGATGCTTGTTGTAATTTCCTTTGAGAACAAAAATTAAGCAAGAAAATTGGCTATGAAATTTTGTAATCTGTATAAAGCTTTTGGAAAATAACTTAAAATAAGTGTATTAGGTTTGAGTTAAAATTTTAAATCTTTCCGGCGGCCACAAGTTTGAATTTTTCAGCCTCCTTAAGTTTTTATATATTACTAAGTCCTATCAAAATATTACTATTTCAAGTAAACGATAAAAAGTGCAATGTTCTTTTCTTTCATATAAATTGTGTAAATGCTATCAAGCCCGCAAATTACGGCACAATATAACATCATGCATAAAGTTTTTTCACACACTTGTGATATATTTTAAAGGGAGGCAAACTGACACACTTGTGATTAGTACTTAATGATGCTAAGTGCCATAAAAACATATCGCTGTAGACTTGTAGTATGTGTTTAGGCTAATTAAATGAATTACAAACTTATAAGAAAAACTACCTTTTGTGTTGTCTGAACTAGAAAAATTCATGGCATGACGCGATCTATCGCCGAAAGGTTTGATTTAGTTTAACTTGCCTTTTCCACACTTTTCCTTCAGGAATATACCTAAATACAGGTGTGTTTGATTCCATTTGGAAGCAACCAAAATATAAGATAAAGAGTCTCTTAATTGAACTATGTGATGTTACTGTATACAACATCATTATCAAGTCGTACAGGAAAAAAATACAAAAATTAAATTTATAGAAAAATCGAAATTGAAAGACTATATCTTTAGCATGAGAAAAGGTTAAATCAATATCACAGTCTGAAACTGTAATAATTTTCATTTAAAGTGATTGTTTATACCAAAAAGTGATATTGGACCACGTAACTACTGATCAAAGTGTTATTTGAATTAGGCAATGCGGCAAAGATACTACAAAGTATAAATGTAAACCATATGTATAAAACAGAATATTGATATATACTAGTGCGTTGATATGTAACGACAATGTAGTAGTCTACACTAACCATGCTGTCCATACGTATATATGTACGTATTTGATGACGAATGTGAACATGGCGGCACGTGAAAGAACCGAACTCAAAGAGACGGGAAAAGGGAAGGGGTCCAAGAACACACGTCAACATCCTGTGGCCTACTTTTATTGTTAATTTCGGAATTCGCTTTGGACACTGGAGCCCAACTCTACTACAATTTCATAATTAAATATGATTTGTTAATTAATCCTTGAATAATTTATAGCATGTGATTTGTTCTCTTGATATAATTATGAGACTGTTGTCAACCAGAAAAATAAATCATTATAACATCATGTATTATAACATCTTCTAATGTTCTGTCATAATAAAGAAAAAACTATATAGGCAGACAAACGACAACAAAGAATGCAAAGATGCCAATTTCAAGTTTCGAAATTTAAAATACAACCAATACCAGATCAAAACCATTCATTGCAGGATGATGCCTAATCACCGTCGACACTTGGAGACAAAATTTCAACACATCATAAATTAAAATAATCATCCAATTTTCAAACAATCAAGACTATATAATTGCAGATTTCAGTTAAAATTCGAATTTAAATACTGTAATCTCATAGTTAGAATTTTGCAATCTCAAAAGACCAACTGTTGCCGCCAAACAAAATATGACGATTTGAACTGCCATTACTAGTTGATTAATAATCAGTTTACTCTATGCTAGTACGTATGAAAAGACAACCTAGCTAAACAATTGTAGTCTTGATTCAGTATATATTAGCTTATATCGCCATTTTAAAAGACTCGATGCATGATAGACCTGATCTTCTGCGCAGACGACGCTTTCTAGTTCTGTCTTTCACCTCTATGTCCTCTTCTTAATCAACGTTTCTTGTTAATTAAGATTAAAACCTAGTTTAGTAGGACATTTGGAAGATAACAGAAAAACATCGTATCTGTATCTCTCTATCATACATAATTCATAAACAATGGTTCAAAAAACAATTTCTCAATTTGGTATGTTTTGGTTTCTCAAGCAACGTAGTTGTGTATTTATGAGTTTAGAACTACTAGGCCCAAGCAAGGACACCAAATGGGTTAGTGTGACATATCTCTACTTAGCCTGAAATAAAGTATTGGGAGATCTAGAATGATGGACTCAAATACAAAAATCAAAATTGAAGATATATATTAGAATATAAATTTATCATTATCTATAATGTATTGTTACATATTAGTTTAGGAAATTCGGTTTACATCGTATACTAGATTCTGCGGGTATATTTTATGTTTTACATTTTTTTTTCAACTAAATTTTCTATTTGTGTGTTTTAATCGTATTTGTGTTTTTATAATCATATTTCTGTAAAATATTTTTTTAAATGATTAGTAAAATGTTTTAATAATTGTATCAAAATAGTAGGACTAAACATATATTAATAGGTCATGTTCCTAATTTAATGTAATAGATGAGTTAATATGTTTGTTTAAATAATTTATTAGTTGATGAATATTTTGCATGTTCCTTGGAATAACCTGCAAAAATTTGTAACCACAAAAAATTTAATGTCTGATTTAAGCTTAATAAAATTGTAAGGATATTTTTTATTTGTATAATTTATTACAGTTAATTTTCTTTCTAATAAAAGGCTAAAAATAAAAATCGAAATATTTTCTCTTCTTTAGATGACGTCGTATTGGGTTTAAGATGGGACGATGTTGTTCTGAAGTCATATCATTATCATCATTATTGCAATTGAAATGTTTTTTTATTGGGTAGTTTTCATTTTTTTTTATAAAATGATATAAGCATATCGTAAAAGGTAAAAGGGCGTTGACTACAGAAAACTATTACCTACATAAAATCTGTAACTTATGGAATTAAAGTCACTCAGCAGTTTTAGCTTATAAAAAAGTGGGTCCCGATTATTTAGGAATTTATAATGGAAGTTACTCAAATATGAACTAAGTGTACAAATTATCACTTATGCCCCCACTGGCCACAAACCACTGGCCACAATACAAAGAAGACGCTTCCGTCAGTTTACAACGCCACGATTCCATTGTGCATCTCAGTCTACAAATTACTACATTAGCTGTCGCTGCTATTTAAGTTAGTGTCGCTTCCGCACTACTTTAATATTCAATTTACTATTCAAGTCAACGCAGTTGCACAAGCCGTCGTACATTCACTACAAGAAAACAGCAAGGATTCTGAGGGAAAAAATCGTCGGAATTTCGTCGGAATATCGTTATTCCGACGACATACCGACGAAACAAGTCGTCGGAAATAATTCCTCGGAATTTCTTCTTTCCTCGGAAATCCCTCGAAATTTTCCGACGGAATTCCGAGGAAACAAACTTCCGAGGAAATTCCGAGGATCACTAGTTTGTCGGAAATGTCCTCGGAATATACCGAGGGAGAACTTCGTCGGGATATTTCCTCGGACGTTCATTGATCGATGCGTTTTTGGACATATATACATCGATCGATAGGAATATACCGACGGACATATTCCTCGGAATATTCCGAGGAACATGTCCCTCGGTATATTCCGAGGAACCGGTTCCGAGGGAAATGTCCCTCGGTATATTCCGAGGAACCGGTTCCGAGGGAAATTTCCCTCGGTATATTCCGAACGTTTTTTTGTAAACAGATCGATCGATGGATTTATGTCCAAAAACGCATCGATCGATCGAGTAAAAAATATAATTAATTTCCTCGGAATGTAAAAAATATTATTTAAAAAAAAAAAAAAATTCTGAAATTTAAATTCGAAAATATGAAATTAAAATTAAAATTGAAATCATATTAATTAATATTCAAAGTTTCACAAATAAAAATAAAACATTCCGAGTTTTTGGAAAAAAAAAAAACTACGGGTCTGGCACGTCCGGGAACACCTCGTTCGGGTACATCCTCTGCATCATCTCCATCATTTGCTGGTTCAGCCTCCTCTGTGCCTCATAGCCCGCCTGTTGAGCCGCCATCTGGGTCTCCAACAAAGATATACGATCATCTTTGTCCTTCAACTGAGCCGTAAGTACTTCTGGATCAACAAAGGGCGGTGGTGCAGAAGAAGGAGGAACCGACCGGGTGCGACGACCCAAACCGACCAAACGTCCCTTCTTCTTTGGAACCGACTGAATAGAAAATAGCCAAATTTACAAATTTAAACCAAGAAATAAATGAATTGAACTTTAAAAAAAAAGAACTTACGGATTCAACGATTTCGTTGATTCGAAACCGGGACAAGTTGGTCGAAGCCGTCGAAGCGTCATCCTCGGTTTGAAGCTGAGACACTTCGTCTACCACCTGAGTTTGGACCAGGTCGACCACGTCCCTCACAAGACCGTCATCAATCTGGCCGGTCTTCTTGTTGGTATACGCCCTCCTCATTAGGGCGAGATCATCAACCGGCTCGCCATCATTTTCTTCCGCCTTGAAAAAAAACATAAATTAAAGAAACATTAGAAATTAGAAGAAATGCACAATAAATTAAAATTCTGAAACTCAAATAATTGAAGAAAAAGCGGTTGAACTTACCATGCGATCTCCCAGAGTGGCAATAGATTGAGCACCCAAGTTATGCTTGTAGATGCCCTTCCCTTTACGGTCGCTCCTGCGGTTGGTGGAGTTGGTGGAAGAAGTTTCTTTCGTCTCTTCCTTATCCCAATGCGCACACAACTCCTTCCAGACCGTGTCGTTCATCGACTTTGGGACCTTTTAATAAAAAAAAAAAAAAATAGTTTAATAAATTAAAAAATAGTTTAATAAATTAAAAAATTGTTTAATAAATTAAATCGAACCTTATTGATTTCCCACTTCTTCTTCCACTCGTGGATCTGCTTCCCATAGTTGTCCATAACTTTATGGACGAAGTGGTGATAGATAAAGAGCGTCTCATCGGAATTCCAGTTGAACTCTTGCTGAAAAAAAAACACAATTAGTAGAAAAATTATAATAAAGATTAAAAATATAAGTAAAAAATTAGAATACTTACCGCAAACTGACGAAACCACAGAACCTGCTTGTCGGTAGGGAAGTGAGTGAAAGTCGGATGTCCACTGTCGAGGGCCGAGTACATCATACGGTTGATCCATGCGCTGATCCCGTTCCCGGATCGGTTGAACCTAATAAAAAGAATAAACGGTTAATAATGAATCCAAATTTAAAGAAAAAAAATGTTTAATTACCATGTTTGACCCCGTCCATGTGGATACGGAGTGAGATACGGAAGATGGTCACGACCGGGCTGTTGAACCAACTCCGCAACACGCATCACTCCCGGAGGACCCGGAGGAACAGGAGCGGATGCAGCAGCGGGAGCGAGAGGAGCAGAAGCGGGTGCAGCAGAGGGAGATGTATGGTTGGAGCTGTGGGGCAAAGGGGAATCCTGAAAATGGCTGGAATCCCGAGACTGGCTCCCCGTACCACCACGACCACGACGCTGTCGAAGCCTGGTCTGATCATCATGAGACCTGTAAATTAAAAAATATATTTAATAAATAGAGAAATATGTAAATTAATTTTTTTTTTTAAAATCCCAAATAATTTAATCACAAAAAAAGATTTATATATATTAAAAATATTTAATAAATATATAAAAATAGTTCTAATAAACAAAAAATAGTTTTAATAAATAAATATAGTTTAATAATTACAAAAAAATACTTTTAATAATATATATATATTAAAAATATTTTTAAATCCCAAATAATAGTTTTTAATCACAAAAAAAGTTTTATAGATATTTAAAATGTTTTGTAAAATCCAAAAAATCAAATTTATATACAAAATTTTTTTTGTAAAATCCAAAAAATCAAATTTATATAGAAAATCGATTTTATAAATACAAAAAAAATAAAAAAATTATAAAAAAATTCTAAATCAATTCAACAAAACAAATTATTCAACCAAATCATAATTCTAAACCTATTATACAACCAAATCACAATCCTAACCAATCACCCTAACAAAAATCTATCAAAACTACACAAAAACCTAACAAATAGAACCTAAGAGAGTGGGATAGGGTCCTTATATGATTTGTGTAAGAGAAGGGGGAGATCGCCGGAGATATCGTCGGATTTCAGGGGGAAATCGCCGGAGAGAAGAGAGGAGTCGCGCAGAGGAAGAAGAGAGAAATGGGGAAGAAGAAGGGGCTCGTGGTTATAAAACCTAGGGTCCGACGGACATTATCCGTCGGAATTCTAATTTCAATTTTCGCGAAATATTTGCCCGGTAAAATGAAAATATTCCGAGGAAATTCCGACGGATAGTAAAATATCCGTCGGAATTTCCTCGGAATATTCCGAGGAAATACCGAGGAACTAGTGTTTGGGGTTTCAAAACATCAATTTTTTTTGCCGTATTTCATTTCTTATACAATTGTAATGCATACCATTGAGGATTCTTTGTATAGATGAGCATAAACCATGAAATAACAAATTTCAAAACTAATTGAAAGTATTCCCTTTACCGTTCATTAAAAGGTATAAGTGTTTCTCTTATGTTGTGGGATTTCGTTCATACAATCGGAAAAGTGTTAATTATACGGTAAGGAACAAATATTTGACTTCATAATGAACGTAAGACACTTAATAAGGGTTATATAGGTGTTATTCAAACCGCAAAACGTTGTTTTCGGTTTAAAAACCCTATTTCCTCGGAATTTCCTCGGATTATTCCGAGGGAACTCCGAGGAAACCCTCTTCTTCCTCGGAATTCCTCGGAATATTCCGAGGAAATTCCGAGGAACTAGTGTTTGGGGTTTCAATACGTCAATTTTTTTTTATAAACGGATCGATCGATGTATATATATCCAAAAACGCATCGATCGATCACTAAGATGGACCGGACCGTAAGAATGTGATCGATCGATGAGATTATCCCATCGATCGATCGAGAATCTCAAGTGTTCCTCGGAATGTCCTCGGAAAATCTTGTAAGTTTTTTTATAAACGGATCGATCGATGGATATATGTCCAAAAACGCATCGATCGATCACTAAGATGCACCGGACCGTAAGAATGTGATCGATCGATGAGATTATCCCATCGATCGATCGAGAATCTCAAATGTTCCTCGGAATGTCCTCGGAAAATCTTGTAAGTTTTTTTATAAACGGATCGATCGATGGATATATGTCCAAAAACGCATCGATCGATCACTAAGATGGACCGGACCGTAAGAATGTGATCGATCGATGAGATTATCCCATCGATCGATCGAGAATCTCAAATGTTCCTCGGAATGTCCTCGGAAAATCTTGTAAGTTTTTTTATAAACGGATCGATCGATGGATATATGTCCAAAAACGGATCGATCGATCACTAAGATGGACCAAAGCGTAAGAATGTGATCGATCGATCCGTATTTGTTCAAAAACGCATCGATCGATGCGTGTGCGGGAAACAGAATTATAAGGCAAAACCCGACCTTTTTTGGATCTAAACCTCAGAACTCTCATCCCCTCCGATTTCCCCTATAATTCGCCCCCCCCCCCTTTCTCTCTCTATAATCATCCGATTTGAACAATTTTGGGCTCTATTCCCCTTGATTTTTCGAGCTCTACCTGATTCCTACACTCGTTTTCACCCTAAGACAGGTATACTCCGCGAATCTCCACATTCTGAAATCGTGTTCTTGAGCAATTTTTGGGTTTTGTGAATTTCTTATTTCCGTGTTGATTCCTTGATCAAATATGCATGAAACAGATGTTTAAACATGGAATAGAACACAATTGTCTGTGATCAACGAGTTTGGAACAGGATTTGAGATGATTTAGGGATTGAGAATTTTTTTCAATTTGGTTTTTTTTTATCACAACTCGATTTCGCCTTTCATTTTCATGTTGCTTTGAGTTCTTAATTGATTATAACCATGTTGAGAGCAATGATTCTATTTTGTAGAGAATGAAGCGCACGAAAACATCAGCAAAGAAGAACACACAAGAAGAGGGTTCGTCTCAGCGAGAGAAGCAAAGGCCAAAGAAGTGGGATAAGTCTGATACCACCCACTACAACAACATGAAGAAGGTAGCCGTTCCGGCTACACAACTAGCATGTCCTGAGACGATGACAATATTGGGAATCAAAGCAGACATTGAAGGGCTGTTCCAGAACATGGGTCTAGGCCAACTATGCAACCTCAACGAACCCACTTATCCGGAGTTGGTACGCCAGTTCATAGCATCCGCATACGTCAGCCGTCCCGATGATAGCCATCAGGAAGGTTTTCTGGCATTCGTAGTGCAGAAAGTATACTATGAGGTATCTTTCACAGACCTCTGCGGACTATTTGGATTGAGTGCAGGGGAGAGGACATCTGGTCTTTATTGGACTTCAGAGCTGTTGAACTTCTGGGAAACGATTGGCACAGGGGTTTATAGATCTTCTCAGGCAAAGGAGTCACTTATCCGGAGCCCAGTACTGAGATATGCCACACGCCTCATTGGCTCATTGCTATACGGGACAACCACAGCCGCATCAGTCACGCAATGGGAGTTGTGCCTCCTGTACCAAGGTGTGAGGCATTTGCTACCGGCATTTGGAAACTCTACATTCCCACCTGCTACTGCCTTCAACATGGGAGCGGTGCTGGCCGCAAACTTAGCAGGATACAAGGGGAAAGTAACCAAATCCAAGAGCAATGCATGTGGATTTGGTGCAGTGATTACTCGGATCCTTAGACATGTGGGTGTAGACTGCGAGAACCAGCAGGTAGCACTGGACAGATCGAACAACATTGCTTGGAACTACCTGGATGTCAAAGTCTTGTAAGTAAGGAGTTCATAGCTGGTCCCCACTCGAGGATCGATCGGGATGGTCCTTACGTCTACGTATTCCAGGACCGAGCGAAGAAAACACTCTACTGCCACCTGCCTCAGATCGGCCTGACTGCTCTACTTTCAGAGGCTGCAGTTGAGTTCCTACCCCCTGCTACCGCACTAGTAGACAAGCCATCCTTCTTCACGCCAAAATATCAGACCAAAGGCAAGGCCGTGGTTGATGAAGAAGGAGAAGATGAGGCTGCACAAGCCATTCCAGATGATTCACAACCCCATCAGCTACTCCCATCAGACTCCAGCCAGTACAAGCTGCAAGAGCTTCCACCGAACGCCACTTCGCGCCAGCAACAACATTGGAGAGATCAGAGCATAAAGACAAACAACGACATGCTACACAAGATCTGGGCTGCCATTTCACGTATCAGGCCGTGTCGTTGCCAAAAGGATGATGTAGTTCATCGGGACAACTCTCCATCCAGCTCTGGTTCGGGTTCGAGTGGTACACACAGGGTAAGAAAGAGGTCCAAGAGACCCAACGATGCAGGAACATCTGGAGCAGGAGACGAGGAGTAGGAGCTATCACCGGCCAGTATTGCCATTTGATTTCCGACCGCGCTATTTTATTTTCTTTTCTATTCTAACGTTTTATGGTCTTATTTTCTGTTAATTTTGAACTTAGTTTTTTTTTTCTTAATTATGAGTTCGTATTTCTTTTACATGGTTTCTTCGTTTTATTTGGTTGTGTTTTGAGTAGTTTTTAATTCGTATTCAGCTTTGCCTTGCTAGATAAACCAAATAACTAATATCCGAGGAAAGAGGTTATATCAAGTGTTCCTCGGAATTTCCTCGGTATTTCTTAAAAAAAAAAAAAAATCAATGGTAGTCTGTTTCCGAGTCATCATCACCAGATGAATCTGAATCTGGATCTTGGTGAAACTCTCCAATCACTGGTTCATCCTCTACGTGAACGACGGCTTCCTCTCCAAAGTCGGTTAAATCGACAACAAGGCCAACTCCAGCTAAATCTTCTGCTGCACTTAAGTTGCCGGATGTGCTTGGTTGTAGTGGGTCTTCCAGCTCAGAACTTCCCTGAACTCGGCCTCTCGGGTTGAGTCTTGTAACAGTAACCCATGGATCATCTCTGTTCCTTACCCGGGGGTACTTGATATAACAAACCTGTAACATTTAGAAAAATTATAAATTAATACACATGATGATGAATCATTCTGAATAATTAACATTTAATTACCTGATCGGCCTGAGAAGCAAGAATGAAAGGATCATAATATTGCAGCTTTCGCCTCGAATTTACTGATGTAACACCAAATGCATCTGTTCTCACACCTCGATCTGGAGTGTTGTCGTGCCAATCACAATAGAAAACAGTACAGCGCAATCCAACCATGCCCAAATACTTGATTTCCAAAATCTCATGTATGTGTCCGTAGTATACATCATCTCCTGATGCAGAACAAACGCCAGCATCATAAGTCGTACTCGAACGTCTCCTCTTCTGAGTTGTGAATGCATATCCTCGAGTACAAAATCTCGGATATGACTTCACAACAAAGTTTGGTCCAACGACCATCTCACGTATCCAATCGTCAAATGTTTCACCTCTGGCCAAACCAGCAGACACCTATTAATAGCACATATATATATGTTATATCAATAAATGTGAATTAGTATAAATATGTGATAAAATATATTTTAATTTGTTTAAAGCACTCACATAAGTAAACATCCATCCAGTAAATTCTCTCTGCTTCATTTCTTCTAGTTCGTCCTCTGTGGCGTATCTATACTCGAACCGCTTTTCTGCCATGAAAATCCTGTATATGATGACAATAATGTAATTAATTAAGATTTAAATTTCAACTTGTTAAAATAAAAATTTGTAAGCTCATTTATTTACCTCTCATATTGAAGAACGTCTTCGCAGTTGGTGAGCAAATATGTTTGCAAATGACTGCGCTCCTGCTCAGTAAGTCGACGGTCCTTTGGTTTTCCGCTAAGTCGTCCAACGTCTGTGAAAATGTCTGGAACCGTAACATGATATGTTGCCCGTTCGCCTCTATCATCATGCCGAGCAGGTCTTCTGTTTTTGGTCTGAACTTCTGCTGGAAAGTAGTACTCGGCAAAGTTTGAAGTTTCTTCATTGATCATCTGTGCGACTATAGAACCTTCCACCCTACTTAAATTTTTCACCATCTTCTTCAAATGGAACATATACCGCTCATACAGATACATCCATCTATACTGCACAGGACCACCAAGTTCCAATTCTCTTGCCAGGTGAATAACAAGATGCTCCATAACATCAAAAAATGAGGGAGGAAATATCTTCTCAAGGTTGCACTGAATCACGGCTATGTTAGTCTTCAAATTTTCAATACCTTCAAGAGTCACTGATCTCGTGCATAAATCGCGGAAGAAACCACTTATCCCTGCAATTGCTTCATGAACATTTCGTGGTAATAGTTCCTTGAAGGCGAACGGAAGGAGGCGCTGCATCATTACATGGCAATCGTGGCTTTTCAAGCCAGTAAACTTTCCTTCCTTTCTGTCGATACAGTTACGCAAATTTGATGCGTAACCGTCTGGAAATTCCACATCGTTTGAAATCCAATCAAAGAACGCATCTTTTCCCGCTGCATCAAGTCGGTATATGGGAAAAGGAGCCCTACCATTCTCATCAACATGAAGTTCTGAACGAGCACATATATCGACTAAATCCAGTCTTGACTTCAAATTATCCTTTGTTTTACCTTGAACATTAAGGATCGTGTTCATGAGATTGTCAAAAAAGTTCTTCTCAATATGCATGACATCTAAATTATGCCTTAGCAGATGATCCTCCCAGTATGGCAGATCCCAGAAAATACTTTTTTGTGCCAGTTATGTAGTTCTCCAACAGCATCTACCGGAAAACGCTCATGTCCACCGACGTCTGGCGTCCTTTCTGCACCAAAATCTCTTAGTTGTATCTTCAAATCTTTCCCACAAATTTCCGGAGGTGGACTGTCAAACACCCTCTTGTTCTTCGTAAACAAATTCCTACTCCTACGATATGGATGATCAGGTGGTAGGAATCTCCTGTGACAGTCAAACCAACACGTTTTCCTTCCGTGTTTTAGTTGGAAAGCATCAGTGTTATCTTGACAATATGGACATGATAGCCTTCCATGCGTTGTCCATCCAGACAACATACCATATGCTGGAAAATCACTTATTGTCCACATTAGTACTGCCCGCATTTGAAAGTTTTCTTTACACGAAACATCGTATGTTTCAGCACCTTGAGCCCATAGTTGTTGCAACTCATATATTAGTGGCTGAAGAAACACATCAAGTGATCTCTTAGGATGCTCTGGTCCGGGAACGAGAATCGAGAGAAACAAAAACTCTCGTCGCAAGCACAAGTTTGGGGGTAGGTTGTATGGTGTAAGAATGACGGGCCATAGAGAATACTGTCTTCCACTCTTGCCAAACGGACTGAAACCATCAGTACATAATCCAAGGTAGACATTTCTTCTCTCATACGCAAAGTCGGGATACTTTGATTGGAAATGCTTCCACGCTTTTGCATCTGAAGGATGTCTGATCTCACCATCTGTTGAGTGCTCCGCATGCCATCTCATTGGTTGCGCTGTGCGTTCAGACAGATACAACCTCTGCAACCTTTCCGTCAAAGGTAAATACCACATCCTTTTATATGGCACTGGAACTCTTCCACTCGTATCTTTATAACGAGGCTTTCCACAAAATTTGCATGTAACCCGCTGTTCATCCGCCCTCCAATAAATCATGCAGTTGTCGCTGCATACATCTATTACCTGATACGATAAACCAAGACCAGCTACGAGTTTCTGAACCTCGTAGTATGAACCAGGAGCTACATTATCCTCGGGTAGAATACCTTTTACAAAATCAGCAATCGCATCCACACAGTCTTCAGCCAAATTATAATCTGTTTTAATGCCCATCAATCTTGTAGCAGATGATAAAGCTGAATGACCATCTCTGCAACCTTCGTACAATGGTTGCTTTCCAGCATCCAACATATCATAAAATCTCCTAGCTTCTGCATTGGGTAAATCTTCCCCTCTAAAATGATCATTTACCATCTGCTCAGTACCTACACCATAATCTACATCCGTTCTAATTGGTTCTTCTAATCTAACCGCTGGCTGAGGTTCGCTAGTACTACCATGTTCATAATCAGTTTCCCCATGATGATACCAAATTTTGTAACTTCGTGTAAACCCACTCAAATATAGATGAGTCCAAACATCCCACTCTTTAATAACCTTTCTATTTTTACAATTAGAGCAAGGACATCTTAACATACCTGTTTTTTCTTCCGGTTGTCGGTGAACTAACCCCATGAATTCGGTTATACCTCGTTGGTATTCTTCCGTAAGCAATCTCGTGTTCGGATCCAAATGAGGTCGATCGATCCAAGAACGAAAATAATTTGAAGAAGACATATTTTTTATGAATCAAATTCGTGTGTAAATAGAGTAAGAGGGAGGATGAAGATATGGAGTGAATGAAGAGGAAGAGGAGTGCTTGTATTTATAGTTTAAATCCTGCCGACAGACCGAGGAAATTCCGACGGAATTCCGACGGAAAAGGCTAGTTCGTCGGAATTTCCTCGGAATTTTGTAAAATCCCCCAACGGCTCTCCAACGGCTATAATATTTCCTCGGAATTCATCGGTTTTTTCTGAGGAACCCATTTTTCCTCGGAATTTCCTCGGAATATTCCGACGGATTGATATTTCCTCGGAATTCCGTCGGTATATTCCGAGAAAATTCCGAGGAAACCCAATTTTGTGTTTCCTCGGAATTTCCTAGGAAATTCCTCGGGATATTCCGAAGATTTCATTTTCCGTCGGAATGTCCGTCAGAATACCGCTGTTTTCTTGTAGTGCTTCCAAACTTGAACAGCCATGCCAGGTTGCTTTCTCTTCAAGTTACTACTTCTACTGCTGATGTTTCATCAAGTTCCTACAACTACTTAATCTACATCATGTCGCCACAAACTCTACTACCACCCGAGCTGTTACTGATGCATACGATTAGTGCATGAGCTCTTACGTCAGTGTGCATGTGACCATACTTATCTAGAATATCGTCCGAAATCCAACAATCAAGCTTAAAGATATACATCAATATATTAGGATATGAAATTTATCATAATGTACCATTTCATATTAATTTAGAAAATTAGGTTTATTCATATCTATATAAGTCTATACATCATAACATTATTCTTCATAATAGTCAATAATATCAATATATCACAAAATAACGAACGATAACCAAATTAAAAGATAAAGAAAAGAATTATTAGAGAACAATTCAGAGGATTAGTTTTTGGATTTTTGGATTAGTTTTTGTTTTTCCAAAAACCACTTTTTCCAATCAAGCTTTTTGGAAATTGGTTTTCATAAAATTTAGAGAAACTAGTTTTAAAATACTATCTATGTCTAAACAAAAATTAAAATTCAACTTTTTCTTGTTTTGTTGCTTAAAAAGGAATTTTACGCTTATTTTTAATACAAATTAAAAATTCATGATCCAACCTACGTAAGTTTTTCAACTAATCAACCCACATATTAATAGCTGATAATAAAAACCCCATGAGCATATATAGCTAATGAATTTTATATTTAACTAATCAACCCTACATAAGTTTGTTACATCTATGCTAATCATAAAAAAGCTTTATTGTACTAAATATTTTTTTTGTTTTATTGAGGGATATTAGTTTTTGATATTTCTTTTACTATTTCATACCTCTGAGCTATATTTCCTTTATTTTTTTTGTTTTACTTAGTACTAGAAGTTTTGCCCACATATGCGGGCATAGTTATTTAATAAATATTTATTAGCAAATATATTATTAGTTTAAAGAAAAAAAAATAAATAAAACATTAAATTTATACTATTTTATGAATATTTCAATTTTTAATTTCTTAATTTTTATTGATTTAAAAACATAATTTTTGGATAACAACGCTAATATCTTGTAAATATGTTGTTATCTTGAACAAATTTTTATTATATTAATTTATAGACATTGATATAATTAAATAAACAAATATATAATTGTTAATATAAAGTGATGTTATTAAACCAAATTCTAGGAATTAGCATAACCTACAAAATCTCAAAATAAATCAAAAGCACAAGAATGTAAAACCAAGCTCAGCTTTACAAATTATATTATTCAAAGTAAATAAGAGTATTGATATATGTATAATTATATTTTGAAATACTTCGTATAATAATTGAATAAACACTCAAGCAGAACAATTATGTTGACAAACAAAACATTAATATGTAATGTATATGTGAGGAAATTTTAATTTAAACAAAGTTATAATTCTTTAAAACTCTTGAAAAAATTAAAAAGAAAATAGAGTAAATTTTAAATTTTCATAAATATAAAGTACTTGTTGTACAAAAAAATATTTTGAAAATATTCTTTTTTGAAAGTTATTCTTACCACTAGATGATAATAATAAATATTTAGTAAAAATAAAAACAAAGAAATATTAAATTTTTAACTTAAATAAAAAATACAAGTTATTCTTGCAACTGAAAGATAAGAATAAAAATGAAAATATCACGAAAATTACGTTAACAAACAAATATAAATCAAATTTATTGTTATTGTTTATATACTTCTTTTTAGTATTTTAATACTAAAATAAATTTAATAATTTTTAAAAATATGCCATGACATATGATGTTTACAAACAAATATAAATCAATTTTTGTTATTTTGTATAAAACTATTTATAATATTTTAGTATAATGTTAAATCTAATTATGATGTGTGTATATAATACTAATTATAAAAATAAATAAATAAGAAATAAAGATGTAGATAAACACAAAATAAATACATGGAATTATCTTCTTCTTTTTTCAAAAACGTTTTCCATTTATTTTTGAGATATTTTTATAATATTAGTTTGTAATCAATTAAATAATGAATTATATAATTTATTTATCTTATATATTAAAACAGAAGTCACAACCTTGATTCATGTGTAATTTTTTAAAAAATGGACCTAGTGGACATATTCCTAGAAAGTCATGTTACATTTAATCTCTAATCTTATCATTTAAATTTTGGGCCTACCAGAAATTTTTATTGAGCTATCAATAATTGGATTTAAAGAATAGATGATTCATTGGACTTATAGATAGTATCAATTAAATAGATATAATTTAATGTTGTAATTCTATACCTCCATATGTTAAATATTTAAATATTTGTCGATGTTAATTTTTAAATTATAAATATTTTTTAAAAAAATAGCAAAAATCATATTATCTAACAATGATTAATTTTTACTACCTTAAACCAATGAAAACAAATTTTAAACTATGTAGTTTATTTTAAAAATTAAACAAAAACTAAATGTTTAATTATTTACTCGAAAATATAAATCTATGAAGCGAAAAGTTTAATTTTTTAAAAACTTTCTAAATTTGTGAAATGTTACAATATCTTTGAATATGACAATAAAACAATATTTTAGTAATCTTTATATATATAGTTATGATTTTATTAATGAAACAATAATCCAAAAATATATATATATAGAAGAAAATACAAATACATGTGAAAGTTTAAAACAATCTATTCAATAAAAAAAATATACCGTAAACTTATTATGTTTTTAAAATTGATAGACACATATATTATAATATATTCCAATTTAGAATTGAAAACAAAATATTTATATAAAATAAATGAAAACAAAAATCCTCGCGGTTGCGCGGATCGAGATCTAGTCAGGTATTAAAACTTTAATTAGTCAAATTAAATGTAAAATTTTTTAATGACTAAGCTTAAAATCATGAAGAAGATGACAAATAAGAAAATTCACTTCTCAAATAATAGTATATAATGTATATTTGAGGAAATTTTAATTTAAACAAATTTATAATTCTTTAAAACTCTTGAAAAATTTAAAGTAAACAAAGTAAATTTTAAATTTTCATAAATATAAGGGACTTGTTGTACAAAAAGAATATTTTGAAAATATTCCTTTTTGAAAGTTATTCTTACAAGTGGACGATAATAATAAATATTTACTAAAAATAAAAACAAAGAAATATTAAATTTTCAACTTAAATAACAAATACAAGTTATTCTTGCAACTGAATAATAAGAATAAAAATGAAAATATCACGAAAATCTTGTTAATAAACAAATATAAATCAAATTTATTGTTATTGTTTATATACTTCTTTTTAGTATTTTAATACTAAAATAAATTTAATAATTTTTAAAAATATGCCATGACATATGATGTTTACAAACAAATATAAATCAATTTTTGTTATTTTGTATAAAACTATTTATAATATTTTAGTATAATGTTAAATCTAATTATGATGTGTGTATATAATACTAATTATAAAAATAAATAAATAAGAAATAAAGATGTAGATAAACACAAAATAAATACATGGAATTATCTTTATCTTTTTTCAAAAACGTTTTCCATTTATTTTTGAGATATTTTTATAATATTAGTTTGTAATCAGTTAAATAATGAATTATATAATTTATTTATCTTATATATTAAAACAGAAGTCACAACCTTGATTCATGTGTGATTTTTTAAAAAATAGACCTAATGGACATATTCCTAGAAAGTCATGTTACATTTAATCTCTAATCTTATCATTTAAATTTTGGGCCTACCAGAAATTTTTATTGGGCTATCAATAATTGGATTTAAAGAATAGATGATCCATTGGACTTATAGATAGTATCAATTAAATAGATATAATTTAATGTTGTAATTCTATACCTCCATATGTTAAATATTTAAATATTTGTCGATGTTAATTTTTAAATTATAAATATTTTTTTAAAAAATAGCAAAAATCATATTATCTAACAATGATTAATTTTTACTACCTTAAACCAATGAAAACAAATTTTAAACTATGTAGTTTATTTTAAAAATTAAACAAAAACTAAATGTTTAATTATTTACTCGAAAATATAAATCTATGAAGCGAAAAGTTTAATTTTTTAAAAACTTTCTAAATTTGTGAAATGTTCCAATATCTTTGAATATGACAATAAAACAATATTTTAGTAATCTTTATATATATAGTTATGATTTTATTAATGACACAATAATCCGAAAATATATATATATAGAAGAAAATACAAATACATGTGAAAGTTTAAAACAATCTATTCAATGAAAAAAATATACCGTAAACTTATTATGTTTTTAAAATTGATAGACACATATATTATAATATATTCCAATTTAGAATTGAAAACAAAATATTTATATAAAATAAATGAAAACAAAAATCCTTGCGGTTGCGCGGATCGAGATCTAGTCAGGTATTAAAACTTTAATTAGTCAAATTAAATGTAAAATTTTTTAATGACTAAGCTTAAAATCATGAAGAAGATGACAAATAAGCAAATTCACTTCTCAAATAATAGTATATAATGTATATTTGAGGAAATTTTAATTTAAACAAATTTATAATTCTTTAAAACTCTTGAAAAATTTAAAGTAAACAAAGTAAATTTTAAATTTTCATAAATATAAGGGACTTGTTGTACAAAAAGAATATTTTGAAAATATTCCTTTTTGAAAGTTATTCTTACAAGTGGACGATAATAATAAATATTTACTAAAAATAAAAACAAAGAAATATTAAATTTTCAACTTAAATAACAAATACAAGTTATTCTTGCAACTGAATAATAAGAATAAAAATGAAAATATCACGAAAATCTTGTTAATAAACAAATATAAATCAAATTTATTGTTATTGTTTATATACTTCTTTTTAGTATTTTAATACTAAAATAAATTTAATAATTTTTAAAAATATGCCATGACATATGATGTTTACAAACAAATATAAATCAATTTTTGTTATTTTGTATAAAATTTTAGTATAATGATAAATCTAATTATGATGTGTATATATAATACTAATTATAAAAATCAATAAATAAGAAATAAAGATGTAGATAAACACAAAATAAATACATGGAATTATCTTCTTCTTTTTTCAAAAACGTTTTCAATTTATTTTTGAGATATTTTTATAATATTAGTTTGTAATCAGTTAAATAATGAATTGTATAATTTATTTATTAGATATTAAAACTTTAATTCGTCAAACTAAAATTAAAATTGTTTAACGGCTAAGCTTAAAATCATGAAGAACATGACAAATAAGCAAATTCACTTCTCACATAATAGTACAGATTAACTACAACTAAGACAAATATTTTTTCTTCTTTCACTATTTCATATATATAAGTCATATTTCTTATTCTTTAAATTTTTATTTAGTATTAATTATACAATTGGTGGTAACGTACCAACAGAAGACTCTGATTCAGTTGAAGATGAAGAACATAATAATACTCATGCGCACTATATGAAAGACATTCGAGATCAAATTTTTGCATCTATATGGGATTCACAATGTATTTGTAGTTTTTTATTTAAAATAAATTTATTAAATAATTTTATGTGTGTTTTGATAATAGTATTTTAATTTTTCAAAATTATAAGCATTTTACTAGTAATAATATTTGTCTTTTTACTAATTTTAAAAGCAAAAACTTAAAACTTAAAACTTAAATCTAAACCAGCCATTTATGTTTAAAAAAAACTAAAATCTACTACAAAATCAAAATTTAAAAGCCAAAAAATAAAAAATAAAATCTAAATCTAAAAACTAGCAAAACAATCATCACTTCATCATGACGTGTCAGAGAATATGGAATATGTTTCAATCGTAGGCTGAATCTGGGCTCATCTCATTGGGCCTAGGCATGTTCTAACTTCCAAAAAAGGAATTCAAGACCATTTTCAACCCACTTCTATTTGTATCTTTATATTTTCCTTTAAAATATAGAACATCTATTGGATTTGCTCTAATGTATGATTTTATAATAGAGTTCTTCTATTTACAGAGGTAAAAAATAACATTCCTCCATATTTTCTTCTAAAACAGAGGAACTCCTATTATAGAATCATACATTGGAGTAAATCCACCTCTGTAACATATATTGGAGATGCTCTAAACCTTCTTTTCGGTGTTCAAGTCACTTTCGACTAGTCAAATTAGAAAATTGTATTTATGCATGAAAGTTGAATTGTTCGGAAAGGTCCACAAATAAGTCTCTCGTCTGAATATATAATAGAGTCACTAGTATTGATAGAACTTTGCAATTAAATCCATGATTAGTCATTGACTCACTGTTGTTTTGGAGATTTTGAGACGTGCATACATCAAAGCTGTATTTTCATGCTTTAGTAGTATATATATTTGCATTGATCTTATTGATGTATTAGTTATGAAACAAAGAATTAATGGTACTACATATTATTAGTCTATTAATCGGTGATAATATTAGTCTCTATACAACAGTTATGTTTCTCACCTACTGTCATACCAATACGACGTATCTTCAGGTTAAGCTTTATATATACACATGTACATATATTCAGGCCCGTCTTAGAAGTAAACAAGGCCCTGAGCTAGAAAAAAAAATTGGGGCCTTTTTGAAGAGAATGAAAAAAAAATTGGGATCCTTTTTCTTAAGAAAATATAATTTAAAAAAATTTCAAACATTAATTTGGACTAAATTATTTTTAAAAATATAATATGCCTTGTGCAAATGCACTTCCAGCACATGCACAGAGCCGAGCCTTGATATATTATACAGTTGGTTTAGATAAACAAATTAAACCATTGCATGTGCACTTCAATTATATATATAAAGTAACAATATATAGTATTATATAAACTATAAAGTGTAATTTACCTCGAGAGGGGAATAATTTCGTAAAAATAAGATAACTATGGGGATGATCAAAACGTTCGCATGTTTGCTTTTGTGGGGGAGGGGGACAAAAGTCAAGTTACACTGAAAATTTCAAGATTCAATCTTAAAGTTCCCTAACCCCCAAAGACATTCAAAGACATTCAATAAGTCAACTTCTTGATTGAGATAGATTAACCATATCCATGGTTTTATGGACACTAATTAGCTTAGGATCCTCCATTTAATAAAAAAGGAAGTAGGAAACGTGGACGGACAAACATGGCTCTTGGACTCTTGGATAGAAGACAAACATCAATCTTACTCCTCTTTGATGTTAAGTGGGATTCATTATAAAGTTTTTTTTTTTTTTTAACCTGGGGTATCCCAGGCCCATAGAGAGGCTCAGACTAATCTCCAATGAGAGGTGCAGCCCACGGATAGATCCTCTTTCCGGGTATTCAAATGGACCCTAAAGCATAGGCCCATATTCGTGTTAGGTCACTACAAGAAAACATCGGTATTCTGACGGACATTCCGACGGAAAATGAAATCCTCGGAATATACCGACGGAATTCCGAGGAAACATCAATCCGTCGGAATATTCCGAGGAAATTCCGACGAACTAGTGATCGATCGATGCGTTTTTGGACATATACCCATCGATCGATCACATTGTTACGCTTTGGTCCATCATAGTGATCGATCGATGCGTTTTTGGACATAAATACATCGATCGATCCGTTTATAAAAAAACATTCGAGATTTTGAAACCCCAAACACTAGTTCCTCAGAATTTCCTCGGAATATTCCGAGGAAATTCCGAGGAACACTTGATATCCTTGATCGATCGATGGGATAATCTCATCGATCGATCACATTGTTACGCTTTGGTCCATCATAGTGATCGATCGATGCGTTTTTGGACATAGATACATCGATCGATCTGTTTATAAAAAAACATTCGAGATTTTGAAACCCCAAACACTAGTTCCTCAGAATTTCCTCGGAATATTCCGAGGAAATTCCGAGGAACACTTGATATCCTTGATCGATCGATGGGATAATCTCATTGATCGATCACATTGTTACGCTTTGGTCCATCTTAGTGATCGATCGATGCGTTTTTGGACATAAATACATCGATCGATCCGTTTATAAAAAAACATTCGAGATTTTGAAACCCCAAACACTAGTTCCTCAGAATTTCCTCGGAATATTCCGAGGAAATTCTGAGGAAGAAAAGGGTTTCCTCGGAATTCCCTCGGAATATTCCGAGGAAATTCCGAGGAAATAGGGTTTTTAAACCGAAAACAACGTTTTGCGGTTTGAATAACACCTATATAACCCTTATTAAGTGTCTTACGTTCATTATGAAGTCAAAAATTTGTTCATTACCCTATAATAAACACTTTTCCGATTGTATGAACGAAATCCCCACAACATAAGAGAAACACTTATACACTTTAATGAACGGTAAAGGGAATACTTACAATTCATTTTGAAATTTGTTATTTCATGGTTTATGCTCATCTATACAAAGAATCTTCAATGGTATGCATTACAATTGTATAAGAAATGAAATACGGCAAAAAAAAATTGATGTTTTGAAACCCCAAACACTAGTTCCTCGGTATTTCCTCGGAATATTCCGAGGAAATTCCGAGGAACAATATAAATTAATAGAAATACATGCACAGGATATTTTTTTTCCTCGAATTAATGAAAATATTCCGAGGAAATTCCGACGGATATTTAAGTGGCCGTCAGAATTTCCTCGGAATATTTTCATTTAACCGGGCAAACAAGCCGCCAAATATTTCGCGAAAATTGAAATTGAAAATACTGAGGGAATTCCGACGGAAAATATCCGTCAGACCCAAGGTTTTATAAACTCGAACCGCATCTTCTTCCCCATTTCTCTCTTCTTCCCCATTTCTCTCTTCTTCCTCTCCGGCGATCTCTCTCTCCTTCCGGCGTTCTCCACCTTCTCTCGCGACGATCTCTCCGGCGAATCCTTTCCATTCCTTTACAAATCATGTAAGGACCTTATCCCACTCTCTTAGGTCCTATTTGTTAGGTTTTTAAGTAGATTTGATGATTTTAGAAGTTTTTTGATAGATTTTTGTTAGGGTGATTGGGTAGGATTGTGATTTGTTGTGTAATAGGTTTAGAATTGTGATTTGGTTGTGTTGAATTGATTTAGAATTTTTTTTATAAATTGTTTATTATTTTTGTATTTACAAAACGTTTATATAAATTCGATTTTACAAAACGTTTTTGTATATAAATTCGATTTTTGGATTTATAAAAGATGATTTCATATTTATAAAAATATTTATATTTATTAAAACTAATTTTGTATTTATAAAACATTTTTTTGATTTATAAACACTATTTTTTTATTTTTGTATTTATAAAAACTATTTTTAAATATACAAAACGTTCTTTGTATATAAATTCGTTTTTTGGATTTATAAAAGATGATTTCATATTTTAAAATTAATTTTGTATTTATAAAACATTTTTTGATTTATAAACACTATTTTATTATTTTTTGTATTTATAAATACTATTTTGTATTTATAAAAAGATGATTTCATATCTATAAAAATATTTATATTTATTAAAACTAATTTTGTATTTATAAAACATTTTTTTTATTTATAAACACTATTTTATTATTTTTTGTATTTATAAAAACTATTTTGTATTTATAAAAAGATGATTTCATATTTATAAAAATATTTATATTTATTAAAACTAATTTTGTATTTATAAAACATTTTTTATTTATAAAAACTATTTTATTATTTTTTGTATTTTAAATATGTTTTCTATTTCAATTTTAATTTTATATTTTTGAATTTCAATTAAAAAAAATAAATTTATAAATTTTTTTTTGAATTTTGGAAATATTCCGAGGAAGTGTATCCCTCGGAATATTCCGACGACATATTCCTCGGAATATTCTGAGGAATTTCCGACGAAAAAAGTCCTCGGAATATTCCGAGGAAATTCATTTCCTCGGAATTCCGTCGGAAATTTCCGAGGGATTTCCGAGGAAAGATGAATTTCCGAGGAGTTATTTCCGAGGACTTTTTTCGTCGGTATGTCGTCGAAATAGCGTTATTCCGACGACATACCGACGATTTTTTCCCTCAGTATGCCGCTGTTTTCTTGTAGTGGGTGACCAGGATAATTGTGATTTAGTTTCGTGCAGCAGGTGGATCGAACCTGAAACGTGTTGGCGTCTCAGTCCCGTCTCCTTAACACTCGACCACAATCACCCGGTCAGATTATAAAGTATCTTCAAATGAAATAAAGTATTGTTCGTTTAAAAGAACTTTGTATTTGGTTTATTTTATTATAGTTGGGATATACCGACTTAAAATTGGAAGTAGGAATTGAAAAGAAATTTGGCATAAGTAGTAAAATATCATTTATATGATACAATATTTATAATCATATGACAGATAAGAGTAGTTTTTGTCTTTAGACAATTGCGTATTTGTTCTTTCAATAATGTACAGATGCTTTTGGTCGCCAATTTTAAGAAAATAATTCATGTGTATTTTAATTTCGTTATTAATATGCTAATTTAAACATAAATAGTTTTTTTGATGAAAACATAAATGAAATATTATATTATAGACAATGTTAGAGATTATTTTGTCAGATCAAATTGGAGAATACGACAATATGCAAAGGCCTCAATTAATTATGTACAAATCGCTACTTAAGGTTAATCTAGCGATACTTAAGACAATCCTGATGCTATTGTCTCGAACTCAAACGTTGCGTTTACGTTGCATTTACAAGCACGATCGATCTATATTTTGAAACTAATACAAATTTTCATCAAATGTTTTGCACAATGTAGCGCCAAATAGTTTTACAACGTCAAAAAGTTAGGCACTTAGGCATAATCATCCAAGATTCCAAATAAAATACTGCAAACAATGTATCAAATACATGCAGCCGTAAATTAATACATTCATATTATTATGTATAGAAAAGCGTATAGAACATGGATCAAGATCTAGTTCTCTCAATAATCTAACAGAAGTCTTCAAAAACCAACGGAGTTTGATTCGATATAAGTTAACAACAACATTACACTTTGGTTTTTGTGTGGTTTTGTTACACAGCAATATAGCATATAAGCTTATAGGTAACGCAAACAGAAAAAAATATCAAGCTATGGATATATATAGAATATCTAATGAAAATTGATCAATATCTAGCTTTCTTGATTTTTTTACCGAAATCTTGAATAACAGACGGAGGAAACATAGATTCGACCTCTCTGGCTACATCCAAGAAAACCACAGATCTCTTTAACCACATGTCTCTCCTTTTCACGGCCGGAGAAGCTTTTGGCTTTCTAGGCGGCCGAGGAGGACAATAACACCTTATGTTTGAATACCTCGGCGTCTCTAGAATCTCTACCCGAGAAGTTTCATCATTATATTCCCATTTTCGTTTGCTTCTTGATTCATACTGGAGCTTTTCTTGTTCTTGATCTTGATCCCGATCTTGTTGTTGGTTGTTTCCATCACTTCTAGATTTATTTTCTTTAAGACTTGGAGATAATGATGATTCTGGAGGCTGGGGGTTTGATGGAACTAGGAGACTATCGGTACTGTGAATGGCTACGATATCTTTGTCATCAGGCAACAACTGAAATATCTTTGTGTCTGGCATGTTATCCCAACCAGGGAGAGAAACAGAAAAAGAAGGGTAAAAGTTAAACACAAAACTAATGGCTTTGATATCAGAAACAGCAACAAGACCTCGGTATATATATAGTTACATTAATGTATATGTGAGAGTACTGTGTTTGTATTGTTGTATATATGTGTGTGTGTTGTAAATTATTAAGGAGGAAATAAATTTTAACTAAGATACTTGTGTGAGTGTATGTTTGGTATGTGTGTGCGCGCTTGATATATATAGCAAAGAGCGACACCTCCAAATCGACCAGGGAGCAAGGCATGCAGACCGTAAAAAGAGAAGGACTTTTCTTATTTATATTTTTGCTTGTAAAAATTGCACAAACAGAAAGAAAAGAAAAAACTACTACTCACCAAAACATACTATCTTATCTATAATAAATAGTGTAATAGGTATAAATTGTATTTAACCACAGATCTCTCAGACTAATTTAGAATGAGAAAACGAGCTTCTCCAACATAATCGATTACAAAGATTCAGAAATATGACCTTTAAATCAGTTCTCAGAAAGAAAAAGTGTCCAAGTTAGCGTTTTGCTAATTCTAATAAATGTTGCTTAAATCAAATATTTTGGTATCATTTGATGAATTATAGGATCAAAAATAAAGATCTAATAGCTTGAATGCAAACCTAAGTAATCGAAGTTTTGGAAACTCCAAATTTGAAATGGATCAAGGGTTTGTATAATATGAATGAACACTTGTAATTAAGGAGATGTTTATTGAAAAAGTGTAATTTATCATTAACAGAAAACCTTATTTTGTTTTTCTTCAAACGGCTATTCTATCAGGAAAACCTTATTTACGAGCAGGATATGAATACTTTTTAAGGTAATATCAAGTTCAATGCACTCTCTACACTGATGTATTATATGTACATCATTTTGAGCTTATATATGAGCATCAGCATAATTTGATATAAAATTATGTGGGTCCTGACTCCTGACCAAAAAATAAAATGAAAACGCACTTTGTGCGAGGGATCCAATGTAAAAAAAATATACTTAAATGCATATATATTTCTGCATTTTTGCATTTACATACAAGCCACACAAATATAAATTAATCACTGTCTCTAAGCTCTTTGTATAAGTAATTATTAAAACTTTAGCCATAAAGAAACCCTTCTTTCTGCTTGAAAAAAAAAAGAAACCCTTCTTTCTCCGTACTCAGATTCATATCTTTTCATTCTTTCACCTCCAAGAATATCAGCATAAAAAGTAGCGAATATTCAAAAAATAACATTTTTAACTTATTTCTTTTAGATTTTATCAAATTTTGTTTCACTACTAAATTACTAATCAAATAAAATTAAATGATTTTCTTCTCTCTATATATATATATACAATTTAAAGGTATTTTCTTATATATTACTAGTTTGTTTATTGTATTTAACCACGTGCTAGTGGTCGAGTGGTAGCATGGCGTTTCAACGTTGCTAAGCGAGCTGAGTTCGAATCCGACTACACTCAAATATCTCTAACACGTGGCTACCGGTGATTTAACATTTTCTCGCTGGGAACGGTCTACCGTTTTTTTTTGGTTTATTGTATTTGCAGTGGACTAATCGGCCTAAAACATCCATTCCAAAATGTAATGCAAGTCACATCATCTCAATTGTGGGACTCCTACATATTCATATATATCCAATTGGTAGTTAGCCAAACATTTTGAATATTACTAAATAACATGTATTAAAATCAATACCTAACAACACTTGAATAGACCAATAGTTTACTATATATACATAACATATTAATTCAATTCGAACTATAGGGAAAAAGTTACAATGTATACTTGGGTTATGAAAGGTATACATATATACACCACATAGTTTGGGTGTAATTCATAATAACGCTCATGTGACTCGTATACTTAGTTTTGATTCTTCAAAGTCAGATCACGTGATTATATAACTAACATCTGCTGCATCTTCTTTTGTTAAAGTATCTGCTGCATCTTATGTGGAATTTATTCTCTTTTTAGCTTTATAATCATTTTTCCATCCTTAATCTTATTAATTACTTGCAGCTTTCATGTGACCGCGATGCCACTCTGTATATATTTAACCAATATTCACGGTTCACAGGATAAAAAAGTCAATGCCATATTCATGCTATCAATACTATTAAAAGAGAACGAGTCCTAAAAAATCTACCTATGAAAGTTATTTGAACTGTTTCATCTTTTAGTCCAACCTATGATATTAAATCAAATATTATAACATGTTTTTAGTATAGCAACAACTTAAAACTTATTACATTTTAATAAATAACCACGATTTCTAACAATTATTATAACGACAATTGTTATCCTTTTACATTTTAGCAATTCACGTTATTTCAATCACACACGAATGCACAAGATATCTTGACTTTTAAAACATTTAATTTAAACTCTTGACTTTTGAAAATTTGATTTAAAATATATAAGATGTTTCATATGTTAATTTAGTTATATCAACATCCTTTAATATTTTTACATTATATCAAAGGAGATAAAATGTTTCGAAACATAGGGTTCATGTTTGGATATGCAGGTCTGGGTTATTCGGATCCTAAATGTTTGGCATAACTAAATATTTTAAAATCTATAGTTTAAGTTTGGGTCGGTTCTTTTTGGCTCTGGATTGGTTCAAACTCATAATTCAAATATTTGTAAAATAAATTTAATTTTGAATACATAACAGGTTCGGGTTGGTTTGGGTATTAGAATCCAAAAAACACGAAGTACCCAAAACACACAAAAAAAAAAGATTTGAAACACAAAAATACCCGAAATCCAAACAAATACCTGAAAATATTTATATACTCAAAAGATCCAAAATTTTATCCGTAAACTTAAACCGGAGAACCCAAAACACCCAAATTTTTACCAACCCAAAATATATTTTTCTAAAATTGAAATTTTACCCATAACCCCAAACTATAACCGAACACCCGAACCAGAAGCTTAAAAATATTTGTAATGCCGAAAACATATATGAAATACCCAAACATACCTAATATACACAAATCATTCCAGGTACTTTGGGTACCCGATCGAGTCTCGGATAGAACCCAAACTGGAACAAAGATTCGCGGTCCAAAAAGATATTGAATAGATACTTTGCCCATGACTCAGACCCAAACTGCACATGTATTTTCGGGTTGGTTTCAGATTTAGTTTTTCAGATCCGACAAACTGTAGAATCGTAAGAAAAAGTTAGATAAAAATGTACAGATAAAATCTGAAATAATAATGTATTACAATCTCAAAACATTAATTCATATATAACTTTTTTATAATCTAAAAAAAATCCAAAAGTGCGGGTCAAAATCTAGTATATATTAAAAAGCATCAATTGGGGTTTTAGTTATGTAACTTTTTTGGGGTGTAAATGTTAAGAGTAGTTATGTAACTTTATATATGTATGACAAACACGTTTATTAATAATTATCATTAATATACATATATATCGTTGCTTGTGGCGAGTATCTAAGGTTGTGGTAAGAGTGGTTCCTAGGATTCCTTCATTGACACGGATGGCTTCGAAGAGAGGTTGTAGATTTGGTACTACTTGTTCGTTATTTACTCTTTTTCATGATATTTCCCAAACCGGAAATTCTATAGATAATACATGTTTTTATTTTATCCAAATTCAATCAATTTAAATGGTTGCAAATATAAATTTTGTTTCGAGTTTATCAAAATCTGTATTTAAATTGGTTACAGAACAATCTGAATTAGAATATATATATTTGAAGTCGTTCCAGTACTGGTATAACAAGTCATCTATATAAAAATGTGGGCGAAACACTGAACTTTTCAGAAAATATGGTATATGTACAACCATAAAATATCAAAATCAACATGGTTCACAGAAAATTATTGAACCCGTCGCTACATACTTTCAAACAATTTGTCCTTACAGTGATCATTTGGATATAGAAATTCACGACTATGTAACGAAATTCTGTAGTGAAAAGAAAAAGATTCTGTAGTGAAAAGTGGAGAAGAAAACTATTTGGGATTCTTTGGAAAAAAATAATAATTCAAAAGATGACAATATGTCACCACGCTGGGACCCATTTGAGATTGCTTGGGTTTCACCGCATCCTAAGTTTATTATTGTTGACATTTGTTCCACAACTCCAATTTTAATTTTATTTAGAATCCAGCCCCATGATTTATGATGCGACAGCATAAAATAAACTATACTCATAAACAAAATGCAAAATAAACTAGAAGAAAAATAAAAGTCATTTTTAGCAAGTACGCATATATATATATATTACAATTTTCATAGAATTAGTCTCATTTTTGGGTTAAATTTTTTATTGGTATGTTATATCTTCTATATATTAATTGAGAAGCATTTGAAAAATTAGAACCTTAATTTTGTATTAATTAAAAAAAAAACTCAAATCCGAGGTGGCACTCTAAATACCTTCTAAATTTCATTTCAAAGAATTCTACAGCATCTAATATAAAGTATAACTTAATTTAATGGTGTCACATTATTTCATAATTATATAACACTAGAAAACATTATATTAACCTAAAATATAGGAAGTGTTATTCTTTCCTTAATAAAAGCTATGGAATTACCTAATATGATTTACATATATATGGCAATTAATGATTATGAATAATAAAGACTAGATTAAGATCCGCGCCTTGCGCGGGATAAACATTATATATAAAAATTATTTAATGTATTAAAAGTCAGCAACTATTAAATATATAATTAAATTGGTGCGAACATATAAATCAATTTTATTAATCTAAAAATATATTTTTTAATATTTGATAAAATATGTAATTAAATTTAAATGATACTAACATACATAGTATATTTTAGTATATTTTTAATATTAATGTCTATTAAATGATGATTCCTACTCATATAGTTTTTTTTGATCATTTGTATCTTTTATAGAAAAAAAATATAAATTACTGATAACAAAATTTTCATTGTGGGATTAATAGTTTTAATAGTTTATAATTTTTAAAAAAATAAGTTGTCAATTTTTGTTCAAAACTTTTACCAAAAAATTGTTCAAAATAAATTTTGAAACTATAAGATTTATGTAATTTATATGGTTTATAGTTTAATTTAAAACGATATATATATATATATATTAATCTTAATAATTAATTAAATTATAATTTTTACTTATATAATTTTAGTAATTTATAGTCGTTTTTAAAAATTCAAAATATAACATATACAGAAAAATCTAAATTTTTTATTATATGGTTATTGTGGTTGTTTAATTTATTTAATAGTTTAATATTAAACAAATATGATAGAAGATACAATAATTTTTATCAAATCTTTATTATTCAAAATCATTAATTGTCATATATACTTTAGCCACATTAGGCAATTCCGTAAATTCTATTTAAGGAAATAATAAAGTACATTAATAATGAATTTATTGTTAGTTTAATAAAAAGTTTATTATATAATTAGATGGACCAACATATTTCTCTAATGATTCTAAGAATCATCCTAGTGATGACACGTGGCTACAAAAAGAAGTTGTAATGTTTCTCAAATAATATATAGGGGATTTGATAACAATTTTTGCATCCTTCTTCATTTTTGTTTAAATTTATATTATTAAAAAAAATTAAACAATCACATTAACCATATAATAAAAAATTATATTTTTTCTTATATGTTATATTTTGAATTTTTTAAAATGACTTTAAATTACAAAAAAGAGGAAACCTTATATGTTATATTTTTTTAAAAAAACGACTTTAAAATACAAAAATGAGGACACCTTATAAGTAATATTTTTCCTATATGTTAGAATTTTCTTATATGTTATATTTTGAATTTTTTTAAAACGACTTTAAATTACAAAAATGTAAGTTTTCATTAAGTAAACGACTAAAAACATTAAAATGACATGTATCAATTCGATGGTTGATTTGAAAGCTTTCAAAACTATATGGAAGATAAAAGTCAAAATAATTTAACTGTGAAAACAATACTGTTCACTTTTTTCAAGAATGTGTTCGATGGAAAAATTAAGGTTTTTATGTCATAATTTGTTTAATGTTCACTAGAAAACATTATATTAACCTAAAAAATAAGAAGTGTGTATTCTTTCCTTAAATAAAAGTTACAGAATTACCTAATATGATTTACATATATATGACAATTAATGATTATGAATAATAAAGATTTGATAACAATTTTTGCATCCTTCTTCATTTTTGTTTAATTTTATATTTAAAAATAAATAAACAATCACATTAACCATATAATAAAAAATTAGATGTTTTCTTATATGTTATATTTTGAATTTTTTAAAATGACTTTAAATTACAAAAATGAGGAAACCTTATATGTTATATTATTTTTTAAAAAACGACTTTAAAATACAAAAATGAGGACACCTTATATGTTATATTTTTCTTATATGTTAGAATTTTCTTATATGTTATATTTTGATTTTTTTTAAAACGACTTTAAATTACAAAAATGTAAGTTTTCCTTAAGTATACGACTAAAAACAATAAAATGACATGTATCAATTCGATGGTTGATTTGAAAGCTTTCAAAACTATATGGAAGATAAAAGTCAAATAATTCAACTGTGAAAACAATACTGTTCATTTTTTCAAGAAAGTGTTTGAGGGGAAAAATAAGGTTTTTATGTCATAATTTGTTTAATGTCCACTAGAGAACATTATATTAACCAAAATATAAGAAGTGTGTATTGTTTCCCTAAATAAAAGCTACGAAATTACCTAATATTATTTACATATATATGGTAATTAATGATTATGAATAATAAAGATTTGATAAAAAAATTTGCATCCTTCTTCATTTTGTTTAATTTTATATTATTAAAAAAAATAAACAATCACATTAACCATATAATAAAAAAATTAGATTTTTTCTTATATGTTATATTTTGAATTTTTTAAAATGACTTTAAATTACAAAAATAAGGAAACCTTATATGTTATTTTTTTTTTAAAACGACTTTAAAATACAAAAATGAGGACACCTTATATGTTATATTTTTCTTATATGTTAGATTTTTTTTTTATATGTTATATTTTGAATTTTTTAAAACGACTTTAACTTACAAAAATGTAAGTTTTCCTTAAGTATACGACTAAAAATATTAAAATGACATGTATCAATTCGATGGTTGATTTGAAAACTTTCAAAACCATATGGAAGATAAAAGTCAAAATAATTCAACTGTGAAAACAATACTGTTCATTTTTTTTCAAGAATGTGTTATATGGAAAAAATAAGGTTTTTATGTCATAATTTGTATAATGTCCAATCCGATCAACTCATGATGTATTAATTATAGTTTTGTTCCATTATTTTTAATAAAAATTGATCCGATCCATCGGAAAGAAATTATATAATAACAACAAACAATATTTTATATATATAAATAAAATGATCAAATATACAAAAAAATCTGTCGATAATATATACAAATAAACTCACCCTGCGCAAGGCGTATGTATTATCCTAGTTCTTATTGAAAGTAAGAGAAATAAGGCCAATTTTCAAAACAAAAAAGGGTAAAAGAAATAGTATTTTGTAACCAGTGGTCACGGTAGTATAAAGATGGTGTGATGGCTAAACATTATCCAGAAGTTTCAATCATTACTTTTAGAAAAATTATTTTGCTTTTCTACTACGGGTTAATTTAAATATCTAAAGGATCTCCAAATACAGAAGAATAATTAGAATTGGTACAAATTGATAAATGTTCTACTATTAGTTTTTCTATTATTAGTTGATTAATATTTGTAGATTAACTTTAGTATTTAAGTCTCTATAGTATTACCGATGCTTATTGTTCTCATATCACTACATTTAATTGTTTTTTAAGTGCACTATTTTTTACCATCACTTAGATTTTCATAGTACACCACTGTTTTTAGCGGCATTTATACCACTATTTCTAATGTCTAAATAGAAGTCTTTTCAGTCTAAAAAAAATAGAACTCTGTATAATTTATTTATGACGTATGGTATAACTGTAATGTAGTTCAACACAAATATATTAGTATATTTTTTTTACATATACAGTATAAATAATTATACGAAACCGAAGATACACTCTCATACCAAATAATTACATCTCATGCTCATGCTTAATTATGCTGATGCTTCCCCACATTCAATCATCATTACACCATTTTCTCAATCTCCGCCAACCTTTTTCAGCAAATACCCTACTTTGTACAAGTTTTATAATCTTACTTTTTTTCTCTATGTTGAGTTTTTAAGTCCCTTGGGGATTGAGTATGATACTCCGGTCGGCGTTTCATTAATAGACCCCAAAAAGTCGACATAATTTTTCTGGAGTGGGGTTAAAGGGTTCAGGCCACTGCCACTCACAATTGTAAAAAGAAAAAAGAGAAAGAGAAGTTAATCGTAAAAATGTCCATAAACATAAGGTTATAAATCCTAATATCAGCAGGAACAAAGATGCTAATAGCTGTTTCAAAATCATATGTTGTCGCAGAAACTTCGTCATTATGCTTACTAGGTGGCTACACCCCGCGCAAGCGCGGAGGTTGGTGTGTTATTTCTTTTTATCACAAGAGTTGGTGTGTTCTTTATCATCAATAATAGTGAGTGCGATCTTTTGGATGTTATTGTTTTAGTATCACCTTGTCTATTTTGTTTGTTTATTTAGTCTAAGATTACCTCTATTAACTGTCAATTTTATTTGTAAAATTATAACTATTTATTTTTTTCTTTTCGTTAATTTTATTGATTTTCTCCTTTCTTATCTCATATCATGAATTAACATAATTGACGCCCCTCTCAAATGGAAGGTGTTGACTGTTGTCATTGTTAATTGTACATTTGTAATCAATCACTTGGTTACAACTATCAATTGTCTTCAACGTGTAGGTGGTTTCTATTGCTCTTGTTGTTGAACGCCATCTTCATGTTTGTTATTCATGCTTTCGCCTCCGTTCTATTGTGACTTTACGTACAGGAAGACCATATTATATACACGTATTAAACTTGTATTTTGTATGTTTTCCAGTATTTGTGATTCAGTGGGTTAAGTGACTGCTAGAAAAACATTATCGAGATAGTTTAATACCAATTGATTAGTAGTCTTTCCTACCTGTCACTATGCTTGTGTTTTTCAGCATATTTCGTTAGTTGTTTGATCTTAACTCATACATGGTCTCAAACATCTCGAAAAATAAATATGCCTTTCATACTCATATTTTATGAAACCAGCTCTAGCCAATAGTAATGCAAGAAGGTTCAATCCAGACTTCCTAAACAAAAAACCTTATTTGCAAATGTAACATATAGCACATGATTCAGTTACTATGTTGAATAATTGAAAGAAGTAACATGTAAAAATATTGTACTTTTATATTTGCTTGGTGATGGATATGACTCGAGTAAAGAGTTCATGTTGTTATCAAAAGCAACAACATGTTAAGAACAATAGATTATGATCAATGGCTTATAGCTTTATTATTAGTAGATCACAAAGTGTCAATCAAGGAGACTGGAACCAGCATCAGAAATTGCAACATATTTGTCCGCATCTTCTACTATGAATAAAGTCAAGAAAGTCATCGGAATGTTTGTTTTTTACCTCGACATATATAATATAACCATAAGCTGGAAAGAAAAGAATACACGTTAAGAGAGAAGAAAAAAGACTAAATATATCAAGCAAGATTCAATATTGTATAATACCTTTGATATAAACCTAAATCATCAGCTGAGCTGTGGAGGTCCACGAGCCATCCACCATACATATCTCACCCAAGCTTATGGCTTGCTCTTCCACTTCGGGCTGTCCCAGTATGGGAGCAGGTATAGTTTCCCTCGCATTATGCCAAGCTTGACACTCACTTTCTGCATACCTAACTAGCTCCAATGGGTCTCTATCGATGCCTCTAAACAACTTATCATTTCTGACTTTCCAAATGTACCAAATTATCCAAGGATAATGGTCCCTATCATCTTCTGGCTCCATTATATTATTCTTCCTCCAGAACAAATAATCCATATTAGCGTAAACACTTGGTACCGGAAAGGTTTGAGAGCTCGATGGTGTAGATGATAAGGCCCATGCTTGTAATGCTGGAGGGCATTCAAAGATTGCATGAGTAACAGTTTCCTCTGGCTCACCACATCTTGGGCAGTAGTTATCACATCGCATATTTCGGGGTATTAGATTCCTCGTTACCGCTACCTGTCCAGAGATTAATTGCCATATAAGATGACAAATTTTTTGTGGCGCATTTACTGTCCAAGCAAAAGCTTGGAGTTTAGTTATATTGGGTTGTAGGACTTCTAAAGCCTCCTCTGTTCTCATCACGTTCATAGCAACCCAATATCCAGACTTTACCGTATATTGACCACTTTAAGTATAGCTCCAACAATAAGTGTCTCGTCGGTGAGTAGGGCTTATGGCCATACTCTTAATCAACGGAATGTCTTCTTGGTACACATATTGTTCCAGTAATCGGGCATCCCATTCTTTTGACTCGAAATTAATAAGGCTGCTGACGGTCATGCTTGGATGTACAACTGGGAGATCTTGCTGGCCTTGCCGGCGTCGAAGGAATCCAGGGGTCCTCCCACACATTAATTTCGTATCCTGAGTGCACCTTACTCCTGATGCCCAAGAGTAGTAGCTTCCTTGCCGCTATGATACTCGTCCAAATATATGATGGGGAATCCACAGCACCAGAACGCAAGGATGAACTTAGACGGTAATATTTCCCCCGAAGAATTCTTGCCACTAATGAATCTGGATATTGAACAAGGCGCCAGAGCTGTTTGGCTAGGAGGGCTAGATTAAATTCATGGATCATACGGAATCCAATTCCTCCCTCTTCCCTAGGCGCACACATTTTCTCCCATTTTGCCCAGTGAATCCCTCTCTTTGGCGGATTCGAACTCCACCAGAACTGTGGAATGGCACTCGCTAAATTTTCGCATATCTCCAAAGGGAGCAGAAAGCTGGACATGACGTAAGTCGGAAGAGCTAGTAGGATTGACTTGATTAGGACTTCTTTCCCTCCCTTTGACAACCATCTACCAGTCCAACCATTAACTCTGTGCAGTAGCTTTTCTTTTAAGAATGCGAAGAGCCGGCATTTTGAGCCACTAATATCCTTTGGGATTCCTAAGTAAGAGCCCATTCCTCCTTCGTTTTGAATACCAAGTGTATCTTTAATCTGCTGTCGATCATTCGCTGGAATCCTTTTACCAAAGAGTAAAGAGGATTTATCAAAATTGATGCATTGACCTGATGTTTTCCCATATATCCTGACCACTTTCATAACTTCTTCACATTCACGGGGCTCCGCCTTACAGAAGAAAAGGCTATCATCAGCAAAGAGAAGGTGAGATACCGAGGGGCTAGCGCGTGCAACACGCATCCCTGTTATCTTCCCTTGATTCTCTGCGTGATTAAGAAGGCTAACGAGCGCTTCCGTGCATAGAATAAATATGAAAGGAGACAAAGGATCTCCTTGACGTAAACCCCTCCCAGGGATAATGTTTCCCCTAGGTTCACCATTCATGAGAACTTTATACTTGACCGAAGTGATACCGCATAATCCATTCAATCCATATCTCCGAAAATCCCATCTTTCTCATGACCGCTTCAATGAATGACCATTCCATCCTATCGTATGTCTTACTCATATCGGTTTTTATGGCCATTCTCTTAACTCTTCCCCCTGGTTTTGTTCGCAGAACATGAAACATCTCTTGCGCAATCATGATATTATCTGTGATCTGTCTACCAGCAACAAAAGCTGACTGAGTCTCAGATATCCTCTGTGGCAGAACCTTCTTCAATCTTTGGCATAAGACCTTAGATATTATCTTGTAGCTGACATTGCATAGGCTAATAGGTCTAAACTTTGTCATCTCATTCGGCTTTGATGTCTTAGGGATCAGACATATATTCGTGTCATTCAGACCCTGGGCCATATTCCCTTCGAAGAGAAATTGGTTAACCATACGAGTTAAATCCTCCTTGACAATATCCCAAAACTTTTGGTAGAAGAGGGCTGTCATCCCATCAGGTCCTGGAGCTTTCTCTGGATGCATAGCGAACAAAGCTAATTTGACCTCCCACTCAGTTACCTGGGCTGTAAGTTTGTCATTTACATCCCCAGTAATCGTCGTCGAAACCTCTGTTAACGCATCAGCTATGTCCTCTGGGTTAGAGGACTCAAATATTTGCCTAAAATAGCTAGTAGCAATGGCTACTAATCCTTCCTCATCCTCCACCACGTTTCCATTTTCATCGAGGAGCTGAGTTATCCTATTACGTGCTCTTCTTTGCTTTACTAGGGCATGAAAGAATTTTGAGTTCCTATCTCCTTCCCTTAGCCATAAGACCCTGCTTTTCTGTCTCCAGAACTGTTCCTCTGCCTTAAGAGCAGTGGATAATTCCTTTAGAGCCTCTGATATCTCCTCAGAAGTAGCATTATCGTCCTCGTAAAGACCTTCTACCTTCTCCTTAAGCTCTTCTACTAACTTTTCAGAGTTCACATTATTTTGCCTCCTCCAATGACTCAAAGCTTTCCGGCAGCTAGCAATATGTTCCATTATATTCGCATCAGGAGGGAGATCATTCGACTTCCATCCCTCTAGAATAACTTGCCTTAGCTCCTCGTTATCCAACCAACGCTTATCAAACTTAAATTTCTTTTTTCTCTTTGTTGGTTTTGTGAGTATATCTGCAAGGATCGGACGATGATCCGAGCCCCAGAGCCTCAGATACTTGACAGCTGAATGTGGGAATTTATCGTGCCAATCCTCATTACCCACTGCTCTGTCAAGTCTGCATCTAACAGTTGCTCCACTCGATCTTTTTCCAATCCAGGACAGCTTGTTCCCAGTAAATGGAAATTCTAACATTCCACAATCACTCAACATCTGCTTGAAAGGCAAGAAAGTGCTATCAGAGCGTTTTCTGCCTCCCTCTTTCTCGCTATGATCAGTAATCTCATTAAAGTCTCCAATCATGAACCAAGGTCCATTTCGTGTTGTTGAGAAACGCGTAAGACGTTCCCAAACCTGTTCTCTATGTTCTACAACAGGGTCCCCATAAACAAACGTCATAAAGACTTTTATTCCATCAATGACTGCCTCAATGTCAATCATTCTGTTATTTGAAAATAAAACATTAACTTGAAATTCATCCATAAACAAAAGAGCTAAACCTCCGTTGAGACCAAGTGGCTCAACGGTAAACAAATGATCAAATCCTAAGTCGGCCTGAATGTTTTGCAACAACCACCTCCTATTCTTCGTCTCAGAAAGAAACACAAGTCCTGAGTGATGCTTCTGACACATCTCCGTAAGGCGTCGAACTGTGAGGTCGTTTCCAATCCCTCGACAGTTCCAACTGAGTGTCTTCATTAATAACGGTGTGATGAGTTTTTTGAACTCATCAAACCATTACCTTTGTAACATTCAGCATCTTTCTTCTGTCCAGATCGATGTCGTCTCGACTTCACAGCTCTTTCCGGCGCAAGTGATCCTGAACGAGCACTACGCTTGCTTGGAGAACCTCGACGGAGGATCTCAAACTTTCGACTTGAGCTACCCAATGAGGCAACTCGTTTGACCCCTAGCTTCTTGTGTCTTACGGGTTTGTTCTCAACATTTACCCCCTTGTCCTTCATGGTTTCACCACTAAGCCGAGCATTGCCTTCCATCTCCATAAGATCCGGTCCCAATAGATCATCATCATGATCCTCCGCATCCAGTATACCTTTATCATGATGTTCAACTATATCCATGTCACTTAGGGCGCCAATAATCTGGTCATCGGAGATCTCCTTACCCTTATGGGGAGAGAACGTGAGAGCCTTTCCATCCCCGCTTCCCACAGACCTGCTCCGTACCGTCACGTTATCCTCCATTACACGATCCAGTCGCGATGGAGTGACAATGGCGCTTGCAAGCTTCCTAGAGGAACCAGCATCTGCATCCTTAGAATGAGTTAGCGAGTCAAGAGACCCTGCCCCAGAGATGTGTTCATAGGGAACAATCGCATTCTTCGAAACATTTGAACCATCACCCATCTGCTCGTTGCCATTTACCTCGGGGAGCCTTTGTTTTGGCCTCCATGAAACCTCCTTTCTGCGATCATATGGACCTGCACGAGCACGTCCTCCACCATATCTGTCACTCTGCTTATAGTCGTCTTTGCGTCTGATGATTCTATCAGCATGTGTCCCCATGCGGCGATCTGCCTGTGACCCCAAGCGGCGATTATCATCCCATGATCGAGACTGACGATCGTTCCCCTCTCGGAGATTGATACGCAAATCACGCCGTGGCATATACTCAGCATAGGTGCGTGAGTGGGGCTCTCTTATCTCCAGCGAAGGCTGGTGATGTCTGCAATCATTATTCTGATTGTCACGGCCGTTGTGTCGCACCGGTAACTGCATACGTGTGAACACATCAGCTCGTTCCAGAGTGGGCTGTCTAGCACCGATGGAGGGGCAGTATCCTTTCTCATGAGACAACATTCCACAGGTAGTACAATGCTTGAAGAGCAGATCATACTTTATCTCGATCGTAACCTCATCACCTTCGTATTCTACCTTCCGAGAGAACTTCAGAGGACGTCTTGAGTCCACATCTATAAGCATACGTCCCTCCGTGAGCTCCATAGTGTCAATGTGCCCGATTCGACCTCCTATGTTTCTTAGGTTTGCGTCAGTCCACAGATGGAGAGGAAAGCCGATCAAGTGTACCCAAAATGGTATGATCCACGGGTAATCATCATGCATAATGGGTTCTCAACGAACCAATACGAACATATGCAATTTAAAGTAGCTCAAATATACATGTTTAGATTAGTCGTTTCTTGGGAAATTTACATAATCGAAAAAAATAACAACTTGAGAGTTGTGAAGCAAGCAATAAAATGCATACATTCACCACTAGGATGAATTGTTGTGTTTATGTTTGATGTCTCGCGTTCTAATTCTTAAGAACATATAACATTTCAAATATGTAAAACCACACATAATAATGAAATACGTCACATGACATATGAATGTAGTTGAAAAGGTACTCACAATTATCATCTTTAAAATACTGCCATTACTCAATGATCCATATTTTGAAAAGCCCAATTTAATAACAAGTTTTCACTGACCCGATTCTTCCGGTGAACCAGGACCAAAAACCATAGTTTTCGTTCAGGTTGGGCTGTTCACCCAAAAATAGGTGGCCATGTGTCGTCACACTCTTAGATATAGGTTCCAGCGAAATACTAACGGCCAAGATCTGTTTGCATTCGAGCGATATAAAGGAAAGTTTCTTTGGCCTTTTCAGAAATTTTGAACCCATTCAGGGCTGGTGCATTTCAGGATCCAGTTTCTCTTTTTGTTCTTCGTTAAAAAAACTCACCAGGTGAGACTACCGTTTATTATTTGTATGTTTTAACCATTGATTTCGGTTTACTTCTATTGAAATTGCTAAGAAAAATTGAATGTATCGAAGAGTTTACCTAGAATGATCAGCTTATACGCGTAAGGTTAATTTTATGTAGTATGGCTCGTCAAATGAAGAATTATCATGCTGCATTGCGGCTGTCATGGTGTAAAATGATTAGTAAATATTAAAGATCATTGAATACTGTGGATTAGGAATAGTTTAATGAGATTTATAATAAAAATGTACTGGACGTGGCCACATGAACGTTCATTAGGAATTAACGTGACCATTGATTAGGCCGTTGATTCCATTATACAAAAAAATGTTTTGTTTCTAGTCTTGATTTATTATATACAGAGAGATTGGAGAATGGCCAACGGTGAAGACATCCAACCGCTTGTTTGTGATAATGGTACTCGAATGGTTAAGGTAAAGGTTCTCTAAATTCTATGTGTCACATGACTATATATACCATAAAATACTGAAGTAAAATCTGAGTTTAGGCTGGATTTGCGGGTGATGATGCTCCACGAGCGGTTTTTCCGAGCATTGTAGGCCGTCCTCGTCACACGGGAGTGATGGTTGGGATGGGACAAAAAGATGCCTATGTTGGTGACGAGGCTCAGTCAAAACGTGGTATCTTGACTCTCAAATACCCAATTGAGCATGGAATTGTTAACAATTGGGATGACATGGAGAAGATTTGGCATCACACTTTCTACAACGAGCTACGTGTTGCCCCTGAAGAACATCCGGTTCTCTTAACCGAAGCTCCACTCAATCCCAAGGCGAACCGTGAGAAGATGACTCAGATCATGTTTGAGACATTCAACACTCCGGCTATGTATGTTGCCATTCAAACTGTTCTATCACTCTATGCCAGTGGCCGTACAACTGGTTAGTATCAAACACTTCATTCTTTTTTTCGAACATTCATAATGGTTGATTAGTTTTGTGCTCGAGTGATTCACTTTTTTTATTGCTACTAGACCTAAGCATTCCGTTCTTAGGTTTGGTTTGTTTTTTTTTGGTTTTATGAAAACTTTTTTGCGCTAGAACCAAATTTGTTTTTGGATTTGGTTTAAATAAACATAATGTAAAATATAAATAATTATATATATATATATATATATATATATATATATATATATATATCTTCAAGATACCTAAATGTATCTTCGATATATACTTAACTACGTAGAAGTATAATGATTTACTTACCTGCCTTGAACAAAATTCTGTTCAGCTCGGGTAAAACATTGTGTTACTACTAGATTTTAACAAAATTTGGTGTGATCTTGATTTGAAAGTTTCATAATCTTTTTGCAATTGTTGGTTTAGGTATTGTTCTGGCCTCTGGAGATGGTGTGAGTCACACTGTACCAATCTATGAGGGTTATGCTCTTCCACACGCAATCTTCTTGACCTAGCGGGTAGTGACCTAACTGACTACCTCATGAAAATACTGACAGAGCGTGGCTACTCCTTCACCACAACTGCTGAGCGTGAGATTGTTAGAGACATGAAAGAAAAGCTTTCTTACATTGCTCTAGACTACGAACAAGAACTCGAGACTTCCAACACAAGCTCATCCGTTGAGAAAAGCTTCGAGCTTCCGGACGGACAAGTGATAACCATTGGAGCAGAGAGATTCCGGTGCCCAGAAGTTCTGTTTCAGCCATCAATGATCGGAATGGAAAATCCAGGAATCCATGAAACAACATATAACTCTATCATGAAATGTGATGTGGATATTAGAAAAGATTTGTACGGAAAAATCGTGCTAAGTGGTGGAACCACAATGTTTGGTGGGATTGGTGATCGAATGAGCAAAGAGATTACGGCTTTGGCACCTAGTAGCATGAAGATTAAGGTTGTAGCTCCACCTGAGAGGAAGTATAGTGTTTGGATCGGTGGCTCTATATTGGCTTCACTCGGCACTTTCCAACAGGTGAAAGCATAACATAACTAACATTTTCTTTTTTTTTTTGGATCTTAGTATACACACTTATCACATTTTGATTTATGTATTTGAAATATTACAGATGTGGATTGCGAAAGCAGAGTACGATGAATCTGGACCGTCAATAGTGCATAGAAAATGTTTCTAATTACAGTTCATGAAAAAGAAGATCATGGGAGTTAAATTTAAGGGAAAATTCCATGTAAATACACAAACTATTTATCTATTACCGTTTTAATACACCACATATTTGCGTTACCATAAATATACACCAATTATTTTAGATGCTCATTTCAATACTATAACCATTACCCGTGTGCCCACTCTACCATCCTTCTTTGACTTTGACTAACGACACATATTACGGTGTTAAAATATGGTTAAAAACTAATTATGGTTAATTATACTTAACTACACTTACTATTATCCTAGTAACCATTGAGTCTCGACAGTCTTGAGATAATTACAAAATCCCCAGTTCAAAAACCCTAAAAGATTTCCAATTCGTAAACCTAAATCAAAGAAGATTAATGAAGCAAATTTTGTCGTGTGAAGGAGGTTTGTAGTTTAATATCAAACAAATCAAACGAAATGAGGTAAGAATCTTAATCTCTTTTTCTTTCTCTTTTTTCAATGTTCTTGTTGTCGTCTCTCTTGTACGAAACGACTCCGACTTTCATTTTTTTCTCATGATTGCAGTCACAGTGAACCTTTCATGAAGATGCACATTACTTATGGAGGGTTGATGTCGCTTGAAGAGAATAAGTTCTCTTATTCTGTGGCTAATGCAGACGTTTAACAACGGAGACGAGTTCAAAGATCAATTGTTGAGGTATGTTCTGAAAACTCAGTATGATGTGAAGCTTAATAGGTGGGAGTCTACAAAACAAGCAGCAATATGCACTGAGCCAAAATGTGATTGGAGAATATATTGCTCTGTGGAGAAACCTATCAGAAAATGGATGGTTAAAGTCTATGAAGACAAGCACAATCACGTGCCTACGGGAAGAGCAAGGATGCTAAAACAAGGAACTATTGCCAAGTTGTTTAAAGAGGAAGCAAGAAGAAGACCTGACATAAGAAGTACAGACATTAAGGATGAGTTGATGCACATGTACAACGTATCGGTTTCAATTTATAAGTGCAGAAAAGCAAGAAGGATTGCATTAGATATGGTGTTGGAAACTCAGAAGCTACAATTTTCGAAGTTGTGGGACTATGAAGCCGAGTTATTGCGATCTAACAAGGACACTACTACAGAGATTGTGACTGTCGAGAAGGATGGTAAACAAGTATTTGATCGCTTCTATGTCTGTTTTGAACCTCTTAGAAGAACTTGGAAGAGATCTTGTCGTCCTTTGATAGGTTTAGATGGTGCTTTTTTAAAGTGGGAATTGAAGGGAGAGATATTATCAGCAGTTGGTAGGGATGCAGAAAATAGAATTTATCCTATAGCTTGGGCTGTTGTAAGGGGCGAAGACAAGGATTCATGGGAATGGTTCATTACAAAATTGAAAAACGACTTGGATTTAGGCTTAGGAGATGGATACTCTTTTCACTCAGACAAGCAAAAGGTATGGATATTAACTCCTAGTACATCTTGTAAAGTATGCTAGTAAACTGTTTTAAGCACCATGAAATGTATATTTGTTTGCAGGGTTTACAAATTGCTCTTGCTACTGTTCTCCCAAATGCTGAGCATAGGGTATGTGCAAGGCATGTGTATGGAAATTGGAAGAAAAAGTTTGGGGATCTTGACTATAAGCCTTTCTTCTGGAAAGTGGCATATAGTTACACTAAAGGAGAGTATAAACTGCACATGGACGAGCTGCTTTTATATGACAGAGAGGCATATGAAGCATTGTTGGCTGCAGAACCAGAACATTGGTGTCGAGCTTTCTTCTCAAAAACAGGAAGGTCGGCTAATGTTTGCAACAACCTTTCAGAAAGCTTCAACCGGACCATCAAAAAGGCTAGAGAATTGCCTTTGATTAATATGTTGGAAACCATCAGAAGACAAGCCATGATGCGTATTTCTCGTAGGTTTAAGAGGGCAGCCAAGTGTATAATGCAATTCCCGCAAAGAATAGCAGATGTGTTGGAGGTGAATAGAAAAAACAGCAAAGACTGCCAAATCATGGTAAGTAGTGATAACTTGTATGAGGTTTTAGTGCATGATTTAAGTCATGAGGTCAGCCTGAGAATGGGAACGTGTGCTTGTGGGCGTTGGGACCTGGTTGGTATACCTTGCAACCATGCAATTTGTGTCATCAATGACATTCGTCGAAAACCAGAAGAGTAAGTCAAATTTGCTTTCAAAACTCTGATAAATTAGCGTATGATGTTAAGTACTATAAAACTTTGATGTATGTTGTCAGTTACTAGAAAATCTGAATTGTGTTTGGTTTTCCATATTTGCAGGTATGTTGTTAACTACTATAAAACTCCAGTGTGGATAGACACATATAGGGACAACATCAAACCAGTCAATGGGGAGCTCTATTGGAATAAAACTGGTAAGGGATCCATTGGTGTTCCTGGATTTAGAAAGATGCCAGGACGTCCTAAGAAAAAGAGAATTGCACCAGCTCATGAGTCCCCATCAAAGCCCAATAGAACAACTCGTGGTAGGAGGACTATCACTTGTAGTAATTGCAAACAGGTTGGACATAACAAAGGGACTTGTAAGAATCAATCTTTTGTGGTTGAAGGTCCAAAACGAAAACGTGGAAGACCTCAGAAGATACCTGTGAGTGTAACTATTTCCCTTAACTACTTAGAATTGTTATGTTATCTTACGTTTTTTTTCTCAAACATTTAAGGTTGATGGTGAAAGCTACCCATCTCCTCCACCTAAAAGACAAAGAAAAACTAAGTCTCAAGCTTCCATTTCAGTGCCTCAATCCCAATCTGCATCATCTACTGCATCTGGTGCGACCTCTGGTGCGACCTCTACGTTTCCAACATCATCTAGTGCACCACCTGCTTCAGCTACGGGACCTCGACGTGGCCGACCACCAGGACGAGGTCAAGGTCGTCCACCAGTCCGAAGACAGCCATCGATCCCTAGGGGAGTTGGTATTTACACATGTCCTTTCACAAATCGAGTATTTGATGTGAGAGGAAGCAGGGCACGAGATCTTGGACAATCTCAGGGACCACACCAACTCTAGTTTATTATCGTGCTATCTTTTGGATCCTTCTAGTTTTTAGACTTTGACTATCTAAATTATGATTTTCTTTTTTTTGTTTGCGTTAAGATTTTTTTCGGTTCGTAGACTGAATTTACCATTTCTTTCATCTATGTATTTTGTTTATATAATATCAATAGCTAACACCACTTGTTAAATTTAAATTAAATATTCTCATAAGAATAATAAAGTTAATTTTGATTCGAGAAAGTTTTTTTCAGATTTATAAGTTTAACCATAGTTAGAAAGTTAACCACACTACTAACAGTGTGAATAGTGCTGTTAGTCAAAGTCAATGATAGGTTGTATACTGGATACACGATCAACATATAGAGTATTGAAATGGGTAAACAAATTAGTTGGTGTATATTTGTGGTAACTCTAAAAGTTGGTGTATTAAAGTGGAAATAGATAAATAGTTGGTGTATTTTTATGGAATTTTCCCTAAATTTAATGCCTTTCTTTGAGTTCGGTTGCTCTAAATCAAAATTATAAAGAAAAATTTTAATGGAAAATTGAGAAATCGGTTATTTCACACTTCAACACATTTCAACGGTCCCAATCAAATTACAACATGTGCATAAACAATCTTCAACATTTGTTAATTTAAAATTTCATGTTCTAACTCTCGCTTAAATTATTCATTGTATTTTTATGTTTTTTTATTTGGGAAATTCCCATAAAAAATACATCAATTAAGTTTCATTAAGTTATTTAATACCCAAATTTTTTTGCTATTCAATTTAATACTTCAAATAATTATTTTGTCCATTTTAATATATTAACTTTTAAAACTGTGTTTATTTTAATATACAAACTAAGCTTATTTTTATCAAAAATATTAAATAAGTTTCAAACGAAACTTATAAAATCTCTCAAATTTCAAAAGAAATCTTAAAACAATTTGGGGGAATTTTATGTTTACCACTTTCATGGTACCACTTTTCATCTTTATCACCACTAAAAGGACATTTTCAAAAATATTTTATTCATTAAGGGTGTAACTGGTGACAAATAAAAGGAATATATGGAATGATAGGAATCATTATTTATGGAATTTTGTGGAATGGAATCAGCATTCCATTTGTTCATGAACATTTTTGATTTGGAATGATTTTTCAAATGATAGTTAAAATTTTATTTGGAATAATATGGAATGTTGTGGAATTGAATGAAATACCCTTTCCATTTTTCTTTTGTAAATGGTGAACAATTTTTGGAATGCATAGGAATTAAGCATTCCGGAAGTTTTTATTCCAAAAACATTCATTCCAGTTGGAGCCTAAGTGGTAAAAGACTCTTATACTCTTGTTATCTATATATATAATAAATTATTATTTAAATAAATAATAATAAAAAACTAAAAAAATATATTTTTTTTTATGTTTTCGAATTATACTTTTTCAAATTTGAACTTTTTTATAAATTTTTTTTTTGAATTTTTCTTTTTTAGAATTTTTTTTAACTTTTTCATATTTTTTTTTTGAAAATCAAAAATTATGTTTGAAACTATTTTTTCAAAAAAAAATTATATTTTTTAAGTATTTATTTATATATTTATTATAATCTTAAATTTCACATTCCAAAAATCATACCCCACCCCTCATCTCTAAACCCTCAGTCTATATTAATTAATCATATGGGTATAAGTGTATTTTACTCTTCATTAAAAGTGATGGTAAAAGTGATTAGTGCAAACATGAAAAGTGGTACTATAAATGTGGTATTTGTGGCAATTTCCCAAACAATTTTTAAGTTAATTATACTTTTTTGAATAAAATAAAATAAAGTGTGGATAATCTTAAATTTTTAATTATATTTTTGATTTCAATATCAAATTTAATTTGTTTACTAGAATTTAAAACGAAGTTGTTCATTTTGATTCAAAGTAAAGGTTTTGAAAATTTTAAATTTTCATCTAAATTTTAGTTAATTTTATTCCTAAAATTTAAAATTAGCTTAAAATTTTAAAATATTTTTCTGAATTTGAGAGATTAAGTTTGAAACTTAATAATAATTTTGACTAAAATAAAAAATATTTTAGATATTAGAATAAATATAAAAATTAGTGTATTAAAATAGACAAATTAATCATTTGAAATATTATAAATTAAATAGAAAAAAAGTTAATATTAAACAGTTAAACGAAATTTAGTTTGAATTCTATGGATACAGATATGGTCGTGATAACCGGTCCTTAAATTCTCAAACTTGACGTTTAATTTAGGTTTACCTAAAACCGAATTGAAACCGGTGGGAAACAGAAAAAACCAAACAACAATTTTGAAGCATCACAAAGATCCTTCCTCGAAATCGCTGCCGACAAAATCTGCAAATCTCATTGGTGACGAGCAAGAATCCCTAATTCAGGGGAGGAAGCGGAGAAGCAACTGGTTGAGGGGGAGTGAGAGCGTACGAATCGGGATGTCGAACGGTACGGAACAGACGCGGAAGCGTGCGGCGCCGGGAGACAGCAATTGGTTGCCACCTGGCTGGAGAGTTGAAGATAAAGTTCGAACCTCCGGTGCTACTGCTGGTTCCGTCGATAAGGTCTGCATCTCTTTACTGCTTCGTTTTGTAGCTATAACATTCACTCACTGCTGCTACAGTGTGTTCGTAGATAAGAAAGATCTTGCCTTTACATATGTTTAGAAGGAAGATCAATTGATCCTGTGTTTTGCAGTACTATTACGAGCCAATCACAGGACGTAAGTTTCGATCCAGGACCGAAGTACTCTACTACTTGGAACATGGCACTTCTAAGAAAGGAAGCAAGAAACCAGACAACACTGATTCCACTTCTGACGTGAGTTAAAACAGTTTGAACCTTTCCACCGTCGTTTTTTTTTTTTTTTAATTCAAATTCGTTATTACAATATGGGAATCTTGTGTGTTGCAGCATGTCGAAGGGCAAGGAAGCAATAAATCCAGCAGGAAAGCTAAAGAGCCAACACCGCCGCCACGGCCACGATCCCCGCCTTTGAAGTTTGATTTTGAGAATCCGCCAGAGAAGGTAAGCTGGTCTTCGGCAAACGCGGGAGAGGAACAAGGTTGGACACCTTTTGTTGGGGACGACAAGGTTCAAGATTCATTGAGACGAGAATGGTGCACTGCGTTTACCGTCATCACGACCAAGAACCCTACTAAACTGTCGTCGTTGAGACGATGATAGACAAGGTGGCGATGATTTTTTGGGTTGTTGCGTCTGTTGTAACATAGACGGGGATATTAGTTATTTAACTGGGCGGTGTTTGCTTAGTTTTCACATAAGTTAAGTTAGTTTGCACTCTAATTTTCCTAGCTTGTTTTTTTTTGAGGAATGTGATAATGGGATACACATAACCTGCGTTTGCGTTTGACACACTATGGACATCGCTTTTTGACACACATTGATTGATATGAAAAATGTGTAAGCTTGAAGTAAGACTACGGTGAAGAAGTTTTACATGGAAGTGGTAAGACTAGATGATCACAGTTCAGGCTGTAGCTATGTTGTTAGAGAGCTAATGGAACGATGAGGTAAAGCAAAAGGCGAAGATGGAGGAAGCAAACGAGCTTGATGATGAAGCTACTGTTGAGTAAGCTGTTGAGATTCAACAGTTGCACTACACTTGATTGATATGCGAGGATGGTTTTGCTTGCTCTTTCGACTTCAAAAGTGTAAGATTCCTCCACATATGAGAGGATTTACTCCAAAAAGTTTGGGTGTGCACAAGGAAAATGAATATTACAAGCATCATTCCATCTCCAAGGCAAGCAAGATAGATAACAGAATGTTGACAATAAAAATGATAGACAAGAAGCGTCTGTAGTCCAACGGTTAGGATAATTGCCTTCCAAGCAATAGACCCGGGTTCTTATTTTTAACCAATTCTTTCAATTAGTTTTTCAAATTTGAAAATTGAAACTGTGCCACGGAGGATTTTTATACACCGTTTTGGTAGTGAAAAACAGTCAGAAATGCGTGTTTTTGTGGATGTAAGCAATAAAATCTGGTGGATGTTAAGCTTAAATTTGAATGGTGCTACTTATGCTTTTTTTGACCTTAACGCTGTATAATAAATTAGTACAGAGACATCTGAGTACCAATTTAGCAATTCTTGGACTCTAAACCTTCTCCATGCAGCAGAGGCTTCCGTTTTAGTCTTGTGCCCCAAGTTTTTTGAAAAAGTTAAAACAAAGGTTTCTGCTTCGTGTTGGTCTTGGCTAATCTTTTACCCTCTCTGTTTGTCCGAATTTACAGGATTGCCACTGAGGTTGCTTGCATTGTCTTTATCTACAACGTCCCAACAATTTACTGAGGGAAGAGGAAGAGACTTAGCAATACACACAGTTTCTGTGATTCACTAGCAATAGTACATCGGAGAAAAAGGTATTTGCTTTTTATGTAGTAATGCCTCCTTCTCTTTCACATCCTCAAGTTAGTTTTCTGATAAAATCTTGAAAATAAAAAGAGGGTTTTTTCTTCACAACAAGTCATTTCCTTTTGTTCTCTACTCAGCTTTCATGTTCGTTGATGTGATAAAACAAGACTGTGGATCATACATTTCTTCAGTTTTTTTTTGTCCTGATCTAGAGAATAAGAAAGGTCACAGCTTTAATTAGGTCTTTGTTGCCCTAAAGAACCTGACTTTTGTCTTTTGAGTAGTTAAAATCTTTGGATTATCTATTTCTGCAAAGCTTTTTCCTAATGAAACCCAAAAGATTTGTCATTTACTCATAGTTGATGCAAAAATCAAAACTTTGATGCTCTAAAAACATGATATTTCTTTAGGGAAAGTAACCAAGTCTTTTCATTTTTGGTTGTATCTTGCGTTCTCATATGGGTTCTGTCTTTGTTGAACCTCTAAGATGGAGAAGCAGCAATTTTCAGTGGGAGATTCGTCCGGAGAGACCTCGGAGACGAAGAAAAGTGAGTGTACTGAAGAGAAGTTTGTGTGGCCATGGGTTGGTCTTGTAGCTAACATACAAACGGAGGTTGATAAAACTGGTCGGAGAGTGGGCAGAAGCGGTTCAACGTTCCGTGATGAGCTCATCGAGAAGGGGTTCGATCCAACAAGAGTCCAACCCATCTGGAACTTCAAGGGACACTCTGGTTTCGCCTTGGTGGAGTTCACCCGAGACATTAAAGGGTTCGAGAACGCCATGAACTTCGAGAGGAGTTACAAATCAGACGGCCATGGCAAGAAAGATTGGGAGAAAGGTATAACAAACTGGGGCTTCTTCTTCTTCTTCTGATGTTTTCAAGTGTTTCTTTTGTTTGCTATATGACAATGAAAGTGTCTTTTTCTTTTTTTTGGAAAAGGTGTTCACTTGAGAGATGATAAGCCCTACGGATGGGTTTGTAGAGAGGAAGACTACAACCGAGGTGGGATTGTTGGCAAGAATGTTAAGAAGAAGAGAGACTTGAAAACTTTATCACAGCTTCAAGAAGAGGAGGAAAGGAAGATGGTTCAGCTTGTTGAAAACATGTCTCAGTCCATTGAGATGAAGATAATAAGCAAGCAAGAGCTCGAACACAAAGTGGATGAGACTTCTCGTGTTCTGGAGAGTGTGGAGTTGCATAACTATCAGCTAAACGAAACGTACAAACAAGGTATGAAAACACCTGAACTAGTCTTACAACATAATGTACTTGTTTGGTTGTTGACATAGTTATTTTGTATTCTTGATGAGAAGAGGTTGATAAGATGCACGCGAACTTGCAAGGGCTGTATCAGCAGATTCTGGTAGGACATGACAAGTCTATGTCTGACCTGGAGACAGAGAGGGAGAAGCTGGAGAATCGTGCGAGGCAGATCTACATTAACGAAGCTGAGATGGAAAAATCCAGACTCGAAATAGAAATGGTGAATGATTCTTTCCTTGTAACTTAAAACAAAAAAGAATCATATAACACAATGAAAATCTGTTACCTTTTTTTGTTCTTACAGAATCAAAAGGCTATGATGGAGCAGAATGAAGCGAACATGGAAGCCATGAAGCTTGCAGAGAAGCACCAGGCAAGTACTTCTTTAGTTTGACTGAACATACTCCATGTACAACCTTTGAGTGTCTCTAAAACATGAAAACTTTTTGCAGAAAGAGAAGGAGAAGCTTCACGAGAAGATAATGGAAATGGAAGCGAAACTAAACGAAACACAAGAGCTGGAGCTGGAGATAGAGAAGCTGAAAGGCAGCACCAATGTGATGAAGCATATGGCTGGGAGTGATGGAGATGCAGAGTTGATGGAGAAGATGGTTAAGACTCAGATGGAGCTTGAGGCTAGAGAAACAGCTCTGCATGATAAGATAATGGCTGTAACACAAAAAGAACGTATGGCCAACGACGAGTATCAAGAGGCTAGGAAAGAGATGATTCAGGTAACAAACACACACAAAAGCAGTCTAAATTTGTATGACCTAAACTAATTAATTCAATGAACAGTTGTGGAAGGAGAACGAAGATTTGGTGAGTGGGGAGAAGATAAGAGTGAAGACGATGGGGCACTTAGACACGAAGCCGTTTGTGCTAGCAGTGAAGAAGAAACTTAGATGTTCAGAAGCAAGAGCAGGGCTAAAAGCTATGGAGTTGTGTTCATTTTGGGAAGGACAAATTGGAAATGTGCATTGGCATCCGTTTAAAGTGGATGAATCTGATGGAATCGCAAAGGTATGGATGGACTTAAAACATATTAGAAGCTGGTTATTATTACAAAGTATTATTATCTCAAGATCTCTTACATGTGAAAATTGCAGCTAGTGGTTCATAAAAACGATTTGAAGCTGGTTATGCTGAAGAGTGACTACGGTGAGGAGCTTTACAATGAGGTGGTGAGAGCGAAAGTGGAGATAGTGGAATACAACCCGAGTGGTGGATATGTGGTTTCGGAGATGTGGAACCTTGAGAAGAACCGAAAGGCCACGATGGAGGAAGGAACGGATGTGATGCTGAAGATGAGGAAGAAGCTCGTGGCTATGAAGAACAAGCGAAAGAGGCGTTGAGAAAAGATGCGCAAGATCTATCTACTTAAGCAAAATAAGACTGAACTTAACGAACTACGTGAAGTGGTTTTGGCTTTTGGATATTGCTATGCTCCTTCTTTTCTTACAGACAAGTTTAAATTAATGTGCTAGTACTGTGATTGATTTTGCCAGTTTATCTCCCAATTATTCTCTCTGTTTATAACTTGAAGCACAAGGAATGTTTAGAAGCTGTGTGCTCGTTCTTCCGACTCTTTGTTTTTAGTAAACAATTACGTAAGTAGACAATTGTAAACAAGAAGCGTCTGTAGTCCAACGGTTAGGATAATTGCCTTCCAAGCAATAGACCCGGGTTCGACTCCCGGCAGACGCACTTTTTTAATATCAATAACTTGACGTCGAATAAAACGATGTCGTATAACTTTGGTAAGAGATATATTTAAAAACCCGACAAAATCGAATCACACCGCTCTAAGGGTATTATCGTCCAACTAGAAATGTTATCCATGGTTAAGACAATCATCATAGGCCGCACATAATAGTAAACGCATGTTGCGTGCACGCGCCGAATCGTATCGTGTGGCCACCATTTCTCGAACCGAACAGCCTCCCACCACACGCTTCTTCTTCTTCTTCTGTTTTGTCTTTTCGGTTTTCTTTCCCCGGCGAGGGATAGATATTTTTGTTTATCATGGCGGGCACTTGCAGCTCGATAAGGCCACCACGCCTCACTGGTTCTTGTTCGAGTGTTGAGCTTTCCAGGTTGATTGATCGAGCTGGAGTTCCTTTCTCCGTTCGGATCTCTACCAGAAGAAATTCCATAACAAGAAGCCAAGGAGGTGGTTTCACCGCACCTGTCTCCTCGCGTGAGGAAGGTCCTTCTTGTATCTTCGTCGGTCCGATTGATTCCGCTAGAAAAGAAACTCTAGAAGCTCTTTACCGCCAAGTACGCCTACTCAACTCTCTTCTTCTTGAAGTTTGTCTCTGTGATTGTTTAGTGAAGTGAGTTTTTTGAATTAGGCGAAGAATGCTTACTACAATGGCAAGCCTTTGATAGTTGATGACATGTTTGACAGAGTCGAGGTAAGACAACAGTTTGGTGTTATGTAGTTTCAAGCAAAGATATGGTTTATGTAAATGTTATTATGTTCTCTTGCAGCTGAAGCTTCGGTGGTATGGTTCGAAGTCTGTTGTCAAGTACCCTCGGTGCAGCCTCCTGCGACAGTCAACTTATGCTGATGCAGAGGTACACTTTTGGGAGTTCATGTTTCAATTTACTTCTCTTGAAACATATATTTTGTGAGATTTGGGATTCGTTTAATTATAATTAGCTTTTCGGTTTTAAGAAGGTCATCCATGAAACAAAATCATTTTAATAATATAGATGTGAAAGCATCAACTTCATTGTTTACCAGGATTAATATTATGATAAAAAAAAAAAATTTCTTTGTGGTGAAGAATGATTTTGTCAAGGGTTGATATTGAGTGGAATCCTTTTTGTAGGACAGGATGATGCATCACAAGTTCTCCTGTTAGCTACCATATGGATCTTGATTCTCTTGTTTGGTAGCTCAGCATGTGTTTTGCCCACCATTTATGGCCTCGGCTTAGTCTATGGAGGAGATCCTTTCAACTCAGGGCTTGTCTATAGCAGCTCGTCTTCTGTGCCTCTTCTGTCAAAGTTGAACGGCATCCTCCTCACCGTGCTTGGACCTGCTTTTGGATATCCTATTGCATCTTCTGCAGGTACCTTATAAAGTTTGCACTTTCTATTCAAAATATGGTAAGCTATCATCATCTACTTGTACTGAGAGAAAGAATGGTGTTGGCAGTAAGGGTTCTTAAAGGGCTATGGAGAAATGACTTAACCGCTCTAAAAGGAGACTGTCCAAATTGTGGGGAGGAGGTCAAACTCTTTACTTGTCAACAAAAATTACGACACCGTCTTCTTTTCTTTTTTTTTTCAGTTTTAGTCACGTTTTAGCTTTGATGGACCTTGGTGTAGGTTTTTGCATTTGTGAGATCCGACCAATCAAACAAGTCAGCTCACAAAGCCGAGTGTCATGTCTGTGAGTGCACACTGGAGTTCCGTACCAAAGTGGAGGTAAAAGAATGACATGAACCAATCACTGCCTTGGATAGTCCAATGTAGCTCTGTTTCTAATGGCTGTTTGGATTTTTTTGTGTTGCTGCTTCAGAAATCTGCGTCACTATTGGGTAGAAAATGGGTATACGGCAGGATATACCTTGTTTCACGTCCTAGGAGAGGTCGGCGTTCCAAGTATACATAGTTCTGATCAAAGACGAGAGAATTTTTGGGGATGGTCTCTCTACTCAATTGTCTATTTTATTTAAAAGAAGCTAGAAAGCTTTTGTAACATTCAAAAAGTTCAATATTATCTGTAACTATAAACGTTTCTACACACTTGAAAGTATAGTGTTTCTTGAAAATTTTATTGATCATCATCATAATTTTAGGAATGAGCTGTATCACATTTTAGATCTGATGCCCTCAAAATATTATTTTTATATTTTGCACCTTTTCGTAGAAAATTCAAAAAGTATTCCTTACTACTAAAAGAAAATGATAGAGTCCATTCTGGCGACTAGGATAATTCTAATTTAACTCAAATGATCCCAAATATTAGTGACCAACATAAGAAAAGGTTTATCAATTGGTAAGCTTAAGAAAATAAAATAATTACCATTCGCTCCCCCTAATTAATAAGACTTAAGTCTTAAGCCAGGAAGTTAATTTACTCCCAAGAATTTACAATATCTTTTTTTCTAAAAAGAATTTACAATATCAAGTCCCCAATATTTACGTAAATTACAGATCAAACCCGTTTCTCCTTCCCTTTTATTTTTTTTTATTTTTAAGTCTCCCCCTTCCTGTAAAGCTTGTCCAAGGCTTATTTTTTATTCATCGAATTCTCTGGAAATCAAACAAGTCAGAGATCGGATTTGAAAAAAAAAAAGATGGGGAGTCCAGAGAAGAACGAGAACAAGGGTTTCTTCGCCGCCATGACTTCCGGTTTCTCCATGTTCGGCAGCGCCATGTCCAGATCCGTCAACGGGTCTGTTTCCTCTGTGTCTTCATAGAAACCTTATCTGATGATTGATATGGGCTACACCTTATTTGTCTGCTATATAAACTATATTTGATCCTTCAGGTGTTTTATTTTGTTTTTAGTTGTATTTATTACAAAACATGGGGGTGGGGGGATATGATACTATAATTAATTCTTTCACAAGTCAACAAAACAGATCAAGTTGTCTGAAATTTTCTGCATGTTCCTTTCAGTCTCATAAGTGAATTATGTTTGTGTTATAGATCCTTGTGATTCAAGTTGTTTTTTTTTTGGCTAATGGGCTGTTGTTTCGATACAATTTATTTTTCAGGTTGCTTGCTTATGAAGGAGTTGAGGTTATCAATCCAGATGGTGGTAAGGAAGATGCAGAAGAGGAAGCTCAGAGAGGAAGGTGGAAAGACGAGGTTTACTACTACTTGTACTTTTCCTTAAGTTTCTCTGTCTTGCTTTTTGCGGAAACTTTTTTTTTTTTTTTTGTGCGCTTTAACAGGAACGTGATAGTTACTGGAAGATGATGCAGAAGTATATAGGCTCGGATATTACCTCAATGGTCACACTTCCTGTTATTATTTTTGAGCCAATGACTATGCTCCAGAAGATGGCTGAGGTTACTAGTCTTAATATCTTATTCTTGTAAGTTTTTGTTATTTCTAGTGGCAAGATTTAAGATTTCTATAAACATCTCTTTGCAGTTAATGGAATATTCCTACTTGCTGGATCAAGCTGATGAATGCGAGGATCCTTACTTGCGTTTAGTATATGCTTGTAAGTATATATATACTCTACATCATGTTTTCACTTCCGACTTTGTTAAGACTTCTTTTTCTGTGTTCAGCATCATGGGCTATATCTGTTTACTTTGCGTACCAACGAACGTGGAAGCCATTCAATCCTATTCTTGGAGAGACATATGAGATGGCCAACCATGGTGGCATTTCATTTCTTTCTGAGCAGGTGCAGCTGCTACACACTTCATAGTGTATAATACAGCTAGGTTGCAATTTAGTTGTCTATCTTGACTCAATTATAATGATGTAATTTTGTTTTTTGTTTTTTTTTAATTTCAGGTTAGCCATCATCCCCCAATGAGTGCAGGTCACGCCGAGAACGAGCACTTCACCTACGACGTCACCTCAAAGTTGAAAACTAAGCTTTTGGGTAACTCTGTTGATGTCTACCCTGTTGGCAGGTAATTTTGTTACTATTTATCATCCGCTTGGCCCTCTCTTCATCAAGAAGAAATTAAACTTCTTGCTGCATGTACTCTTCTGACTTAAAAACATCAGAACACTCAATATTCTGTTTATGTTTTCACCTAAGCTCATGATGCGGCCTATCTATGGTCTTGCAGAACGCGTGTAACCCTCAAAAAAGATGGCGTGGTTCTTGATCTGGTTCCGCCTCTCACTAAGGTTCACAACCTGATATTTGGACGAACTTGGGTTGACTCACCAGGAGAAATGGTCATGACAAATATAACCACTGGAGACAAAGTTGTTCTTTATTTCCAGCCATGTGGTTGGTTCGGGTAAATTGACAACCACATATACTCTTATTGTTCATGTGATCCCGACATGTTTTATTGATAAAAGTGTGTACGTCCTTTGTTCTCAGGTCTGGTCGCTATGAAGTGGATGGATATGTTTACAGCGCAGACGAAGAACCTAAAATCATGATGACAGGAAAATGGAATGAGAAAATCAGCTACCAACCTTGTGATGCTGAGGGTGAACCTCTTCCAGGGACAGAGCTTAAAGAGGTCGCCTGTTTGTTTCCCTCTTACCACATAGAACCTGATAGTATTTTCTTATGTTTTTTTTTTCTATTCTTTATTGCTTCCTTCAGGTGTGGCATGTGGCTGATGTTCCCAAGAATGACAAGTTTCAGTACACCCACTTTGCTCACAAGATAAACAGCTTCGACACAGCTCCTTCTAAGCTCTTGGCTTCAGACTCACGTCTCCGTCCTGATAGATATGCCCTTGAGCAGGGTGACCTTTCTAAAGCTGGTTCCGAGAAACACAGGTTCTTCTTCTTTACTCACTTCCTACTCGCTTGTTTGTCACAAAGTTCAAGTCCTTTATTCCGTGGTGTCTTCTTTTACTCTCAGCCTTGAGGAGAGACAAAGGGCCGAAAAGAGGACACGAGAAACAAAGGGACAGACGTTCACACCAAGATGGTTCGATCTAACGGATGAGATCACATCTACTCCGTGGGGAGATATTGAAATATACCAATACAACGGGAAGTACTCGGAACACCGAGATGCTGCAGCGAGCTCGAGCGGTGGTGCCTCCAGTGATGTGGACCTCAAATCGATCGAATTTTATCCTTGGCAATATGGTAATGTATCAACTGAATGAGGCAAACGTTTCGTGATTTTAATGTATGACATCGACATACTCAATGGTGTGGTTCATGGGACTCGTGAAGATGAGTTCAAAGTTGTTTTATACTTTTGTTCGAGGGTGAAAAAGTGTTGCTTACGTAGTTTGAGTGGTGAAACGTAAGATTGTGTTTATGTCTTATTGTATCTTTGTTTCCATCTCGATTCAAAAGTAATTGTGTTTTGTTATGCTTATACTTTTTAGAGATACTAGTGGTATTCCGGCGCAGCGCTGGGTTCATGCGACCGTAATGTATTACTTTGTTTTGATTAGTTCAAGGTGGAATATCATAAGTGGTTATGACTAATCGATTCGATAAATATAGAATAAAAAACTGATAGTCGTAACAAAGTTAATTTAATTAGAATTTAAACATAAAGTAAAGTTGATGTTTTATTTAGAGAACATAATTATACTCTTTAGTACCATATTGACAATATATGGAAGGAACGGCATTTGAAATTCTATTTTAGAGACTAATTTGAATTAAAACGTGTGTAATAAGCATATGTGTTACCTGCGGGAAGGAACTGTTGTCAAAATGTTGATGTTTATATTTTTGTACGCCGGTTTGATTTGAGCGGCCTTGACTAAAACTGTTGATGATTTCGTAATATTATAGATGTTGCCCCCTCGAATATTGGCTAGCACATGCGATGATATTTTTTTTGATTTTAAGAAGTTTTTTTAATGATTGATAGTTGATGATTTGAATTCATTTTTTGAATTTTAATGAAGATAGTGATATTGAATTGATATTACCAGTTAGGCCTGGGACGGATCGGGTATCCGGGCAATTTTAAGATATCCGGATCCGGATCCTTATCCGGCGGATCCATAATTTTACTATCCTTATCCGGATCCGGGGTTCGCGGATATCCGGGTGTCGGATATCCTTCTAAAAATTATAATATCCGGCGGATATCCGGATCCGGATTTGGATCCTTAAAATAAATAAAAAATAGTATTAATATATATAAAATATTAACAATAATTTAAAAATAAAAAAATATTTAATGTTTTTAATTATTTCTATGCATAATATTATAAAATTTACATAAAATTTATATATACTATTATAAAAATGAAAATATATTAAATAAAATTAGTTTTTATATATAGATATTACTATTTTTGAAATAGTTATTAATAAAATTTACGGATCCGGATATCCGGACTAAAAAATTAAGATATCCGGATCCGGATTTGACGGATCCAACATTTTACTATCCGGATCCGGATTCGGCCTCTCCGGATATCCGGATTTTCGGATCGGATCCGGATCGGATCACGGATCGAATCCGGATCTCGGATAAAAGTTCCAGGCCTATTACCAGTGACTAATTATGCTAAAAAATTATAAGTAAAGTCTGAATTTCTAAATTTTATTATTTGTTAAGGTGGACCCATTAAGTCTAAAAATGATATTTTTCCAACTCAACTCATTAGGGTAGAATGTGTAAAGTCTTAAACATTCTTAAAAATTTTCTTACAAAATTCATTTATACATTGAGACAAAAAGAAGATAAATAATGTTATTCTAAAAATTATTGTGTAACTCTTATGAAAATTGCATCATGCTGTAATTTTGCTTACTTGTAATTGATATAATTTTGCTAAGTCAGAAATTTATTTGATATATTAGTTAAGGAAATCTTTTATAATAATTCTGAAATGACAAAGACGAAAATTATCAATCAAATTATTAAATTATATTATTTTTATTCAGCTGATTAGACCATTATAATAACACAAAATTAATTTTTATTTCTAAGTACTATAGAAAAAAATTGATTACATATTCATATATAATCATTTGTTTTATAGTTTATCTCCAACTGTAATACATATAATAATGTTCATTTCCTTAATGCGTTGGAATTTTACACATAAGTCTTAAAATCAATATTTAAATTTTCTTAATAATTAAAATTAATATATACAATTTAATTTAACTGGGAGGAGACAGAGCCAACACCAATATACATCACATTTCCCCTTGATTGTATAATTCCTAATACTTCCTAGAACTTGTACTCAGACCGGGGTGACTTGGTAGGATGACTCCACCTTTCACGGCCATCGCCTTTGTATTTGCCACCTTTCAGGAGTAGTAGCGTCAATAATTTGGATGGACAAAGCCATCTCAGGCGATTAGTCATGTATGCTAAGTGCTAACCAGCTGATATACTATTTTATATTGAAAAATGTGAATAATATTGGAACAAATTACTTCTTTTTGTATGAGTGTGTCCTGTAACCAATAGCTTTCAGAATTTGGAGGTCGTATCATAAGAAATGAAGTGAAGATAATAGAAGATCCATGAGACCATCCCAGACATTTGGGATGAATTGATCACCAAGTTAAGTGTCTGACACTGTGTGTTAAACCAGCAAGTGATGGTTGCTCCACTGGTGTTGCATGATTATGGTTAAACTCTTATTCAAATGTATATTTCTTTTATTTTTGTTTCTTTAAACTTTGAAGCCTTTCCTGTAGTTCAGTATGTTTGGATTACCTAAATAGTTAGTAAACTAAACTAACATTTATGCACTTGGATTTTACATTTAATTCCCACATAACTTTTGGATCCATTTGTAAGGCTCATTAAGACTGTCCAATTGACAAGCAGCCACAAAGTTTTGTAACCACAAAATCGTGCGTTACATAAAATGCTCATGCAATCCCAAAAGCCTTAGAACATCAAAGTCGCACTAACACAAAAACTTAATCGGCATCTACGTCTATAGTATCTGAAGACTAATTTGAGTTTTTAAGCGTTTCTCCTGCTCTCTGTAAACGTAGAGGAACTCAGCGGGTGCTCATAAACTCACCAGGTTCAACACCAGAAAGAAAAAAAACAGGTCGAGAAGGTAGCCTTGATTTACATCATTATCATTCAACAGTACTGGAATCAGTTCTCATCTCTTTAGTTCACCTTATACTTTCCAGTTTGACATTAGGAAACTACAGACTCACAAATCCAAATGTACAGCTGAAACATTTAATCACACTGTCAACTCGCTAAAGAGATTGTCTACCAAAGATTCCCAAATACTCTTTATGCAAATGTTGTGGAGTACCCTGCTACATATGTAAGAGGTGAAGGTATGGTTTCAGTTTCTGTATCATAAATATAAAAAAAACTTGGTGAACTGTCGGCATCCATCTGTTGCAAATGAAAAGAATTTTGAGTCAAAAAGCTTTGTCTTCCAAGATAATTTGAAAACCATTTTCTCTTCTCTCTCATCAAACGCAGAGCCAGACCATTCCGCATCGACACACCTTTTGCCACAGAACTCAGTTTAGACAATAGAATCTTTAACAGACTCATACCAGGAGCTCTTACCACTGCAAAATGAAAGAATCAAGACAACAATTCAAGTCTCGTCTCGACAAAAGTTTATGTAATTACTAACATAATATATTTATACCCAAAAATTAGTCTTTTGGCTCCCAAATCCCAATCTTTCAAGATGGAGTGGTAAGAGAAAGAGGAATTAGGAAGATGGTTGAGTGTATGAGTTTAGTCCACGTAAATAATATTTGTAAAACACACAGAAACAAACCATTCTTTTTGTCTGACTGTGGTTGTATGATTAAGGAGGACGTCGATGGACTGGTGCCGGAAAATAAACCGTAAACGTAGATCCACCGTACTACTCTGTTTTCTGTCTCTTTTACATGACCTCGATAGATGTTGCTTCTGTTCCGGTCTTCTCCTCCGTTTTCCAATCTCTTCCTCCACCTTCAGTTTTTGTCGTCGCAAGAGCTTGTCTGAATCTAGCATGTCCAGTTTTAGATCTACCGAGAAGAGATATAACCTTGACGACGTCAGTGACCGCCGTTATCTAAGAGGCTGAGCTTTATATAGAAGACCTTCCACCGGTTAGATATGAAGAGGTTGAGCTGGAATTAATGCTACGGAGTGGGGCGAGTGAGATGAAGCATGTTAATGGTCGGATTAAAGAAGTAAATAAATGGAAACAGAAGGCGTTACAGAAAGTGAATCGGCGTCTGCTTCGTCGGAATGCAAAGAGCTCAGATCAAATAACCTACACTAAGTTTTGTGCTTAGAGACAATAAAAACAATTGGGCCTGGACAAAATAACCTAATATAAACCCAAATAGACATTAATTTTGGAATAAACTATACGAAGCTCATAATGGTTGCGGAAGGATTATTGAGAATGGAAAAAAAATTGGGTTGTTGCTTTTTTTGAAGTGCCAGGTGTCCAAAAACCCTCCTAGGTGATTGATGAGGTGGATGCCTAAGAAGGCATATAGTTTAACTTTATTATTAAAGATATGGTCTTCTCTTTGTATACTTGTGTTCTCGTAACATCTCCATAAGAACTAGATTATATACAAGTTGTCTTATAAAATCATAATTTGTATGTCCTCTTTGAAGCATTTGATGATCGCACTTAAAATAGTAGTAGACATTGTTGCATGTGGTTTGTGTTTATTTTTATCTTTTATGGTTAATAAGTGTGTTTTTTCAATTTCTTCTACGTAAATGTCACCAAAAACATATAAGGTTGTATCAAAACTGTTGAGCAAGCGTTTAAAAAAGATCCTACCTAGCATCATTACGGAAACGCAAGCGGCTTTTGTTGAGGAGAGACTAATATCCGACAATATACTGATTGCTCATGAACTCCTACACGCACTAAACTCCAACAACAGATGCTCCAGGGAGCACATTGCCATCAAGACGGGCCTCTCCAAAGCTTTTGATAGAGTAGAGTGGGTCTTCCTCGAGAAAGCTATGAAAACACTAGGTTTTTCTGAAGACTGGTGCAATCTTATAATGGAGTGCGTAACCTCAGTGGAGTACCAGGTGCTGATCAACGGCAATCCATACGGTGATATCCGCCCAACGAGAGGTATAAGGCAAGGGAATCCCCTCTCGCCTTACCTGTTCGTGATATGTACAGAAATGCTAGTGCAAAGGTTAATGCAGGCAGAGCGCAGAGGTGAAATCACAGGACTTGAGATAGCTAGAGGAGCACCTTCTGTTTCTCACCTCCTCTATGCCGATGATAGTATGTTCTACTGCAAAAACACTGATGAGGAACTCAACAGCATTAGATCAATACTCCACGAATATAGCCTTGCTTCAGGCCAGAGGATCAACTATCAGAAGTCGAGTATCTACTTCGGTAAAAACATTCCCGAAGAGAGCAGAGAAGACATCAAACGCAAGCTTGGCATAGAACACTCTGGAGGAGATGATATGTATTTGGGGCTGCCAGAGTCTTTTGGAGGATCCAAGGTATCAATCATGAGCTTCCTCAAAGAAAGGATCGAGCATAAGGTCGACGGATGGCAAAACAAGTTTCTCTCCGCAAGAGGGAAAGAGGTGTTGCTGAAAGCAGTCGCCCTTTCTCTATCCACTTACACTATGGCATGCTTCCTTCTACCAAAGACAATCTGTAGGCAAGTAGTGTCACTTCTGTCTAACTTCTGGTGGAAGAACAATAAGGACTCAAGGGGAATGCACTGGAAAAGTTGGAGTGAGCTCACCAAGTCCAAAAGCGAAGATGGACTAGGATTCAGAGATCTGGAAGACTTTAATGTGGCCCTCCTTGGAAAACAGCTATGGAGGATCATCACATGTCCCAACTCACTGTTGGGAATAATATATAAGAGCCGATACTTCAGATCCTCCACCCCGCTAGATGCTCCTCTCGGATCTCGCCCTTCATATGCATGGAGAAGCTTATTAGCAGCTCAAAAGTTGATCAGGCAGGGAGCTAGAAGATTGGTAATGGTGAGTCCACAAAAGTGTGGGAAGACCGTTGGATTGGAAGCAGCCCTGCAATCAAACCCACCTCAACCAGGATAGTCCCCATCAGATACAGGCAGTTAGTGAAGCCCGACATGTGTGTTAGTGAACTAATGACAATCCCAGGAAAGGAATGGAACAGAGAAGCAGTTGAAGCAATTTTTACTGCAGAAACCTCAGATAAAATACTTGCAATAAACCCTCAAGGGAGCGCAGGCAACGATATATACGCATGGGACTACACACACACATGTTTCTACACAGCGAAGTCAGGCTACTGGGTCCAAAGAAACTCCATCAATACAGATCAAGCAGCTAAAAAAGTGAACCATCCGAGTCTGGATGAACTCTATCAACAAATCTGGAAGCTGCAAACTAGCCCAAAATCAGACATTTCCTATGGAAATGCATCAGCGACTCTCTACCAGCTGCAGCAAATATGCATTACAGACACATTGCTAAAGATGGCAGTTGCGGGAGATGTTGAACGGGCAGCGAGACAGTGAACCACATCCTATTCACTTGTCCTTATGCTCGCTTGATCTGGGCGGTATCTCCTATCCAAGCCCCTTCAAGTGGTGAGATGTCAGACTCATTGTATGCTAATATCTACCGAGTCCTGAACTTAAAACATCACAGTCCTCATCTCAAGATCTATGATGATCTAGTGCCTTGGTTGGTTTGGAGAATCTGGAAAAACAGAAACGATTTCATCTTCAAAGGAATAGACTACTCAGCACCAAGCTCGATCGCAAAAGCAACTGAGGACATGGAGGAATGGAAAAGGAGACAAGAGGAGGAACACACGATGACCAGATCACCCCCCATTAGCAACACCCGAACCAAATGGAAAGCGCCCCCTCCCCAATGGATCAAATGTAATACAGATGGTGCCTGGAGAACGGACCATCATCGCAGTGGGGTTCGCTGGATCGCTCGCAACAACAGCGGACAAATGCTTTGGGCAGGGGCAAAAAATCTCCAGAGAATGAATTCACCTATAGAGACGGAAGCAGAAGGTATTAAATGGGCAATGCAATTTTGTGTAGCCTTAGATATAAACAGGTGATCTTTGAAACCGATTCACAAATTCTTGCAAGAATGGTCGTTGGAAAGGAGAGTACATGGCCAAAGCTGAAGCCGATCTTGCAAGAAATACAACACATTCTCTCTGGAAATCATGGTCTCAGAGTGACTTTCTACCCTAGAAAAGGTAATAAGGCAGCTGATAGAGTAGCGAAGGAAGCTTTTTCTTTAGAGAATCATGTTCTTAAGTTGTATTCTATCTTGCCAATTTGGTTAAAATCTGTTTGTGAGGCTGATATGCCTGTTGTAAACATGAACTCAGTTGGAAAATGAAAGTAGTAGTTGAGCCAAAAAAAAAAAAAAAATGTCACCAAAAACATGTCTTAAAACGATGAACTTTAAATTGTGGTCAGATGAAATTAATAAAACTTTATAATAATACCAAGAAACCATGCAAAACATCTTTTTTTTTTGTTTTGTGTGTTCAACTCATGCAAAAACATCTAAAAACGGTTGTTACAAGAGAGAAAGTTAGATTCAAAAACAAAGAAAGGACGTTGCATTGCATTGTTAACTTTTGTTTGTCGTGTGTGGAAAGTAGATAAGGAGGGAGTAAAAAAAAAGATTAACAGCTCTGTTTTAAGAATCATTGACGTCAGCGACTTCTTGCATGCAATAAAGAGTGAGAGACGAGGTTGCCTCATTTCTCTATTTTGTCGCATTCAAAAAGATATTGAAGGAGAGAGCTATAGGACCTGGACAGCTATCGTACTATTTGGGTTATTACCACGGTAACAATTCAAAGAAGGAAGGCAATTCTTTTAACAGTGGTTAAAATGTTTAAAAGATAGAAGTAACATTAAGCAAGTGGATGACCAGTCAAAGAGCCTCCTGTTTCGTCTTATATCAAACAACAAAATCATAATCCATTGATTCTAAGCAACCGAGAGAGAGAGAGAACACAGAGAAAGAAGACGAAAGAGAGATGGCTGCATACATTGACATGTCGAGGATTCCTTACATCCCTGGTACGTCTCTTTCTTTCTTTATTTCTCCTTGTCTCTTCCATTTAGTCTCCCTTAATAACATTTGTTCATGTTCATGTTTCAAAGTTATAAACAAATGAAACGTCTCTTAACATGAAAACTTGTTGCAAAGATTTAATCTTTTCATGGAAATAAAGTTTCATTCTTTATTGATCTGAGTCTTACTACTCTCTTCTTTGGCTCTATTTAACATGAAACTTGTTACATAGCTCATCCATGAAGAATAAAGTTTCCTACTTTCTTTGACTCTCTCTGTCTACGTTCTACAGGGAGGTTGCACGCGACCAACAACCCGTACCAGAGATACGGTCCGAAGGGTTTCATGGAAATCAAGGTCCTTAACAACGACAACCTCTACGTCCGCGTCGACTTGCCCGGTGTTCCAGACGACGCTATCCGCTACAGAGTCGACGCCGTGAGACAAAAGGTTGTCTTTTTCTCCGGCGAAGAAACCCACCGCGACGGCTACAAGGCTGAAGACGTGCGCGAGTACTCCGGGACAGCTGGTCTGGGCTGCGACTGCTGCGAGATCACCGGCGTGGATGCCAAGATGAAAGATGGAGTCTTGAGGATGATTCTCGCAAGGGTCAAAGTGAAGGACCACGACAACAAGTGTACTCACTTTCTGCCTCCTAACACAGGTTCGAATTCCTTCAAAATCACACCTTTTTGCGTATTATCCATTATTGTAATACTCTTCGTTGGTTGTCGTTTTTTATAGGCAAATCTGGGAGATACGATGTGAATTCATTTAACTGGGTTGAAGTGGAGGGTCATCCGTTTGTGGTGAAAGGTCGCAAGGACACGTTGGCTTCCCAACGAACATCTGATGGATGTTTTCACTTCTCGGTGGATATGCCTGGTGTTTGCGGCGATGACATGTTCGTGCTTCCCAACGAGAACGAGATCAAGTTCTATGGTGAGAACAAGGAGGTGCATGAGCACGATGAGAGTTGCCGTATTTTCCTTGGAGCCGTCAGCAATCGTCAATGCTGTTCCTATGGGATTCCGCTTTTGAACCACAACATCTCTTGGGATGCAGAGTTTGGTGTTCTCAAAGTGCGTGTTTCACCACCTCCTCGCAACAACAATGAGTAATCAATCATCACTCTTTAAGATATCTACTACGTACGTTTCGTTTTTCATATATGTCATGTCTGTTTTTATATTTTGGAGACCTTATGATTTTTGAACTACTAAGTGTTGTGTTTTTTAAGTTGAGACTATTGTTATGTTTGTGTCCTGCTTTTGTGTTTCTTACTGTGACCAGTCATGTTCATTGCGTTCACAATTTCTAATTTTTTTGTTCCCTTAAGCTGATGACTCAAATCGATTAGAACTTGAATTTTCTAAAGATAGGAAGATGAAACACAGACAAATCTTAGAAGGAAAGGTTATAGGAACCTTATGAAGCATTTCTCTTCGAAAACATGGGCAGTTCAATCCTCATTCTAGGCTCCTCGAATTTTTGTGAAAACTCAAACCACTATAAAATTCCACACGTCTAACCTCACAAGTCATTTGCTCAGTGTTCTATGGTGGTTGAACACCATTCCTCCCTAAAGGAAGAGCAAGTCCAGACCTAATAAATGTACAATAAAACAAAAAATGTCCCAAACAGACTTAGAATGAAAATATGTGGTATCAACGCAGCAGCCAATGAGAGCATGTGACATGAATATAGCCTTTCATATTCAAAATTGCTGAACAATGTGCGACAAAAGTAGCCACGGATTAATATTATATCATTTGATCCATAGTAAAAGTAGAACAGAGAAGTTCGAATATGCTAATGGCAAAGCTTATCATTGGGAAAACACACCAGCTTTAGACTAGGCCTAGGTGTTCGGGTCTTTGGCTCGGGATGAATGCGAGGATCCTTACTTGCGTTTAGTTTATGCTTGTAAGTATAACTCATCTCTACTGCTTATATCGACTTCCGACTTTGTTAGACTTTTATATACTTTTATATTCTTTTTGTTCAGCATCATGGGCTATATCTGTTTACTTTGCCTACCAACGAACTTGGAAGCCATTCAATCCTATTCTTGGAGAGACATGTGAGATGGCCAACCATGTTGGTATTTCATTTCTTTCTGAGCAGGTGCATCATCTATTCACTTCATTGCTATCAGTTAGTTTGCAACTAAAGGTGTCCATCTTGACTCAGTTATATTAATATAAGTTAATTCGAGAACGAGCACTTCACTTATGACGCACCTCCAAGTTGAAAACTAAGCTTTTGGGTAACTCTGTTGATGTCTACCCTGTTGGCAGGTAATTTCGTTACTATTTATGATCATCTTCTCTCTCTCTCACTTTGTTAGAGGCTCTCTTAATCAAGAAGGAAACTTCTTGCTGCATAGTATTCTGTTTATGTAATGTCTATTCTAGAGGTTTATAGGAGGATGTCATCTTTTGTCTCTTTTGAGGCGATTTCCGGCGAGAACCGAAGGGGTGTCTTATTGCCTTTTTTAAAAATCTTTACTTCCTTCATCTAGAGTGGACTTTAATTACCGGCTTCAGTTACGGTCTTTTCCCTTATTTCTTTTTTGGAAAGTTGCAAATCACTCATTATTCCATTGCCTTTTTCCTTAAAATTTCTGGAAAATTTCCTTTTCGAATCCCCAATTCCCCAAGTCTTTCCTTCTATTATGATTTCTCAAAAAATCATAACCGAGTTTTGTGGTTTTAGAGGCAAAATCACATCAATCACGCTTGATCTATTACCTACTTTCTCGCTACTCCAATTCTCCTCCGTCGCCGGAATTTCTAACTGTTGTGAAGAGATGGCTGATCTTCTGCAAAAAGCTATTCAGTCGATGTCACTAGAGGAGGAAGAACCCTTGACCTTGCCCGATAGTCCAAGATTCAGAGTCTTCGACGAGAATGAAACAAGCTTGTTGGGGAGACTATTGAATCCTGACTGTCAATCGATGGCTAGAATGATAGAATATATGCCTACAGCTTGGAGGGTGTATGGGAGAGTCCATGGTATTGCTCTGTCGCGTGACAGATTTCAGTTTGTCTTTCAACGAGAAGAAGATCTTGTTACGGTAGTGAATGATAGGCCTTGGTCCTACAACCATTGGGCTATGGTGTTGGAGCGCTGGACAGCCAATCCTCCGGAGAACTTTTTACAAACCATGTTTGTCTGGATCCGTATCAGGAATATACCGGTCAATTTCTTTACGGTAGAGACCATGTACAAGCTTGCTTCTGAGGTTGGCAAAGTTGAAGAAGTGGCTTATGATCCTAAGGTATCACATACAAAGGAGTACATCAGAGCTCTGATCCTGTTTGATACAAACAACCCGGCCAAAGCTGCTCGCAAACTCACGGTTAAAGGAGGGACAGTTACCATTGAGTTTGAATACGAGAAGATTCACAAGTGTTGTTTCAATTGTCTTCGACATACTCATGAGAAAGTTAAGTGTCCTTTTATCAAAAGGGGACCTAACAGAGTTCATAGAGCGACTGAGATTCCAAGAATTAAACAGAGGGCACCAGTCCTCTCAGAACCGGTGGGTGGCCCTCCAGGTTTTCCAGTGCTGTTCCCGGAGCTATCAGGAGAAGATCGCAAGATGGCAATGCTCTACATAGCTCATGCGGATCCGACTAAACGTCTAGCCAGAATTGAGCTTGTTAAACAAGGGATTGTAGAGAACCTGGCTTCATCATCTGTCCATCTGACGCGCATTACAAAGGAGCTTGATAAAGGCAAAGGACATGTATTCTCCTACACTGAGCTCATGGAATCACAGCACTGAAACAAGCACCTTCAAATTGTGGCTCCGTTACCTTTCAGAGCTGCTATCAATGAGGAGGCTTCAGAATCTTCTGGTTCGATGTCCTCAGCTAGCTATGCACCTATCAACCCGTCGGGTTTTCAGCTTGGCCCTTCTACGGAAGGGCGTGTCACCGGAAGTGTTGGTGTAACCAAAACACAGAGGAGACGTCCTCATGCTTGGAAGAGAAGAAATGCAGGCAAGGATCTGAAGGTGCCTGCGCCTCTAGCTCTTTCAAACGAGACAGGGCCATGCCCGAGCTCGAAACGGAAAGCTGTCTCTCCGGATTTTTCTTCAGAAAACAAAAACAAAAAACTTTCAGAACCTACAGTGGCTTCCAGTTTGAAGTCGCTGCCATCCCAATGAGCCTTTGGAGCTGGAACTGTCAAGGGGCTAGTAGTCCGGAGACAGTTCAACGGTTAAGGAATATTCGGAGAAAATATTTCCCTGACCTCTTGTTCTTGATGGAAACGAAACAAAAAGATAAGTTTATGAATGATATGCGGTTAGAGTTGGGGTATGATGAGATGGTAACTGTAGAGCCGGTGGGGCGTAGTGGTGGATTAGCATTGCTATGGAAGAAGTGTTATGATGTGGAGATCCTATCAAGCAGTAACAGGATCACTGATGCTAGAGTGAAGATGGGAACGTTGGTATTTTACATCTCTTGCGTGTATGGAGACCCAATAAGAGAGAAACGCAAACTGGTATGAGATAACCTGATGAATATTGGAATCACGAGAAATGATCCTTGGCTGCTTCTCGGTGATTTTAATGAATTGATGAGCAATGCTGAGAAGGAAGGAGGTGCAACTAGACATGAGTCCACCTTCTGGGATTTTTGTAACCTTGCTCTTTCCTGTAAAATCAAAGAAGTTAGGAGCTCAGGTAACTATCTTTCCTGGGCTGGCTGGAGAGAGATAACAAATGGTTTAGGGGAGAAAGATAAAGTTTGGGTCCAGTGTCGGCTTGATAGATGTTTTGGTAATGACGGTTGGTTCAAATTATTTCCTCGAGCTAACACAGAGTATAAGCGCATGTATGCTTCGGATCATAGGCCTATCAAGGTTAGCTTTGCTCTGGAGCCAGAGGAGAGAGGGCGTGGAAGGTTCTATTTTGATCAGCGCATGATTGGAAAAGAATGGTTTGAGGAAGCGGTCATCAAGGGATGGAATATGGCTAACCTCAATGGTGTGACTCATATTATGGATCGCATTGCTAGCTGTAGAAAAGAACTAGCTAGATGGAAGAGAGGGTCTAATATCAATGCTCGTAGCAATATCGAGCGTCTGTCTAGCAAACTCGAAGTGGAGATATCTAAGCGCTTTCCTGATCATTTAACTATGAAGAACCTCAAGATTGAACTTGCAGAAGCTCATCGACAGGAAGAGCTGTTTTGGCGGCAAAAAAGTAGAGAACAATGGCTAAAGGAAGGCGACAAGAACACAACTTTCTTCCACAACAGTGTTAAAGGGCGCCGGTTCCAGAATAAGGTCCTGATGCTACAGGATGACAATGGAACTGAATTCTTTTCTGAAGGGGCAAAAGGAAACCTGGTTGCAGAGTATTTTACAAATCTTTTCATGAGCTCCAATCCCCATGATTTGGAATCCCTTCTGGATCGTTTCGAAGGCAGAGTGTCTCTAGAGATGAATGAGATGCTGACCAAACCAGTCTCCCAAGAGGAGATCAGAGTGGCGGCTTTCAATGTCAGAGGATCTAGTGCTCCAGGTGAAGATGGGTTAACTGGAACATTTTATAAAAAATTCTGGCATGTGGTGGGTCCTGCTGTTATTGCTGAAGTTCAAAGTTTCTTCAACTCTGCGGTGCTACCGGCTGGTTGGAACCACACCCATCTATGTTTGCTGCCAAAAATTCAGAAACCAATCAAGATGTCTGATATGCGACCTATTAGCTTATGCTCTGTGCAGTATAAAATAGTGTCAAAGATACTTTGCCAAAGGTTGAAATCTGTTATGCCTGATATTATCTCTGAGACACAAGGTGCTTTCGTCTCTGGTCAGCTCATCTCTGACAACATTCTTGTGGCCCATGAGATGGTCCATGGACTTAGAACGAATGAAGCAATTGGGAAGCAGTATATGGCGATCAAAACGGATATGTCCAAGACCTATGATAGGGTCGAATGGCAATTTTTGGAAGCGCTTCTTGAGAAAATCGGGTTTAATAGAAGATGGGTTAATTGGGTGATGTCTTGTGTTAGCACAGTATCTTATACGGTATTGCTGAATGGTCAAACTCATGGCTTCATCAAACCGGAGAGAGGGATTCGCCAGGGAGATCCTATGTCTCCATTTCTCTTTATACTGTGCACAGAAGCATTAGTGCATGCTCTGAATATGGCTGAGAAGAAAGGTGATCTATATGGCATCAGACTTGGACGGCAAGGCCCTGCAGTACATCACCTACTGTTTGCTGATGACTCGCTGCTGATGTGTAAGGCTTCCAAGGAGGAGAGCTTAGTCATTATTGATTGTCTCAGATGCTATGGTGAAGCATCAGGACAGGTGATAAACAAGCTGAAATCTTCAGTAATCTTTGGTGCCAAGGTATCAGAGCAAGACCGAGCCGAGATCAAAAGGATTTTGGAGATAGATAAAGAAGGAGGTGATGGTACTTATTTAGGATTACCTGAATGTTTCCAAGGTTCAAAGGTTGAGCTTTTAAACTTTATCCGTGAAAAGCTTCCTGGGAGGTTGAATGGATGGTATGCAAAGGCCCTCTCGCAAGGAGGAAAAGAAATTTTACTTAAGTCTATTGCTCTTGCGCTCCCTGTTTATGCTATGTCAGTTTTCAAGTTGCCCAAAGATCTTTGTGACCGGCTCACTAGCGCGATGATAGAGTATTGGTGGAGTAGTGGGTCTAACAGGAAGAAAATTCCTTGGGTGGCGTGGCAGAAGCTCTGTAAAAGCAAAGATGAAGGTGGTTTGGGTTTCCATGATATCAGCAGATTCAATCAGTCTTTACTAGCTAAACAAGTCTGGCGCATCTTAATAGACCCAGAGTCTCTTGTCGCTAAAGTTCTCAAAAGCAAGTATTGGAAGAATGGAGAATTTATGGAGTGTGGTCTCGGCTTAAGACCTTCTTTCGCTTGGCGAAGTATCCTACATGGCAGAGAGCTGTTGGAAAAAGGCCTACTGAGAAGAGTGGGAGATGGCTCTATGACTTATGCTTGGACTGAGAACTGGATTATGGGGCCACTTCCTAGACCTCCAATGTACCGAATGGATGCACAAGTAGATCTGACTCTTATGGTTCCAGACCTTCTGATTCCAAACTCCAACTTGTGGGAAGCGTCAAAGATCAGAAGTTTATTTGTAGAAGAAGATGCCAACACCATTTTGAATATGACAGTGGAAAGGCACAAGCCTGTTGCGCTCATGTGGGGTCTCACTAGTCATGGAGCCTACTCCTCTCAATCTGGCTACAAACTAACGGAAACTCTTACCAGCTTAAACTCCTCGCACCACCACGGCCTTCCGTCTGTGGAGAAAATGCTATGGAAAAGTATATGGAAATTGCAAACGTCTCCAAAGATTCGACACTTTGTGTGGAGGGCATTAGCTGGAGCATTAGCAGTCTCAGATCAACTGAGATCACGTGGTTTACAGGTTGATACTACATGTAAGTCGTGTGGGATGGGTCGTGAAACGATATGTCATACCTTATTCTCTTGCTCAACAGCTCGAGATGTTTGGAGTGCTGCGAACCTCCCATTACCTCCTCGTGGCCTGTCTACAACCTCTGTGTTTCTGAACCTTCACCACTTGGTCGCTTGCACAAAAAGTAGAGACATCACTGTTAAGCTCAAACGGAGTATTCCATGGTTGTTATGGCACATCTGGAAAGCTAGGAATGGTTTGATGTTTGAAAAAATCCGGTTATCTCCATCTTCTATTGTTAACAAGGCCGAGGAAGAGGCTGAATCCTGGTTTAATGCTAACTTTCCAGAGGAGAACATGATCCAGAACCAGACCCTGTATAACCATCAACGCATCGTCTGGCAAGCTCCTTCGCCAGGAATGCTTAAATGTAACATTGGTGTTTCCTGGGTGAGTGGGTCAGTTAACTGTGGAGTCTCCTGGATCACTCGTGACACAAGAGGGAAAGTCCTAATGCATAGTCGTCGATCTTATTCTATGGTGCAATCGCGTGAAGAGGCTGAACTATATGCTATCTTATGGGCAGTAGAAAGTATGCAGACCTTAAGACTTGATAACATCATTTTCGAGACTTCCTTTACTCATGCACGACGCTGTTTATATCGTTGGGATGGTCAGGTATGTGCTCCTGAATCCTACCGAATTTTAAACATCATCAACTCAAAGTTACAGATAATATTGGCATGGAGCCTAGACTATGTTCTTCCAGCAAGCAACTCCATTGCTTCGAGAATCGCAGTAAGTGTGACTTCGAATCATCTATACCAATCTTATATCGCAAGGAATGGACCTTCTTAGCTTCATCAGGCAATAGCAGAAGAAACTTGAACATTGTCTTCAGCCTACTCGTTTCAGCCACGTGACCTGGGATACTCAAGCTCTAGTGGTTATTTTATTTCCTGCCGGCCTGCGTGCCTAATTTCTTTCAGCCCTATTGGGTTTGTATTGAACCTCTCTGCTTTATTTGTTTGCATGGTGTATGATCACCACTCCTGGATGTTGTTTCTTTGGCTCTTCTTTGGCCTTTGCCTTGAAATGGAATTACTCAGTGTTGTTAAAAAAAAAAGGTATTCTGTTTATGTTTTCATATAAGCTCATGCAGCTTATATATCCTCAAAAAAATGCTGTGGACTTGGTACCGCCTATCACTAAGGTTCACAACCTGATATTTGGACGAACTTGGGTTGACTCACCCGGAGAAATGGTCATGACAAATTTAACCACTTTGATCACAAGATAAACAGCTTCGACACAGCTCCCGCTACGCTCTTGGCTTCAGACTCACGTCTCCGCCCTGATAGATATGCCCTTGAGCAGGGTGACCTTTCTAAAGCTGGTTCCGAGAAGCACAGGTTCTTCTTCTTTTCTTCCTTCCTAATCAGCTTGTCTGTCAAGTCTTTTAAGTTTTTTTTTTATAGGAAAGATACTTTGAGAATTGGTTTTCGTATAAATATCATCAATGAATCCTTGTTAGAGCATGAACACACAGTTATGATCTGCATACGAGGTTCTTCGCGGTGTCTTTTTTTTTTTAATCTCAGCCTTGAGGAGAGGCAAAGGGCCGAAAATAGGACACGAGAGACTAAGAACCAGAAGTTCACTCCAAGGTGGTTCGATCTAACGGATGAGATCACATCTACGCCGTGGGGGAGATATTGAAATATACCAATACAACGGGAAGTACACTGAACACCGAGATGCAGCAGCGAGCTCTAGCGGTGCCTCCGATGAAGTGGACCTCAAATCGATCGAGTTTAATCCCTGGCAATATGGTAATGTATCAACCGAATGAGGCAACGTTTCATAATTTAAATATATGACATCGACATACTCAATGGTGTTGGTCCATGGACTCGTGAAAATGAGTTCAAAGTTGTTTTTCAATACTTGTTCCTGGGGGAAAATGGTTTGATTACGTAGTTTGAGTGATGAAACATTAGATTGTGTTTATCTCTTGTTGTATCTTTGTTTCCGTCTCGATTCAAAAGTAATCATGTTTGTATGCTTCTACGTTTTAGAGATATGTAAGTCCTCTGTTCCATTTAAGGTTCCATTTCGAACAGATTGCTATACTTATCTCGTAAAAAGGCGTCATACTAATTAGATTTTATACAAAACTCTCTTACAAAAACATAATTTGGAGGTGTCTTTGAAACATTTGATGATCGAATTTAAATTAATATAAATGTTCCAAAACATTATCATCACAGTAAAAAGATAGAGATGGCTTTAGTCTCCTCCTGTAGATCAAGTTTAGTGGAAGCTTCATAATATTAGACTTTAAATGCGATTTTGTAACGAATTCAACGTATTGAATTGACTATTGATTAGTGGAATGCTTTCACTAAGTACATATAAATTGACATCATGTGATGATGTAGTTAATATATTATAGACGAATAAATAGCTTTAATAGAAAAAAACATCAACTATGAAGCCTTGGACGTTTTAGAAAGAGATTCGTTCTCTCGTTTCTCTTATCAATGAACATACAAAGAATACACAACTAACTAATATGGACTACATCATGTGCTGTGTTTGTTATAAGAAAAATAAAGTTTTTTCCGAGTTTTCATTTATGACACTGGTCATGTGTCTATTTAATTGCGGGAAAAAGTATTACTACGAGCCGTCTTGTGAGCATGCCGTCATATTTGATAGTCAAGTTACATAAAACATAGATAGAAGTGTTGTGAATCATCTCTTCTACGTCGACCATGTCTCCTAAAGTTTCCTCTAACCTTCATGTACTTTTTCCCCTTTGTCTTCATACGTCAAATGTAATTATCCTCTTTTGTGGTCTTAATTTCTCTAAGCAAATTCACAACACAAATTGCAAACGGCGATTTTTTTTATAGTATTCACAATTTTTTCGTTGAGTTTCACTGTATTTTAATTATACACGTAAAAAAATACCATCTATAAACATAAATATATGTATAAAACAGTTTAAATACGATCTTTTCTACGTATATGCTGCTAGTTACGAACTTTGAATCGTTTATATTATAAAATTATTGCTATGCGTCGATTCCACTTTTTCAATATTCAACTGCCATATATCAGCTATTTTGTAATATTCACATAATTTTATTTTAGTCATCAGTCACCATCGATAAAAGCTTAGGTTTAGAAGAGTATCACCAGGATCCAGGTACACAATTAGTTAAGAAGATATAAAATTAACAATGATACAAACTTATTTATATACAGAAAAGAGGCTAATAATAATATACGAGAGTTAATAATAATAATAAATACGAGAGTAGGAGCAATGAAAAGATTCTTATTAGGCTCAATAATAGTCTCATCTCATGTATTTTTCAATAAGTGTTCAAGTTTCAGCACGTCATGCAAACTCTACAGACATTTTTGTAACCCAGACGAGTTTGGTTTCTAAGAGCTTGGCGCAGTTTTACTATAACTCGTATTCTTTCATAATTTGGCCAAGATGTTATCATGTTAGATAGATTCCAATATCAAAAATATCAAGAAAATTAGGATAAGTACATGACATCCAAAAAATAATCCTAGTATTGGATTTCCGATCGATGCATAGGATCACGGTTTTAGCTCATAGCCAATCAAAATATTGGTGTATTTATCCTTACAGTCGCGAAATAATTATTTAAATAGATGGGCCATCGAACATGATAAAGCGCTTAATTATTTTAAACTTTATTTTAGTAAAAAACAATTAAATAATCATTTATTTCATCTTATCCTTTTGAAGGATAAAGCGTGAGTGGTTTCGAAATCTTATCATACAAAGTTACAGACATCACAATCCAGCAAAATAATATATATAATGTATAGAAATGTGATAAAACAAAAACAGATTCAAAAAGTTCAGTAAAAAAAGATTCAAAAATAACCAAAAAATGCAGCTTATGTGAGCTTAGAACATCTCCAAAAAAAATATATATTTTGAAGTTTCATAAACTCTATGTTTGAAATTTAAAAGTAAAAAAAAAGCTTCAAACTCAAATTTAAAATTATTTGTATTTTATAATATGGTTTTTATATTTGTCATAATCAATTTGAATTCATAATTTTTTTGTAAATAACTATCACATATATAAACATATTACAACAATATTAATAAATAAAATGTTATATTAAAATATAAAATTTTAAACGGAATAACTTAATTAATATTAAACTTCAAGCAAAATACCATATTATTCCATAAAGTGATTTTCGTAATACATATATGATCTACTAGTGCGTTTCGAAGTAAAAATGGCTCTTCTCATTTTTAATTTGTAGATTAAAGATAAAAATTGTTGAAATAAAGTGATATTAATACTTATAAATACATTAGATCATAATAAGAAAGTAAAAGATAACATAAAATATTTCTAAAAGACTAACTTTTGCCGATGATAATAATACTCGTGAGTATATTCAATATGAACAAGAAAGAATTGTACGAAAAGACATCATCAACAACAACAACAACAACCATCTTCAGTTACAGAAAACAAATTGGACAATATTTAGAAATTTTGAAGGTTCACTACAAGAAAACATATTTTTTACTAGGGCAGTATTCGTTGTAAATTCGTCGTAAACGGGGTGTTACGACGAATTAACGTCGAAAGACGTTTCGTTGTTAAACGTCCGTCGTAACGGAGGTTTCGTCGTAAACGACTCGTTACGTTTACGACGAAATATATTCCTCGTAAAGCGCAGGGAAAGGATTCGTCGTAAACGACACGTAATTATTCGTCGTAAAGCCCACGTAATTATTTCGATGTAAAGCACACGTAAATACTTTCGTTGTAAATCACTCGTAAACATTTCGATGTAAAACCCTCGTAAATATTTCGATGTTAATCACTCGTAAACATTCGATGTAAACTCTATGTAATGTTTACGAGGAGTTTACATCGTTTGTTATTATATTATTATTAATTAGTATATAATAAATTTTAATTTATATTTAATATTCAGAATTTAAAATAATTTAAATTTTAAAACGAAATATGAAATTGGAAAACATATTTTAAAAAGTCATACAATAATATTTAAATTCATAATACAAACAGAAAAAAAAAACTACATATTCTCGAAGTAGTTGGTGGGGTTGCTCGGCCGTTGACGGGTTGGATCGGACTCTTGGGGATCTCGTGGTGGCATTCCAAGAGCGGCTCGTCTCTCACTCAACATTCTCTGCATAACCGGGTTTCCCACGGCCATCACGTCTAGCAAATCCTCAAGAGAGTCTAAACGAACCTGCTGGCTATCCATTCGAGCCTTCATCTGAGCAGTCTCTTCATCCCGTCTCGAAGTGTATGACGAAGTTGCCCTTGCAACTTCGTTAACAGAGCCTATACCGACTATCCGTCCCTTCTTTTTAGGAGCCACCTATAAAATCAAAACATATATTAATATAGTTAATTATGTTAAAATATTTAAAATAATGTAAACAAAAATTTTAAGTTGTACCTCTTCGAAGATTCTGTCGACCTCTTCGGTGGACAATGTGACTGGTAATCCATCGGGAGACTCCTGGGTTAGTTGCGTCTCCCGTTCTTCAATCCGACCAGCCACTGTTTGGAAGAGTTTCTCAGATGCAGGATCCACAAAAACTCCGTCGGATGTGGCGTGAGTCATCTTGAATAGGTCAGACAGAGAAGGTAAGACTCCCGTCTTCTCGAACTACAAAAAAAAATTAAATTAAATATTATAAATTATATTAATTGAATATTTTAAAATATATATTTAAAACAAAACTTACAGCTTCTAGACGGACTCCTGCATGAGGTTTTTGTCCGGTTCTGTGAAGCATGGGCAAATGACCATCTTTATCCTTCGTCCTTCGAGAAGCCGAGCACGAATTGGCCTTTTTGATCGAAGAAGGGTGCTCCCAATAGGCGACGAGGCCATCCCACACATCCGTCGTGAGCTCAGTGGGCTTTCCCTCATACCCGTAGATCTCCCACTTGTCCTTCCAATCAGAGACTGTGTTGCAGAGGCGTATCTTTGCCTTTGCAACGAATTCCGCCTTCACCCTCTCGGTGATTCCCAAAGACCAATGCCACTTTTGCTGAAACATAAAATTTTTAAAAAAATTACAATTAATAATAAATATTAAATATATATATATATATATATATTTAAAAATGAAAATTTAATTAAATTTAAAAATCTTACCGCAAAACATTTAAACCACGTGATCTTAACGTGATTTGGTGTCTTTCTCCAGTTCGGGTATGCCCTGTCGTAGTAACCCTTAATCGTCGCCGAAACGCTCCGGCTAACACGGTTGTTAGCCCCAAACCTGAAAAATACAATTTAACCGATAGAAAATAAAAATTAATTTAATTTTAATGTAATAAAAATTAATAACTTACCAATAAGTTCCTCGGGGTCTATCGGAGTCTAGAACATCCAAACCCTCCCGTCCAGGCTGGGCAAGCAAATCCTCCACCGTATATCTCGCGAAGGGGGCATATGAAGGCACACGCAAATCCGGATGAACTGCAACTTCTGGGACAGGCTCAGGTGCAGCTGCTGGAGGAGGAGGTGGAGGCATCTGCGGTGGAAGAGGAGGACTCAAAAAACTCTCTGAGAAGTCTGAGAGTCTGGAACTGCATCGGAAGACGATGGACCGGAAGAAGATGTACCGGAACCATCGCCAAACAACTGGGCATAAGTAGGTGCTGCTGGTTTCCTTCTAGGAGCCATCTAAAAAAATTTAAATAAATTTAATCAATTATGACGACATAATTAAAAAATTATTCCGTTACCTAACTAATCACCTAAACTATAGTATTCCGTCATCTAACTAATCACCTAAACTAATTATCTAACTAATCACCTAAACTAATTACCTAACTAATTAATAACCTAAACTAACTTTAAAAAAAAAGAGGAAAGAGAATGTACCTTAGAGGGAGAGGAGAGGAGTTTGGGAGGAATGAACGAGGCAGCCTCGTATCGGCGTCTCAATATATAGAAAAGGATTCGTCGTAAACGCGACGTAATATTACGACGAAGTTACCAGGTCCGCGTTTTTCATTTACGACGAAGTTACCAGGCCCGTGTTTTTCGATTTACGACGAAATTACGTCGAAACGTCGGTTTACGACGAATTTACCAGGCCCACGTTTACGACGAATTTACCAGGCCCGCGTTTTTCCATTTACGACGAAATTACGTGGAATAGATAACCATTTACGACGATTTTACAACGTTTAACCCAAAACACCGAGAATGAAATCCCTAAACCCCAAAGTCACATATCATCTAACATCATATCTCTTCTCTACTACTTTGTGCTCTTTCTCCAACTTAAACTCTAAAACCCTAAAACTCCAAATAATTTTTTAAAAACTAAAGAAATACATATTATATAAAACAACATTTGTTACACATACATTAGGATGGTAAAAAAACAATATTTCTTTAAACATACGTTACAATAGAGAAATACAACATTTGTTACATATATTACATCACTCTAAATCGTTTTCGTTCTCATCAATATTACATCACTCTAAATCGTTTTCGTTCTCATCACTATCATTACAATCATCATCGTCGCTTCTCTCGAACTCGTCTTCACGTGCTTCATCTGTCGCATCTTCGGGAATATCTTCATATTGAAAGTTTTGCGGGTCGATCAAAAGGATTTCATCAGTTGGTTGTTCTGGTACCTCAACTTCATTGATAGCGTCTTCTTCTTGCAAGGGCGGTTCTTCTCCAGCGACAATGCGTCCACGAGGTGTAATTTTGATAGCAGCTAACCAGTTTATCCCGGAAGTTCGAAGCCGAGGATAAGGAAGGAAGCTAACTTGCTCGGCTTGTGAAGCTAAAATGAAAGGCTCAAATTTGTTGTATCTTCTCCCAAAATTGACATCCACAACACCAAATTTGTTATACCGAATCCCTCGGTTCACAACAGGATCGAACCATTCACATTTGAAGAGGACGCATTTTAGCTTCAATAACCCCGAAAATTCCACTTCAATAATCTCCTGCAAGATCCCGTAAAAGTCTGTTTCACCTTTCACACATATTCCGTAGTTACTCGTTGCCCGATGTCTCCCATACTCGTATGTGTGAAAGGTAAATCCTCGTGTGAAATACATAGGTGATGTGGTGACCTTTGCAACTGGACCTTGAACCAATTCGTGAAACCATACGGGATAATAAGGATCGTCATAATCAACCTGCAAAAAGCAGTTATTCTTAATTAATATTGAAGTATCAAAACACTTACTTAATTAATCAATGTATGAGATATATTACGTACCTGTGATTTTAACCACTTGACAAAGTGCTTATCTTTACGTGTGTCCACATCAGTTGCAGATATTCCTGGTATTGCTTCTTCAACTTGAGATACAAACATGCTGCAAATTAAACAAATAATCAAGTCATACATAATTAACTTCAATTCATATAATTAACATTCACAAAAATATTTACCTTTCAAAGTAACGGGTCACTGCATCCTCGCAGTTGAGCAGAATATAAGTGTGGGCACTATGTTTATCCTCTTCACATGACCACCATACTTCTTTCGTTTTACCACCAAACCGTGCAATTTCGCAGAAAATGTCAGGAACACCATCAATTGGATATGATGTCGGTACTCCACCATCATCATATCTTCTAGGAACTCTTTTCCTCGTACGAACAGTTGGAGCAAAGTAGTATGATGTGAAGTTAGATGTTTCGGCTGTCAAACTCCCCGCAACTATTGAACCTTCCACCTTTGCAAGATTTCTTGCTTTCCCCTTCAAATGTTTCATCTGTCGCTCATACGGATACATCCATCCGTTGTGAACAGGTCCACGAAGCAATGCTTCATACGGTAGGTGGACAACTAGATGCTCCATGACGTCAAAAAATGAAGGAGGAAATATCTTCTCCAGGTTGCACAATATGATCGGAATGTTATGATGAAGTTGTTCGATGACTTCTTCCTTGAACGTACGTGTGCTAAGATCTCTGAAAAAAGCGCCGATGGCTGTATATTGCAAAAGTAATCAAATTAATAACATTTCATAACATATGTATATATATTATAAAATTATAATTACCTGCAAGTGCTTCATGGACATTTGCTGGAAGGAGCTCGGCAAAAGCAAATGGAAGTAGTCGTTGCATAAACACATGACAATCATGACTCTTCATTCCGGAGAACTTTTGACCTCGTTCAACACATCTTGACAGATTTGAAACATAACCATCAGGAAACTTAACTTCTGATGCAACCCAGTCAAACAAGGTTGTTTTGGCTTCTGATGACAACCGGAAGATGGGAACAGGAACGTTTCCATTGCTCTTGATATGTAACTCACTTCTTGAGCAAATATCAGGTAAGTCCATCCTTGACTTTTTGTTATCTTTTGTCTTCCCAGGGACGTTAAGTAATGTATTCATGATGTTCTCAAAAAAGTTCTTCTCAATATGCATGACATCCAGATTGTGGCGTAAGAGAAGATCCTTCCAATAGGGTAGCTCCCAAAATATACTCTTCTTATGCCAATTGTGAGACACACCATACCCATCAGGCATATTTCCAGGAACATGCCAATTTCCTCCAACTTTAACTGTTTCCTGAGCTCCGTAATAATCAATGTCTGCTTCGATCTGCTGGCCGGTGAGATATGGAGGAGGACCGTCTCTGACAATTTTTTTGTGCCGAAACAATGTCTTATTTCTTCTGTACGGATGGGCAAGTGGAAGAAAGCGACGATGACAATCAAACCAACAACTCTTCCTACCATTCTTCAGTTGAAAAGCATCCGTCGATCCAAGACAATATGGACAAGATAATCTTCCATGTGTTGTCCAGCCAGACAACATCCCATAAGCAGGGAAATCACTTATCGTCCACAGCAGAACTGCTCGCATCGTAAAATTGTTTTTCAAGGAACAATCGTACGTCCTCACCCCTTCTGACCACAATTGCTTTAGCTCTTCTATCAACGGTTGAAGAAAAACATCAAGAGACCGTTTTGGATGCTTCGGCCCAGGGATTAATATGGTCAAAAATAGAAATTCTTGTTCCATGCACATATCCGGCGGTAAATTGTACGGCGTAAGAATGACTGGCCACAAAGAATATTGTCTACCAGACATTCCAAATGGACTAAATCCATCGGTGCATAACCCAAGATAGACATTCCGAATATTTGTAGCAAAATCTGCGTGTACCTTGTTGAAATGTTTCCACGCTCTTGCGTCTGATGGATGTGCAACCTCACCATCTCTCTGGACATGTTCCGCATGCCACCTCATCGACGCAGCAGTCCTCTCAGATTGATATAATCTTTTCAATCTGTCTGTAATTGGTAGGTACCACATCCTTTGGTACGGTACCCTATTCCTCCCACGGCCTTGCGGTTTGAATCGTGGTTTTTTGCAGAATCGACACTCTTCTAACTTGTCATCTTCTTTCCAGTAGATCATGCAGTTGTCGATGCAAACATCAATCATCTCCGAAGGCAACCCAAGACTATAAACCAATTTCTGAATCTCATAATAAGATTCAGCAGACACGTTGTCTTCTGGCAAATACTCTTTAAACAACTCCGCCCATGCATCCATGCAATTCTCAGGTAAATTATGATCCGTTTTAATATTCATCATCCTAGCTGCTAGAGACAATTTAGAGAGACCTTCTCTACAACCAGTGTAGATTGGTTGATTTGCAGCATCTAGCATTTCATAAAACCTTTTTGCATCCAAATTAGGTTCTTCTACATTTCCAGTTCCATCAGCTATTGTTGTAGTTGTTTCTAAAAATGCATCACTAATCATATCTTGAACCCTATCATGATCTACCATCTGCTCATGATCTTGATGATAATTATATTCATTATGCAAATGATTCGGTTCTTCACTATGATGACCATCCTCAAAATTATTATTACTACTACTAGCTTCATTTCCCCCATAACCCTCTCCATGTTGATACCAAATGTAGTACTGTGGTGTAAATCCTCTGTTTACTAAATGCTTCCATACAGTTTCACTACGTGCAAATTTTGAATTCTTGCATTTTCGACAGGGGCAGAACATCTTACCGCTTTCCTGTGTGATCGGTGTACAGCCCGCCTGGTGCATGAATGTCTCTAGCCCGCTCAGAAATGCGTTCGTCACCCTCCCGTCGGAATCTTTGTGCAAATACATCCAACTCCGTAACTCGTAAATACTACCGCCACCGGCCATTTTTTTCTTAGATTTTTTTTTGAAATCTTTTTTTTTCTGATTTTTTTTTCGAATTTTTTTTTCTCCCGTTTGTGTGTTGTGAGGAAGAGAGTTGTGGGAAATGACATATATATAGAGAAATTTTCGAGTTGGGTAGTTGAAATATAACAACGATTTTACAAAGAATATTTTACATGGATTTTACATGGTTTTAACATAATATTTACAACGACTTTACGACGAAATTAGGTAAGCTAAAGCACATTGAATATACGTTTTCACCTAAATATAACGGTAACATGTTTCGTTGTAATGTCGATGTAATGATTACAACGTATTTCTCATTCCACATACATTCGTCGTAAACTTACATGGATTTTACGACGAAAACTATTCGTCGTAAATTTACATGGCGTTTACGACGAAAGTTGGATTCCTCGTAACTGCGTTGTAAACACCATGTAAATTTACGACGAAATATTTTCGTCGTAAATGTTCGTTGTTATGGGCACATTTTCTTGTAGTGGTTCCGGATCAAACTTACATGACTATTAGTATTATTGTAATATTTAAATATGTGTAATAGTTATGTCTTCATATAATCTTTTAAAAGTTTTTTTGTTAAGTTTTTTTTGTATATTTTTGTTATTTAAATCTAGTTTTAAATATTTTAAATCCTCTTATAAAGTTTTATTTAATTTTATGTGTAAACTTAAATTTTGTAAACAAAACTTAAAATATTTATGAGATTTAATTTTTATAAGGATTAAAACAATAAATAAGAAAATATTTATGAATCATAAATGTGATGTGTAATTGTAGGGACTAAAATGCAAATAAAAATATGAAACTTCAAATTTGAAATTTTGAGTAGGTGAAACTTCAAATATCTTCAAAACTTGAAGTTCCTTTTTTTTGGAGAGCGAAAAACTTCATATTTGAAGTTATAGAATGTCTTTTCGAGATGTTCTTAGTTAGTGCATCTCCAACCCCAGTGCAAAATTTTCTTAATGCATTTTTTATTTGTTCGAAACTGTTTAATCCACTTTATTTTACGGTAAATTTTGTAGCGGGGCCGAAGATATTCTATTTTGCAGTAAATTCTGCGGGGAGTCCGGAGATGCTCTTAAACATCTAGCATTCTTCCTCCTGAAATAAAAATTAAAGTAAACACGAAGCAGAAACCGAAGCAATTCATTCACCAAAAAGTTGCTCAAATTTTAGTTTTTCGAAGGGAACATTGACCAATTAACGTTTAAAAGCTGGTTAAATGGCATATTGAAATTTGAACGTATCGTTAAGATTAAAATATTATCATATATGTTTGCCACTATGGATAATAATCACTGTCATATAATGTGGTCCCACCAGTTAGGTCTGTGGAGCCGACTAGCAACCGAAGCTTTCTCCTTTCTTATCGCCTCACCGAACCTTTCAATGCCGTGAATTCGACGGTGGTTATCTATCTATCCTTCCCTACGAGTTTAATTCCGACGGTTCTTGTTATTTATCAGCTCGAGAAAAGTTTCTTTTCGTATTCTACAAACAGACTAAAAAGTGCAACAGAGACTCCTTACATTATGAGAGATTGATTCTCTGCCGTTCGATTGAAGAACAAAAATCTGTAGTGCAAAAAAAAAAAATTAATAAGAAATTGGCCAAGAAAAAATATATGCAGTTTAGAGGTAATTATTATTTTAAATATGAATATAAGTTGTTTAGTGGTAGATCCACCTGCCACGTGACAGAATGTCGTATAGTTACAGCTAACAGGCTATTTCCACTAACCTAAATATTATATACTTTATATTGTTAAAAAATTTAGTCTAAACTATGAGCTAAACTCTACTCCTAAAGAAATTCTTTAAGTTATTTTCTAAACTTGTAAAAAATCTATTATAAAAAGTTAGTATAAAAATGGAATTCAACTAATTTTAATAAATTGTTTAAGAAAGTGCAAGTTAATAATTGCATATTATTTTTTATCAAAAATTAACTGTTCTAATACATCTGAGTTAATGGTTTGACATGTATACATCTCATTGGCGGAGACCAGGACTCATGTGACTGTACACCCATCGCCACGTGGTGAGATCTGGAGGGGGGATTACAAGCATGTCGAGCGTGGCGGGGGAACCTTGGTCTTCGAGTGAATGAGCCAGCCGGTTTAAAAACAACGCGTAATACCGGTTAGGCCGGTGAAAAAGTCAGAGTATATAGGGGTCTTAAAAAAAGGGTTTAAGGCAAAAAAACGTGGTCGTCTTTTGTTTTCTTAAGGGTTTTTGGTTTTAGGCGTTTCATAGAGAGAGAGAGAGAGAGATTGAGTTTGCTTGTGGTGTGAGAAGATCGCCATCGTGTGGGTAGCGTTTCAGACAAGTAAAAAAAAAGATTAAAAAAAAAAAAAAAGAGGAGTTTCCGTCACTTTCTCGGGAAAACGCATGTGTTAAGAAGACAAAGGGGGGTTTTGGTGTGAGTCCCTCCTTCCTTTTCGTTTCTCTCTTTTTCCTTTTCCGATCTCGCAATTGCCGAGTTTATTCGCCGGAATATTCACCGTATTTTCTTTTCTCCTAAAAATTCAAGATTAGGGTTCTAAAGGTGAGATTTTTTGAGTGTTCCGTTTTTTTCTCTCCCTTGAATCTGTCGTTTTCTTGGGAAATTTCATGAAATTCTTTTCTTTTTGTTTTCAAGGAAATTTTCAGGGTTAATTTTCCTGGAAAATTCGTGGATCTGTGAACCCGATCTGAGATTTAGAACACGTGATCTGTTAACCCTTTTGATCCTGAGATCCAAGTTCTTTATCGAACATTTTGTTAGGGTTTTCCTGACGGTTTCGGATCTTACGAGTCGATTAGGGTTTTAGAGTGGTTTAAGCTATTTTCACGGTTTTGACCCAAAACTTTCAGACAAAAGCCCCTTCTGTTTTGTATTTTTATAACCTCTAAGACCCCATGGCTCTTTTTTATCTACAGGTCGTGAATCACTAATCTACAGGATATTCGTTGGTTGGTGTGTTAAGTCATTAAAGCACCAGCTTCTTTCGTTCGTGTGGTAGCAGTTACATAACTCTGTGTTATGCATTCAGAGAAATGGTGTCGCATAAGTGTGTAGAAGAATTCTCTTTACAGTTCCCTGCCAATGCTCGAGCCCCCAGATCAGCTAGGGTACTAATAATAGCCTTTTACCATTCGCTTCTTTTGCTTTGTTTTTGTTTTTGATTTGCAAGGTGTTTGACTTCCTTTTCATTTTGTGGCCAGAAGAGGCGCAGCTTCACGAAGGAGGAGATAAGTGAAAATGACAAAACGTGTGCTATTGATCTATTGGCCACCGTAGCTGAAAACTTGCTGTCTGAGAGCGCAAGCTCTCACATGTCTATTGACAAACCGGTTGAAGACCATTGTCTCGTTAAAGAGGAGTTCCCTGTGGAAGATAAACCCTTAAAGCCTGCAACTTTACCCGAGTTTAATCCTTATCAGGGATCTTCAATGAGCCCTTGCGGTTTCAGTTCTGTGATCAATGGCAAAGTGGAGATCGAGGCTGAGGGTTTTAGCCTCTCTGGTGGTATTGATTCTTGTCAAGCCGGTCAGGATTTAAAACCGGGTATAGACGGCGGTGCGGTAGTTCTGGATGCGAGACCTAATGGTGTGGGTAGTTTAGGTGGTAGTAGTAGTAGGACCAAAGTGCCTTCAATGGGGGCTGGTGCTTCTCTTGGCGCTTTGGATGATGTACATATGTTTAGTAGAGATGATGATGAAAACTTTTCTGGGTATATATGCCCTCGTGTTACCAAAAAGTCACCTAGGTCTGTGCCGCGCGTTGGAGACAGAAGAATCAGGAAGATATTGGCCTCTAGGCACTGGAAGGGAGGTTCTAGACATTCAGGTACTAACCTACCTAAGGTTTCTTGTCAGTTTTCAAATCTTAATTACATTTGGTGGTGTTGCAGAAGCAAAATCATGGAGGAACTATTACTTGCACCATCAGAGGAGCTATCCTATCAAGAAAAGGAAGTACTTTGACCACATCTCTGACTCAGTGTCTGATGATTATCGTCTGCGCTCTAAGATGCAAAGAGGTAAAAGATACTTTTCTTTTGTTCTAATCCCTCATCTTGTAGCTTTTATTTTGGTTGTAGTGAGATTCTGTAATTTACTTTTGCAGGCAGCAGAGCTGTTTCTACTATGAAAGGTCCAGGTGCATCCTTTGTGTCAAGCGACTCTCATGGTAACAAAAGAATCTCTACTTGCTTATGAAAATGAAGAAGCTTATGTTAGAATGTATTTTGCTTCTTTTTTTTTTTTTATTGCAGTGAGACTGCGGATCAAGTCATTCAGGGTGCCAGAGCTTTTCGTAGAGATTCCAGAAACCGCTACTGTTGGCTCCTTGAAGGTAACATCATTACCAAGCTCTTTGGTCTCTCCTTCTTTTCATTTCTGTTGTAACTTACTTCTAATGTTCTGATGCTCCTTTTGTTTTATCTAGAGAATGGTGATGGAAGCAGTGAGCACTCTGTTGAGTGATGGACACCGAGTTGGTCTGATGGTTCAAGGGAAGAAAGTCAGAGACGATAACAAAACGCTTCATCAGACTGGGATCTCTCAGGATAACACCCACTTGGACTCTCTTGATTTCAGCCTTGAACCTAGCTCAGAAGCTCCTCATCTCTTATCTAGGTTCACACTTCTCTATTCACAACTTACATCTTTCAAAAACTCAAAACAAAGTTTTGCGACTTAAAGTTCTTGTTTTGTTTTTTTCAGTAACCCGTCGGGACATGTCTGCGAGGAACTACCCATGTGCCATGCTTCTGACATGGACACGTTGTTCAAAACTGAGCCTGATTTAGCACTGTTCCCATCTGGCTCGTTTGACAAGGAAACCGCAGCAGATGATTCAAAAGCTCTGGTTCTTGCTGCGCTCACCGAACTGTCTCCTCCTCAACCGCCTCGTCATAAATCTAATAAGCAGCAGCAGCAGCAGCATCAGACTGCACAGCGAAGAATGCGTCGACCTTTCTCTGTTACTGAAGTAGAAGCACTTGTTCAAGCAGTTGAGAAGCTCGGTACTGGCAGGTAAAAAAAACAGATCATGCATATATATCATTGTTATATTTGTGGCTGTGAAGTAGAGAAATGATATTAGTTTGGGTTAAACTATGCAGGTGGAGAGATGTCAAGCATAGTGCTTTCGAAGATGCAGACCACCGCACTTACGTTGATCTCAAGGTTTGTCACTTTGTTTTAATTCTAAACCGTACCATACATTGCTGAACCTCAAATCCGAATCTGAGTCGAAGAGTGTTTGGTTTTAATGTGCAGGACAAGTGGAAAACGCTGGTCCATACGGCTAAGATATCGCCACAGCAGAGGAGAGGAGAGCCAGTGCCGCAGGAACTTCTAAACAGGGTCTTGAACGCTCACGGCTACTGGTCACAGCAACACATGGAGACACTGGCTCTGCCTAAACCAGAGTCTGTGTTGCTTCTCTAATCAAATATCCGCTCTCTCCACCCCATTGTGTATTGTTGTAAGATTCTGACGACATAGATGCACAAATTTAGTCTTTGACTTGTTCCTTTGCTTTCTCTTTTTCTTTTTAACTTTTCTCAATGTAAAGTTTTAATTGGAATAAGGTTGATGTTCCTTGACCAATTTAGGGCTTTAGAGGATATTTTTTTTTCTTTTGTACATGGTTTGTTGACATTCTCAGTCTTTTATTTCTCTCTTTAAGACTATTTTTCACTCTCATATTATTCTCTGTTCAAACGAGTGGTCATCATAGGTTTGCACAAGAATGTAACAATACTTTTAAGTAAATCTTTCAATAATTAGGGAATTAAGATACTAATAAACGTGTTTCAAGAAAAAAAAAAAAAAGATACTACTAAGCATTGTTGGTCATGTAAATGCTACCAAGCATTGTTGGTCATGTAAATGCTACCACATGCATAAATATCGCAAAAATAACTCTTGAAACTTGCGATAAAAATATCTCAATTATCAAGTATCTTAATCAAAGGGTCTGCTTGAGTTCTTCAGGCCAGACTGGATTAAGAAATGTAAATAATCGGTGGTTCGGTGAGCGAGTTGAGAATCCGGTTCAGGTTTAAGCAGAAAACCAATGTCCTATATGAACCGGAAATCATATTACAACGGCCGGTTATTGAGTCAGACTAAAACCCTCTGAGCCGGTTGAAGGGTTCTCTCTTGAACTCTGCGAAAAACCTAAGCTTCTCTCACTCTCCGACTCTTTTTTTTTTTATCGATCTTCTTCTCCAGCAGCTATAATCCGGCGACGTTTCACACCACCTGGACAAACCTCCTGTTGATGTTTCGGACAAGTATTGGTTCCAGGTGAGTCCATTCCCACGAAAAGGCATTTTCTTTCTTAATTGTTATCATATGAATAATGTCTGTATTTCGATTCCAATTTCTGATGAAGTTTTAGGGTTTAGGGTATCTTACTAGGGTTATAATAGACTGTGAAGGGGCATGAAACGGATCTGCTCGTTTCCAAAGTGTTCCAACTTTATATGTTTTTTTAATAGTTTCAGAGCCTTAGCATTGCCACCAAGATCCTTCAACTACCTCTCGCGTTCATCAATTCGAATGGAGAATCTTACCTTTTCTTCCGAAGCCGGTGCGAAGCCAAGAGGTGCATTGATAGTCGTGGAAGGACTTGACCGCAGCGGAAAGTCAACGCAGTGCGTTAAGTTACGCTCTTTCTTGGAGAGTTCAGGGCATCCGACCGAGCTCTGGAGGTTTCCCGACAGAGAGACAAGCGTCGGTCAGATGATATCCGCGTACCTATCTAATAAGTCGCAGTTAGATGATCGCACCATTCATCTCCTCTTCAGCGCCAATCGTTGGGAGAAAAGGTTCTTTATCTTCTTCTTCCTCTAAGTGTTTCCCTTATTAATGTCCTGAACGTTTTGCAGGTCGTTGATGGAGGAGAAGCTGAAGACAGGAACTACGCTTATCGTTGATCGTTATTCCTACTCTGGCGTGGCTTTCTCATCAGCTAAAGGTCTTGGGATCGAGTGGTGCAAGGCGCCGGAAGTTGGATTGCTGGCTCCGGATTCTGTGCTTTACCTTGACATCTCACCTGAGAGAGCTGCTGAGAGAGGTGGATATGGAGATGAGAGGTACGAGCGTGTTGATTTTCAGAGGAAAGTTTCTGAGTTTTATCAAACTCTGCGTGATTCTTCATGGAAGGTGAATGGATTAATAAGACACCCTTTTTTTTTTTCGTTGTTAACTTACTCCTTGGGGTTAGATTCTAAACCTTGAAAATGGTAATGCAGATTATCGATGCAGGTGAAACTATGGAGGAAGTAGAGAAGAAGATTCAACAAGTGGTGTTGGATAAAGTTAAAGAGTGTGCTCAAGGAAAGTCTCTTTCTCTCCTCTGGTCATCTTAGATGATTTTTAACCAATCCACTCTTGTAGAATGTTTGTGTCATGGCGATTATACCAAATTTGTGATTTTGAAAACTTACACGTATTTTGCATAATTTGTTTACCTTGAGAAGATGCTGATTGGTGAATACTCTTTTAAGTCTAACTATGGTGTCCACTTACAGGAAGAACATACCAATTAATGTTCACTAGAGAGAATGACAACTTAATGATAGTGAATCAGTGATTATTAAGTTATGTTCCATCTCAAAACTATACTGTCTTATTGAAAATATCCAATCTTATTTACCACACTTTTATTCGTAAGAAATATTATGATTGATCCCAAGTGATAACAATGGTGTTAACTGTTGAGCTTATGATCCCTATCAAAAAGTATTAGAAATTTAGAACTATACAAGAACTCTCAAGAGGACACGAGTTTTCTGGGTAGTCATCACTACCTCTGCATTGGTTCATTTGATCCTAGCAACAACAAGAAGCTCAAGTACCTACGCCTTTGAAACCAGCCCACGATCACAGATTCAAGTTTGGATGAATGTGTCCTGAGCATGCAAGCACTTGGAGTTAAAGAGTATCATGATGTACTTACTATTTGGGCCGTGCAAGCCCATAAACATGCTCATATATATGACATCTTTTTAATCAATTATTTTCTTGTGAAATTATTTTGCGACGTTAAAGAAAGGACAATCATTAAAAAACGATACTGCATCAGCACCGTTTAACTAAACCCAAGTTGAAGAATAATCCAGTAGTTAACAATAGTATCATTAGATTATATCATTAATGATGATGTCTGCAAATAAAAGCAACAATACAATGTGAGACGAAGTCAATCACGCGCTCTCGGTCGTGACTTCCCTAATAAGCTTAGTCTCAAAGTTGTGATTGGTTGTGTCAATCACACGCGTGTGGGTTTTTCGCTTGAGAGGTAATGTCTGTGAGATCAGCATTTTGATTACTACAAGGCTATTCTTTCTTCATGGTCAACTCAATCGAATGTTTTACATCAAACAGAAAATATGTGTTCATACTTCATGGCAAATAGAAGATCGAGAAGGTCAAAAACTTCTTTTCTTTTCAAAATGCTAAAAGCATTTCCGAAAAAAAAATCTCTATTATAGACTTTGCAAAATTTCATATTTGAAGTTTCAAGGTATTTTTTTTTCAAAAACAAAATTTCAAATATAACTTTAAAATTATTTGTAATTTACACTATAGTCTTTATATTTGTCATAATAAATATACATCCATAATACTTTTATAAATAACTAGCACATATATAAAAATATTATAGTTACATTAATTAATAAAATTTTACACTTAAATATAAAATTATAAATAGAAATACATAATTAACTATTAAACTACAAGCAAAATACCACATTATTACATAAATTTATTTTTTTAATTCTCCATTTTCGGTTACACAAAATTTGTTTTGACAATGTTTTAGAAGTTTTCGAAAACATTTACTAGACTATTAGTATTATTGTAATATTTAAATTTTTGTAATAATTATGTCTTCATGCATCTTGCAAAAAAATATATTAAGTTTCTTTTATATTAATATTCTTGTTGTCTAATTCTATTTTTAAAATATTATAATTGTTTTTTAACTTTGTGTGTAAAATTTAAATTTATAAAATAAATTTGAAATATTTAAAATGTACAAGAATTTTAAAGATTAAAACGATGAATGAGAAAATATTTAAAAATCATAAATGCGATGTTAATTAATTATAAAACCAAGACGCAAATAAAAAGATGACACTTCAAATTTAGAGTTTTGAGTAGTGAAACTTCATCACTTCTTAAAATTCTAAACTTGAAGTTTTGAAATTCCTTTTTGGAGAGTAAAAAACTCTATATTCGAAGTTATAGAGTTTTTTTTTTGGAAATGCGATCTAAGTGTTAACTTTTATTTTGCGTAAGAATTTTTAGATAGTTGCCAAAAAAAAGTTAATGATTTTTACACAACTAATTTATGTTTTACTTCTTTATCGAATTAAATTTAAGATGATGGATATTTTTTTTTTTGTAACACAAGATGATGGAAATTACAGCTTGAAACTTAAAACAAACTAGATCTCGACCCACGCAACCGCGCAGGTTTTTGTTTTCATTTATTTTATATATAAATATTTTGTTTTCAATTCTAAATTGGTATATATTATAATATATATGTGTCTATCAATTTTTAAAACATAATAAGTTTACCATATATGTTTTTCATTGAATAGATTGTTTCAAACTTTCACATGTATTTGTATCTTCTTCTATATATATATATTTTCATATTATTATTTCATTATTAAAATTGTAACTATATATATAAAGATTAGTAAAATATTATTTTATTGTCATATTCAAAAATATTGTAACATTTCACAAATTTAGAAACTTTTTCAAAAATTAAACTTTTCGTTTCATAGATTTATATTATCGAATAAATAATTAAACATTTAGTTTATGTTTAATTTTTAAAATAAACTATATAGTTTAAAATTTGTTTTCATTGGTTTAAGGTAGTAAAGATTAATCATTGTTAGATAATATGATTTTTGTTATTTAAAAAAAATCTTCATAATTTTAAAATTTAACGTCAAAAAATATTTAAATAATTAACATATGGAGACATAGTATTATAACATTAAATTATATAAATTTAATTTATACTATCTATAAATCCAATAGATCATCTATTGTTTAAATCTAATTATTGATAGTCCAATGAAAATTTCTGGTAGACCCAAAATTTAAATGATAAGATTAGAGATTAAATGTAACATGATTTTATAGGAATAGGTCTATTATGTCTATTTAAAAAAAAAAATCTCACACGAATCAAGGTTGGGATTTCTGTTTTAATATATAGTTTTTACAGCTTGAATGGCAACATACATAGCCGGGGTGTTGAATGTCTCAAACATGATTTGAGTCATCTTCTCACGGTTCGCCTTGAGATTGAGTGGAGCTTCGGTTAAGAGAACCGGATGTTCTTCAGAGGCAACACATAGCTCGTTATAGAAAGTGTGATGCCAAATCTTCTCCATGTCATCCTAGTTGTTAACAATTCCATGTTCAGTTGGGTATTTGAGAGTCAAAATACCACGTTTTGACTGAGCCTCGTCACCAACATAGGCATCTTTTTGTCCCATCACAGCTTAAAACTACAGTTTGAATCGAATCATAACTTCATATGACCTTCAGATGTGCCAATGTCACCATATCATAATTAGGAAGGGGGTTTAATCAGATAAAACCAAATCAGTTAAAACTTAAAATGAAAATAATCGGAATAGAGAAATAGAAAAAGTGATTTTAGATTATTTTAGATTTAGTAATATTACATCATTTAAACAAATATTACTTTTAAGAGACCGTAGAATCCGAATATACAGAATATAAACCGGTTAATTCAGTATATAAACCGGTCAATTTGAATAAACTGATGATTTAAAATATAGTTATATAGGTTATATGTAAACTATATAATATAATCTATAATATTTGCCGACAAAAAAAAAAGCCAACAAAAAAAATCAATAATATTTATTTCCTCGGTTCCATTTTACTTAATGTTTAAGATCTTTTGGTTGCAAAATAAATGATATTCTTATTATTCTAGATAAAGTCAGTGTTACTTGAGATTATAATCAATTATATAATATTATATTTTTATTGATTGAATTATGATGTTAAAATCAAAATAAATGGTATTCTCTCTATTTCAAAATATAAATAGTTTAGCTAAAAGCACCAATGCTAAAAAAAATGTTATTTACTTATTTCAAAGTACCATTTAATATATAAACTTAACCAATTATGAAAAGCTTACATAATTTTGTTGGTAAGA